>NC_080471.1:7877307-8560307 GCF_030265055.1 Doryrhamphus excisus
AGAAGTACAATCATGGCATCTTCTCCGTATGCCATCTTAAAAATTATCATATGCCCATTTCATTTATCTTTTACAATCATTTCACTTTGTTTTCTGCATGTACAGTTATAATTATTCTCTATGAGATGTATAGTTGTTAGTATTTGTGGGTGTCTAGAATGGATTTACATCAGGGGCCTCAAACACGCGGCCCATGGGCCACACACTAGTTTGAGGCCCCCGCCTTGATATGAAAGTTTAATGTTAGTGCGGCCCGCGCAAGTTTGATATGGATGCTGTATGGTATCATGTACCCAGAAAAAATTATTACGTTTGATTAATGTTCATGTTAAAGGTTAAATAACTGTTAATAGTTATCCTCCCTATCCGTGTGGAAGTGGTAAGTTTTTGGCTATTTAAGTTTAAAGGAAATAACTTGAAAGCTACCGTTTAGGTCGCTAGCTCTCTAGTATGCGAGTTAGCATGTGTCTCAAGACCCTGCAGTTGCGCAATATGTTGTAAATAAAAAGAGTATAAATGTGACTATAGTCGTGTTTTGTCATGTCTGCAGGGCTCTAATAATGCTTTGTTCATTTTAATCTGAAAAAAATAATTTGTCTACCCACCAACTATATGTGGTTTCTTAAGTTTTTATTATTTGCCGTTTTATTATTGTTATTATATTTATTTATTACTGATTGATTGGTTTTCTTTATTCTTGATTTGTTTATTATTTTTCATCTTATTTTGTGTAGAAAAATAAAAATTAAGATATTTGAGAACAGTGGAATGTTTTATCAGAGAATTTCTTGTAGAAAATCGGAACAAAAGCAAAGTTTATTCATTTTTCTGTTTTTAATAAATGCGTTTTTTGGTTTTTTTTTGGAAAACCTGATGCGGCCCAGCCTCGCCCAGACCCTAGCTCCAGTGGCCCCCAAGTAAATTGAGTTTGAGACCCCTGATTTGCATTATTTACTATATGGGAAAAATTGCCTCGATTTTCATACATTCTTTCTTCTGACCCTTTGGAACAAGTAATAACAAAAACTGAGGTTCCACTGCATTTCAGTTATTCAGTGTAATCATGTTCCTTAGTGATTTTTGGGTGCGGTGTTTTAGTAGTATTGGTTAACTTAACACTCTTCTACGGCCAATTTCAACTGGCCTGTTCGGCTCAGCTGGGCGTTTCATCATCTTCCACGCCAAGGCAAGGTCATCTTTGTGGGATTCTTCGGCAGCGACTTGGGTATGGACTTTTAACCGCGTGAAAGCAGCAGCGATCTTCACGAGGAAACATTTTGTTGGCTTTGTGTGACAGAAGCGGGGCAGCCTGCACACGCCAGGTCAGGCCTTGCGGGAAGTTGTAACATGAGCAAAGAAAATATATCTGGTGTTCATTGTATGTCTGACTGAGGACATGAACTTATTTTCATGTTTAGTTTGTCTTTAGCTTTAAGCAGCAGAAGTCATCTCAGTCTGGAGCTTCTTTTTCATCCTCAGCAGGAAATGTCTGCTGTTAGCATAAATCCAAGCAGTCTGCTTGATGGTGTCCCACTTAAATTTTTATGAACCCTCCATGGGGCCAGGGACTGATGTCGCAAAACAAAAACAATCATATATTTTCACAAGTAGACACCCTCCTCCTCCTCATTATCACTGTTTTTTGTGCTTGCTTCCCAAATTGGGGCAGTCGGCGGGAACATCTGGAAACGATTTTCTTTGTTTCTCATCGAACTTTGCAGCCAGGAACATACGGGTAAACTCCAAGTCACATCAGGGTACAAATGTGTGTGGGGGGGCACTAAGGACACTGATGTGGTTACACAGCAGGAATTAACGCCGGATCGACCAACGACTTTGCATTAGGGCCAAGTGGAGAACTGCCCCACCATGACCAACAGATAACTCTAAGATGAATAAAGCATTTCTTGTTACATGTGACTGAGGCTCACACTGACTTTGCATGAATATACAGCATTCCTGCCGTCTTTCCCTGTCCTTTCTTTGTCTCCCTGCCATCTTTTCCCTGTCAAAGGAATTCTGCCAAATTGTAATCTTAAGAAAACATTTACTGCCGGTTGAAAACATTGAAAACTAATGCAGTCGGATTTTTCTGGGTTTAGTACAGCCAATAAACATATACTACTACATACAATACTGTATTCCTGGTGTTTCTGTCACGGCGTGTCGAGGGTTGGACCCCAGATGGAGAGGAAGGCAACAAGAGGTGCAGTCTTACAGTCTTTTAATAGGAAAAAAATTCAAGACAGGGGTGTCAAACACGCGGCCCGCGGGCCAAATGTGGCCCGCAGGACACTAGTTTGAGGCCCCCGCCTTGATATGAAAGTTTAATGTTAGTGCGGCCCGCGCAAGTTTGATATGGATGCTGTATGGTATCATGTACCCAGAAAAAATTATTACGTTTGATTAATGCTCATGTTAAAGGTTAAATAACTGTTAATAGTTATCCTCCCTCTTCGTGTAGAAGTGGTAGGTTTTTGGCTATTTAAGTTTAAAGGAAATAACTTGAAGGCTACCGCTTAGGTCGCTAGCTCTCTAGTTTGCGAGTTAGCATGTGTCTCAAGACCCTGCAGTTGCGCAACATGTTGTAAATAAAAAGAGTATAAATGTGACTATAGTCGTGTTTTGTCATGTCTACAGGGCTCTAATAATGCTTTGTTCATTTTAATCTGAAAAAAATAATTTGTCTACCCACCAACTATATGTGGTTTCTTAAGTTTTTATTATTTGCCGTTTTATTGTTATTATTATATTTATTTATTTATTACTGATTGATTGATTTTCTTTATTCTTGATTTGTTTATTTATTTATCATCTTATTTTGTGCAGAAAAATAAAAATTAAGATATTTGAGAACAGTGGAATGTTTTATCGGAGCTTTTATTGTAGAAAATCGGAACCAAAGCACTGAAAAAGTTTGTATATTTTTCTGTTTTTAATAAATGCATTTTTTTTATTTTTGGAAAACCTGATGCGGCCCAGCCTTGCCCAGACCCTAGCTCCAGTGGCCCCCAGGTAAATTGAGTTTGAGACCCCTGATCTAAGGCAACCTCCAAGAGGGCAACACAAGGTGGTGGCGAGGTAAAAAGGAAACAGAAAGGAAGGACAGAAGGAGAAATGCTGTTGTATTTTTTTGGCGATGATGATTTTGCAAAGTTTATAAAGATGATTTTGCAAAGATTTTTGAAAGTGGGGAACTGCCCCACCATAACCAACAGATGGTGCGAAGATGAAAAAATATGATACTTATTCTCTTATATTCCAAAGTTCATTGATGAAATGACTGCACGATAATTAACATATGCTTATATTAATGTATTCCTGCATTACTCATATTTTCCTGCGGTTTTGTATTCCGCCTAGCAACAAGCGGCTTCAAAATTGAAACAGCAAAGTATTTTTGTGTTTAGTACATCTCACAATTATTTGTTTTTCACGAGGGGCGTGTTTTTTTCACATGTTAAAATGTATCAGAATGCGCACCTATCATGTGTAAAAAAAAAAAAAAAACTCCTAAGGCTCCTAAGTGAATGGCTTTGCCCTCACTTAGCCGCCCTATGAGCTTTGCAGTAATCTGACTAGCTCAAAGAAATATATACAGTACTGGAGTACAAACTGTATAGCTACAGCAACCAGCACTTAGGTAATGTTCCAGTAAAACAAACATGTGATGAATTATAACGTTGTCCCCCTGTTGCGTAACACCACATGTAAATATTTCAGAGCAGGCATTTTTGCAATGTGCAACATCCATTTTTTTTTCCTTTTCACTGGAAGCTGCAATACCAGAAGGAAGTAAGCGCTGTGATCTAATGTAAACAGATGAGGATTTTTATGAGGCGTGTTCACTGTTAGCCAAAGAGATTTTACTGCATGCAGAGTTCATATAAAGTACTTCATGCACACAACATCGCTATTACGTAATGCATAATGATAATGTATGTACAATATCCAAACCAGTTCCAAAATCTGCTACTGAGCAAGTAGGTACAAATATAAATCTAATTTAATTCTAAATGTTATATTTCAAATTAAATAAAAGCCAGTAAATAAAATAACATTGATTACAAAGTGAATAATAAAATATCAACTATATGTAATAATCAGGGTCTAATAATTGAGTATAAAATCAAAAGGAGCTGGTTACATTGAAAAAAAGACCATGTAGTTTAAATAAAATATAATTTTTTATATATTAAAATATAAGTAAAAATGTTGAAACATTCATTCATTCATTCATTTTCTACCGCTTTTCCTCACGAGGGTCGCGGGGGTGCTGGAGCCTATCCCAGCTGTCTTCGGGCGAGAGGCGGGGTACACCCCGGACTGGTGGCCAGCCAATCACAGGGCACATATAGACAAACAACCATTCACACTCACATTCATACCTATGGACAATTTGGAGTGGCCAATTAACCTAGCATGTTTTTGGAATGTGGGAGGAAACCGGAGTACCCGACAAAACCCACGGGGAGAACATGCAAACTCCACACAGAGATGGCCGAGGGTGGAATTGAACCCTGGTCTCCGAGCTGTGAGGTTTGCGCGCTAACCACTTAACCGCCGTGTCGCCATGTTGAAACATATGAATTAAAATGCTAATTAAATAGAATCTAGTAAATAATGTTCTTGGTCTTGATCCACTACATTATAAAGTGCTGTCTACCATGTGGTCCACTTAGGTTGAACTCGTGGTCACCTCCTGCTCCTGGGGTGCACAGCCATAACAACACATGCATCACACACGCTATAGCGCAGCTGGAACATGAACGCTTATCCCTTTGATTTTGATCGACCCAAACATTGTTCTCCAACCTGCACACCCGCGGCCCATGAGCAGCTACAGTAACATCAAATATGGAACTGATCTGAAAAACATCTGGTCTGTTCCTAAAGTTTGCGTAATTCATTTGGCCTGCAAAAAACACACATATGGCCCACCAAGGTGAATGCATGGTTTCACCCAGACACACCTGAACCTCAGGGATGATGAAACAGAAACTGAGGCCTGGAATATGTCACCATTCTTAAGCCATTCCACTGGAACATGGAAGAAAAAAGCTAAATATGTAAATGTTTGTTGCCAATTCATAAATCATCAGTTGGAGTGTACTGGCAAGTTGCTGATAGTTGGGAACACTTGACAATGCACGATGTGTGTCGGCAGTAGACATTACGGTACAAGAGGGACGGCCATTGTCATTAATCCATAAAAAGCGGTACGCCAACTTTTAAGAGGAAACTATCAAGCAGTTGGAACGCGAGACAAACATGTGAGAGAATATTTCCACTTGACAAGAGATGATGTTCTCAACTTCAGTTGATGCACATGTATGACATGGATTACATGTGTTTGTAGTACAATGGACCTGCTTTTGTTACTGAAAAACTCCTCAAGGCCAATTTCACTGTATTAATAATAATAATAATAATAATAATAATAATAATAATAATAATAATAATAATAATAATAATAATAATAATAATAATAATAATAATAATAATAATAATAATAATAATATAAAAATATATTAGTATTAGTATTAGTATCCTCCAAATGCAGAGTAAATCACAGCGCACCACAGAGTTTATGTTTTTTGTCTTTGTTCAAAATAACTTTGAACACAAATGCATTTGGATGGAATTTTCAGGAATTGTCGGAAATGGGATATGGAAGAACTGATAAAATTTTGGGATGGGATCCGAATCACCGCGTAGATCCCGAAATTTTTTGAAAGGATTCTTTAAAGGGACAGTTTAGATTTTGTGACATATGAGCAGCTAGTGAGGAGTCCTGTTCACCAGATAAATGTAGTTTTTTGTGCTACACTGTAGCTTGGTTAATATACAAGTCAGTTATGTGGGTGGAACACTGTTGGTGTTTTTTTTTAGTTTTTTTTTTGTTTCAACTTTGTTTGACGTCCATTGTTAGCCAGCTCATATTAACTTTCTCCCGCTAGAACACACACAAAAGGCAAAGAAATATGTTTTCACAATTCATAAAAGGATTGTGAATAATGTGCAAAATTCACCTAAAACTGCAGTTTTCTTTTTAAGGGGAATTTGTAGGCCAGTTCTTGATGGAGGAATCGACTTCTGGTGGCGGGGGATCATCTTGATGGGGAAATGACCATAATCCTATTAATCTGTGTTCTGCCCAGCATGATGGGCGTCATTCAAGCCAGAACCGCCACTGCTCATAATTGTGTTAGACGCTAATTGTTTTACAATTGTTGTTCCCAAACCTTTTACAGTCACGTACCCCTTTGGACATTTGACCTGAAGCCATGTACCCTTTATTCCTGTACACTTCAAAAAATGTATTTATGTTAATTAACTTCAAATATTGAAAGGGAAAAGTTAATAATCATGATAAAGTAGTATCTATCCAACAGTTTGTTTAACATTGATGTCTGTTATTATTAGAACCTTTTTAACATTGTGTTATTGTTGTATGAGCAACAAGTGGTTGTTTTTGTAAATATCACCTACTCCGGACTCCATGTGCAGGTGTGTTTGCTGTGATTTACAAGTGTCCCTGAATGCAGCGGCGACTTGTGTCACTGGAGTTACATGATGCAGCTTGAGCTTGAGCAGCACTGACAGAAATTTGCTAGTTTTGATCCTGCCTGTTGAGCTTATTATCTGACTGGAATCTTTCCATAGTGTCCCAACTCTAAAGGAACCATTACCCCCTTCTTAATATGTGAAATACATACATACATACATACAACCAACAATAAAGCCTCATTTTTGGGTGAATCTCCACTCACAGTGCCAGGTTTTCACCACTGGGGCCGTGCGGGGATTAATTGGAACACCAATATTAATGCACAAAGTAACCATTCAGACTTATTTATTTGTTGATGTGATGCACACCAAATCACTCAAATGCCCTTCTTGCGTTCAGGCACACTCGGAATTTTGAGTGTTTGCTGCCAATTGTTTTTTCATTTTTATTCCCGTACCCCCTATGACAATCGACGTATCCCTCTGGGTACGCGTACCCCACTTTGGTAACCACTGTCCGATGACAATCGGGCAATTAAATTCCATCCAAATGCATTCAGAAATGTTCAAGTTATTTTGAACACAGACAAAAAACATAACCTCTGTGGTGCGCTGTGATTTACTGTGCATTTGGAGGATAATAATAATAATGAAATAGGCACCAAAGATGACTCTGATGGGACTCGAACCCACAACCTTTGAATGACTTTCTCCTGGTTATTATCTAGAAGTCCAACGCGCTATCCATTGCGCCACAGAGCCACATACTGAGAGCTAATCATGGTTGCCATGGCGCCGTTTAAAGTAACTCTTGTTGAACTCAAAAACTGCTTTTTGTCAATTTCGACTTACTGCACAATTTCTGTGTGAAATAGGCACCAAAGACGACTCTGGTGGGACTCGAACCCACAACCTTTGAATGACTTTCCTTTGGTTATCTTCTAGAAGTCCAATGCGCTATCCATTGCGCCACAGAGCCACGTATCATGTGCCAACCATGGCTGCTATGGCGCCGTTTAAAGTAACTCTTGTCAAATTCAAAAACTTTTTGTTAATTTCCGACAGTTTCAACTTACTGCACAATTTCTGTGTGAAATAGGCACCAAAGACGACTCTGGTGGGACTCGAACCCACAACCTTTGAATGACTTTCTTCTGGTTATTATCTAGAAGTCCAATGCGCTATCCATTGCGCCACATACCCACATACCAAGCATCAACCATGGTTGCCGTGGCGTCCAATGTTTATATCCAATAGATCCAATGTTTTGTTGTTCCTCGTTCATATTGTTGCTGCAGCTGGACTACCCAGCATGCCTTGCGGGTATTTGGAAATAACATTTTTAAGTTATGTGTTATGTTTAGCCTGAGCTGTTGTTTATCACCCAGTTAGTATTAAGTAGTTGATTTATGTGATGCCTTAACTTGCTGTGGGTGTGTTATTTTTTTGTTGCACTGTGAGCTAGCTTGTTGTGCTTTATTGAATCTCTTAGGAAGGGATGAAAGGACAGCATTGGAGATAGATGGGTACGTCGATTGTCATAGGGGGTACGTGAATAAAAATGAAAAAACAATTTGCGGCAAACACTCAAAATTACGAGTGCGCCTGAACGCCTCACAGTGAGAGGAGCGCAGCAAGAAGGGGATTTGAGTGATTTGTGATTATAATATAATAATATATATGATTATAATATGCTAATAATAATAATGATAATAATAATGATAATAATAATACAACTGGATGTTAGTGTTGTTATAATAATAATAATAATACTATAACTGATGATGATTATTATTATTATTATATTATTATTATAATATAATAATAATAATAATAATACTATAACTGAATATTATTATTATTATATTATAATCATATATATTATTATATTATGATCACAAATCACTCAAATGCCCTTCTTGCTGCGGCTCCTCTCACTGTGAGGCGTTCAGGCGCACTCGTAATTTTGAGTGTTTGCTGCGAATTGTTTTTTTCATTTTTATTCACGTACCCCCCTATGACAATCGACGTACCCCTCGGTGTATGTGTACCCCACTTTGGTAACCACTGCCCGATGACAATTGGGCAAGCTCGTACCGCACTCCATCCATCCATTTTTCTATGCCGCTTAGCCTCATTAGCTGTCTTTGGCCGAGAGGCGGGGTACACCCTGGACTGGTGGCCAGCCAATCACAGGGCACATATAGACAAACAACCATTCACACTCATATTCATACCTATGGACAATTTGGAGTCACCAATTAACCTAGCATGTTTTTGGAATGTGGGAGGAAACCGGACTATCTGGAAAAAAACATGCACGGAGAGAACATGCAAACTCCACACAGAGATGCCCAAGCAAAGACTCAAACCCAGGTCTTCCTGATCTCATATGTGGCCGACATGCCAATCACTCATACACCGTGCGGCCCACCACTTTGGGAAACTAGGTACTAAAATAACTATAGACAAAAGGAAAAGAGATTCAGAATTAAGAATTGGGTAGTTCAGTAGGAAAAAACTGGGTTTGATTAAGGTTCTAGTGTTCTGAGACGTGCCTATGAAAAGGGGAGGAATGTTCCCGAGGGCGGGGGCAGCGTTGGAGAAGGCTCTTGGACGAGCATAAACACATTGCTTCAGTTTTAATTTATAACTTCATGCCTGCATTTATGACTCTATTTATTAGCCATTTGGTTATTTGCTATGTTATTTACAAAATGAGAGTAATAATGGAGGGAGAGGTCCGACCCCAACAACAGTTGACATGGCCTGCTGTAGACCATGAGACGAGGTGTGTGCTGTTTAGTTGTAGTCAAGGGAACGTTTTAGGTTCCAAACGTTTCAGTCATGTTCAAAGAGGTGCAATGCTGTTTAATGTTCATAAGTGTGCAGATGTTTTGACAGGAAAGCCAGAGTGTGCACTCACAACCTCAACAGGATGCAAGTGTACTAAATCAGTAGTCACGGTAAATACATGAATACCATGAGGTGTGCTTTTTTGAAGTCCACTTTAAAATCCAACAACAAAAGATTGTTGATCTTTTTTTGTATATTGACGGCGCACAGGCCACACAGACAGCAGACCCGAGTTCAATTCCGCCCTCGGCCATCTCTGTGTGGAATTTGTATGTTCTCTCCACGCATGCGTGGGATTTCTCCGGGTACTCCCATATTCCAAAAACATGCTAGGTTAATTGGCCACTCCAAATTGTCCATAGGTATGAATGTGAGTGTGAATGGTTGTTTGTCTATATGTGCCCTGTGATTGGCTGGCCACCAGTCCAACCCTAGTGAGGATAAGTGGCATAGAAAATGGATGGATGGGATGGATGGAAAAAAATTTTAATAATAAAATAGGCGGCACGGCGGACGAGTGGTTAGCGCGCAGACCTCACAGCAAGGTTCAATTCCACCCTCAGCCATCTCTGTGTGGAGTTTGCATGTTCTCCCCGTGCATGCGTGGGTTTTCTCCGGGTACTCCGGTTTCCTCCCACATTCCAAAAACATGCTAGGTTAATTGCCGACTCCAAATTGTCCATAGGTATGAATGTGAGTGTGAATGGTTGTTTGTCTATATGTGCCCTGTGATTGGCTGGCCACCAGTGCAGGGTGTACCTCTCGCCCCGAAGACAGCTGGGATAGGCTCCAGCACCCCCGTGACCCTCATGAGAATAAGCGGTGGAAAATCAATGAATGAGTAATACATTGACCCACTTAAATCATATTTAGGGTGTCTCTTTGGACTGGTGTCATGGCTGTGAAGTAAAGATACTGTAGACACCATAACCAGCACTATAGCACAACAATGCAAATAAAATACAATAATTATTTGTGAATCAATATTGTTCAAACAGAGCATAAATGTAAATATGCAGGGTTGGAATGTGCCATTTTTAACATGTGCTGATTGTCATGTTGAATGTTCATGTTCATGTTGAATTGTGAACAGGTATACAAATAGATACATGGACACTGAGCATGGAAGCCTAACACTTTAACCCCAAAGTTATTAAGTGTACTAGTGCCTTTTTATTTTGGAGCAGTAATTTTCCAACAAGATGTTGAAAGTGTCTGATTTGACAGTTCGTAATTGTCACTTTGTATGCAAGATAGGCAGCTATAATTGTAGACAGCAGAAAACATCAGGACAAGTGCAGGGTCCCTCCATTCTACCCTCTGTCATGTAGCACGAGACGTATAATTTGTCCACACAAAAAGAAGCACATTTATTGCAGCACAATACATGTGTGATGACTTCCTTTTACAGTGTGTTGCATGGAACTCTACCACTCTATCCTTGTCATTTTAGCTATATTTTGTATGTGGTGTATCAAGAATACAGTCTATGATTATTGATTATTTCAACAGTATGTTTCCCTTTTGTATGTTTAATTATTCATAATCACAATTATAATGTGTGGTTATGCTGATGATGTGTATGCAAAGAACAGATTGTACTGCCTGTCCAGGAAGGGTGAGCTATTACTTTTGTGTGTGTGTGTGTGTGCAGGAAAATTAAAGGTGAGATCATGGAAAGAAAGAAAAAAAAAGCTAATGATGTCATGGCACTGCCTCCAACCACTTACCAAGCAATCCCATCATCTTCTGATGCATGATCTTCTTGGCTCATTGTTGTCTGCCTTGCAATGCAACCAAACAAGTCGTGCCTCTTGGTGTACATGTAACATAAATCTTGTAGAAAACACATACATGCCTTGTATAAGAGATTTGGATTATGTTGTATCTTTTCTGTCCTCTCCTTGCACCGTAGTCTGCGTTTTTAGTTGCTTCTTGCCAGGTTTCTTCCCAGAGAAACACTGCCCCCGAGTGGTCAG
Organism: Doryrhamphus excisus; assembly: GCF_030265055.1. NCBI lineage: Eukaryota > Metazoa > Chordata > Actinopteri > Syngnathiformes > Syngnathidae > Doryrhamphus > Doryrhamphus excisus. Next base: position 7,888,653 of record NC_080471.1, read on the forward strand.
CTTATGCTACTACAGAAAATGGAACTCGGTGCAGAACAGGAATATAAAGTATTCTTAACTTTATTTAACTTTTAAGGCCAAGCAGCAGGATGGAGGTCCAGATAGAGCCAACAACCTGAATGTGTTCTTCAATAGATTCAGTGCTGGACCCCCCCCCCCCGCTGATATAGTTAATTTTCAAACAGCTAGAATAATGCATAAGGCTAAAATAACCATTTAGCTAAAAATGTCATCCAATACTTCTCTACAAGTATCTGCAAAAGATACTGTCCTCCCTTGTTTACAGTAGAATGTAAATGTACTATTACTCATATTTTTACTCAGTAATTGTACATTTTGTTTATCTTATATTCTTTATATGTATTATGTTTCATTCATATTGCATTGCATTTTCTCTTTTTGCTGCAATTGAGCTACGACGACCTAGCAATTTCCTTTGTGACTCAATAAAGTCCGTCTAAGCCTAATGTAATGCGCTTATATGGTTTTACCTTTGTAGAGCTTTTGGTCAAAATGCTAGGTAACTTCACGGGTAGTTTCCTGCCCAAAACAAGCCCTCATCAATTAAAATGAAACATTAAAACAGAAGGCACAACGATATAATTGACACATACGACACTACACCGGAAGGGGGAGTCAGAGCTCTCAGGAGTTTCTTCCGATGTAAACACGGAAGTAAAGTATCTTTAAATGCCTCTGTTAGGTCGTCAGAAATGAATTTGGGGATATATCTAAAATTAGTGTATATTACTGTTGACCCTCCAAGTTGATTAAATATCTGACACCAGGTAGCGACAGTAAGCCTAAAACCGTCCCTGGTTATTTCATGTAACTTGTCAGATGACGTATATATGGACTTATTAAATACTCATTAAAAGTGCGATACTGTGAGATGATGGTACGTTTCTGTTGTGTATAAAGCAGACACTCGTAGATTCTGTGAAATTAGTAAGATTGGAAATAAAGTGGCGCCATGAGCTCATAATATGACTTCGTTTGGAGCCACAACCTTGTATGAAAAAAACTAGGGTATGAAAAACTGAAAATGTTTCTGTTTGTTGTCAAGTTTGCTCATTTAAGTTACAAGTGCGTCATGTAGCGAGCCCACGTCTGTGGCACTCTCATGTCCGTTCAGCAGGTTGTAATGTTTCTTCCTTGTTGTAATACTGAAATGTTAACGTCCGGTGCCAGTTTACCTGGTTATATCAAGCTATAATTACTTTAATGGACAGTCCGGGAGTTTTTTTTATATATATATAAAAAAGTGCATCATGCTAGTAATGTGGCTAGCCTGCAACAAGATGGCGTCCTACTGTCCGGCAGTTAATTGTAGTCCGTTTATTGCTGTAATACTAGAACGTAACTATACTCTGCCACTTTAGCGTCTCAAGTGAGTTATATTAAGCTCTATTCCATTTCAGAGTCAGCCACTAGGAGTAATTAAATGTGGGCGGCTCATTTTGGGCAATAAGGAGGTCCGCCTTTGATGATCCCGTCTTTGGATTGCCGTGCGTCCCTTTGCAGCTATCCAAAAATGAAGAAAATACTGTCCAGCATCTCCAAGAAGCTACGAGCAGGCACAACAGACCGTGGCTCTGTCAACTCTGTTGGATATGAGGTGAAGAAAGACGAGCTGAGAGGTATCCACAAGGCTGCTTGGAAGGGTGATGTGGCCAAGATGGAGCGTTTGTCCAAGAGCAACGATATCAATGAAGTTGACCAGCAGAACAGGCAAGTGTTCTATTTTAACGTATTCCTCTCACATTTCACAAAAAAATCATTATTTCTTCACAAGGGACAATACTTTTGAACTGAACTTGGATATAAGTTGATATTAGTTGGTGTCCAACGTGTGTAATAGTCTCTTTCATTTTAGCAAGATATGAATGACAGTATAAAAACAGTGTCATTATGAGCAATGGGGGTTGCGTTCAAAGACATCAAGTAAATATACTTGTTTTCAGTGTTTTCCGGCATACTTAAAAGGGATAATTCTGATTTTTTTGACATGTTGAATGACACCCCCATAAACAGTGAAGTCCATCTCGACTCACTCCTCACTTCGTGTCCCAAATCGAGCTCTGGTGGGACTGCGGTGTTGGGGAAAGTAGTTCCAGCTAGTCGCTGGGGACAGTTTAGTAAAGAGTTTGGCTTCTCAAAACGTAATGTGTTCAAACGCATATTGTTATGTTTGAGCACTTTGGTTGTGCCTTATCCTTTGTCTCTGTAAGAAGCAGCTGATTGGCCCCACCCCTTGTCGGAGCAATAAATGGGTGCAGGTGTGCTCTGCACGCTGTCGCTCTCTTGCTGGCTAGCTTCCTACCGCGTGTGCTCCCTCTGGCTGGGTGCTCCACCTTCCAGACAGTAGTCGGCCTTCACTTGTGGCAGACTTGCCGTTGCTCCAGGGCCTCTTAGCAGCTTTGTGCTGTCTGCTTGTTTCCGGGGGTGTTTAATCCTTTGAGTGGTGCATCCTTCTTTGCGCCATCATCATTTTTTGCATAATTTCAGCCAAATTAGCAAGTACCCTTGCACACTGTGCATGGTTGAAATGGATGAACACAGGCGCTCACTCCCCGCCTCTTTTCATTTGATGTTATTGTGCTAGCCAATCACTGTACATATGCACTGGAAGTTAAATAAATGAATGGTGTAAAAAGTTGGAAAAAATGGCCTCTTACTAACCCGGGATAGCCATAGCATCTGAAATGCACACCAGACCATGGGCTTGAGAGCTCTTCAAGTTTATTTTTACCAAACAGTCCAATAGCATTTCCCCCAGCACACAAAACAGCTCCTTTTACCCGTGAAGGGCCAACCATAATTCCCCAATGAGAGGGTGAGGCAATATGTCTAAAATGTACCACATTTATAACACCCTTCTTTTATGTTACAAAAGTCTTTCAATAGTACCACACTGAAGTTTCACTTTCTATATACATTTTAAACACTAGATTACATTTAACAACTTAGATTACCCAACAACTACCCAGACCCCCCCCCCCCTCTCCAGGTGACACTTGGGAGAGTTCAATCAAGGTGATCAGCCTCTGCGCCTCCATGCTTGTGCCCCGACCAATCACCTCAAAGAAAGGAGAAACTGATGAGAAATTAGGAACAAAACCATTCATTCATTCATTTTCTACCGCTTTTTCCTAACGAGGGTCGCGGGGGTGCTGGAGCCTATCCCAGCTGTCTACGAGCGAGAGGCGGGATACACCCTGGACTGGTCGCCAGCCAATCACAGGGCACATATAGACAAACAACCATTCACATTCACATTCATACCTATGGACAATTTGGAGAAACAGAGATGGCCGAGGGTGGAATTGAACGCTGGTCTCGTAGCTGTGAGGTCTGCGCGCTAACCACTCGACCGCCGGAACCAAACCAATGACTTCTATATGAAAAACTAACTGAAATGGAAATTAAACAACTTAAATAACAAACACATATAAGTACCGTATTTTCCGCACTATAAGGCGCACCTAAAATCTGAATTTTTTTAAAAAAGCTGACTATGCGCCTTATAATCCGGTGCGCCTTATATATGGATCAATATTGAGCCGCGACAGGTCTCGCAACTTACGGTAAGCAGCCACCGACTCCATTTTTCCCGTTGAAGAAGAAGTGCGCTGTGCATACTGGGAAATATTAAACAACGATTCACTTTCATTTGTGCGTTTGTATAAAGACCCTGAAATGGCTCCTATTAAGAGACACGCTTACAACGCAACGGAATGTCGGAACCGATTCCAATCGATGCTCGATGCCCAAACCCTAGGTCCAATCCAAATGTAGTGTGAGAAGCTCTGTTATCCTCAATGTTATCCACATTGAGAGGAGCCAGATGAGGTGGCTTGGGTACCTGGTCAGGGTGCCTCCTGACGCCTCCCTTGAACACACCCAGAGGTGTTTAAGACCGAGACCATGTTGGAGAGATGGGAATATTTACAGGTACTGTAAAAGGGCCTCCTGGTGTGTAAACGGGTGTATTGACTTTTGGGAGATATTGTATTTAGATTTAGATTATATATTTATTTGGCTTTAACCATATGCATTTCAGAAAATGTGCCTCTCCTTTTACAGGACAGCACTTCACTTCGCTTGTGACAGTGGACATTCTGAGGTGGTGAAGTTCCTTGTGGCGAAAAAAGCCAAGCTCAATTTATGTGATAGTCAAAATAGGTCCGCCTTGATGAAGGTAATCCTTATATGAAACTTTGACAATTAAACTGAATATGAATTTTAATAATCGGTGATTTGTGTCAACCTACCTTCATTTGATAAGGCGGTGCAAAGACAGCATAATCACTGTGTGAGCATTCTACTGGAAAACGATGCCGATGCTAACTTGGTGGACGCAGACGGCAATACAGTTTTACATTTGGCAGCCAGGTTCTCAGCCAACTCCACCGTTGCCTTGCTCTTGACGAAGAACGTTGACATCAATGGTCAAAATCTGGTGAGTCACCCTGACGGCTGAACATGTGGTCAGGAAAACCTTCATTCCGATGATCTTGTGTCCAATATCCAGACATGTTGTTTTTTTTCTGATGACTATAATATCATTTTTAAGGAAGGTCTCACACCCCTGGCATTGGCAGTCCAAGGAGACTACGTAGAAGTGGCTGATTGTCTGCTGAACACAGGCGCTGATGTGAATATTGTGGACAAAGATCAAAGGTTGGAGTTAAACAATGACATTTGAATGTTTAAATACACCATAAGTTGGCGACATAAATGGCTTGATGATGCTGTTTCTGAACACACCTACAGGTCGCCATTGATGATAGCTGCCGGCAATGGATATGTCAACATGGTGCGATTGCTCCTGCAGTTTGAAGCCGATATTATGCTGACTGATAACAAAGGACAATCAGCTGAGGAGTACGCTGTGACGAATGGCCATCAGGCGTATGTGTATTTTCTCATCTTTGCAGTGGAACATGGAACTATGATTGTGTGACATACCTGTAACAATGGCTGGAAGGGGAACTACACTTTTAAAAAATATTTGCCCGTTATTCACAATCCTTATGTGAAACATGAAGGAGCTCAAAACAGACAGAGTTTTCTAGGCGCACAGTGTGATTGTCTGTCAAACGACAGCGAAGGCAACCAAAACAATGGACAATACCACCCATATGTGCATGACAGTCAGAAAGCCTTACAAGCACATTTGTTTGCTGAACCTACCCAACCTGCTACTGGAAGTCCAGTTTGGGCTCCACCAATGTACTCAATCTCATTATTGACATAAAACCATATATGTTCATGTTGAGGCCAAAATCTTAGTGATCTTGTCATGTCTTACATCTCTTGTAGATGTGCTCTCCTCATCACCGAGCAGGATGCCCGAAGGAGCCTGGTGGGCTCCTCATCTCAAGCAGGTTCAAGTAAAAAAACAACACTGCAAACTCGACTCTCCGTGGCAGGTCCATTCATTGTTAAAGATGATGAAGTTTAACTCCATACTGTACACCAGGGGTGCTCACACTTTTTCAGCCTGCAGGCTACTTCACCCAAGATCTACCCCCTCCTATACATATAGAACAAATATATTTGTACTATATTTATTTTAAAAAGTAAATTATTCATTTTTCGTTTTTCTCCGGGTACTCCGGTTTCCTCCCATATGTAAAAAAAACATGCTAGGTTAATTGGTGACTCCAAATTGTCCATAGGTATGAATGTGAGTGTGAATGGTTGTTTGTGATTGGCTGGCAACCAGTCCAGGGTTTACCCTGCCTCTTGCCTGTAGACAGCTGGGATAGGCTCCATCACCCCCCGCGCGACCCTTGTGACCCCATATATATAACATTTAACTGGTAAACTTTGAATTACTATTGCGAAAATTAATGATTAGTATTTCACATTAACATTTTCAAGTTTACAGGGAATAAGACTACTTGATATCCTAATTATATTCCATAGAGCAGGGGTCACAAAAACGCGGCCCGCGGGCCAAATGTGGCCCGCAGGACACTAGTTTGAGGCCCCCGCCTTGATATGAAAGTTTAATGTTAGTGCGGCCCACGCAAGTTTGATATGGATGCTGTATGGTATCATGTACCCAGAAAAAATTATTACGTTTGATTAATGTTCATGTTAAATATTAAATAACTGTTTATAGTTATCCTCCCTATCCATGTGGAAGTGGTAAGTTTTTGGCTATTTAAGTTTAAAGGAAATAACTTGAAGGCTACCGTTTAGGTCGCTAGCTCTCTAGTTTGCGAGTTAGCATGTGTCTCGAGACCCTGCAGTTGCGCAATATGTTGTAAATAAAAAAAGTATAAATAGTCTTGTTTTGTCATGTCTACAGGGCTCTAATAATGCTTTGTTCATTTTAATCTGAAAAAAATAATTTGTCTACCCACCAACTATATGTGGTTTCTTAAGTTTTTATTATTTGCCGTTTTATTTTTATTATTATATTTATTTATTGCTGATTGATTGATTTTCTTTATTCTTGATTTGTTTATCTATTTTTCATCTTATTTTGTGCAGAAAAATAAAAATTAAGATATTTGAGAACAGTGGAATGTTTTATCAGAGCTTTTCTTGTAGAAAATCGGAACCAAAGCACTGAAAAAGTTTGTATATTTTTCTGTTTTTAATAAATGTGTTTTTTTTTTTTTTTTGAAAACCTGATGCGGCCCAGCCTTGCCCAGACCCTAGCTCCAGTGGCCTCCAGGTAAATTGAGTTTGAGACCCCTGCCATAGAGCAATAAAGATAATTACACATAATTTCACAATAGTTGTGTACATAACCCCCATCCATACATTTTCTATACCACTTATCCCTATTAGTGTCACAAGGGTATGCTGGAACCTATCCCAGCTGACTTTGGGGTACACTCAGTCGCCAGCCAATTACAGGGCACATTCAGACAAACGCTCACATTCATACCTATGGACAATTTAGAGTCTCATATTAACATGCAAACATGCATGTTTTTGGAATGTGGGACGAAACCGGAGTAACCAGAGAAAACCCACTCACACACACATGCAAACCCATGTCTTTGCAATCTCTTGACTGTGGCAGCACCAAGTGAAAGCATAACTTTTGTTACAGATTTCGGCATCTTATGGGTGAGGTTGTCACAGGGGAGTAAGAGTGAATCAGGACGGGAGCTTAATGTCAGCTGACTGATGTCATATGATATCGACAAAGTAACATTTACACACTCGACCCCATTTAACTTAGCGATCTACCGGTAGCTCATGATCGATGTGATGGACACCCCTGCTGTACACTAATACAGTTTGATTTATTGACATGTTAACAATGTGCTACTTGCAAGCAGAGAAAATTACAGATGATGATGATGATGGAGGCTTAGTGACTAGAGAAGACAAAACCAGCTGTCTTATGGTTTTGTTTTGTTTAACAGGCATTCATTCCCCTGTAGCTGAACATGAAGACGGTGTTGATTCCATAAGTGGACACACTCAGAAGGAAGATCTAATACAACCAGAGGTAGGCTCAACACCGGCGTAACAAGCAAGCTAAAAGCATGTAGCCCCGTTTGCAATGTGCACACACTGACTTCCCGTTCACTGCAAAATGTTCACTCACCTGGCACAGGAACACATTTCCAGCAACATGGCTTATTTTTCTTCTTATATTTATTATATTAGGTAATACTAGTGTAAAGGTAACTACGGTTGTCCCTTGTTTTTCGCAGTTCATTAATTCCAGATCTGAGCATTCAGTAGAAATAAATTTGAATATTTTCATAGTTATGGCATAGAAAATGTGTTTCACGGTCTTACATTTGTATTGTTTTTTTCTGGACAGCGTATTTGTCTCATGAATTTATTGTAATGGCGGCTTTAAATGGCTTTACATTTGTATGAACCAATGTTATACATGTAATAACAACAAATTAGCCATTTAAGACGTAAATAAAACTGAATTGCGGGTGGACAGATCTGGAGAGGACAGGAAGTTGAAGTTCAGAGCTGAGATTTGTTCAAGTTCAAGTTCAAAAACACTTTATTTATCCCCGAGGGGCAATTTAAAGGACACAAAGAGCAGCATATGGAATAAAAATGTAAGAAACAGATAAGGACAAGTAAAAGAGCAGACACTACTGAACACACACATACCTAAAAGAATAAATAGTAATTAAATATTTTTTTAAAAAGTGTAACAAGCTAGATGGAGGTTGTGCGAAATCTGGATAGGGAGGGGTCCAAGTTCAGAAGCTGGACTGCTGTAGAGACAAAGGTAGCCCTCCTCCTTTGTGTTCTACATCATGGGCATCTTAGTCTCCGACCTGATGGAAGCCACTCAAACTTCCCCACTTCTGCTGTCCAATGAGCGTGCACAGCATTTTGCTGGCATTTTGTCTCCTCTCTGGGATGCCAAGGGCCCATAGGAGGGTTTCGGCTGTATCTGCAGTTCAGAAGGCAGCGGATGTGGCTGGAGGGACCCACGAAAGGCAGGCAAACAAATGCTTTTCATTCATTTTTTTCAGTTAATAATGTGAGAAGCCTAGAAATAAAAGCATTTTGAAATACAAAACAGGAATTCTGGATATCAGCATTTTCAGAATGGTCCCACAATATAGTGAAGGCATTCACCAAGGGGTCATGCATTGGGGGAGGACCATTGATCAGGTGGTGTTGTCTTTCTCTTTGCTTATCAGTCCCTGATGGACTGTCTCCACCTTAGACAAATTATTTGGAAAAAGAAACACCATGGATCAGTAGCAAAACATGTATTTTTTTTTAAGATTTTGAACTTCTACATTTCAATAATATAACTATGTACAACAATATACTCTACAGCAAAATAAACAGTGTAATATACAGTGTAATAAACAGTTTTATATTGATTAAACTACAAAATACAGTGCAATATTTCTACAGAGTTTGAAATATGTTGCTATCAATTTAATAGACCTAAAAAGAATAGGTCGCCCTTAAGTGAGTTCCATTATATATATATATTTTCCCCACTCCACTAGGGTAAACGTAAAGGACCAACAGAAGGACAGATTGGTAAGTGGGACAGTCCCTTGCATGAAAGTTTTCGCTTCATATTAAGGCTTTTAACATTTGACTTTTGTTTCTTTAACAGACCTGCTGGAAGAGCTTGGTTTGGGAGCACTTGACAGTTTTAAAGGTATATAATGTTCTTTAACTGAGCTCAGGCTCTAACGCTGGATGTGTTGCACAATTGATGTGATGGCTTCTTCTGCCACGTATGAATGAAAATGGCCCTTCGAGAAGTAGAATAGGAAGTAAAGAAGAATAGAAATGGTTCACGGTATACTCACTTAAGCATGATTACATGAGCGTGCAACGTAACGAGCATCTTGCATTATTAAAATCAAACAAATCAAAATAATTCAGATAGAATGTGTGCAAAGCAATGTGAGTTAAGACCAGCAGGGGACGAGGGAGGAGGAGGAGGAGGAGGAGGCCCATGTCGGGTCCAGTTGAAATAGCACAACGAGTGCATGATGATTCACACATCACTGACCTTGTTTGTCTTTGTACAGATTCATCAGACGCAGACATGCCGAGTAATATCATCAGTAGAAGTCTTCCAGTGTGTGCCAGGACGTCTGCGACTGAAGTCTTCCCAGAACGCTGCAGTCCTTCTGTTGAGGAGGAGGTGTTAGTTAATATGTCTCAGAAAATGCCGGTTCTTCCTAAGACAATCTGTTCAAATGAGACAGCATCTCCTTTCCCTGCTCTACGTCCTCAAACCCTAATGATGATTGTTGCAGAGAGTGAAGAAGGTGAGACTTTTTAACTTTTTGAAGACACTGTTGTTTGGACTGGCCATAAAAACAATATCCAAGCATTCATGGTTTTCTTTTAAATAGCCATCTTCCTTTCCCACCTTTAGAATCAGTTTGGGACCAGGGCAGTTTTTCGTCATCATGCAGCAAGACCAAAGCTGACAATCAGCAGCTTCAAGCGGCAGCTCAAGCAGGCAAGAAGACTCACAAAGTCTATTCCCTAACAGTTAAGCTAAGCTAAGATGTGCCTTTATTAGTCCCACAAGGGGACATTTTAGGTTTACAGCAGCACACAAGAGTACACTGAAAAAAATAACTCATTGGACTAACAAAATTAAATTGTTGGCAGAATTTCCATCCAAAATGTTTAGCCCCAAGTCACAAAAAGTATGTTTGTACATTGTAATATATTTGTGTTAGTTGATCTCGTTCTTTTCCTGTTCCAACTCAAATTAATCTAAATGAGGTAAAAATATATATAATTCAGATGGGTCTATCCAACTCTACAGGTAACACAAATTAATTTCATTAAACCCTCCAAAAAATAACTAATTGGACTAACGCAATTAAATAGTAGGCAGAATTTCCATCCAATAAATATGTTTAGACCCAACTCAAAAAAACAATGTTTGCACATTGTAATATATTTGTGTTAGTTGATCTTTTTTTCTTGTTCATCCAACTCAAATTACAGAAAAATGTAATTGAGACAGTTCTATGAATTTCTACAAAGTACAGTTAACACACAGTAATTTAATTCAACTAATTAATTGTTTTTACTTCATTTTAACTAATGTATGATTAATACAATTATTAGTGCTTTGTACTATATATAGTACAAAGCACAGAACAGATACAGTGCAAAAACAAATGCAAATCAGAAATGATATACACTATATACAGCTGTGTACATGTTGACCAGGTCACAGGTGTCTTGCACGGTTATTGCACTGTTTATTGTACAGAATTTTTAGATTGGAAGTTGGAAGTTTTTATTATAGAGTCTGACAGCTGCAGGAAGGAAAGACCTGCAATATCGCTCCTTAACACACTAAAATGATGTATCATCCTGTCACTAATGGAGCTCCGAAGTGCAGTGAGTGCATGTTGGAGGGGGTGGGAGACTTTGTTCATGAGAACAGTTTGGCCTCCGCTTGCCCACCTCCTCCACCTGTTCCAGAAGGCGGCAGGAGGATGACAGGTGGGAAAAGTCCGTAGTGTAGAGAGTGAAGAGGACCGGTGCCAGCACTGTTCCTTAGGGCAGTGATTTTCAACCACTGTGCCGTGGCACACTAGTGTGCCTTGAGAAATTGTCAGGTGTGCCGTGAGGAATTATCCAATATCACTTTTTATAATTAACATTTATTAATCATCATTTGCAAATATTATGTCAATATCCATGTATACGTGGGCCCAAATATTCCAATTGCATTTGGTTTATTTGCTCAAACGGAAAGAATTTAACCTTTGTATATGCCTAATTCCGAAAGAATAGTGCCAATCCGAATGAATATATAATGGGATTAACAGGGGTGGAATATTGTGCATTAGCGCCATCTGTGGAACAGAATCTAAACCCTTCTATACACCCTTCACAAGTCCATAAGTCAAAAGAAAATATATATCTCTATAAAACATGTACCGAGTTAAATTATAAAATATTAGCAAGATTGAATTTGATCTTTTCCAGGTTAAATTTATCATATCGCATGCTCTGATATGACGTAACACGCAGCTCCAGACGATCTTCAGTTTTAAAAATGGAAGCCTACGGAAAGTTGATCCAAACTAAATTTCAAGAGTGAACAAACGAAAAACTGGCAATACGGAGTTATTCCAACAAGTGAAAGAACAACTCGGGGAAGTCGGTATCACGTGATGTTGGTGTTTACGTTTTACTGGGCATGCCCCATTGACTATTCTGGTTGATTATAGCGGCGCATGTAGACAAGAGATTGGAATATTCCTTTCCATGTATACCATTGCAGGTAGGCAAGGACCAGAAACTCTGGGGCCTTCATGAGGTGGGATGTTAGAGCCACCAGCCTGTAGAAAGTAGGGTCCTTGTGGTGTTGGGTCTTTGGTACAGGTGCCACGCAGGGCGTCTTCCAGGCTCATGTTGAACAGGTGTCCAATGATGCCACGCGGCTGGTCTGAGCAGGACCTGAGGAGCCTGGCACTAAGGCCATCCAGTCCTGCAGCCTTTGTTGTCTTTATCCTCCTCAGCTCAAACCCCACTTGGAGAGGTGAGAAGGACGAGCAGGGGGCCGTGTGTCTTGGAGAGACAATGGGGGGGTTGGGCGGATTATTGGACGTGAATGTGATGATGAGCTGAGTGCTGAAAGGGGGGAGGTGAGAAGGAGGTTGACACAGCTGGGTGATGGGCAGATGGCTCTTCAAACCTGCAGAAGTAGGTGTTGGGTTCACTTGCCCACTTTTTATTTCCAGCTCCATGGGAGTTTGGTTCCTGGCGGCCTGAAATGGTTTTCAGGCCCCTCCAAACATCCCTGATGTTATTCTCCTGCAACTGTTCCTCCATCTTCTTCCTGTACACGTCTTTCGCCTATACCATATTTTTCTCCTCGGCTCCATCTGTACTGTTTTCAGCTCCTCTTGATTATCTGACCTCTTCTTCTCCTTTAGGAGAACCTTAATGTCAGGAGTAATGCAAGGACAGTTGTACTTACATGCACTTGTGTAAAGACCTAATGTCTTTTCAGGCTCCCTTGAACTCCTGGCAAGTGAGGGAAAAGGTTTTTTGCAGTCTGACGAGCAGCAACGGCAGGTGTTGACTTTTTTTCTTTAGACACAAACTAACTTTACACAAACTTTAAGCCCCACGGCTAATATTTCTCCACAGTAGAAAGGCAGTCTGCCTTTGTTGTCTGTTTTTCACCAATCAGTGATCCATCATCCAGTACTATTTATTCTATAATCCTTTATTATTCAACTAGTGCTTGTCATATATGTATGTCATGCATATGTATGTATGTCATGTATGCCTGTACTTATCTATGTATTACCGCAGTATTTATTGGTTTTTATTTTTCTTTAGCTTTTTTAATATTGAACGTGCAATAATCAAACTTATCTTACCAAACATCACCATCTTATGTGCAACAGTAAAATCTCAATTACATGTCTTTTCATACACTTTTTTATATTTTTTAAGCATGTACATAGTTTGTGACTTTTAGCAAGTGTCATCTTCGTATAGATGACCTTGTGTGGAGATATGGGGTAATAACTGTAAAGGCAGACTTGACTCACTAATTACAAAAAAGATCAGTTTATAATAATCAGTCAGTAATCCGTTAGTAATCATCCATATTGCCACGTGTAGAGAACCTAGTCGACCTGGTAAACCTTCAAATGGCTAAAAAACGGCAAAAAAATAACCTGTTGCCCAAAAACACAATACACTTCACATCATGTGAAGAGAAATATGACCTCAGGAAAAAAAAATCAACTTAAAACACAACTCTTTCAAACCACTATAAACCTTCAGCACGTCAGTTTGTGGGATTAAATTATGGAATGGATTGAGTAACTCAAACTGAAACAATGCACTAAAATAAGCCACTTTAAGAAACCGTATAAGTAGCTGATGTTTGTAAAATATAAGACAGAAGAATCCTGAATGACTGGGAAATGCTATGCAGAGCCATATGACAACTGCACCTTATGCAATTTGTAACATGTTGAATGGTAACACAAATGTATTATCAATTAACGTGAAATGTTTTAGCAATTGTGAAATGTATGAGCAATTGATGGGATGACAAATTTACCAAGTGAATTTCAACAAACTTCATAATTTAGCTTGGAAATGAATGGTATTTAATCACGATTAAATGTAATTATTCCACAGCCTGTGATTAATCATATTTTTTTAAATAAGTAATCGTTTGACTGGACTGTACATGTTAAACACGAGAGGTGACCAGTAATTGCTGAGACATGGAGAACGGCTAGGATCAAATCAACATGTGTGTAAACATATGATGTAATTTTTTAAAGCACGTTTGTAATAATCTAATCCTTACCATTACTAAGGAGACGTTGCCATCAGAGAGCCAGGATGAGAAGTCATACAAAGAAGTGGAGAAAAGCGAAACAAAATCCATTCTCACCAATTTAGTTGGAGCTTCAAAAGGGACTCTTGGCAGGCGGTCCAAATCAGAGGGAGTTGCAGAAGAATGGCCGGTTGAATCATCCACAGCTGAACAAGAGTCATGTGATGAAGAGGAAGCGAGGTCCACGATGCCACCCATAGCAGAAGTGAAAAGCGCTGTCGTCATTGATGAACACCAGAAACGGGACTCTGTCCCGTTTTTTCATCAACCTGTACAACCCCTCCCGAGTGAGTCACCACAACCCCCCACAGTGAAGAAGGAGAATAGTGTGGACTCTCCCAAACCTGGGCCTTCTCACAGCCAACAGCTGAACCCTAATCAAGAAGAAGCGGAGGTAAAGTTCCTGAAAGTTGTGTAGCTTAGGCAAAAGATTTTTTTTTGTGTGTGGACCACTCACTATTACTTAAAGAAACCCAAACACTGTCAAACCTTTTTCTTCTTGCTTTGCCCTTCTTTTCAGGCTGGCCGAGAGGATGCTAAAATTGTCTCAGTGGCAAATCCCAATGCTTCCACTGACCCCAGACCAAGTTCAGATGTGCAGCCTGCAACTTTGAGTGAAAGAGAAGCCTCTCATCAAGTAGAGAAACCAGCAAATTTTCAGAGGTATGCTTTATCTCAGTGATTTTCAACCACTGTGCCGCGGCACACTAGTGTACCTTGAGAAACCGTCAGGTGTGCCGTGAGGAATTATCTAATATCACTTTTTATAATTAACATTTATTAATCATCATTTGCAAATATTATGTCAATAGCCATTATGTCAATAGTATACATGGACCCAAATATTCCAATTCACTTTGGTTTATTTGCTCAAACGGAAAGAATTGAACAGGGATGGAATATTCCTTTAACCAATCAGATTGAGGTATCTTGTACTCGCTCAAACGGAAAGTTGTCAGGGTGCCTTCTTCTTCCTGGTGTTTTTCTTCTTCTGTTGTTTATTGGCGGTTGGCAAGCAGCTTTCGGATGCATTAGCGCCATCTGTGAAACAGAATCTAAACCCTTCTATACGCCATTCACAAGTGCAGTTTTATTAAAAAAGAAAATATATATCTATATAAAACATGTCCTAAGTTTAATAATAAAAGTTTAATTATAAAATATATCAAGATTGAATTTGATCTTTTCCTGTTTAAATTTATCCCGGGTGCGTTCTTTCAGCGCATGCTCAGATATGACGTGACACGCAGATCCAGACGTTCTTCACTTTTAAAAATGGAGGCCAGCAATCGGCACTGGACTAAGCAAAGTTTGTTTTTGATTCAAACTAAATTTCAAGACTGGACAGATAAAAAACTGGCAATATGGAGTTATTCCAACAAGTGAAAGAAAAACTTTGGGAAGCCGGTATCACGTGATGTTGATGTTTACGTTTTACTGGGCATGCCCTATTGACTATTCTGGCAGACCTCACAGCTAGGAGACCAGGGTTCAATTCCACCCTCTGCCATCTCTGTGTGGAGTTTGCATGTTCTCCCCGTGCATGCGTGGGTTTTCTCCGGGTACTCCGGTTTCCTCCCACATTCCAAAAACATGCTAGATTAATTGGTGACTCCAAATTGTCCATAGGTATGAATGTGAGTGTGAATGGTTGTTTGTCTATATGTGCCCTGTGATTGGCTGGCCACCAGTCCAGGGTGTACCCCGCCTCTCGCCCGAAGACAGCTGGGATAGGCTCCAGCATAAACAACACAAAAATGGTTGTTTTACATGAAAATAACTATTTATTTACTAATATAACACCATTTACTATTTACAAATTTCACATTTGGAACTGAGACCTGGGTTCAATTCTACCCTCGGCCATCTCTGTGTGGAGTTTGCATGTTCTCCCCGTGCATGCGTGGGTTTTCTCCGGGTACTCCGGTTTCCTCCCACATTCCAAAAACATGCTAGGTTAATTGGCCACTCCAAATTGTCCATAGGTATGAATGTGAGTGTGAATGGTTGTTTGTCTATATGTGCCCTGTGATTGGCTGGCCACCAGTCCAGGGTGTACCCCGCCTCTCGCCCAAAGACAGCTGGGATAGGCTCCAGCACCCCCTGCGACCCTCGTGAGGAAAAGCGGTAGAAAATGAATGAATGAATAAATGAATGAATGACGGGATGTGAAACCTGTTGACTTACCTGCTCAATGGCAGGGAGCTGGAGGCAACGCGACTCACGCAACAGCTGACCTTCAGCATCGGCAGACCCGAGAGACGGTCTTTAGAGGACACCCCACAGCTGCCAGCGGTTAGCGAAGCACGCGGCCTCAGACTCCACCAGACCAAGAGCGGACTCAGTAGAGATCTCCCTGTGGTTGACAGCACTTTGAGCGATCTTTCGGAAGATGACATAAGGTAAATGTTTATCAGTGTTATCAATGACCCCTCTGTGGCACTTATACAGAGTTACAGGGTTTTTCTCTACATATTCTACTAAATAGTTGCAACCAAAGGTATTTTACTCAAGACAATTTTCCACTGTAACCACAATTGTTCTGTTTTTGTCGCAAGCCGGTGGCAAATTAGTGAACGACTAAGAAGAACACTGAACAATATTGCAGTAAGTCAAAACCTAATTTGGGAATATTCAGTAAGAAAAAGAAACACAAAAATGGCAGCTGTTTTTCCCCATTCAGAACGCAGAAGAAAATGAGCTGTCTGAAGATACCGAAGAGCTCAACTCGTCATCAGAGGATTCTGACCTCCTCATTCAAATTCTGGATGCAGTCACAGGTGCTGCTATTGACATATATCTGTGTTTTTTAGCCAATAAAACGAAACTGTGTCTTCATATCTGCTTCAGACTCTTATCTTATGCATCTGCTTTGTATTCTTCAGACCCCAGACGTAAGAAGAAGCTACAGCATTTTTTGTCTGAGCGCTGCATTCTGAAGGAAACAGGCCATCATGTCTTTCTTGCAGATAAGCTATGTCAACAAGAAAGCAATATTCGTGTTTTGGAGAAAAACAACTTGGAGATGGAAAATGAAATGGCACATCTCAGGTATAAAGTGCTTTTTGCTGATGTATATTCCTTACATTGTTTGTATTATGTTGTTTCTTTAGTGAAGATGATAGGTGCTATTTATTTGCTGACCCGATTGATGTATTTGCCCAACACAGACTTCAGCTGAAACGGGAGCAAGAGAATGCCAGCAATACCATCAAGATGTACAAAAACGCCAAAGAGAAGGTGAGCAAAAGCAGCATTCGTTTATTGCAGCTATTGCCTTTCATGGACGTTTGTCATCTGCTCAGCTCGAGGAAGAACGCAGACATGGCCAAATGCTTTGGACTGTGGATCACAACACGTTGGGCTCGCTGCTGCAGAAAGCCAACTGTCAGAAGTTCAAACAGATGGAGGAAATCGAGGAGGAGTACAAAAGAAGCAAAAGCAATGAAGTAACAAATGATAAAGATGTCTTATGGGCTCCACACACAGCAGGTGACTCGCTTGTCGCACAGATTCCTTTGAAAAAGAACGGACTAGAGACCACGTTGCTTCCCGTGTTTGGAGCCCATTAGCACGACACACGGCCTGCTATTTCAGATTAGTCCACAAAATACATGTGATATCCTCATACAAGTACTTCCCTTCATCATTCAGGAACACCTGAGATCAGAACTTGAGGTGATACAGATGCATAACAACCTCAAACAGCGAGACCTCGTCCAGGAGAACGAGGCCCTCAAGGAAGAACTGGAAGATATTCGCCAAGACCTCAAACTTGCCAGTGACAATCAGACCCTAAGTGTCTTGGATTGGAACACAAAAATTCAGGAGTTAAGGTATGAGATAACGCTAGCCAACGCCCGTCTGGAGAAAGAGCAGAAGGATCGTGACGTATTGGTGGCAGAGAACCAGGCGATCCGTTCCCGACTTACTGACGTGGAGCGAGCTCGGTTAGCCATGGAGAAAGCTCTGCTTCAAGAGAAGGAGGAACACCAGCGACTTTCAAGTTAGTATGTACAACTAGGAGTGAATATTGATATTAGCACTGATCATACATACGCTTTTTATTGTTTAGTAGGTAGTAGAAAGGTTAAAAAAGTTTTGATCACATGATATTACTCAAGCAGGAAATAATATTCAGCCTCAGTAGGGTTTCCCACTTAAAAAGACGCAGGTCTGAAATTTGGAAACATCATACTTTGGGGCTACTTTTCTGCAAATCGTGAGATTTTGGGCAATAACTTCCTTCCATCCAAAAGCCGCCCGTTGCCCGAGCTTCTGTAAGAAGCATGTCAAGGTCCTGGCACAGCCTAGCCAGTCTCCATACCTTAACCCAATAGAAAATATGTGGAGAGGTTTTAACCCTTAGATGCATAAGTGGGTAAAAAATGAAAAAATCTTCATAATGGAAATTTTTCATCATTTCATATTCCAGGTATTCTTAAAAAAGACATGTTTTTAATATCATGCCATTCACATTTTTAACTTACCTTTTATAAATTTTAAGAAATTTTAGTTTCTGTGTTACTACCCCAACCTTCCATAAGTGGGTAAAAAATGAAAAAATCTTCGTAATGAAAATTTTTCATCATTTCATATTCCAGGTATTCCTCAAAAAACATGTTTTTGCTATCATACCATTCACATTTTTGACTTACCTTTTATAAATGTTAAGAAATTTTAGTTTTTGTGTTACTACCCCAACCTTCCATAAGTAGGTCAAAAATGACCCGGTCAGGTTGTTTTCACTGCTCTATTGCATATTAATATTAGCAGACCTTTCTCTATGTCCACAGGTGAAGCTCAGAGTCAGCATGAAGCAGTCGCCAGGCTGACCCAGAAGCTGTCCAAAGTGAAAGCACATGCAGGCAACCTGGAGAGCGACGTACATAAATTTGAGGTCCAGCTGGCAGAGAAGAACCTGCATATGAACACCGTGCAGCATGAAAACGAGCAGATAGCTGCTCGTGTGAAAGAGCTGGAAGCGGCCGTGCAAGCTGAGAAGGAGCTGGCCACTCGTACTGTCGCTCGCCAGGAGGCCACTCAGGAGCTCCTGAACCAAGCCCAGCATGACGGCAAGTTGTATCGGCAACAACTAGAGGAGGCCCAAAACAAAGCCATCGCCAATGAGAATGCTTTGACAGACGCGCAAAAGTCTTTCAACGACATGTTGCTCAAACTTCGCACCGACTCTGATGGCAGAACACAAGGAGTGCAGGAAAGAAATAAGGAGCTTACCACTAAGGCAGCTGAACAAGAAACACATATTCGCAAATTAGAGCAGGAGAAAACTGACAGACAGGTAAGATCACGCCATTGTCTTGCTTCCTATTCCAGCAGATCTCTGAGCCTCTCTTCCAGCAACTAGACTTACAAAATAAACTTGACAGCATTATAGAGTAGATCACCGCCACGACTATTGAGGGGGCAACATTGGAGCCATAAAAAGTCCCCCCAAAATTATCCTTTTGATACTCGAAATCAGGCTTCCAAACTTTTTCTAGCAAGGGGCCACACAGTGAAAAATGAAAGGATATTTTATAAAGCAATATGCTAAGACGTTATATAAAGTATATTTCAAGAATAAAACTGCATCTCAGCTTTGTGATAAAGGTGAACAAGCGTGTTATTGGTATGAACTCATTTTCGCTGTTGTATTTTTTTCTATACCAAATATTTTAACTTCCTTCTTGCATCATATTTTTGTCATAGTATGGCTTTATTCCCCATAGTATTATAACTTCATTTGTTTTGTTTGTTTTTCATAATACTCTGACTTTTAAATTTTTTTTTTTAAATGTTGGCTTTTTTTCTTTGTTGGAATACAACATTCATTCATTCATTCATTCATTTTCTACCACTTTTCCTCGCAAGGGTCATGGGGGGTGCTGGAGCCTATCCCAGCTGTCTTTGGGCGAGAGGCGGGGTTCACCCTGGACTGGTCGCCAGCCAATCACAGGGCACATATAGACAAACAACCATTCACACTCACATTCATACCTATGGACAATTTGGAGTCAGAATACAACCTCTCTTTCTTAATATAATACTTTGACTTATTCTCCTAAAATTTAAAATAAAATAGTTTTTTTTTCCTTTTTTTACCTTATGGTACATTTAGCTCTGGTAATTATGACAATTCCCATAATATTTTGACTTTATTATCATAACTTTTAAGCAACCCAAGTTTCCAAACAATACAACTTTGTTTGTTTATGTTCCTGATATTAAAATATAACATCTTTTTCTTTTTTATATTTCAACTTTATACTAGTGAAATTATTTTTCCTCATAATTCAAAGAAGTTCTCATAAAATTCAGATGTTTTGTCTTTTTAGATTGCATTTTTTTTCTCGTAATATTTTGACTTAATTCTTGTAAAATTTATTTTTAGTTAGTATTGCCGATTTACACATTTTGTTAAAACATCATCCTGCTGGAAATATTCACTGACTTGTGAGACAGTGCCCTCTGCTGCAGCACTTTTTTTTTTTTTTTTGACAAGGATGCCATGAATAAGCGATGCATCTACTGTATCACCAAATACTGTCATGTCAAATTGTGTTCATTATTTTTTTTGCCACAGATTAACCAGAGACAGCTGCAGCAGGACATTGCAGACATGTCAAGGAAACTGTCAAAGTGTGAAGCTTCCCTGGAGATCGCCACAACACATCGCAGTGATTTAGAGGAAGAGAAGGCTCGCCTCCAGAAAGATATTGACAAGCTTAAAGTAAAGGTAAAAAGGAGTGCGGCCACATTGATTTCCTCTGCATGGAAAGCAAGTTAGGAGACCAGGGTTCAATTCCACCCTCGGCCATCTCTGTGTGGAGTTTGCATGTTCTCCCTGTGCATGCGTGGGTTTTCTCCGGGTACTCCGGTTTCCTCCCACATTCCAAAAACATGCTAGGTTAATTGGCCACTCCAAATTGTCCATAGGTATGAATGTGAGTGTGAATGGTTGTTTGTCTATATGTGCCCTGTGATTGGCTGGCGACCAGTCCAGGGTGTACCCCGCCCCAAGACAGCTGGGATAGACCCTCATGAGGAAAAAGCGATAGAAAATGAATGAATGAATGAAAGCAAGTTTAGTGCACGATTCTTGCAACTAACAGAAGAAGAAAACATTGTTTAAAGTGGCTCTTTTAGAACCGCGGTTCTTCTAATAATACCCTAGCCCTGATAAAATAGCTCTCCGAGAAATGAGCTACACTTGTTATGTCAGGGTCGTAAATAGGGAGATTCTATCACAGGAGATATGTTACGTATATCGGTATTGGCTGATATCGGTGTCGGAAATATCAGCATATCGGACACCACTAGTCATTCATTCATTCATTTTCTACTGCTTATCCTCACGAGGGTCGCGGGGGTGCTGGAGCCTATCCCAACTGTCTTCAGCCGAGAGGCGAGGTACACTCTGGACTGGTGGCCAGCCAATCACAGGGCACATATAGACAAACAACCATTCACACTCACATTCATACCTATTGACAATTTGGAGTCGCCAATTAACCTAGCATGTTTTTGGAATGTGGGAGGAGTACCTGGAGAGAACATGCAAACTCCCCACAGAGATGGCAGAGGGGGGATTTGAACTCCGGTGTCCCAGCTGTGAGGCCTGCACGCTAACCACTCTATCACCATGCAGCCCATCACTAGTCATTACTCTTTTTTTCATCTCAACTTGACCAACACGTCTGCTCTGTCATGCAGCTGGAAGAAAGAGAGGCCCAGTGCTTACAAGCTGACAGGAACATGAACGATCGAATGATCCTTTTGGATGAACGAGAGAAAGAACTCGGCGTTGCTGCTCGCAAACAGAAGGAAGCCCAGGCTGCCGCGGCCGCCTCCAACGCCATTGTCAAGCAGTTAGAAGAGGCCACGCAAAGGTGAATGATCACGTAACCGTTGACAACCCCCTGCTCTGTTATGTTTTGACCGTGATGCCACTTCAGGCTGGAGATCGAGAACATCAGACTGCATGCCGCTGCAAAGCAACACAGCCACAAAATCGATGCGCTTCAGAAAGTCGCTCAAGAGGACGCCAGGGTGAGTGCTGCATTTTTGTGCCACAATGAAATGAATGCAAATGTGGAAACAAATATAGCATATTAAACATGAGGTGTCCATGAAGGCGTTTTACAATTCAACAAAGAATTTTTAACTGTTATCCAGTTGCTGTATATTTGCTTTTATATGTTCATTTAACAAAAAACTTTAATTAATTTATTAATTAAAATTAAAAAATTAACAGTGTCAACAGTGTACCTGAAATACACAAATGACTACGAGCTTTGACAGCCACCGAATACACAGAACAAATCTGCTAAACATATGCGTATATCATCATTTGCTGTTAAAATAACTATTACTGTAAATTGTCAAGAAATTTGGTGGACACCCTGTATAATCTGTATGAGAAATGCGTTTTGTTTTTTTTTTATTTAATTTTTGATTCATATGATCTGTTCATATACCTCTTGCTCCAGATCAGAGTTCAGTTGGAGGACTTGGTGACAAGTCTCCAAAGCAGTAAAATTACTCTGGAGGACCAACTCAACAAAGAGGTGATCTTTTATTTTTCCATTATGAGAGATGTTTACACAATTCTTGAGACATGGGAAGGAATATGACAAAAGTATGTAGCTTATTTTTGTACACAGAAATCCCTCACTACATCAAGCTTTGAATTTTGCGGCTTCACTTTTACCATTCATTCATTCATTCATTCATTCATTCATTTTCTACCGCTTTTTTCCTCACGAGGGTCACATGGGCTGCTGGAGCCTATCCCAGCTGTCAAATGGATAAATTAACTAAAATATGAGTATAAGGAATTCAGAGAACACATTCAAAGGCGTTGTGATGACATGTATTAGTCTAGACCAGGGGTCAGCAACCCGCGGCTCCAGAGCCGCATGTGACTCTCCAGCCTCTTTGTTGCGGCTCCCTTTGCAATGCTTGAATATTTTTTAGCACCCGTGTGGTGAAAATGCACGTCTTTGTTATGAGTTTACAAAAATCCAACTTTGTGTGAGACCATGAATGCATCCTGACTGAGTTCTGACTGGTGACTGAATGAGCAGACAGGATGCTATCCAGTTCTCTCTGACAGGTTAACATGAAGGGAAATGAGTAATACTTTGAGTTATTTGAGTTATTAATTATTATTAATGAGTTATTTGACGATTCTAAAAAATAAATTAGAGCTCATTTAAAAACAAAAGTTTATCTCCAGTACTAGCAAGAGTACTCCAACTCGTCTTTTTTTTCCCCTCCAATGTTGTTTTAAACATACAACGTTTTGCGGCTCCAGGCTATTTTTCTTTAGTGGGCAAGTGGGTGAAATGGCTCTTTTCATAGTAAAGGTTGCCGACCCCTGGTCTAGACTACTGTAGGTGTCAGTAATGTTACTTTAATGTTCAGTCAGACACACAAGCACCAGACTGTTATTGAAGGATTGAATCATCTCACAACATGCACAATAATTCCTAAAAATGGGCTAATGTTGCTGACCTAGCAACACACACCAGCACATGTTTTTTATGCCTCAAATGTCTTATTTTCTGGCATATCAACTATATTGGGAAATACGAGTTCAAAGGAACTAGGAACTAGGGGTGTTCAGGAACTAGGGGTGTTATTGCATGGCTAAAGGGCTCCGACAATGTTAAAAAAAATATTTACAAGGTCGCAAACAGCTTTTTGATGCAAGTATGAAAATATTCCATTTATAAATTAGGAATTCTACTTTACGGAAATTCACTTATCACTGTCGGCTCTGGAACCACTTGAGTGACTACTGGAGAGACTTTTTTTAATGTTTTTTTTGTCGTTATACAAATTAGCCCTATTGAAATTTGTTTTTCAGTACTTTTTTATGCTGTCCTAAGAACATTCTATTTGTTGTCATTTTTATTTCCAGGTGCAAAGGCAAAGCATGCTATCTAACAATGCCCAAGACACTCATGCCATGTGGCAAGAAGAGATGAAGAGCCGCTCCAAGTTAGCGCTGCGTCTCGCAGAGCTTGAAAAAGAAAAACAGGAGCTGAACAGCCAAGTGACGATGAAACAATTGCATCTTGGTAAAATAGACGTACGGACTGTTGAGCAAGCTGTGGCTTGTGTTGCAGGTGGACATTGAGAAGAAGAAAGCAGAGAACGCGGCAGAGCAGAAGAAGGCTGTCGACTTGCGGCTCGAACAGGAGATGAAGAGAAACACAGATCTTCAGAAAGAAATGTACAGGTGACTATCCAAATATCTTCAGTCCACCTCACCTGCAGTAGAAACTACCTTCAAGACCGTCTGTAGTGCTATTGTTTTATTTTTGGAATGTGGGAGGAAGCCGGAGTACCCGGAGAAAACCCATGCATGCACGGGGAGAACATGCAAACTCGAGGGTGGAATTGAACTCGGGTCTCCTAGCTGTGAGGCCTGTGTGCTAACCACTTGGTCGCCATGCAGCCCAAAAGCTAAGATACAGTAGCTGAACAAAACATCAACATTCATTCATTCATTCATTTTCTACCACTCATCCTCACGAGGGTCGCGGGGGGTGCTGGAGACTATCCCAGCTGTCTTCGGGCAAGAGGCGGGGTACACCCTGCACTGGTGGCCAGCCAATCACAGGGCACAAACAACCATTCACACTCACATTCATACCTATGGACAATTTGGAGTGGCCAATTAACCTAGCATGTTTTTGGAATGTGGGAGGAAACCGGAGTACCCGGAGAAAACCCACGCATGCACGGGGAGAACATGCAAACTCCACACAGAGATGGTCGAGGGTGGAATTGAACTCGGGTCTCCGAGCTGTGAGGCCTGCGTGCTAACCACTTGCTCGCCGTGCAGCCCAAAAGCTAAGATACGGTAGCTGAACAAAACATCAACATTCATTCATTCATTCATTCTTTCATTTTCTACCCCTCATCCTCACGAGCATCACGGGGGTGCTGGAGCCTATCACAGCTGTCTTCGGGCGAGAGGCGGGGTACACCCTGGACTGGTGGCCAGCCAATCACAGGGCACATATAGACAAACAACCATTCACACTCACATTCATACCTATGGACAATTTGGAGTCACCAATTAACCTAGCATGTTTTTGGAATGTGGGAGGAAACCGGAGTACCCGGAGAAAACCCACGCATGCACGGGGAGAACATGCAAACTCCACACAGAGATGGCTGAGGGTGGACTTGAACTCTGGTCTCCTAGCTGTGAGGTCTACGCGCTAACCACTCGACCGCGTGCAAAACATCAACATCTTATCTTTTTATTATGGGTGACAAATAATATAAGTATGTCATAAAAAAATAAGTGTTCTGTAAATGACCCTCAGGCCACACCTTGGACACCACTGGCAAGTTTTGATGGATGTCTGTCATGCACATCTATGCCCATTAGTTGCTTTGTGTTTTACGGCACTGTTGTGGTAGCTGAGTATAAACTTTAGTTCTTTTTGCTCTGACTATTTTGTGTTTTATTTTCACTTAGGCTGCAAACACTACTTAAAACAGCTAAGAGGAAACTGCAAGATCAGCAAACAAGTAGTGCTGAGAGAGAAAAGGTTTGTCCATCCGTTGCAGCACTTTCGATTTAACCGAAAGTGTCCACTTAAGTCAACAACCATCACCAGTGGTTAATTGGCGTGTGTGAATGAGCTTCTCACTTTTTCCCCCCATCGTCTTCATTTGCAATCGCAGCTCTGTCACCAGATCAACGAGCTTCAGTCGGACCTGGAGAGAGAGATGTCTTCTCGTATCCAGTCGGAGAAGAGCAGGAGGCAGCTGGAGGAGGAGGTGTTGAGTCTGAGACGCAACCAAGGACCCCCAATGGACATTGGTGCCCAGGGTTCAACGGGCAACGTTCTTAACACGCTGGGCGCTCATCTCTTGTGCCAGTGCTCAAAACAATTCAGCCCTGTGTCTGAGGGGCCAGCCTGCAGCGTGGAGGGGTACCTGTCCAGGGTCTGTGAAGACATTAACTTGTATTCTTATACTCCTCATTATTAATTTGTATTAAAAGTGGACAAAGCTGTTATTGACTCAACTGTCTAAATAGGGGCTGGTGGCATTCATGCCATCACTTGTTGTTCTTATTTACTATGCTGTGTCTCTGCAGATGCGGCATGACTTGGATATGGCCGTGTCGAGAGAGTTAGGCATGTGTGAGTACAATACTAAAGCACTAAACTGGGGGGGGGGTGTTTGAAGTCAGGCAAGTTGCAGCTCAACATTGGTTTGTTTTTTTTAAACGATAACATTTAACAAGGCATGCATCAGAACATTACCAAGGACGATTTTTAAGGCCACACTGAAATAAAAATTACAAAAGTTAAAAAAAAAAAGTATTTAAAGTTGCAAAGTGAACACAAAAGTCATCTTCAGTTGTAATTGTCTTGAGCTGAGTAACATTGACATTGGTAAGAAAATAATTATTAACTGTATATTAGACTGAAAAGGAACAACACAAAGACATTGCAATACAAATGGTGTGCATGTAACTAGGACATCTTGTCTTTGTCCTCAGCCTCAGTGAGACTGGACATGTCTTCGGGATGCGTATCCCCGGTCAGCAGGGCAAGGCAGCAGTATGCCAATGTGCTGAAGAGAAACCATGAGGTGTAAGCCCTTGGGAAGCAAACACTACAATGGAGGGTTGGCTGCTCTTGGCTGTATTTTCATATAAAAAAAAATTTCTTCTTATGAAAGTATATGCAATCACAATGCAAAATGTGCTTAAATGTCCATCTTCATTGCATGAAAGCTTGAGTTCTACTTTAAAAAAAAATTCCTCCATAATTAGCTGAAGACAGAACACACGTTTATTGGTGAATGAAAAAACATTTGAAAATGTACACCAGTGGTCTCAAACTCGAGGCCCGAAATGACAGCTTAAAGCTGTGTGCACACCGGACACAATTAACATGATTTTGCCCCCTGCCCATACTGTTACCCTACCCTGTTACCCCGCCCTGTTTTGCTTTGGATTAGCAATGAAGCTAAAGGCTTATGACGCTAGGTACAAATAAATGCAGGAAATGATTTGGAATAAAAGGGAAAATACACGTCAAGATAAAGCATCTCATCAAACATGTTGTTAAAGTTACCACGCTGCTCCCAGATGGAACTGAGTACGATGCTAACTTGCTAATTGGGTAAAATGATTAAGTTTCATTAATGTTCATGTTAAAGGTTAAATAACTGTTAATACTGTACATTTGAATCTGAAAAAAATAATTTCTCTACCAACTGTATGTGGTTTCTTCCGTTTTTCTTATTTGTTGTTTTATTATTATTTTACTTATTTATTACTGATTTATTATCTTTATGCTTAATTTGTTTATTTATTTTATTTTGTTATTTTATATTTTATCTTATTTTGTGTATAGAAAAATAAAAATAAAGATATTTGAGAACAGTGGAATGTTTTATCAGATATTTTGGTGTGGAAAACCGGAACCAAAGTACTGAAAAAGTGTAGGGTATAGCAGAAGCAAAAGCATTGAAGATAGTTTTTTTATTGATTTTTTTTTTCTCCAGTTTTCAATAAATGCGTTTTGGGGTTTTTTTGAAAACCTGATGCAGCCCGGCTTCACCCAGAACCTAGCTCCGGTGGCCCCCAGGTAAATTGAGTTTGAGACCCCTGATGTACACCAAGGGTGATGGACACAGCAGATCTTCCTGGTAGCGTTCTATTTCTTCCAGGATCTGCACCTATTCACCTGCATTTTTTCAATTGACAACTTTGCCATCATTTAACATGAGAATACAACATTCTAACTATATTTATAGGTCAGAAAAGTGGAAAAAGTATAACAGGTCCCCTTGGTGAAGGTGTTACAAGAATACCTGACCAGGAGGAGATCTAGAACATGTTAGAGGGATTGTGTTACGCAGCTGGCCTGTGAATGTATCCAACTGGAAGACTGCTGACACTGCAACATATCTGTGAGCATTTTAACAATATATGAATACAGTACATACAAAGCATAGTAACAACATCAACACAATAATATCCATTCTTCTGCTTATATGAGGTCAGGTTTCCGGGGGCCCGTCAGCCTAAGCAGGGAAGCCCAGACATGGTCTCTCCAACGTGTCCTGGGTCTTCCCCGAGGACTTCGCCGAGCCCAGGGAGGCTTCCAGGAGGCACCCGGACCAGATGCCTGAGCCACCTCATCCGGATCCTCCTAACGCCAAGAAGCAGCAGTTCTACTCAAGAGTTTCTCCCGGATAACAGTGCTTCGAACTTCATCTCTTAGAGAGAGCCCAGCCACTCTATGGAGAAAAACTAAATTTGGCCGCTTATCCTTTCGGTCACTACCCAAAGCTCATGACCGTAAGTGAGGGTACCAGCAGCCCCGTGACCCTTGTGAGGAAAAGCGGTAGAAAATGAATGAATGAATGAATGAATACAACGATGTCGTACATTGTCACAACATGAACACAATTATAAAATTTGTTACTTCCATTTTATTACAGCCAATAAACTTGAGAAAATGTAGTCAATACTGTAAAAGTATCAATCATTCATTCATTTTCTACCACTTTTTCCTCACGAGGGTCGCGGGGGGTGCTGGAGCCTATCCCAGCTGTCTTCGGGCGAGAGGCGGGGTACACCCTGGACTGGTGGCCAGCCAATCACAGGGCACATATAGACAAACAACCATTCACACTCACATTCATACCTATGGACAATTTGGAGTGGCCAATTAACCTAGAATGTTTTTGGAATGTGGGAGGAAACCGGAGTACCCGGAGAAAACCCACACATGCACGGGGAGAACATGTAAACTCCACACAGAGATTGGCCGAGGGTGGACCTGAACCCTGGTCTCCTTGCTGTGAGGTCTGCGCGCTAACCACTAGACCGCCGTGCCGCCTGTAAAAGTATCAATGTCATTCAAATCAGTTTAACTGAATTGAATTTTCATTATTAGTCCCATCAAAAATGTAACACGCAAAGTAAAGGGGGAGCTAGATCAGAGTGGTTAGCGCCACACAGTGGGGTGTGTGTTCGAATCTCAAACTCACTTCTGTGTAAGAATTCTCATCTCTGTGTGGCGTTAGCATGTTCCGGGTACTCGGGTTTCCTCCCAAATTCCAAAAACATGCTCGGTTAATTGGTGCCTTCATATTGTCCATAGGTATGAATGTGAGTGTGAATGGTTGTTTGTCTCTATGTGCCCTGTGATTGGCTGGCGACCTGTCCAGGGTGTAGCCAGGATAGGCTAATGAGGATAAGGGGCATAGAAGGGGAGGAGGAGCAGGAGCTAAACGATCTGATACTGACACAATATTTGGATCGATCCGCCTACTTCCTCAACGGACGGCTTTAAGACGAAGACGATCAAATGGCGTCACAACGAAGTGAACACCAAGGACTCTGGTGGACGTGGCCCGGTCCTAAAGACCGTGCTCGTTGTTTCCCCGTCTCCTCTGTGTAACACAGGTGAGGCAGCAATATAAAATTCCCATCTGCTGTTACGAGATGATTGGTGTCCATCGGCCATGTTTTCCTTTTAGATTGTACATGTTAGTTTACATGTCCACTATCCCCCGTTTTCAAAAGTTGACGTTTAAAACGACGTCACTCGGCAGAGAGAACTAATAATTAGTGCGCATTGACGCGTGTGACAATAAAGCCGTCGAAACCAATGATCTCATGACGCGTCTGAGATTGTCGTCCTTGTCTTTTGACTTCCATTTGTTGTAAAAACTTGAAAAAAAATTACATAACGCGCATCAGAGATAGAGTTGTGCGACTGATAACCAACATGCTC
This sequence comes from Doryrhamphus excisus, assembly GCF_030265055.1. Classification (NCBI taxonomy): domain Eukaryota; kingdom Metazoa; phylum Chordata; class Actinopteri; order Syngnathiformes; family Syngnathidae; genus Doryrhamphus; species Doryrhamphus excisus. Next base: position 7,918,284 of record NC_080471.1, read on the forward strand.
GAAACAATTTGCTTTAAATTAAAGTTGAATTATTGCGCGGAGCCATCTCGCTTTCGGAAAGTGTGGGTACGTACAATCTTTTGTTTTTTCTAATTTGCTTAAGTAAAAGGCGAAGCAACTTTCGGCTTGTTAAATACTTTGGACATCTATTACGTAATGCGTTAATGCCAACAAATGACGTCATGGCGAGGCACTGCTGTTTTTCGGTATAGGTGGACAGCACACGACAAATATTCATATTGGATCGATATTTTTCAGTTATTTTCTAAAATATTGTTTTAGTTAGAGGCACAAATCACAAAATCATACAATGATCTTGGAAAAAAAAGTCCCAAGTATAAAGCATTGGTATTTGCGATACTAGCCCAGTATTTAGGCCTTGCTCACAAACATCAACTGTCCTGCCCAAGATAGAAAGATATTAAGATAAAGAGATTAAGATAAAAAAAATCACAATGGAAGCTAAATTTTAGCACAGATTTGGACTTTTTAGGACAACCGTTTGAAACTTGAATAACAGCCTGTTTGAGTTTTAATGTCGTTTTCAATAAATTGCTAGCTTACAATTGTTTACATTGTCCCTTGCTTATTCATTTTTATATTTGAATGCTAGATGTAGGTGATACTACACATTTTGGTAATGACCCATTGCTAAGTAAATACAGGGCCAGTATTGCCCATTTTCTTTTGTTTAGGTCCCTAAATAAGTGATTTTTGCCTTCAAGTTCTTGATCATGATTATAATCAGCATAAATGACCCATTGCTAAGTAAATACAGGGCCAGTATTGCCCATTTTCTTTTGTTTAGGTCCCTAAATAAGTGATTTTTGCCTTCGATTTCTTGATCATGATTATAATCAGCATAAACACATTACAACGTGTAACACTTATTTGTGGACAATGTTTAATTCAAAATATATGAAAACATGTAGGTTCCAGCACGCCCGCAACCCTAGTGAGAATGGTATAGAAGATGGATGGATGGATGCAACATATGCAACATTCATTTTCTATGCCTCTTGCCCTCATTAGCGTGGCTGGGGTATGCCGGAGCCTATCCCGGCGAGCACCTGCTAACTTTTCATTCATACCTGCGGGCAATTTAGAGTCGCCAATTAACCTAACATGCATGTTTTTGGAATGGTAGAGAAAACCTACTCGCAGGACATGCAAACTCCACGCAAACTCCAATGGAGATTTGAACCCAGAGCTCCTGACTGTGGTCAAACTATGTAACAATATCAACAAAATAATAATGTCTCCCTTTGATTATATATAATTCAGTGTTTCCCACAGGACTGTAATCTATTTGTGGAGGTGGTTTGGAGCAGTAGGTAGCATTCTTAGTTATGATGCCTGTGTATGTATCAAATACACATGTATATTTAGATATTATAGCTGTAACAAATATGTTCAAGGATGGCTTCTCTAGTTCAAGGATGGCTCATATGTGATGCTGGTTACCTGTACAATTTAGAATTGAGTTTGAAGTTCTCCTCACATATAAAGCACATCATGGTCAAGCACCAACATATCTCCAGAGAGCTCCTGGAACCCTATCAACACAGGAGAACACTTTGTTCCCTGAACCTACAATTACTTCCTGGAATTTTTAGAAGTTGAATGGGAGGCAGACACCAGATCCCTTTTTTTAAAGTTTAAAACTGATATGCTTATACTGTATGCATCACAAACACTTCTCTATGATCCTTGGACTAAGACTTCTGGTTTGATCTACCATCTCTGTTTCTATATCGCAACCAAACCGGTCAAGACGGACGACGCCTCCCCCACCCCGCCCCCCCGGGTTTCTTCCCCAGAGGGGGGGTTGGAGGCTAGCATGCACACAGAATAGTGCAGAAGAGTGTAAAGTTGTAGCAATTATAATAGTAGATAGTAATATATTGTCATATTTTTTCATTCAAAAGTAATGTTAATCTTGTCTTGTCTTTGTTCTCATAGACCCAATCCTGTGTTTTGAGAAAGTCTTGAGAAATGACACCCCTATAGATTTTTTATGATTGTGGTTATATTTAAAATGTATTACTACTATTACTACATTTTTATTTTGTGGTATTAAATTTTAGATATTTTTTATTTTTGTAAATTGTAAACCAATAAAAATTGGGTGACATGATTGATCCCCCCCCCACCTCTATTTGAGGCTCAGTGCATCAGTGCAAAATCTAAAAACTGCTGTGTACTACTGCTGTGATGGCTTCTAATGTATCTCTCTCGCATAGGGATGAAAGCCGCCATTGGTGATCCTTTAACACCAGTTAAGTAGCAAATAGTGGCGGTGCGAAAGCATCGCTTTGCTGCTGTGTCAGGATGAAGAAGCTATTCGGCGGGTTAAAGACCAAACGATCACATGAAGCCAAAGAAATTGACAAGCTGCACAGGGCTGCGTGGGAGGGCGACATGTCCAAGCTGAAGGAGTTTGCCAAACCCATCGACATCAATGAGGTCGACAAGCAGAACAGGTCAGTGTGGAGCTTGACACGGGTTTGTGATGAGAGTATGTAGTTGCTGCGTTCCAGGGGTCAGAATGAGTAGGGTTCAGTAAAAAGTAGAAGTTTTTTTTACTTAAATACTTCAGCTTATCAAAAAAAATAAATATTGGTCAGTGAGAACACAACTGAAAACAAAATGCAGTTTTTAAATGAAACTGTTGTTGAGCGATTCCTCAACAATTAAAGTACCTTGATTACAAAAAATAACCAAGGATTTTATTCCGCCTTGAGGAATCGCTTTTGTTACCAATGCGTTTGTTACCCGAGGAGACGATGAAGAAGGAAGCGGATGGCGCGGGAAGAAATTACAACGAAGGGGACGAAGGAAAACAAAAAAGTTACAATTTTGTCGCCAAAGAAATTAATAAGACAGACAGAAAATGTGAATCACGACACGGCACTTACGTACCACGACACAACATCTTATATATCGTCTCTCGAATGGAGCAGAATATAATTAATTTAGCGCAGATCGGTGAGTTTATAGGGGACCTATTATGCTTTTCCCACTTTTCTGACCTATAAATGTAGTTAGAATGTTGTATTCTCGTGTTAAACTGTGCCAAAATTTCAGATAATGAGGTTTACGCATTTGGAAGTGAGCCCTGAAATAAGTTTGCGATGCCTCAAAAGACTTGAGTTTTCCTTTCCTTTCATTTTAGCAAACTATGTTCTCCACCCGTTCCATCCTGCCTACACACGCTTCTTCAACTCCTTTTCACAATCTCCATTGTTCTGAACTGTTGACCCTAAGTACTAAAATTCTCCACCTTCTTTAGCTCTTCTTACCTGTAACCTCACTCTTCCACTTGGGTCCCTCTCATTCACACACATATAGCCCGTCTTGCTGCGGCTAATTTTCATTCCTCTTCTTTCCAGGGCAAACCTCCACTCTTCTATCATCTCCTCCACCTGTTCCCTTCTCTCGCTACAAATCACAATATCATCTGCAAACATGATTATAAATTATATTTTAAAAACATACATCGACATTTGTTAGCAATCTCTATACCATTCGCAGCTAGCAGCACAAAATGGAAGTTCTTTTATGCACTCGCGAGTGTGACCTGAGTGGGCATGCCTGCAGGTGGGCCGTGGGAGGCATACATTAAAACAGACCATTTTCGCGGGAACCACAAAATCCAAAGAAATACGTCCGAATAGGTGCAGATTCTGGAAGAACTAGAAAGCTTTGAGTTCTGGTTATCTTGTGTAACCGCTCTATCGGAGTCTACAATCCAATAAAAAAGGGACGAAAATTTAGCATAACAGGTCTTTAATGTTCTGGTAAAACAAGTATATTTATTTTGTTAGGCTTGAAATAAGCTATGAAAATAACTGTTAGAAAAATGAGTAGCTACTAGCCGGCTAGCCGGCGAGGTAAAGTAATTCTTATTAACTCGCTCCCAAAGATGTATTTATACGTCTTTTACCTTTTTGAAAAATGTCTGGGATTGAATGAGTTAAGAATAATAACAACAATGTCTCGCTAGCTTGGTTCTTATGCAGGTGCCATTATGTGAATAAAGCATTGTTAGCGCTTTGTTTTTTTTATGTTTTTTTTTATCTTTAGAAGACACAGAAAAAAAAGACGTGTTCATGATGGACGAAATAAAAAAATTTGGTGGTTAAAAAAAAAAAAAAGAGTAGCTCTTGGCTATTTTCATTTTGTCAGAGTAGCTCTCACAAGAAAAAAACCTTGGTGACCCCCTAATATAGCCAGTAGTACATTTGAACGTTTACACTTCATCTATGTGATTGGTATCAGTTTTGTTATTAGACGATTTCACTCATGGATGATTGGTATCAGCAGCATAAAGCCTTGATCAGAGCATCCCTAATAGAAAGCTTCTTTCAAACACTGCATTTTGTGTTGTCTTGTCATTGACTAGTATGTAAATCTGTTTGATACCCTGAAAAATTTTAGCAACAGACATGCGAAATAAAGTAAAAAATCAGGAAGGGGGCAAACAATCCTTCACTGTATATAAAGACAAATGGATCTCTCTTGTTACAGGACAGCACTTCACATCGCTTCTGCCAACGGAAAGGTCGAGGTTGTGAAATTCCTTCTGGAAAATGGAGCCAGACTCAATTTAGTCGACAGTCACAATAAGTCTGCATTAATGAAGGTAATCCTGCACATTTTATTCGTGGTCATTTTAATAGTGAACAGGCTATCAACAAAACCGATTAACTTTACTACCGCACTTTTAATCCTTCCTGTTACTAATAACAAAACCTTTAGAGCAGGGGTCTCAAACTCAATTTACTTGGGGGCCACTGGAGCTAGGGTCTGGGCGAGGCTGGGCCGCATCAGGTCAAAAAACCAAAAAAACGCATTTATTAAAAACAGAAAAATGAATAAACTTTGCTTTTGTTCCGATTTTCTACACGAAAAGCTCTGATAAAACATTCCACTGTTCTCAAATATCTTAATTTTTATTTTTCTACACAAAATAAGATGAAAAATAAATAAACAAATCAAGAATAAAGAAAATCAATCAGTAATAAATTAATATAATAATAATAAAACAGCAAATAATAAAAACTTAAGAAACCACATATAGTTGGTGGGTAGACAAATTATTTTTTTCAGATTAAAATGAACAAAGCATTATTAGAGCCCTGTAGACATGACAAAACACGACTATAGTCACATTTATACTCTTTTTATTTACAACATATTGCGCAACTGCAGGGTCTTGAGACACATGCTAACTCGCAAACTAGAGAGCTAGCGACCTCAACGGTAGCCTTCAAGTTATTTCCTTTAAACTTAAATAGCCAAAAACTTACCACTTCCACACGGATAGGGAGGATAACTATTAACAGTTATTTAACCTTTAACATGAACATTAATCAAACGTAATAATTTTTTCTGGGTACATGATACCATACAGCATCCATATCAAACTTGCGCGGGCCGCACTAACATTAAACTTTCATATCAAGGCGAGGGCCTAAACTAGCGTCCTGTGGGCCACATTTGGCCCGCGGGCCGCGTGTTTGAGACCCCTGCTTTAGCGCTACACAAGGTCTCGCAAGATAAAAATCTGGCACAATTTCTTGTTGTCAGAAAAGCTGTATCGTGAGAACAAGGCACCCAGAAGCCTGTCAGACTGTAAACTATGGCATCACTACAATAAATGATAACAGTAATATGGAAGTGCCAGTGTGCAAGGCCAGCACAGCGAACCGCTGCTTGCTACTTGATGATGTCCAATCAGAAGCTGTAGTAATTAGTTTGAAGTAATTAGTAGTTCTACATTTGGCCGATTTTAGTTACATTTGTCACCTCACCCCATGCAAATGTTTGAAGTTGTTTTTTGCACCCTTAATCACTGAGCGAGTCTTTTGGCGCTCATTGCATTTTGTAACACACACCGAGAGGCGGGGTACACCCTGGACTGGTCGCCAGCCAATCACAGTATAGCAACATTGCCACTATACTGTATTTATCAAGCAAGTTGTGGAGTGAGTGGAGATCCATCTCCGTGATGCCAAACAATGCATGAAAGCTGTAAAAATCATCTTCCCTCATTGCAACCCAGCCCTTGTTAACTAGAAAAAGCTATTCATTCATTTTCTACCGCTTTTTCCTCATGAGGGTCGCGGGAGCCTATCCCAGCTGTCTTTGGGCGAGAGGCGGGGTACACCCTGGACTGGTGGCCAGCCAATCACAGGGCACATATAGACAAACAACCATTCACACTCACATTCATACCTATGGACAATTTGGAGTCGCCAATTAACCTAGCATGTTTTTGGAATGTGGGAGGAAACCGGAGTACCCGGAGAAAACCCACGCATGCACGGGGAGAACATGCAAACTCCACACAGAGATGGCCGAGGGTGGAATTGAACCCTGGTCTCCTAGCTGTGAGGTCTGCGCGCTAACCACTCGCCCGCCGTGCCGCCTTAGAAAAAGCTATAATGTTGCAAATAACTAATAAAATCACAAAGATTTGTATTTATTCATTCATTCATTTTCTACCGCTTTTCCTCACGAGGGTCGCGAGGGGTGCTGGAGCCTATCCCAGCTGTCTTCGGGCGTGAGGCAGGGTACACCATGGACTGGTCACCAGCCAATCACAGGGCACATATAGACAAACAACCATTCACACTCACATTCATACCTATGGACAATTTGGAGTGGCCAATTAACCTAGCATGTTTTTGGAATGTGGGAAACTTCACACAGAGATGGCAGAGGGTGGAATTGAACCCTGGTAAAACGCACCTGCATTATTTTGTGACTTAGTTAAATAAAAAAAGTGTTGGTCCAGTCATATATTTTCATTGTACTTTTCGTAAAATGAATGTTAAAATCTGGTCTGGTCTCGTTCTGGTGGGCCCAATCTCATGCATTGTCTTATCTTGTAAGGTGGGTGACTCCTGACACCCCTAGTAAACAGATACATGTTCATCACAAATTAGCTATTACTCCTTTTCAGGCATGTTGATTTGAGCAAGTTTCTACCTGTGATGTAATTGTCCACTATTGTTTCCTAATTCTGCTCCGTTCCATCAGGCAGTGGAAGGGCAGCACGAGAACATCGTGGAACTCCTGCTGGAAAACAATGCCGATCCCAACCTGATGGATGAGAAAGGCAACACGGCGTTACATTTGGCATCGAGCATCCCAAACATCTCTTTTGTTCTTATGCTTGTGAAGCATGACGCTGACATCAACGCCAAAAATCAGGTTGATTGTCTATGCAGTTTCATCATAAATCTCGTCTCTGTTGTAACTTTTGAGTATTTTGATGGCTGCGTTTTTTTAGGAGGGACTTTCACCGCTGACTGTGGCAGCCCAAGAGGACAACTTAGATGTAGCTGACTTTCTTTTGAAGAAAGGTGCTGATGTTAATATTTTGGACAAAAGCAAAAGGTTGGCAACAAAACAATGCGACACGAATAGAACATCTACAATAAAGTATTAAACTGCTTATCCTTTTTTACTAAAACCTCCAGGTCACCTTTAATGTTCGCCGCTGGCCAAGGGCACTCCAGCATGGTGCAATTGCTCCTGCAGTTCCATGCAAATTCTACACTGAAGGATATCAAAGGACAATCGGCAGAGTACTATGCTCAGACAAAGTACCATGACCAGTAGGTTTATCTGTTGCGTTTTTTGTACAATATTCATATATACTCCCATGTACCCTCAGCACTGTGGGGGCCCACAACATGATGACATTGTCAGCGTTCTGACTCTCTTCTAGCTGTGTCTCCCTGATTGCCAAGCACGGTACCCAACGGAGCCTGCCGGGATCCCTGTCTCATCCAAGTAGAAGGACATCAAAATCAGACACGTGTAAAGACGGTAAATAGTTAATTTTATTCATACTTGGTCATAGTATTAGCAATAGAGTTGGTATTGCACAGATACCAGGTAAACAGGGCCAGTATTGCAGGTACTGATTCAAGATCCTTGAATGCGTTTGTTATTTTTCTTATTTTGTGATCATTGTTCTAAACACAATACAACACACTGATTTTAGGCAATATAAATTCAAATTCATATATTCAAATTCACAAATCAACCAACTTATTTGTGACTAGTTTAACAATATACAAATAAAACAAGTGCGCAAAATGCAGTCAATAGTCCAAAATAACAACAGAGCAAGAAAAGTTTCCACCTTGGGTCACACATAAAAGTCCCTAATGGTTAACGTTGAGTATCTGACAAATCCGATAGCTGTGCCAAATTGGTAATTGGTACCCGGCGTACCCGTAGCCATAAGGAGCAAGCTGGTGCACTAGAAATGGTGCCGGTGGTGCTTAAAAAAAAGGGAAACCATAACTATTGCATGTCTCGTACAAAATGTGTACATTTTTTTATGGAATTGGGTGACATGCACTTTGAACAGAATAGCAATATAATTACCACAGAACCATAAATAAACAATAAATAATATAAATTCAACACCTAAATATATTAAAGGGGACCTACAGTCCGGACCGGAACCCAAAATGCAGAGAGAGAAGGGGCTTGTACAAAAAAGTTTATTATCAAGAAGTGTCCCCGTAGGGCAGAGGTCTCAAACTCAATTTACTTGGGGGCCACTGGAGCTAGGGTCTGGGTGAGACTGGGCCACATCAGGTTTTCCAAAAAAAAACAAAAAAAAAAACCCACATTTATTAAAAACAAAAAACTATACAAACTTTTTCAGTGCTTTGGTTCCGATTTTCTACAATAAAAGCTCTGATAAAACATTCCACTGTTCTCAAATATCTTCATTTGTATTTTTCTGCACAAAATAAGATGAAAAATGAATAAACAAATCAAGAATAAAGAAAATCAATCAGTAATAAATTAATATAATAATAATAAAACAGCAAATAATAAAAACTTAAGAAACCACATATAGTTGGTGGGTAGACAAATTATTTTTTTCAGATTAAAATGAACAAAGCATTATTAGAGCCCTGTAGACATAACAAAACACGACTATAGTCACATTTATACTCTTTTTATTTACAACATATTGCGCAACTGCAGGGTCTTGAGACACATGCTAACTCGCAAACTAGAGATCTAGCGACCTCAACGGTAGCCTTCAAGCCTTTAAACTTGAAAAAGCCCAAAACTTACCACTTCCACACAGATAGGGAGGATAACTATTAAGTTATTTAACCTTTAACATGAACATTAATCAAACGTAACATTAAACTTTCATATCAAGGCGGGGGCCTCAAACTAGTGTCCTGCGGGCCACATTTGGCGTGTTTGAGACCCCTGTCGTAGGGTGAAGCACAAACCAACACAATGAATAAACAAAAGTACAACTACAAGAGCAGGAAAACAAATCACAGTAGTAAAAAGGCTACCGGAAAAAACGTCTCAAGAACATAAACAGAGCTGACAGAGGTCAGCGGGCAGAAACCAGCGGACAGATACTCACAAAGACTCAGATAAAAGCCAGAGAGCGAGGGAACAAAGGGAACAGCATGTGGCCGAGAGCGGAGAACGTGCGACAGGCAGACAAGGGACATCAAGGTTGCTTGACGGGCAATCTGGCGGTTTTCAGGTAGGAGCAAGGAGCTTATTTAATCCCAAACTAATTGGGTTCAGGTGTGCCGGAGGAGACCTCCTGCTGCCACTTGTGGTGCGCTGAAAGAAGAGTAAGCAAGCAGCGGCAGAGCGACACACAGATCATGACAGTATGCCCCCCCCCTCTTTTAAGGCGCCAGATACCTGGGTTATCTGGGTGTAGAGTTTAGGGTCGAGGATACAGGAGCGGGATAACCACAAGCGCTCCTCAGGTCCATATCCCTCCCAGTCTACCAGATACTGCAACCCCCTACCCTGTCTTCCCACATCCTGCCTTCACGGTGTAGGCTGACTGACCATCGATCAGACGCGGCAGATGCGGTGGCTCGGCCGGATGGCATAGGGGGCTTGAAGAGTTTGATACATGAGACATGGAAGATCGGGTGTACCTTGAGAGATCGCGGGATCTTGAGCTTGACCGCGGTAGGACCGATGATGGAGGCAATGGCATAGGGTGCCAGTTTTTTGCTAGAGACAGCTAGAGGTAAGTCCCGAGATGACAGACATACCTCCTGGCCGGCTCTGTACTCTGGTGCCGGGATCTGGTGGCGATCCGCTATCCTGTTTCTGGGCTGCCATCCAATTAAGCACAGAACTGATCTCCCTCCACACGCGGCGAGCCCTCGGGAGGTGTGCCTGGATGGCAGGGATCACCACTTCCTTTTCCTGTGTGGGAAATAGTGGAGGCTGGTAGCCGTATGCTGCCTTGAATGGTGACTTACCTGTAGCCGCGCTCTCCAGGCACTTGTGAGCATACTCGACCCAGGGGAGGTGGGAGGACCGTGCCGAAGGGTGTCTGTGGCAAACACAACACAGCACAGGGCTGCCCCCAAAGTCGTGGTTTGTCCACTTGTGTAAACTGCAGTCCTCGACAACATGATGTCAATGGGGATGCCGTGCAGGTGGAAGACGTGTCTCACAAGTAGTCGAGCTGTTTCCAAGGATGACGGGAGCTTGAGCAGGGCCACTAAGTGAACCATCTAGGAAAAGCGGTTGATGATGTCCAGGATGACCGTGTTGCCTCTGGGTACCGGGAGTCCAGTGATTAAATCCAGAGCGATGTGAGACCATTGGCAGTGAGAATTGGCATTGGTTGGAGGAGGCCTGCCGGGGGACGGTGGGAGGGCCTGCTTCTGGCACAACAAAGTCTTTGACATCTGTAGTCATGGTGGGCCACCAGAAGCTCTGGGCCAAGACGAACCGCGTGCGTCTGGCCCCCGGATGGCAGGAGAGTAGTGTCCCCACAACCCAACCTCAAATAAGTAGATGATGATGGATGGAATGGATGGACAATGGATGGAGTATTTACAACCAAAGCAAGAAGGAACTCAAATAACGGCACAGAAATGATTTCAAAAACAGAATGACGTAACCAATGTTTTTGAGAAATATGCCCAAGTTTCAAGAACTTGGGAATATGAATAACCATTATGCAAGAAGTCCCCAGTTTTACAAGAAGTTTTTTTTGTAGTTTTTTTCAAACTAGTGTAGTCACCATAAATGGCACTATTAATAATTAATGTAGCACCAAAATTAGGCTCTTATATCTAGTTAGTCTTTTGGTCTGGTTACCGTCTTACTACTGTTATAATAATAATACATTTTATTTGTATAGCCCTTTTCAAAATACTCAGACACTTTACAGAAGAATGGAGTTGAACAAAAGCAAGTAAACAGTAAAAGATACATAAAAATACAACATTCATTAGTGGTTATGGTATTGAATTTCTTGTTAGATCTTAATAAGTCCCTACAAAGCCATTCCTGCAACAAGCATTATTTCCCCTTATGCAGTAGAAAATAAAATGATGTTGATTCCCACAGGTGGACAGATAGAAGATGTCAAGCAGAAAGAGGTAGGCCCAATGCATACAACTCATGATGGATATATTCGGTGAATCTAATATGGATTTTTTATTTGTCATTTGGAATTTTCTCTATAGAGTGAAATGAGCGATTTGTTGACGTTCCTGGACAAACTTGAAAAACGCACCGGAAAATTTGGTAAGTGGTACTTTGTGAAGTAGTTTTTCAGGAGCGTATGAAGTTTTAAAACATGTTAATTTTGTTTCTCTGACAGAGTTGCAAGAGGACTTGGGTGAGTTTATGTTGAACGAAAACTGAAACCATACACTTTCACGAGCAAAGTTATACTTAGAAGCATCCAATTCATCCAATCTGATCCATAAAGAGTCCAACTGTTGTCATGGTGTGCTCATTAAATCACACCTTGCTCTTGTTGCTATCAGACTGGGATAAAACCAGCAATGCCAGTAAGAGAACACTGCCTGGATGCTCTGTGGCTTCTCCTGCATCTGAGGAAACACCAGTGTGCTCCAGTCCCTCTGTCGAGGAGAGAGATGATGTGTTTCCAAAAGTGACTCGAAAAAAACCCTCAGAAGTGAAATCAATCAACTTGCATGTCCTTCCGGCGCCATATTCCCAACCTCGTTCAAAGAAGATGCTTTCAGAAAGTGACAGTAAGCTTCAAAGTGTCCATTCCTTCATTTGTTTTTTTGACACCTATTTTATTGACATGCCATTTAAACAGGATACAAGCCCTAGCTACTTATTGGATTATTAAAGCCGGGGGTGTCCAAAATTTTTTTCACTGAGGGTCATACTTAATCGATGAAAAGGATGCGAGATTTGCTGCATTGTGATCATTTTCATTTTGTTTAAAAAAAACCAAAATGAATTCAACTCAGTCATAGCTTATAAAAAGGTGCTTCTCAACTATCTTGCAAACTTTGTATTTGGTTCACAAGGTGTATGCAGTTCTTTTTTTAATAGAGCCTGAACTGGTTTAAATATTGAACTATTTGACAATTTTTTTGTTTTATGAGATGCTAACTTTTAGGTTTTTATTGGCTGTGAGCTCCAGTCATCCTTTTTCTGGGTCATAGAGGAATCAGTCTCAGTAGTTGAAGGCCAGACTTCCCTTGCTCCTGGCATTCCCAGGCCAGCTAAGAAACATAATTACTCCAGGTTGTCCTCGATCTACCACGGGGCCTCCTCCCGGATGAGCATGCCTGGAACACCACACAAATGAGGCATCTGAAGTAGATGCTCAAGCCCGCTCAACCGGCTCCTCTCAATGTGAAGGAGCAGCAGCTCTAATCTGTGCTCTTCCCAAATGCCAAGCTCAGACCCTAAGTGAATAGACATAGCAGCATCCAGGAACCCTGTACTCCCCAGAGGACCGCCCACAGGATACAACAAGGGACATGATTGGGAACTCCCGTGCAACCTCCAGTAACCCTTGCAAGGGGTTGGTCCAGTGTTCCACACCCAGGACAAACAACACATTGCACATCCTGTAGCTAACAGTTGTAACCTCAACAATCTGGAATCATCTTTCCCTGGAGGAAGGCTGAGTTGGAACTCTTACTTTGGTCACCCCTCATCCCAGGTCGTACTTTGGACACCCCTGATTTAACTGGACCCTCTGAAGTGAACTGGTTTTGACGGACATACTAAAATCTAGAACCCAACTGCAGCTCGGCATCAGCCCTCACAGCGAGTATTTGTATTGCAGTAAATTCTCAGTGGAATATACTATAGAAACACATTTTGGCCTGTATAAAATAGCAATATAAATGTACGATCCACCAAATATGACTTAACAACTATTATTGTCTACAGTCAGGCATGGTGGTAGGTATGCTGGAGCCTATCCCAGCTGACATCGGGTGACAGGTGGGGTACACCCTGGAGCCAATCGCAAGCCACATTTAGACAAACAATCATTCACTCACACTCATGGAGTCACCAATTAACTTAACATGCGTGTTTTTGGAATGTGGGAGGAAACCGGAGTACCCAGAGAAAACCCAAGCAAGCACGGGGAGAACATGCAAACTGCACACAGAGATGCCCAAGCAGAGATTTGAACTCAAGTCTTCCTGATCTCCTGACAGTGTGGACAATATGCAAACCACTCGACCACCGTGTGGCCCACAACACGAGTGAATGGAAAGAATTGTCTTTCCTACAGTTTAGACATGGTGGTGGTAGCATCATGGTCTGATGCTCCATGAGTGCTGCCAGTAACTGGGGATTTTTGAGGTGGTATTATCTCTATCTTATCTGTGTCTTGCCCCATGTTAAGCATGGTGTTGGGAGCAAACAGTAAATCTACACTAATCTCTATAATATTTGTCCTGGAAAAAGATATTCTGCAATAAAATTCTTTCTGAAATCTGAGCAATGTACTCACTGTTGTGAGATAATGCATTTTAAATCTGAGGTCCCAGGAGATTTTGAATGTATTTTTTCCGAGTATCGAAGAGACTGTATGTCTTTTTGTGTTTTTCTTTCAAATTAAAAAAAAAAAGATTTTTCTGTTGAATTTCTCCTCTGTAGAATCTGACGTTTCAACACTGTCATGCTCTGAGGTCAAAGATGACGCCCAGCTGGGAGTGGTTCCAGCAGGTAAATCCCCAGTGACCATTTCTAAACATCCTTTTTCTGTTCCGTGTAAAGACAGTGTCTCTTGTCAGTGTCCCCTAGATACTCGCCAATGACAAGGCTACCCAACAGACAGAAGGTGAGAAATAATAAGTATTGTCGTTACTCATTTATGTTGATATGTAAGTGGGGTGGGGGTGGGGTGGATTTTTGTCATCACTGAATTGATGTCATGGCTGAGTGTAGTGTGACATCACTGACCTGATGTCATGGCTTTGTATCAGATCTTTAAGATTTCTAGTTTTGTCTTTTACTTACAGTACAACATAACCTCTTAAGCAGAAGTCTGAAAGGTTCTGCCATTAGCCAATCAGAAAGAAGCATTTCATTGTTAAGCTGACTGTCACAAATCATGTAAATTAGATGAATTATTTGTATGTTTGGGACCCACATCAGTGTCAGCCAGTCGACCTCTATTCAACCTGTGTGATGTCAAGTTGTAATGTATTGAACGGTCCATGCCATTAATTACACTGTTTTTGTATACTGCACAGTTTTTGACGGATATGTGTATAAGCAACATTGGGCTTGTTTGTTTTCTAAAGTCACATGTTTCGTGAGTCGCTGGTTGCTTTTTTTGGACTTGTTTTTGAACACCAAAGTAGAGCAAAACGGGAGTGCGTTAGGTAGTTTGCCCCTTTTCCACACTTCCATTTCCTGGTCATCACGGCCGACCAGTCGAATCGGCACGCCCCTCAACACACTCAGGCACATGGCACATGCGCCTTTCCTCTCTAAGAGCCGTTCAAAAGACTGGCTTATTATGTTATTATGTTTATTATGTACTTTTTAGAAGTCAATCGGTAGTAAGCCGTTTTTTACCAAGGAAGCAATCACTGGCAACAGTTTTAAGGTAAGAGCTGTATTAGAATATTTCAAATTGACACATCCCATCAATATATATTTGTTACGTATGCAATATTATTATTTCATTTGGCCTGTGTTATGGTAATGGTAATGGTTTTATTTCATTTGACCATTACCATAACACAGGCCAAATAAAATAATAATATTTATATAAAAAAGTTTATCTTTGTAAACTTTTCATAAGCTGGCTACGTCACTGTTGTCCTCAATTTGTCCTGGATAAATACTGAGGGTTGTGTCAGGAAGGGCATCCGGCGTAAATATTTTGCCAACAAAACTTTGCAAATCAAATTCAAGACTTCCATACCGGATCAGTCATGGCCCGGGTTAACACCAACCGCCATTGGTGATGTTCACCTACTGGGTGCCGGTGGAAATTAGGTTACTGTTGGTCAAAGAAGGAGAGAAGGGAGATGTGTCCCTTAGAAGAGAGAGAAGAGGGGCGCCAAGAACTTGAATGTTGGAACTATGACAGGAAAAGGTAGAGAGTTGACATGATGCAGAGGAGGAAGGTAGACATTCTGTCTGTCCAGGAGACCAAGTGGAAAGGTAGCAAGGCTAGAAGTTTAGGAGCAGGGTTCAAGTTGTTCTATCATGGTGTAGAAAGGAGGTGAAATGCAGTAGGAGTTATTCTGAAGGAGGAGTTGGTTGAGAATGTCCTGGAGTTAAAAAGTGTCAGATACGGTGAATGAGTCTGAAGCTACAAATTGAAGGTGTGACGTTCAATGTTGTCAGTGGGTATGCCCCACAAGTAGGATGTGGAGTTGGAGGAAAAAGAGAAATTCTGTCTGGACCTTGATGAAGTGATGCAGAGCATCCCAAGAAGGGAAGAGATACAGAAGGTGGATAATTTTAAGCACATGGGGTCAACAGTGAAAAGTGTGTGCAGGCAGGATGGAACGGGTGGAGAAAAGTGTCAGGCGTGATGTGTGATAGAAGAGTTTCAGCTAAAATGAAAGAAAAGGTATACAAAACTGTGGTGAGACCAGCCATGTTGTTTGGTCTAGAGATGGTACCACTGAGGAAATGACAGGAAGCAGAACTGGAGGTAGCAGATATGAGGATGCTGAGGTTCTCTTTGGGAGTGACCAGGATGGATAGGATCAGGAATGAGTACATCAGAGTCATGTTACATGTTAGAGGCCTTGGAGATAAGGTCAGACCAAAGGAAGACCAAAGAGGAGGTAGTTGGTGTGAGAGACACAGATGTGGAAGACAGGGTTGGATGGAGGAGATTGATTTGCTGTGGCAACCCCTGAAGGGGAAAGCCATAGGAAAAAGAAGACAACTTTAAAAAATATTTGTATTCGGTAACAATTAAAACACCAGAAAGCTGTGTTTCTTTGTGAGACCACAGTGCATGCCCGGGTCAGCCAATGTAATGAGTGACTGGTGTTCCACAGTCGGGGGTGGGGCCAGGGCGACACAGTGACACTGTCTGCCCCTCACAAGGAGGAAGAGGCTCAACTTAGTTTCATCCATATTTTGCTTTGTAAACACTACCTTTCACCTCAACTGGGTTTCAGATGCTGTTTTCAACTATCAGTAATAGCCGAGTTTGACCGGGTTATTATTCCGTTGGCTGCATTTAGTTGCTATTTACTTCTGCGGTTGGGCGTTCTCCTGTTGGCTCTGTTAGCATTAGCTTGCTGATGTTTAGGCTATTGTCAGTATAATGTTCACATTCGCTTTAAACGGTTTGACAAAAGCCTTCAATACAATCAATCACAATATCCTAACAAAAAAATTATAAATGTAGGGAATCAGGATTAATTTTGAATTGGGTCAAAAGCTACCCAGCTAACAGGAAGCAATATAATCTAGGAAAATACACAAGTTTGAATACTACATGGGGGACATACTTTGTCCTGTATTGCCGTGAGAATCAACACTTGTCTGGAACGGATTCAGTTTTACAGCTTAACACAGACTATACCAATCGACGCCAGCGTGTTCGACCTCTGCCTTATCAAAGCTATTGCTGGTCGAGGTGCAGAATCTGGAAGATCGAGAAAGCTTTCTGTGTGGGTTATCTTGTGTAGCTACTCTATTAGGATTCTACAACGCAATACAAAGGGCAGAAAAAGAGCATAATTCGTAAGTCCCCTTTAAGAATTGTTATTGTCATTTGTGCAATGCTTTGTGGGTAATGCAGTATGACGCAAGTAGAGTACTTCATGTGTGGTGCCGCCCACTGGTAATTATGGGCAGTGGAAATAATGTGCTGTCACAGCAGGAGTGCTGTCACTGAACTTAAGCTGGACCTAAGCAGTGCTGCTGATTTGAATGTGTTTACTTTCTAGTTTTTTATTTACATTGCGTTCAGTTCATATACATTGTTTTGGTGTCTTGACTGTTTATTGCATGTTTGAATGTACAAACGAGACGCATTGACATCAATTTCTTTGTAGGAAGTATTGTATTTGTACTTGTACTCACTTACAGCGCCGCCTTGCCACCTCGAGTATGGCAGCGACTTTGACGTATGTACAGTCAGCACTACGCATATGGTTTTGACAACTTCACTGCACTTCCTGTTTCCCAGCATGCTTTGCTTTACTCTTGCAGTAAATCGCTGCTAAATTACATGTTTTGAGCTCACACCGTTGATGTTTATTCTGAATTTGTTGGTCGTGTCTGTTGTTATCTTTCTGTGATGTTAAACTCTTTCCGGAGGGTATTCCGAGATGATTCTTTATATCATTAAGTAAAACTAAGTAGGTGAAATTATGTTGACAACGCTAAACAAAACTGACCCAGACCTGCTTCTCTTGCAGTGGTCCCAGGTTGCCATAGAGCCCAAGAGTGTTTCAATGAAAAATACCAGTGCTTCCAGTGACATGATTGGAAGGGCATCAGAGGGACATAAACATGACAAACATCATGAGAAGTTCGGTTCAGCCAGCCGCAAAGAGATGTCCAGTCTACCTGATATCTCTCATTATTCACAGAGAGTGGCCCCTGCTTCAATGAGGTATGCTTTGGGCTTTTTATTATTGCTAATATTTAGCAAGATAACACTACAACAAGTAATGACATATTGTTGAATGTGTGAATCAAGGAATCTATTTTTGAATTTGTGTAGTTTGAGTCAGTATGGCAGTGACCAATCAATGCTTATTTTAAGGCACAAAGTACTGATGTGGGGGGAAACATGGGAAAGATGTTGGATTGCTGTGGACGGGGATGTGTTGGGTGGCGGTTTATGTTTTTTTTGTGGTGGCGGGTGTTTGGTATTCAGGAAAGGGGGAAAAAGGGGGGGGGTAATAACACTATGCCAGGGGTGCCCAAACTTTTCCAGGTCATACAGAAACACAAGGGGCCCACTTTGATATGTTTGCGGCATGAAATCAGTGAACAAAACAACATCTTAATATTGTGTTGTATGTGTCAATATACAGCTATTGTTAAAATTGTATTATCTTAAGAAGAAACAAATATGCACCCAAGCTGCACTTTAGGCACCCTTGAGTTCTGAAGTAGCCTGTTCCCAAACAAAGAGAGAGTCGTCCCTCCTTTATTGCGGTGAATTGGTTCCACACCCGAATGCAATAGTGAATTTCTGTGAAGCAGCATCCAATATTAATATAGACAACTACACTGTGCCTTTGTAGTTGTGAGGGGTAGTGGTGTCATTGTTTTTGCGTAATTACCCATGACATGTTAATGTAATTGTAATGGACCCTTTAAGAAAATAAAAATAGTAAAAAAAAAAAAAGGAAAACAATCTTTGCGCTGTTGCTTCTTTTTGTGGGTTTTATGTCACAGACATGAATAAGAAGAGCGACATGTGCTTTCATGTGAGAACCTCAAAAAACAAACAAGTCAGTGCAGTCTTTTTGAAAAAAAGTACCCAAAGCAACCAAAGTCATATATCTGCACACTATTGTGCATAAAAAAATACATGTTTCATGTTGGTGGGGGGGTGATGTAATACAGGTAATGTACTTTTTGGCCCACAACGAAAAGTAGGCTTTGAGTCTTGGCCCCCTGTGCGATTGGGTTTGACACCCCTGCAGTAGCCAGTCCCATTATAATGTGTTATAAGGGCAAACCAAATCTGGCGGACCGCCATAAATGAATGAATATGGGGACATTATGATGGGCAAGGAAACAAATGAACATCTTCCATTTTATTTTATTTTTTGGTAAGCAATTCTGTTTTTATTGTAATTTGTTAATTTAAGTCATTTTAGATTTCCATGAAATTGCTCAACTATGCTGCAATCGGGGTAAAGGTTCGTAGAGGAATTTATTTTTTGGTTATTTATGTGGTTTGCTTTGTATTGAATTAGCAAGGCACTGATGGAATCACAACCCTCACATCACCGGACGCCAAACATGAGAAATGATGAGCCAGTTGGTGGCAAGTCCCGCGCATCCAGAAGCCCTCAGCGGAACACCAGATTGCTCCATGCAAATGATGACAGCACTATAAGTGATTTGTCGGATGATGAAGCAAGGTATGTGTGATGGACTTGCAGACGTAGCATGATGCAGTACAAGTAAATGTTAAGTACTTTTCCTTTTCCATTAATAACATTAAAAATGTAGATTACTACCCAGATTAGATTACTGCTTCTGTGTGATTGCTGCCTCCAAAAATCACACTTCGAGGTGAAAATGCCAACATAGCCTGTCAGCAACGTCAGACCTTTCAATTTAGTTTAAAATCAGCCAGACTGTGTTTTATGCTAAGATAAACTTGGGGCTGTGGTGGTGGGCTGCATGGGAGGGCGGACTGCTACTGCTGTTGCAGTACTCCATCTGCAGTACTCCATCTGCATTTTTAAAATGACAAATAACAATTTTTAATGACTTGCTTATTTAGCTTTTTTCAACAACTAGCAGAACATGAACCGAAAACATTGCAAAACTGTTCATTTAAATGACATAATACATCTTCGCTCATTGGTCTGATTTGTCATTAAATACAACTGTTATACTGTATTTTGAATGGAACAAAAAATACTAAGAGGTGAAAGAAATATTCTTTGGTAAACTACTCAACAACGTAATAACCACTTGTAGCGCAGAGCTAGCTAGACGATGCCAACCAGGCAAGTAAACAAAACATACCATAAAGTCAAATGAAAGATTGCAAGTTGTTCATGCGATTGTCAGCAAGGCAGCCAGGCTATTTGGGTGCATGCGTAACGAATAAAGCACAGTGCAAAAATGTAATGATATTTTAAATTGTTTTCAAACTAATTGTGGTCACTATGTGTGTTTATAGTAAGCTACCTGTGTATCTATATAGCATACAGTATATAGCCATTCATACAATACATTACTAAAAATTGTCTTTATTAAGAAAAAAAAAACAATTTTAAGGTGTGGTGGCTTTTATTTTGTAGTCACGCACTGCCACAATCAATTACATGTAGTGGAAACGCTGCATTAGTTACTACAAAAACAACCAATTATCTAAAAATGTCCTCCAATACTTCTCTACAAGAGAGGAGAAATATGATCTCAGGGAAGAAGTACATTTGAAACACTTCTATGCTAGGACTACGTTATGCTAGCCATAGCATTTCAGTATGTGGAATCAAACTATGGAATGGATTGAGTAAGGAAATCAAACAATGCACAACGATGAGCCAATTCAAGAAACAATACAAGTAGTTGATGTTTGCTAAATACAAGGATGAAGAGTCTTGAACCAGTCATGATGTGCTACATATATCACTATATTGACACTTACTATGGTACCCATTATGTCATTGGATCACCTTGTACTTCGGTATGAGGTGCATTATTAAAAAAAAACAAAAAAAACCTTAAACTGTGTTATGGAAAGCAGGAAGTGAACAAATATAACAGTTACTGATTGTAAAAGTACCAGATGGAGGGGTAGGATTTAATAAGAGTTGCTTCTTCCTACTCCTTTTGGACATGTGGAACTGGGAACTGATTATGGGATGCACTCAATTGTAATCTGATGCATGTTCAAATGAAATAAAACCATTACCATTACCATTACCATTACCATTACAATAACCGCCTGTTTTTCTTTGACAGCAACAAGTGGAAAACAAAACCAAAGAAGAAAAAGGTAACTGACACTACATTCTCACGTCTAAAAGTGAGTTTGCAGTTAGAAAAAAAAAGTACATTCTGATGACGTGTCATTCACACATTCAGCAAACTGACGAAATTTCTGAAGAGCTTGATGAGATCACATCGTCGTCTTCGCTGACTGTAGATGATTGCGATCTTCGCATGACAACCACCAAAGGTGTGTCTCTTATGCCTCCAATTCTGGACACTTTACCTCAAGGTAATGCCCGTTATTTCCATTTTATCTCCAACTTGTAAACAAGATACTCATATAAACATACATATAATCTCTATATCATCTAATTGATTCCTCAGACCCTGCAAGCAAGATGGTTCTAGGGGAGATTATGAGCCAACAAAGTAAGCACCCCTTCCTGAAGGCAAAAGACCCTCATGTTCGCATGGATTCGCTGAACAAACTGAAAACTGAGAGGACAGAGTTAAAGAACCAGCTGGAAGAGGTCAGAGATGATAGATGTGCCATGGAGCATAAAGAAATGGAGTTGCAAAGCGAAGTCTCCAACCTCAAGTAAGGATATATTCTGCGGTGCTTTCAGTGTACAGTGGAACTTTTGTCCAGTTTATTTAGACAACCTGTTTCTCCGGAGCCAAGTCCTTATTATTAAGTCAATGTCAAAATGATTGATTGGTTCGTTTATAGAAAAGTGGAAAAACAATGGTAACAAACTGTCAAGGGTTATTGACCATTCTCTTACGTCTCCTAAATGGCCAGGCAATGGCTAGTTTCGGTTTCGATTATCCATCCATCCATCCATTTTCCTCCGCTTATCCGGGTCGCGGGGGCAGCAGTCTTAGTAGGGAAGCACAGACTTCCCGGTTCCCGGCCACCTCCTCCAGCTCCACCGGGAGGACACCAGGCGTTCCCAGGTCAGCTGTGAGACATAATCCCTCCAGCGTGTCCTAGTTCTACTTTTCCCGGCTGGGCATGCCTGGAACACGTCACCAGGGAGGCGTCCGGGTGGCATCTGGACTAGATGCCCGAGCCACCTCAACTGACTTTTCTTGATGTGGAGGAGAAGCGGCTCTACTCTGAGCCCCTCCCGGTTGGCTGAGCTCCTCACCCTATCTCTTAGGGTGAGTCCAGCTACCCTACGGAGGAAACTCATTTCAGCCGCTTGTATCCGCCATCTTATTCTTTCGGTCATGACCCAAAGCTCATGACCATAGGTGAGGGTGGGAACATAGATCCACCGGTAAATTGAGAGCTTTGCCCTCGGGCTCAGCTCTTTTTTCACCACAGCGGCCGCATTACTGCCGATGTCTGTCTGTCGACCTCACGCTCCCACTTCTCACTCCCTCACTCGTGAACAAGACCCCGAGATACTTTAACTCCTCCACCTGGGGCAGGAGCTCATTCCCAACCCGGAGGGAGCACTCCACCCTTTTCCGACTGAGAACCATGGCCTCTGATTTGGAGGTACTGAGTCTCATCCCAGACGCTTCACACTCAGATGCAAACCGTCCCAGTAAACGCTAAAGGTCACAGCCCGAAGAAGCCATAAGAACCACATTATCTGCAAATAGCAGAGATGAGATTCTAAGGCCCCAGAACTGGACTCCCTCAACACCTTGGCTGCGCCTAGAAATTCTGTCCATGAAAATTGTGAACAGAATCGGTGACAAAGGGCAGCCTTGGCGGAGGCCAACGTTTACCGGAAACAGACTCGACTTACTACTGGCAATGCGAACCAGACTCCTGCCCCATTTGTAAAAAGACCTGATAGCACGTAGTAGCGCACCACCAATCCCCTACTCCCGAAGCACCCCCCAAAGGATGCCACGAGGGACACGGTCAAATGCCTTTTCCAGATACTTAAACTCCTCCACCTGGGGCAGGACCTCATTCCCAACCCGGAGGGAGCACTCCACCCTTTTCCGACTGAGAACCATGGCCTCTGATTTGGAGGTACTGAGTCTCATCCCAGACGCTTCACACTCAGATGCAAACCGTCCCAATAAACGCTGAAGGTCACAGCCCAAAGAGGCCATAAGAACCACATCTGCAAATATCAGTTGTCATTTCGATTATATGACAACATAAACAGGTTCCACTGTACTGTATTGTACTGCACAGTACTGAAGTGTGTTGAATTGGATTTTTTCCCCTGAGTGTGTTGAAAGGAATTTTCTTTTCCTGAAATTTCTGTCAGATTTCGCCTAAAGCAACAAGATGAAGATACCACTTCTACCATCAAGTTGTGCCATGGCAACCAAGAGAAGGTGAGTGTGTGAGGGTCTCAACTTTGAGTATGTTGCATGTCACGTGTCTTTGTTTCAACATGAAACGTGTGTTTCTTCTTCCCAGCTTGAAGAGGAACTCCGGCATACCCACTCTCAGTTGAATCAGGAACGCTGCTCAGCTGCACAGCTGCAGCAAAGGCTCAAGAGTCAGTCCTGCAAGCAGCAAACCATGGAAGAGGACTACAGGAGAAGCAGAAATAATGAGGTATTTCCCACTGTTGCATTGCGTTGCTAGCCTATAGCGTTGCAAAGCTGATGTTGCTCACACACAGTTAAATGTCTTTTAATCACAGCTGTCAAAAATAAAACCTAGGCCTGTCACGATAACAAATTTTGCTGGTCGATAATTATCAACTAATACTTGATTATTTCTACCTTTTTAAAAAAAGAAACAACAAATATCATTAAGATTATCATTCAAAAGCGTAGTGTACCCGTGTGAGGTATACCATATTAGGTACGAATCCCATAGTGTCACCATGTCACATGCAATTCCTACTCATGGTGTCCAACGAACTACACACAGCAATGCAATAGGTGGACGAAAACAGACAATACACTACCAATGTATAATGCAGAATATTAACCAACTACTATGTGAGCTCTAACCATATGCTTCCCAGCCATTTACAAAAATTGTACAACGAAGTACACTGGGAAACGGGAAGTACTCCCAGCGATGCTGTAGATTGTTTCTGTTAAGAAAAAAAAAAAACACTGATAAAATCTACACACACAGTTATGTAGTGTATTGTAGACCATTGTATGGGTCATATTTGAGCAGTGTAAAATAATGGATATGACAGGCTTTGTATGGTAGCCATCTTGTGCATTACAAGCTGGACTACAGTGAATGCACACCATGTTTACTCCGCCGATCAAAAGCCTTAGTAAGCGTTGCCTGTCAGAGGGATGGCTGCGCTGCACATCTACACTATTACCTTTGTGAACCTACATATTACCTGAGTGAAGCCTCTTGTCATCCAGCCTGTGTACCACAGATGAAGCACACACGCATATATGTACATATCAATTTATTGAGGACTCATAATTACCGACTATTTTTGTTGAAATCGTTCGATACATCAATATATCCGTTATCGTGACAGGCCTAATAGAGGTAAAACTTTAAAGACTGTTGTGACAGCAGACAGAGGCACAGTGTAGTGTCTGACTCCCTTTTATAACTGTATTCTGACCTGTACACACAGCAGTGTAATTGTCACGGAAAATATGTATCTCTAACTCACAAACATCTAACTCCGTTTCCTCAAGACACTTGCTTATTCTCACCACATTAATAATGCAAGGTGCATTCATGGACACTCCAAACATTCCGTCTTTATTATGTATGATGTACGGCGGGGAAAACAATGTGAATTCGACTTTTTAATTCAACTTGTCTTAGAACACAATCCCTCATTACTCATAATAAGAAGGTCAAATGTGTGATTCAAATGTTCTGCTTCTATGAAAGAAACTAGCCTTTTTCCCAATGGAGTCATGAACACTGCCGGTCTCTCGGGCCAGGCAATATATCAATATCATTGGTAGTATATTGATTCTGTCTAATCTGTCTAATCACACATTTACCTTAGGCTTAATTAAGTAGACTCTATTGAAGTACTACAATTGTTTTGAGATAAAATGATGGTTGCTTGCTGCTGTCCAGTGGTCTCCTGTCAGTGCAACAAACATTGCTTTAGTCAACTTGGTCCAACTTTGCTGCTGTCTCATTTCCATACAGTTGGTGAATTCTTGTGAACAACTTGAAGGTGTTCTATAGGTGGTGTTCCACATTGTTAGCATACTTGCTAACATTAGTAAAGATATGCTTTGCGCAAATGTGGTGCTTCAGACTTTGATGAAAAGAAAATTCATCACCGCAATATGTACGCATAAGTTCGGTTTTACCCAGACCTCCATAAGGTCTCTTTTAAAAATGAAGCAGACCCTTTCTCCTCATTCACCTTTCACCATCTTTCACCACTCAACCCAAGGAACGTAAACATCAGCACAGGGGCACTATGGGGTGATGTTGTGGTCAAGGTCAGTGATTGTAATTTACCATTGTAAAAGTGGTTGTAATTCCCTTGCAGTCTATTTCTTTGTGCAAATCTCAACAGTTAACAGCCAAATGTCCTCCAATGAACACAAGGTTGGTCTTAATCTTGTAATTTAGTGAAGTCATAAGTTTTTCTGTGGTTTAAACGATAGGATCCGAATCGATTCAGTAACCTTAAATCAATTCAGTAACCTTCTAGCCAAAAATTCAACCAGTCTGAAATAAATACCTGGATACTGGACAATGCAGGTGACGTTTCCTAGATTACCATTGTTTTTTGTGAGGGAAAAAAGTCTGAATCAATTATAATGCTATTAAAAATGCTGACATGAATGATGAAAAAATAATTAAGAAAAAATTATCAATGTGTCAAAAAGAAACTTTAATGACCAAATTTACACTCCTGATGTTGTGTCAAGATTGTCTGCGCTCAATAAACACGGACCTATGTTACCACACTTTGAGTTTATACACAGTAAGTCAGGGGTTTCCAAACAGTAGGTCATGACCTGCCAATAGCCTCTAGCCACTTTCAAGTAGCTCTCTAAAGGGCTTATTAATTATTATCAACTCATATACCGACACAATTAGAAAGTGAGGTTCAGCAGTCATCGGGAACGGATGCAGTGGGTGTGGTCAGATGCGTGGTGGAATAAATTATCAGACCATTTTGGAAATGGAAAGGAAATACAGCTGGAATAGGTGCAGATCCTGGAAGCTCTAGAAAACGTTCTGTGCAGGTGTGTAGCTGCTCTGCAATTCATCCGTTCATTTTCTGGAGCTGGAGCCTATCCCAGCTGTCTTTGGACGAGAAGCAGGGTACACCCTGGACTGGTTGCCAGCCAATCACAGGGCACATATAGACAAACAACCATTCACACTCACATTCATACCTATGGACAATTTGGAGTCGCCAATTAACCTAGCATGTTTTTGGAATGTGGGAAAACCTACGCATGCACGGGGAGAACATGCAAACTCCACACAGATGGCCGAGGGTGGAATTTAACTCGGGTCTCCTAGCTGTGAGGCCTGCGTGCTAACCACTCGATTGCCGTGCAACCTGCTCTGCAATTACCTCTTTAAATACAGTTTGACATTACTTACAGCCACATAGTCTCAAAGGCAACATTTGGGCATTAATGAGGTTTTAAGGTGAGCAACAATATGCAAAAGTAAGAAGGGGGAATGAGACAAAACATGAACTTGTAATTTAAAAAAATGAAATTGGTTTCACCTGATCAAAAGTTTAAGACCACAGGTTATAACAGCCAAAATCTCCTTAAATTTCTATAATTTTCTGTCAGGCATTCACACAGTCATGCCTTTCTGATGGCTAAAGCTAAGAAGCTGAGCTGGAGGATCTGATTGGCTGTCAACACACAGCGCAGTGCTTGACCCAAAATGAATAAAATGAAGGCACTTAACGGTGCCGACTGCAGCGCAATAACCATCAGATGCCATCTGTCTCCTTCAATGCCACAAAACTGCCCATTTCGACTTTACCAGGGAGCGTCAAACATGGGACATTGACATTGGCAAGGAGATCCTACCTGAGATGTATTCTACCCGGCACAGTGGAGGGGGGTCCATCATGATCTGGGGTGCTTTTTCATTCAGTAGAACACTGGCGCTTCAGGTGGTGCAGGGTCGTCAAACAGTGGATGTTTGTGTGCAGATGTAACAGTTGGCATCCCTCATGACTGAGGGCCATGGTCTGTGTGGTAATAGCTGGGTTCTTCAACAGGACAACGACTAAGGACTTAGAATAACATCACTCTTTTGGACCATCCGATAGAGAACATTTGAGGATGGATGGCAAGGGAAGTTTATAAAAATGGCCATCAATTCCACACAGTTGATGCCCTTTGTCAAGCCAGCTTCACCACTTGGAGCAATGTTCCCAATAGCCTCCTGGAAACACTCACACCAAGCATACCCAAAGCAGTTTTTGAAGTGATGAACGGTGAAGAATGGTGGTGCTACTTACTGAGTACTACTAATCATTTTTCTGGTTTGGAGACTTTTTTGTAATTTTTTTGAGTGATGGTCTTACACGTTCGATCAGCTGACAGCCTATTTCAGTTTAATTGTTGTTTTCAATAAAGTACTTTTTCAAAGTGCTTTTTGTCACACTCCCCCTTCTTGGTTTTGCATATTGTAGCAACACTTAAAACTTCATTATGATCCAAATGTGCAAAATGTAAATTCTAGCTATTTTTCAACTGGTCTTAAGATTTTGATCTGGTCTGTATTTAAGTGGAAAACCACAGCATTGTGTATGACACAGAAATCTACAATACCGCGGCCGTGCAGGCAAATACGACTATTGTTTATAAGCACTTCCTGTATATAAGGATAGGTATTTTGTGTGAACTCAAGTGCTGGAGTGAGAACCCACGTAAACATAGCGGGCGCTCACTGCAGTGTCTACTGGATTCCGTGTGAGTGGCACTTTGCAGCAATCCGGACTGGATCAGGACCAGCATCAGTGCTCAAAGCGGGCTCTTTTCCTGATTCCTAGCGTACTTTGATGTACTGTTGTTGTAAGTTACTAATAAGTTAGATGTTTATAGCTCACTTAGCTCTATGGAGCTAGTAAGGTTATTGTGAACTCTGCTTGAGTGATCAGAAGTTGCTATATGTCTTGTTTATTCATCTATATGTATGTGTGAAAGTGATCCTTGAGACTTTATTCTTTATTTATATACATTATAATTATTTCATATATATGAGCTGTGTGAAGTGTGATTCATGCAAACATGGCAATAAACCCAACAATAATGTGTCAGCCTTGCTGACTGTATTTTTCTCAAAAGCACCGCGTTCAGTATTACAAGCAGTTTTCCAACTGACTTCATATCACCAGCCAAACTACCCGAAACAAGTAGACAAAACAAAAACACCGTCAGTGACTGATGCACAATCGTGCCCGCTATCTTAAATAAAATGCGCCTTGTAGTTTGTTGAAACAAGTTTAAGATTGCAAGGTGCATACTGCAACATATTGAGAGGGGAGTAATATTTTATGTATGGCTCATGTCAGCCATACATGCTCTTGTGCTCCTGGGCAAGTGTACCTAATGTTGTAGCCGGTCAATGCCGTTTTTATGTATTGAGTTGTTGAGTGCAGCGCTGCGCATCGCACAATTGTGCATGTTACAGATCAAGCTTACCAAGTAACTTTAGATCTTCTTCTTTCTCTTTGGGCTTTTCCCTTCGGGGGTCGCCACAGCAAATCAAGCGCTTCCATCCAACCCTGTTTTCTGCATCTGTCTCTCTCACACCAACTACACTCATGTCCTCCTTCACTACATCCATAAACCTCCTCTTTGGTCTTCCTCTACGCCTCCTACCTGGCAGCATCCTTCTACCATATATATTCACTATCTCTCCTCTGGACCATCTCAATCTCTGACTTTATCTCCAAGGCTTCTAAGCCAGTGATTTTCAACCACTGTGCCGCGCACTAGTGTACCTTGAGAAACCGTCAGGTTGCACTTTGTCTGTGTATCCACTGACTATTAGCTCCTCCACGTACTGGAACAAAGAGGCCAAATGGCTAACAGGAGGGTTCACTCTCCGTTCATTCCACTATAGAACAAATGCGCAGACACATGCAAAGTGAACACTCTTGTCATTCAGCATGTGTGCTAAAGAAATGAGGGGAAAACAAACACGCATACATGTACATGTCAATTTATTGAGGCCGGCAAAATTATCGACTTCATTTTATTTTATTTTTTTTTATCGTTCGATTGATCGATTTATCTATTATCGTGACAGGCCTAGTTTGCGATAACTTGCAATGAGTCTCTTACAGCGCTGTGGAGGAATTTTGGCCCACACATCTTTGCAGAATTGTTGTAGATGAGCCACATTGGAGGGCTTTTCCAGCAAGATGCACATTTTTAAGGTCATGCCACAGCATCTCAGTCGGATTCAGGTCAGGACTTGAACGAGGCCACTCCAAAGTCTTCATGTTGTTTTTCTTCAGCCAATCAGAGGTGGACTTGTCCTTGTCCTCATTGTCCTGCTGCAGAACCCAAGTTGGTTTCAGCTTGAGGTCACAAAACGGATGTACGGACATTCACATCGAGGTCCTAAAGCAGCAAAATACCCGCAGACCATCACATTAATGCCACCATTCTACAGTTGGTATGATGTTCTTCCAAAAAGTTCACCTTTTGTTTCATCAGACTGCAGAGTATTTTCCCAAAGGCTTTGAAGATCATCAAGACGTTTCCTGACAAAATTGAGCCGGACCTTGATGTTCTTTTTGTTTAGCAAGGATTTTAGTCTTGGAAATCTGCCATGTAGCCCATTTTTGGCCAGTGTTTTTCTGCGGTTCTTTGGATGTTGTTGTGGGGTCTTTTGTGACCTCTTGGATGCGTCGTTGCTGCACTATTGAGGACATTTTGGTTGACCGGCCACGTCTGGGAGAGTTCACCAATGTTCCATGTTTTTGCCATGCGTGGATAATGATTCTCAATGTGGTTTACTGCAGTCCCAAAGCTTGAGAAATTGCTTTAAAACCTTTTCCAGACTGAGATCTTATTTAACGTAAGTTATGTTTTAACAGTTAATCACTTTTGTAGGTTTGGATTTTCTCCCTTAATAATAAAATGTGTCATTTCAAAACTGCATTTTGTGTTCAGTTGTATTGTCATTGACTAATATTTACATTTGCTTGATGATCTGAAACATGATATACATGCACATAAGTAAGAAAAGGGGCAATAATAATACAATTTCTTTATATAAACTTCACCACAATGTCACCCAGTATTCCTTAGTGCATCCAGCAGCAGTGAATGAGGAGAAAGGGTCTGCTTCACAGGAAATTTCAATTTAAAATCAAAACCTTTGTGTGTACATATTGCAGTGATGAATTGTCTTTTCATCGTAGCACAACGAGTCTTTGGGCAAAGCATATCTTTGCTAACTTTAGCAAGGATGCTAACAATGTGGGATCAAGTCGTTGTCTTCAAGCAATACTGACAGAGACACAAGGCTCAGGGACGGTTGTCACAAGAATTCACGAACTTTATGGAAATGAAATGGCAATGAAGATGGACCAGTTGGCTAAAGCTATGTTTTTGTTGCACGGCAGACCACTGGACAGCAGTAAGCAGGACCCTATACATTTTGCACCGACATCTTAATTAACCACAAGCTAAGATGCGATTGTTTATTGAGGATTCTGTAGCCGTAAAAAAAGTTAGAAAAATTGTCAGAGGATGTGTTGCATCAATAAACACTGTATAGAGATTTATATTCACTGTCATTATTCACTGTCACAAGTAAACACGAGGGATGAGCCAGATGTATCCGTTACGGATGATGAATTTTTGCAGATTACGAGTATGAAATGAGTACAGCTGTCAGTTATTCGTATCTGCCAGGGAAATTCTCATTGGGTTTGTATATGGCAGTGATTTTCAACCACTGTGCCGCGGCACACTAGTGTACCTTGGGAAACAGTCAGGTGTGCCGTGAGGAATTATCCAATATCACTTTTTATAGTTAACATTTATTAATCATCATTTGCAAATATTATGTCAATAGCCATTATGTCAATAGTATACATGGACCCAAATATTCCAATTCACTTTGGTTTATTTGCTCAAAAGGAAAGAATTGAACAGGGATGGAATATTCCTTTAACCAATCTGATTGAGGTATCTTGTACCCGCTCAAACGGAAAGTTGTAAGGGTGCCTTCTTCTTCGTGGTGTTTTTCTTCTTCTGTTGTTTATTGGCGGTTGGCAACAGCTTTCATGTGCATTAGCGCCATCTGTGGAACAGAATCTAAACCCTTCTATACTTTATTCACAAGTGCAGTTTTATTAAAAAAGAAAATATATATCTATCTAAAACATGTCCTGAGTTTAATTATAAAATATTAGCAAGATTGAATTTGATCATTTCCTGTTTAAATTGATCCCGGGTGCGTTCTTTCAGCGCATGCTCAGATATGACGTAACACGCAGATCCAGACGTTCTTCACTTTTAAAAATGGAGGCCAGCAATCGGCACTGGACTAAGCAAAGTTTGTTTTTGATTCAAACTAAATTTCAAGACTGGACAGACGAAAAACTGACTATTTAGAGTTATTCCAACAAGTGAAAGAAAAACTTGGGGAAGTCGGTATCACATGATGTTGATGTTTACGTTTTACTGGGCATGCCCTATTGACTATTCTGTTTGATTTTCACGGCGCATGTAGACAAGAGATTGGAATATTCCTTTCTATGGATACCATTGTTTCCCGAAAGGTCATTCGGAAAGAGAAAAAGTGGTGATGTAAAAACGTGGCTACTGTGGAGTGTCTGTGGTGTAAAGACTGGCAGAGCAATGTAATATTGGTCCGTGTGGCAACACCTACCTTGTTCCTCCCATAGACTTATTGATGCACGTGTGAGGTCGTGGTGACATTTTGGAACATTTTTGGTTAGTGGTGTGCCACAAGATTTTTCCAATGTAAAAAATGTTCCGTGGCTCAAAAAAGGTTGAAAAACACTGGTATATGGTTTTGTAGTTGCTAGGAATATTTTTTTTTAAAGACTCATTGGGTACTGTATTCACGCTCTGTGATTGGCCAGTCACACACAGCAACCGCTCCTGCAGCCAGAAGGTCTGTCTGTTTTATGTTTGTGTGCACGGTGGTCCCAAGTCGCGGTACTGCCAATTGCGTGTTGTCTACTTGCAAAAACGTGTGCAAAATTTGAGGATTTGTACGTGGTGAGTACAGCCTCAGTGCAGATTTGGCAGCACGCAGACGGGACGTCACACTTTTAGTGGAGGAACTTTTGGTGCATCCAGCCAGTCGTTTGTGGAGCCTATGTTATCAAATGGATACACAATGCTGGGTCGTTCCGGGAAAGACTGTACACGAAAGACTCATGTACAGTAAGTGCTGTCAATAATTTGCTAAAATGACTGTTTCTGTTCATATGCATCGTAACTGCTCTGAATTCCTCTATGATGTGCATTAAAAGACAAATAGATCAACTGTTTCTTTCGTTATGCAAACTGTAATCCTCATGAGAGGCTTGCTGCCGAAGCGCACCTCAACCCGGTGTGTGTGTGCCTGTAAACCAGAGATGTCCAAAATGTGACCCCTGGTTAGACTTTGAGCTATTAATTATGGACTGATATTTGATAATAACTTTCATTCATTCATTTTCTACCGCTTTTTCCTCACGAGGGTCGCCGGGGTGCTGGAGCCTATCCCAGCTGTCTTTGGGCAAGAGGCGGGGTACACCCTGGACTGGTGGCCAGCCAATCACAGGGCACATATGACAAACAACCATTCACACTCACATTCAAACCTATGGACAATTTGGAGTGGCCAATTAACCTAGCATGTTTTTGGAATGTGGGAGGAAACCGGAGTACCCGGAGAAAACCCACGCATGCACGGGGAGAACATGCAAACCCCACACAGAGATGGCCGAGGGTGGAATCTAACTAGGGAAACTCAACATCTTAAAATATTTGTCTTATTTACAATAAGCCTGTTTAGTAAACCAATTGGTCTTTCATGTGTTATTTTCTCTTGTGTATGAGTAATTGTTCTTTAACCAAGCAAAAATATGTTTTATGCGACTATTCGGTACTCCATCCATTGTCTGTATCCCAGCTGACTTCGGGCGAGAGGTGGGGTACTATCCCAGCTGTCTTCCGGTGAGAGGCCGGGTACACCCTGGACTGGTTGCCAGCCAATCACAGGGCACATATAGACAAACAACCATTCACACTCACATTCATACCTATGGACAATTTGGAGTGGCCAATTAACCTAGCATGTTTTTGGAATGTGGGAGGAAACCGGAGAATCTGGAGAAAACCCACGCATGCACGGGAAGAACATGCAAACCCCACACAGAAAGCCCTGTAGACATGACAAAACACAACTATAGTCACATTTATACTCTTTTTATTTACAACATATTGCACAACTGCAGGGTCTTGAGACACATGCTAACTCACAAACTAGAGAGCTAGCGACCTAAACGGTAGCCTTCAAGTTATTTCCTTTAAACTGAAATAGCCAAAAACTTACCACTTCCACACGGATATGGAGGATAACTATTAAGTTATTTAACCTTTAACATGAGATGGCCGAAGGTGGAATCTAACTAGGGAAACTCAACATCTTAAAATATTTGTCTTATTTACAATAAGCCTGTTTACGTTCAAGATTTATAAATGCACAGCCGTCAACATAAATGCAATACATCATTCAGTCTTAGTAAAGTAATTATAGTAATAAATTATAGTAATTAAAGTAATTATTTCTCTCCTTTTCTATTATATAGTTCCAATCTGAGATGAATGCATCTACAAAAGCAATCAGTCCATCAGGCCCAACAAAATACACTTTGTTCCTATGCACAATGTGAATTTAAGAAATAAAACAGCTGGTTATCTAAAAAATTAAACCAATTGGTCTTTCATGTGTTATTTTCTCTTGTGTATGAGTAATTGTTCTTTAACCAAGCAAAAATATGTTTTATGCGACTATTCGGTACTCCATCCATTGTCTGTATCCCAGCTGACTTCGGGCGAGAGGTGGGGTACACCCTGGACTGGTCCCCGGCCAATCACACTCACATTCATACCTATGGACAATTTAGAGCAGGGGTCTCAAACTCAATTTACCTGGGGGCCACTGGAGCTAGGGTCTAGGAAAGGCTGGGCCGCATCAGGTTTTCAAAAAAAAAAAAAACCTGCATTTATTAAAAACAGAAAAATATACAAACTTTTTCAGTACTTTGGTTCCGATTTTCTACACGAAAAGCTCTGATAAAACATTCCACTGTTCTCAAATATCTTAATTTTTATTTTTCTGCACAAAATAAGATGGAAAATAAATAAACAAATCAAGAATAA
The DNA here is from genome assembly GCF_030265055.1 of Doryrhamphus excisus. Lineage (NCBI taxonomy): Eukaryota > Metazoa > Chordata > Actinopteri > Syngnathiformes > Syngnathidae > Doryrhamphus > Doryrhamphus excisus. Next base: position 7,952,484 of record NC_080471.1, read on the forward strand.
AGAAAATCAATCAATCAGTAATAAATAAATAATAATAATAATAAAATGGCAAATAATAAAAACTTAAGAAACCACATATAGTTGAAGGGTAGACAAATTATTTTTTTCAGATTAAAATGAACAAAGCATTATTAGAGCCCTGTAGACATGACAAAACACTATAGTCATATTTATACTTTTTTTAATTTACAATATATTGCGCAACTGCAGGGTCTTGAGACACATGCTAACTCGAAAACTAGAGAGCTAGCGACCTAAACGGTAGCCTTCAAGTTATTTCCTTTAAACTTACCACTTCCACACAGATAGGGAGGATAACTATTAACAGTTATTTAACCTTTAACATGAACATTAATCAAACGTAATAATTTTTTCTGGGTACATGATACCATACAGCATCCATATCAAACTTGCGCGGGCTGCACTAACATTAAACTTTCATATCAAGGCGGGGGCCTCAAACTAGTGTCCTGCGGGCCACATTTGGCCCATGGGCCGCGTGTTTGAGAACCCTGATTTAGAGTCTGTACGGCGTAATAACCAATTCATGAAGATTTACTTGCGAGGACAAAAATATTCTTCGGGATCCCAGAGGGTTAATAAGTTTGACTCAGAGTATAGATCTATGGGGAAGTGGTAAGTGAAGGATATGTGATTCCATTTGGATCCAATGTGGAGGCTCATTTGCTGAGAAATAGAACATGGTACACTCTACAGTGGTTAACGTCATTCATCCGTTTTAGAAGGCCCAACTCAAACCAGAATGGACTCCAAACAAAGCAAATGTTCCCATATAAAACAATGTCAATCCAAAAATGTGCATCAAAAAAACATCAACTACGTACATAAAATAAATAAATATTATTCTGCTGCAACCACAGTTTGTAAAAACGTTTAAAAAATACATCAAACTAAATATCGTTGTCGATCCAATAAACATGTACCTCGCCACTTAACTCCTTTTTTTGCCTCCCTCAATCTTTCAGGAACAACTGAGATCAGAGCTGGAGGTTATACAGACGCACAGCAACATCAAACAGAGAGATCTTCTCAATGAGAATGAGGCCCTCAGGGAACAGCTGGAAGATCTTCGCCAAGATCTCAAACTGGCCCAAGATAACCACACCCAAAATGTCATGGATTGGAACAATACAGTTCAGGCATTACGATGTGAGCTAGCGCTTGCACACACCCGCCTGGAGAATGAGCTGAAGGATCACGACATATTGGTGACCGAGACCCAGGCCATCCGCGGCCGCCTGGCTGAGGCGGAGCGAGCTAAGACAGATATTGACAAAGCTATGCTGCAAGAGAAGGAGGAACACCAACGAGAGAAAGACAAACATGCAAGTTAGTACTAATGGAAACTTACTTTCATTTATTTATATACTATACTTATCACTTGAATGGATATATATTTATATATATATAATCAGAGCTGCCAAATACATTCATTCATTTTGCACCGCTTATCCTCACGAGGGTCGCGGGGGTGCTGGAGCCTATCCCAGCTGTCTTCCGGTGAGAGGCCGGGTACACCCTGGACTGGTCGCCAGCCAATCACAGGGCACATATAGACAAACAACCATTCACACTCACATTCATACCTATGGACAATTTGGAGTGGCCAATTAACCTAGCATGTTTTTGGAATGTGGGAGGAAACCGGAGAATCTGGAGAAAACCCACGCATGCACGGGAAGAACATGCAAACCCCACACAGAAAGCCCTGTAGACATGACAAAACACAACTATAGTCACATTTATACTCTTTTTATTTACAACATATTGCACAACTGCAGGGTCTTGAGACACATGCTAACTCGCAAACTAGAGAGCTAGCGACCTAAACGGTAGCCTTCAAGTTATTTCCTTTAAACTGAAATAGCCAAAAACTTACCACTTCCACACGGATATGGAGGATAACTATTAAGTTATTTAACCTTGAGTTTTGTGGCCGAAGGTGGAATCTAACTAGGGAAACTCAACATTTTAAAATATTTGTCTTATTTACAGTAAGCCTGTTTACGTTCAAAATTTATAAATGCACATAAACATATCATTCAGTCTTAGTAAAAATAATTATAGTAATAAATTATAGTATAGGCGATATATGTATCTCCAATAAACAAACATGTCTTTCTGTGTGTCCACACTCCCGGGAGTTGCATTCATGGACCGTGGACACCACAACATCTTTTATTTATGTGTGTCTGTGTGGTCTAAATAAAGAAAAAAAAGTATATTATCTTATCACTCACTTTGTAACTCCTACTGCGGAAGTACACTTTGCTGCCTTTAAGTCGGAACGTAACTTTCCTTGGAAAAAGATGATGAAAAAGTTCCCTATTTTGTAAAAATCGTGTATGGCTTTGAAAAAAAATTGATGAGTACAAAATCAGAAAGCGTGTAATGGATACTACACCATAGCGTTTATTTTGAATCAATATTATTTTCGATTCAATTTAAGTTCAATTGTGTGTGGACTGGGCGGCACGGCGGTCGAGTAGTTAGCGCGTAGACCTCACAGCTAGGAAACCAGGGTTCAATTCCACCCTCGGCCATCTCTGTGTGGAGTTTGCATGTTCTCCCCGTGCATGCGTGGGTTTTCTCCAGGTACTCCGGTTTCCTCCCACATTCCAAAAACATGCTAGGTTAATTAGCGACTCCAAATTGTCCATAGGTATGAATGTGAGTGTGAATGGTTGTTTGTCTATATGTGCCCTGTGATTGGCTGGCCACCAGTCCAGGGTGTACCCCTGCCTTTTGCCCGAAGACAGCTAATATTATATCTAATATTTCTTTCATCGTCGTCTTGACTGAAATAGACATCAGATTATGTTTCATACACAACAGACACAAAAGTATTGAATAGTGTTTCTCCTGTTTATTCAATGTGTTTGCAGTATATTTTTATCACTGTAGGCAAATGTATTGAGGGACTCTAACGACGTTATCTTTCTAGATGAAATGGCCAATCAACGGGAAGCAACCAGCAAGCAGGCCCAGAAGCTGGCCAAGTCTAAGGCGCTCGCAAACACCCTAGAGAACGAGGTGCATCGGGTCGAGCTCCTGATCAACGAGAGAAACCAGCAGATGAACGCCATGCAGCGTGAAAACGATCAGATCGCCGGACGCGTTAAAGAACTGGAAGCCGCTCTCCAGGCCGAGAAGGAGCTGGTCAGCTGGGCCGGAGCTCGTCAGGAGGCCACTCAAGATCTCCTAGCCCAAGCTCAGAATGATGGCATTGTGCTACGGCAAAAGCTGGAGGAGGCCCAAAACAAAAGTGTTGCAAAGGAGAACGCAGTTGCAGACGCCCAGAAGAATTTCACTGAGACTTTATCCAAGCTCCGTGCCGACTGTGACGAGAGAATACAACTTGTGCAGGATAGGAATCAGGATCTCGCCGCTAAGGCTGGTGAGCTCAGAGAACACATCCACCAATTAGAGGAGGAGAAAAATGAAAGAGAGGTGAGGTCAACTCCCTTTAGCGTAGTTGAGATAATGCATATACTTTCAATAAATGACTTGTTTTATTTGTTGTCCTGGCACAGGCTTATCAGCGGCACCAGCAGGCGGAGCTATCTGATTTGTTGAAGAAGCTGTCAAAGTGTGAAGCTTCTTTGGAGGTTCACATGAGATATCGTTGTGAATCCGAAGACGAGAAAGCTCGGATCCTTAAAGAAATGGACAGGCTTAAAAGAAAGGTAATGACAGGGAGCCGAGTGGGAAGATATACAGTAAATCCTCACTATTCGCGGGTGGAACCTAACCTCTGCAAATAATGGAAGCGGCCATAAGAAGCTTTAAAAATGATTACTTTTTATACTCTAACCCAGGGGTCTCAAACTCAATTTACCTGGGGGCCACTGGAGCTAGGGTCTGGGCAAGGCTGGGCCGCATCAGGTTTCCCCCCCCCCAAAAAAACCGCATTTATTAAAAACAGAAAAAAATTTTCAGTGCTTTGGTTCCGATTTTCTACAATAAAAGCTCTGATAAAACATTCCACTGTTCTCAAATATATTAATTTTTATTTTTCTGCACAAAATAAGATGAAAAATAAATAAACAAATCAAGAATAAAGAAAATAATCAATCACTAATAAATAAATATAATAATAATAAAACGGCAAATAATAAAAACTTTAGAAATTATTTTTTTCAGATTAAAACGAACAAAGCTATTAGAGCCCTGTAGACATGACAAAACACAACTATAGTCACATTTATACTCTTTTTATTTACAACATATTGCGCAACTGCAGGGTCTTGAGACACATGCTAACTCGCAAACTAGAGAGCTAGCGACCTAAACGGTAGCCTTCAAGTTATTTCCTTTAAACTTACATAGCCAAAAACTTACCACTTCCACACGGATAGGGAGGATAACTATCCGGTCTGCATGAAGCCCAGTTCCTCGTTAGACTCCCCCACCAACCTCGGAACCGTGCTCGGCATGCTATTTTAAAGAGACTTTAGACACCTAGTAATTTATTTATTTACATTTTCTGTTAGTAAAATCTTTTTTTTTTTACGTTGCTAATGAGGTGTCCGCCCTGTTATACAGCTGGAGGAAAAAGAATTGCAAATCTTGCAATCTGAGAAACATGTTAGCGAGCTGAGGAGTCGTCTGGAGGAAAGAGAGAAAGAACTCAGTGTTGCTCTTCAGAAACAGAAGGAGGCCATGTCCGCTGCAACCACCTCCAACTGCACTGTCAGACATTTGGAAGAGGCCGTGAGCAGGTAATGATACTCCGCAGAAATGCAGCTTTTAAGTATGGTGGAAGATCATTTTAGTTTTAATATAATTCAGTAGATCCATTAAATGATATCCATTTAATTCAGTTGACATCCATGGTCGACAAAATGTGGGGCCCAACGGGATCATTCATTCATTCGTTCATTCATTCATTTTCTACCGCTTTTTCCTCATAAGGGTCGCAGGGGTGCTGGAGCCTATCCCAGCTGTCTTCGGGCGAGAGGCGTACACCCTGGACTGGTTGCTAGCCCATCACAGGGCACATATAGACAAACAACCATTCACACTCACATTCATACCTATTTGGAGTCACCAATTAACCTAGCATGTTTTTGGAATGTGGGAGGAAACCGGAGTCCAACGGGATCATTTATATGAAAAATGTCTTAGTTTATGTTGACATTAGTTGTAGAATTGTTAACTTTAGGGTGACATAGTTTGATTGGCGAAAAGCAGGGCTCACTGCGTGGCAATCAGATACTGACACGATGATGAAGAAACGAAGAATTCCTATGCATTTAAAAGTATGCCTCCTCTGTACGGATAGAAAATTGTAGTATTTGTAATTGTATTACAAAATACTACCTATATTTTATTATGTCTACAACATCTATCTATACTATCTTAATTGACACAACTAAAACATGAAATTTAGGGTGAGGAGCTCAGCCATCCGGGAGGGGCTCAGAGTAGGCATCTAGTCCGGATGCCTCCCGGACGCCTCCCTGGTGAGGTGTTCCGGGCATGCCCAGTGGGGAAAGTATGAAAGCTTCACACATGAAATGAAAATAATGCAGCAGCTCTGTTAAATAAGTATATAAAGCAGGGGTCTCAAACTCAATTTACTTGGGGGCCACTGGAACTAGGGTCTGGGTGAGACTGGGCCGCATCAGGTTTTCCAAAAAAAAAAAAACGCATTTATTAAAAACAGAAAAATATATAAACTTTTTCAGTGCTTTGGTTCCGATTTTCTACAATAAAAGCTCTGATAAAACATTCCACTGTTCTCAAATATTTTAATTTTTATTTTTCTGCGCAAAATAAGATGAAAAATAAACAAATCAAGAATAAAGAAAATCAATCAATCAGTAATAAATAAATATAATAATAATAATAAAACAGCAAATAATAAAAACTTAAGAAACCACATATAGTTGGTGGGTAGACAAATTATTTTTTTCAGATTAAAATGAACAAAGCATTATTAGAGCCCTGTAGACATGACTATAGTCACATTTATACTCTTTTTATTTACAACATATTGCGCAACTGCAGGGTCTTGAGACACATGCTAACTCGCAAACTAGAGAGCTAGCGACCTAAACGGTAGCCTCCAAGTTATTTCCTTTAAACTTAAAAAAGCCAAAAACTTACCACTTCCACATGGATAGGGAGGATAACTATTAACAGTTATTTAACCTTTAACATGAACATTAATCAAACGTAATAATTTTTTCTGGGTACATGATACCATACAGCATCCATATCAAACTTGCGCGGGCCGCACTAACATTAAACTTTCTTATCAAGGCGGGGGCCTCAAACTAGTGTGGCCCGCCGCGTGTTTGAGATCCCTGATATAAAGTATATAGAGTATAAAATATATTAAAACAGAGGATCAACTAAAATCTATTTTAAAAATGCACAAACGAAGGACAACAAACTGCCTTAGGTAAAAAAAAAATCCTTAGTCAGCTTGTCCACCATAGTTGGGTTCCTTTATTTAATATATTTATGTATTTTATGTATTTAAATATATTTAATGTATTTTATTTGCTGTGCTTTTCCTGATAAAGACAACGACTCATACTGAAGTCGGCGAAGAGGAGACTGCGGGAGCAGCAAGCAAGTGAAATTGACAGAGAAAAGGTTTGTCCAACGACTGCAGCATATTAAAAGGGACTTGTTATGCTAATTTTTCGGCCCTTTGTATTGAGTTGTTGGACTCCTATAGAGCAGCTAAACACAATAACCCACACAGAAATCTTTCCGGATCTTCCAGAATCTGCACCTATTCCAGCTGTATCCCACCTGAAATAGGTGCAGATTCCAAAAAGATCTGTTTAAATTTATTCCACCCACAGCCTGCCTCCGGGCACGCCCACTCAGCTGTGATTGATCACACTCCAGACTTCCGGACTACTGCCGAACCCCACTTTGTAATTTTGTCGGTATAGGAGTTGATAATAAATGACTAAACCCTTTGGAGAGCAACATTGAAACATTTATAGGTCATAAAAGTGGAAAAAGCATAATGGGTCCCCTTTAAATCCTGTCTTTTGGTTTTGACTCGGTGCTTGATATTTGTCCCGCTTGCGTTCTGCTTTGTTCCGTCGCCAGGCCAGTGAGCTCCAGGCAGAGCTGAAGAGGCAAATGTCCTTCCGTAGCCTTATGGAGAGGAACAAGAAGCACTTGGAGGAGGAAGTACAGAACCTGAGACGCAAAGTGGAATCTTCTCAGATGGAGCAGAGGCAGGTGGAGCAGTACCGCCGTGAGATTGAGGAGAAGGCCCGACAGGAAGTACAAAAGAAACTACAGGAAGTCAACCTTTTCTTGCAGGTAGACTAACATAAAGCAGGAAAGTGTTTTTCTTGGCCCTTGGCAAAATGTTAAACTAAAATATATTACTAAAACTAATACCCAACTAAATATATGTATTATTATGCTATGTACGTATTGTTATTAGTATTATTAGTATTATGTATTGTTATGTACTACACAAATATGGTTTATCGCCTATAAAACACAAGCTAGCATATATTGACTACATTGGATTGCTTTTAGCATCTCAGATGAAGCAAATGCATCAAAGTAGCTCCCCTAAATGTCTTGTGGGCACGAGGCTTGGAACAATAATAAATGTATTAATAATTAATGGCATCATGAATTACAATTTTGCATATTGCCATTGTCTGTTTTCCGCGTCTCTCGCCTACAAACAGTCAGGAGGAGGTTCACTCTGTGCATTGGTTTCAGCACCTTGATGCATTTGTTCCATAGAACAGTGGTATGAATGGAGTGAGCCCTTTTGTCATATAGTCTTTTGTCCCGTTGGGTCGAGGGAAGGCAGGTACAATACACACAGAGTGCAGACGAATGTAATATAGTAGAAATTCTATCCATCCATTTTCTATGCTTCTTATCCTCACTAGGATCGCGGGTATGCTGGAGCCTATCCCAGCTGTCTTTGGGCAAGAGGCGGGGTACACCCTGGACTGATTAATTAGTAGAATGAAATATATTGTGGTATATTTTTCATACTTTTCTTAAAAGTAATATTCAAATATCGTCTAGTTCTCATAGACTCAGACTCGTGTATCATCTCGGTTCGTGAACTCTGTGTCTTGCCACCATTACAGCATATACTGTGGTATACTCAGTGCGTTTTTTTCTCTTTTCCTCCCAGTCCCAGGCAGCAACGCAGGAGGCACAGGACCAGATCAAAGCCACCTCTGAGCTCAGCTTGCGTGCCAGGATCCAAGAACTGGAGGGTGAAATGAAACGAGCTCGAAACAACCAACATGAAACCATTGCCCAGAGAGACGCCATTCACAAAGAGTTAAAGCGCTACCGTCAGCTCTACAGAGAGGAACAGTGGCTCCGGAAATCTCTCACTGCCGATCTAAAAAGGTCCAAATATGGCCAATTAAATGCGTAAACAGTATTTTTTGGTCTGTCAATTAAACAGTCAATTTGCTTGTTTTCCGTCTGCAGGAGTAACAGTCGGCTCGCAGAAGCCAATGCTAAGTTGCTCAGCGAGCACTGCAAGTCTCTCGTCGCCTCCGGACCTCCAGGGGCCATCGGTCCACTGGCTTCAACTTCCAGTCAACTAGGGGCCTCATACAGGGGCCACAACTCCAGAATCCTCAGCTCTGTGGCTGAAGGACACGGGGGTAATGTGGAGGACTACCTGGCCAAGGTTTGTAGAGATGTTTCTGACAATGACTGACTGTGATTTACATTTTCAAACCATTGCTACTTCTTTGACGCATGGTCAGACATACTACAGGATGGCTTGTCTGCTTTGCACGACACCTTGCAATACGCATGTTTTTCACTGAGTTAACTATTTTTTCCTTAGTTGGTTAATCTGAAGCTTGTTGTTTTGATTAATCAAGTAATCAGTTCGGCCCGAGACCGAGCAAATCAATGTGAACCAAAAACAGTTGATGGTTCGTCTGCAACATATCAGAAAAGAGGAAAAAATGTGGCTATTTTCCAAAATCCAAGCTGACGTGTTTGTGTTTCTGAGGTTTTTTTCAGATCACCAAACACATTTTAATATTAGCAGTGACGACACAACTGAACACCAAAGTTTTTAAATGGGGACCTATTATGCTCATTTTTTGACCCTTTGTATTGAGTTGTGGTCTCCTATAGCACTTGTGTGCCGTGAGAAATCGTCAGGAGTGCCGTGAGGAATTATTCAATATCACTTTTTTTAATTAACATGTATTAATGTATTAATTTTTTGCAACTATTATGTCATTGTTGCGTGTCATTGGTGTAAAGACTTGCAGAGCAATGTAATATTCGTCCGTGTGGCAACACGTAGCTGATTGCCTCGTTCCTCTAATAGACTTAGTGATGCACGTGAGAGGTAGTGGTGACATTTTGTAACATTGTTGGTTAAATTAGTATGCGGAACAAAAGGATCTACCGTGGCGAGTCCGTAATCAGGAAAAAGCTGAAAGAAGCAAATAATGTTGGTTATTGGTGTGCCGCACAATTTTTCCAACGTAAAAAACGTGCCGTGGCTCAAAAAAGGTTAAAAAACACTGTCCTATAGAGCAGCTACACACAATAACCTGCACAGAAAACTTGTTAGATCTTCCAGAATCTGCACCTATTCCAGCTGTATTTTCTTTCACTTGTGCTTCCTGCCTAAACAGTCTGTTTTAATTTATTCCACCCACAGCCCGCCTCCGGGCATGCCCACTCTGCTGTGATTGGTCACACGCCCAAAGTGCTTTAACTATGAACTCCCTCCCTCTGTGATGTCACAAAGAAACGTTTTTGCCATGCTTTTTCACACTTTTTGAGTGTTCTGAGCCATCCCAAACGTCTTTTAGGGCTCACTTCCAAATGCACAAACCTCATTATCTGAAACCTTGGCATCGTTTAACACGATAATACAACATTCTAACTACATTTATATGTCAGAAAAGGGGAAAAGGCACAATAGGTCCCCTTTTAATGGAGAAGAAAAAAATAAACCTACATGGCCCTGTGTGGAAAAAGTGACTGCCTCCCCTGTTAAAACGTAACTGAGAGTAATTGAGATTTATCAGTCTGGAAAAGGTTATATAGCCATTTCTAAAGCTATGTGACTGCAGTGAATCACTGCGAACATTTTTAAATTTACATTTAAGAGGCTGAAATATATTTTTTTTAATTAAAAAATAGTTAATACAATCCCAAAATGGTTATCACTCAACAGAACATTTTTTAATAAAAACTCCTTGTGGTCTTAAATATACGTTGTATACTTTTAACATGCACCTAATGTAAAACAAACCCATTCAGTTTAATACAGGCGCTGTACAGTTGAAAGAATGCTATGAGGGGAATGATTTGTTTTAACTCAAGTCGTTTGATGTAAAACAAAGCCAGCTTTGGGGTCGTGATATTTTTGTGAGGAATCAATGAGGTTTTCTGCTGAACATAAAATGATCCCGATTTTTGTGTTTTTTTTTGTATGTTACATAAGAAAAAGCAGAGTAAAACCTCCTGTCCCCCACGCACCAATCACCTGTATGTACCTGAACTTCACTATAATGAATTGATAAAATTAGAAAATGTGATGAAACACATCACAAGGCCACAAACTACCATTACATTGATTTGATTCATTTTGCTTTCAGCGCTGAGCACAGAAAAGTGTCCTGGAAGTAATAGATTGAAGCAAATGGACTCAATCAAACCAGGGTGAGTATTCTTAACTCCTATTCTGCAGTGTAGTATTTCACATAGATCAGCCGCTCATGTGACCAGGGCAAAGTTCATTTCCCTCCTCAGCCTCAGCGGAACTTGACATCTCTTTGGCCTGCATGTCTCCAGTGGCCTTTGCCTCCAGGGTGGATCCCGTTAGCAGAGCAAAGCAGCAGTACTTGGAGGTCCTGAAGGACAACCATGAGGTCAAAGAACCACAAGGGACAGTCCCGGCGTGCTGAGTTGAGACGTGACAACTTCAACAGCATCTGCATCATAAAAAAATATAAATAGGGAGCGTGGTCCAAGCCCATAATCGCTGTTGTGACTTTGGTACTACATAGTCATTCTAATACCAACATCAGGACCAAGGCCACTTTCTGTCATGTTCCATCAAGAATTAAGAAGTTACTCTCCCTTTGACGGAGAAAAGCAAATTCAATGCACATTGCACTCAAGCACCCAGGAAGTGATGGCACTGATTAGCCACATTCTCACAGCCTAATGAGATCACCTTCCTTTAAATGGGAAACTGCATTCAATGTGTTGCAGTGCAAAGCCACTGTTAAATTAATACAATTCAATCATAACTGAGCATTACTATCATGAAAGGGACACATTCAGATCTCATTAGATGGTAAATCTACCTAATGTGGCTAATTGTATTGTAGTGTATGTGTGTACTTAATATACTGTATGTCACATCCTAAAGCAAAAGATTTCATTTTTAAAAACGATATACAGTACAAATATTTATATATATAATCCTGGTTTGGGATTTTTTTATGTTATTGGTGTGCTTGAATTTGATGTATGTATCATTACTTGATATGTGCAGTCACATGTGAAATATTTCGTCTTGGTTTTATAATTTATTTTTTTAAATACATAGTTTTTGATAAGTTACTTTGGCTGTCTGTTTGATACCAGATTTCTGTGTGTCCTATTTTAGTTTTTTTTTAATTTGTCGTTATAGTTGTAGATTATGTTTGTGAATATGTAAATAGAAAGTGTGTAAATGCTGTAAATCACTAGAAGGATGTAAATAAATCATTTCATCAGCACCCTGAAATGTGGTGAAGTGTCAGCATTTTAAGACAGATTATGTGTAAACAAACTGTAAATAAACTGGAATACTGTAGAATTTACACACAGTTGCAAAAATAATAAAATAATGAAACATGGTAGAGAAAATCACGGATAATATCCTCTAAGATGAAATAATTACCTAGGACGGACCGTTAATTGTAATTATTTTACTATCTTCTCAATTGTGTTCTACTGACGTTCGAGGCCAACCCTACACGGATGTGACGTCATTGAACGACCCAAAACAAAAGTGTGGTTCTACGATTTGCACCATGGTGTTTCTTGTGTTTTGGTTTCAAAATAAAATTGTAACAATGATTTCAACTTGAAGGGCATTTATTTTGAAAGTCACAAATCAAGGACCGCTTTCGTTGTTGCCGGAATTGATTGAAAATAGGAGCCGCCGTGGCCACGTGACGTGTGGAGCTTTTAGTTGGAATGTAAGTTGATCTGTTAATTGACGTTAATGGTTTCGCTGGTAATTTCATGGCGCTTCGTCTTAAAACCCTCGTATCAGGGAGTCTAACCGGTGCGCTCGCCCGCTGGAGTCGCTCACCCTGTACATTTAGTCGGTAAGTTTGTTTTTTTTTAATGTCAGCTTATTACAATTCTAATAATAGTCCAAGTGCTATGTGTAAACAACAGTTACAGTGCGGGGATTTTAATAGTTTTGTTGTCATTAAAAGTCAGCGATAAGGTAAGAGGGCTTATAAGCAAGGTCACACAAGAGGTTTAGCATGCTACCTTTAGCTCGAGCAGCTAGCTAGCTAAACCGCTAGCAGGATGTCTTGAGTTGTATTATGAAATATTGCCACCTAGAACATGAACTCCCCCAATGAAGGTTACAGTGTTAAACTTTCTTTAGGTGGTGTATTGAGGTAACAAGCAGGCGGCGGCGGCGTCTTTGCAACATGTTTTGGTCAAGTCACATGCTGTCCTGGGAGGCGTTTCCGGTATTAATCTCCTCCCATGTAACATTCATTTCTCCACACCACATCAGAATGCTGGCAGTTGCTTGGGTGCGGCCGACAGGAGCATAAAAAACAAGCTCGGGCGGATCTTTTCAAACCATGAAGCTGGAGGTGAGGAGAAGCGGCGTTGTCGCCGTCGCCCCAGCCGGCAGGTGCGCTCCGGAGACGGTCAACAATGGCGCTGCGGAGCAGGACTGCCTGGATCAGAGCACGCAGGTGAAAGCCAAAGTCACAAAGCAGGGCTCCAGGGAGAGCTTACAGCGGAAAAACACAGAGTGTGAGGTGTACGACGACGGGACCAACACGTTTTTCTGGTGAGTGGCTTTTTGTTAGTCACTTACATGTTGCAACAAGAAGGTGACTTGCAGGTACAAGACATGCTGGGCTTCTCAAGGTGAACCCAGAGTCCACTGCAAGTGCTGTGACCTTTCTAGGTGCTTCTATACCAGCCACTGCTGTTTATTTACTCACCAAGTACATATTTATGATATTAAGTACCTTATATATATTGTGTGTATACACACTACAGGTATCGCATCAGGTAATCATGTATTAAGCATTGGATCCGAATGGCTGTCCGTCAAGGCACAGGGCAGTCGTTGACCCAAATGAAGGCCATAACCATCAGACAGCATCTGCTGGAAAAGGGTTTCAAAAACAAAAGACCTTGTCTCCTTCAATGCCACGTAACCCCCATTTAGACTTTCCAGGCAGCATCGAACATTGAAAGGTGGACAAAGTTTTATTCTCTGAGGGAAAAAATGCAACCTTGACGGTCCAGATGGCTTCCAACGTTACAAGGAGATTCCCACTGAGATGTTTTCCTATTTTCTATTTGCAACAATATTGTAACATTTGGCAGACATTGTTTTTTTTTTTTGGGCCACTGCAAATGGAAGCATGTTCATGCTCAGCTCCGCTTGTCCAGAGAGGCAGGTTCTGCTGCCACCTTCCTCAGCACAAGGACAGTAGTGCATGTATAGCTTTCATTATGAAAGCTATGAAAGCATTATTACATACGCCAGTTTGATGGGTGGCCTTTTAATTTGGTCATCATTGGCTCATTTTCGTTTTTTGATTTGTCCCTTGCCTTTATTGTAAAAATACATGTATTGTTAGATGTCACACTGATTGGCTTTGTGACCAGTAACACAAAGCAAAGTTTGTTCACATAGCATATATTGACCTACAATGGCCAAAAGTAATGTACAAAATATTTGTTTCTAAGCGTCATCTCTCAATCTAGCGCAAAAAGAACACCTGACAACACACTGAGGTTATCAATTTCTCCCTACAATAATATTGTTGATTAAACTGGAGATGTCAGTCGCTGCTGACATGAAAACCTAAAATGCGCAGGGGTGGCCAGTCCGGAAAATTGACATTCTCCTGTTTAGCATTGTGAAATACAAGTGTGTGTTTCGTCACCGCTTTATGAGAGGAGGAAAGGGGCAGTGGGGGTTTGCTTGTCCACCACTGCATAGTACCTTTATCTAAACTCTGACTGACCTATACCCAGGATCAGGTAAAGTTCAACTTGTCGATGCAGAAAGAACACTTTATCCTTTTTTCTTTTGGTGTCACGAGAAAATTTCCATTTTCTAAAAACAGCCCATGATCATCTGGAATAGAGAAAGGAAATGCTGGCAGCTTGTTTTGGCTGATTAGGAGAGTATCACATGATAGGTCAGTGGAAAGTTTTCTTGTCTTCCAAGTGAAAAGAATTAATTTGGATCGCCTTCATTTTGACCTCTGATGCCACTCTTACATTCCCCTGATATATCATAATGATTTTGCTTATTATTTAATAACTATTCCTGTAGGCCTCACATGTAGCAAGGCAGGGACAATCCTTGTATCGTTTCTGGTTCGTTACCAGTTAAAGTTTGCCCACCACTGTTTGAAGAAGCAATTCATTCAGACATGTTAACACCTGTGGTTCTCAGGTTGCTCACAAGACTAATATATTAACATTTGCTGTAATTGGTCGAGTTTTGCCAGTTTCTGTCTCATGTTCTCTTTCCTCTCGCTGGCAACTTGCCTGTGTGTTTCCGGCCTAACAAGTTGAATAAGGAGTCAAAGTAGCAGAAAATGCAAACGCAGTGACTCAGGCTGTGAGCCAAAAGTGTGCCAGAGTGGGTGGAGATGTTTTTGTATTACTGTGCTGATGGTGTTTGCAGAGAAGTTAGAAACTAACGATTGACATGCATCATGTGATGATGAAATAATTGACAAAAAGAGTACCTGCTGTATCATTCATTTTGTTTGAGTAGATTATTTAGTTTCATACACTTGCATACTCGACATGCGGCCATTATGGTGTAAATGGCTGGCAGCACAAGTGAGTCCACCTCACAGCGAGCACACCAAATTGTCTCTTTGGTGTGAATATTTAGTGCGAGCACCATTGTTATCTAGCACAGCCTTAATCTTCTTGGGCATGGAATCAAGCAGAGCTGCCAAGGTTGTTCCTGGAATCCTCTTCCACTCCTCCATGATGGAATCATCACCTGGAGTCGGTGGATGTTACACACCTTGCACTCCTCTTCCTTCGTTGCTTCGTTGCTGTTACTTCAGGATGCCACGCAGGCGCTCATCTGGGTTCATTCTGTCACCTTCACTTTTCATCTTCCTCGGCAAGGCCTTTTGATCATTTTTGAGGTGTGTTTAGGCTCCTTATGTTGGAAAACATAAAACCATGGCGCTATAACCGCCATGCTTGACTGTAGTCATTGTCTGCCACTCATTTGTTTCCAGGGATTTCAACAATAATTGCAGTGTGTTGACACATTTCAGTGAATCTATACAAGCTGTACACACACATATATACTTAACCCTTGTATTATGTTGCGGGTCAATTTGACCCGTTTCAGTTAAGGTTAACAAGGTTAACTAGCATGATTTGTTAACCCTTGTATTATGTTGCGGGTCAATTTGACCCGTTTCAGTTAAGGTTAACAAGGTTAACTAGCATGATTTGTTAACAAATCATGCTAGCATCATGGTAGTTAACCCTTGCATTATGTTACGGGTCAATTTGACCTGTTTCAGTTTTTGTGTTAATGACCCTAGATGAGGAAAAGTCACAAAATTTCATGAAGAAAAAGAAAGGATAACCAGTACTTTGGTCAACACAAAAACTGAAACGGGTCTAATTGACCCGTAACATAATACAAGGGTTAACAAATCATGCTAGTTAACCTTGTATTATGTTACGGATCAATTTGACCCGTTTCAGTTTTTGTGTTCATGACCCTAGATGAAGAAAAGTCACAAAATTTCATGAAGAAAAAGAAAGGATAACCAGTACTTTGGTCAACACAAAAACTGAAACGGGTCAAATTGACCCGTAACATAATACAAGGGTTAATAAAAATGGTTGTAGGAAGGTAAGAGTCTGCAACGCCTTTTGTGAGTCATCATATCTGCCTACGTACGTTATTTTGGGTTCTTACGCATGGTCAAATCTTGCTCTCATCATTGGTCTCCATATCTCTCTGTCTCCACAGGCGGGCGCACACTGTCACCGTTCTCTTCATCCTTACCTGCGCCCTTGTCTACGTCACACTTTTGGAGGAGACGCCCCAGGACACGGCCTATAACACCAAGAGGTCAGTAAGTGGCAATCACTGCTTTTTTGTTTGTGGGGTCAGATCCAAACTGGTTGTTTTGCACACATAATTGAGTGAGAATAGTGAAGATTTGCTTTTCATTTGCTTCCCATCCACCGCCTCCGAATGTGGATGGGAGATGGATGAGGCATGAAATGTGTGCGACCGCTGTGAGGGATTGTGAGACTACTCTTAACAGGATTTGTTTCAGCTGGCGCAGACTGGCTGGTGGATAACGATGGTACAGCTTCTTACTTTGATGCATGATCTCGCTCTTGCTCAGCCCACACTCAACCCGTCACTTCCTATCCTGCAGCCGCGCACGCCAACGAGCACAAATGGGCGGTAATCTCATGGAATGTCTGCCTGTCTTAAGCCTCCTTCGTTCATCTGTGAGGTCAAAGCAGCTCCCCTTGTCTGCATGCCATCATCCGCCAGGTTGCCGTTGCATTTCTGGTCTGTCGCGCCTTGCAGCGACTGAGACAAAGAGTCTGGAGTGCACTACTGGGCTGCAACCAGCAGCGGCGGTCTTGATTCAGTATCAATAAAAATAATGTAACTCATCGATTAGTTCCAGCTCCAGTAACACTCCTTTCTCTCCTTAATTACCACTGTTTGCTTGCAACGCAGAAAGCTAGCAAGCTAAATGGTTGACGAGAGTTGTGGTTGCCAACTGAGTTGTCACATCACACAACCTTGCTTGTTTTTTATTGGCCAAGACTACATTGTAGAAATAAAATATAACATTTTTTGGAAACATTTTGCAAAAGGGCACAGCACAAAGAGAATCATCTGACATATTGACACTGAAAACCAACAATAACATGCTTGTTGCTCAGTATGTGTTATGGGTGTCCCAATTTTTTCACTTCCTGTATCATACGATTTTGCAGCATTGAGTATGACCCAATATCTATAACTGCAGGAATCATATATACAATCGTTCCTCGTTTATAACAGTTAATTGGCTCCAGAGCTGGCTGTGATAAGTTAATTTCCGGACAGGTTTCATTGTTAATAAATGGAATATTTTTGTAATTGTTATTACAAAAAAAACATTAATATAAATCTTTAACATTTTCACATTTGAACATTATTGGAACCCTGTAGACATGAAATAACACCACTATAGTCAGACTTATACTCGTCTTATTCATTGTTTACATACTGCAGTCACTCAAGACGGTCACTAGCTAAAGAGCTACCAAGCTAGGAAGCTAACCAGTTAGTTATTCTCGACTAAGAGTAAGTTTTGCCCGTCACGTACAATCCTTATCTGATCATCAATCATTTCTTATCATTGGAAGGATTTATACCAGTGTATATAAATATGTATGTGTATAAAAATTGTTGTCCAACATGACGCCTCGCTAGTTGCTAGTCTCAGACTATCACAGACAAAAGAGTGGATAGCTCGCTCTCCATTTTACTACAAAGACTTAAAAAGATGCTCTTTTGCTGTCATTATTTTTTACCTGAGGACAGGAGCACAATTCATGTGCTGGAAGACATATTTTGCCTCTGTGGTCTTGCGAGGATTGCTGTTTTTTGTGGTGCTGCTTCGGCTGCACGATGGGGTTGAACTCTGCTGCAACATCTTTTTTGGACTGGGTTGGCACGTCTGCTAATACAGTAGTTATGTAAATGCCTTCCATAGTTGTTTTGCACGTTTATCTATGGAGATTTTGAATATCATATTGTGTCCTTCAGGGGGATCGTGGCCAGCATCTTGGTGTTCCTCTGTTTTGGCGTCACACAAGCAAAAGATGGACCCTTCACTCGACCACATCCAGGTAAGATGAGAAGTGGGGACTTTGACAACCAAAGTGGAAGGTGATTGGATGAAGATTGTGTGTCCCATGTCCACCGGGGGTCAAAAACAGCATCCTCTTTATCAAGATGTTCATAAAGACGTGCTCTCCTGTTCTGATAAACCTGCTACTATGCTAGCTCACATTCCTGATAATGTCCTTGAAGTCTGCAGTTGTTTTATTTCAATTCTGAAAGTGTGCTGATGGTTCTCTCATGTTTTCATGCCGGTTCTCTCCTGACTTATTTCATGCTTTATATGAAATAAGTCTGGCTTGGTATGGCAAAACCATCCTACAAGAACCCAGCTCTAAGGGCACCTGAATACAACACAGATACTTACTAGTCAGTTTTTAGCCATGCTTGTAGCACCTGGAGGCAATCTTATAGCAACACTTTTACTGCCCCTTTCACAATGTGTGCTTCTGTTTACAAGTCAGCATGGACAAGACGCTTGAATGCAACAAAACATGCTTCTTCCTTCTTCCCAGCTTTGCTCATGCACAAGTAACTCCAGTGGGGAAAGGAGGAAGGAAGAATCTTAACTGGGCGGTGCACGCAGCTCAATGCTAATCTTTGTAGCTCAACAACCAAGTGTTTACTTTGCAACCAAGCAACTTCAGTTGTTGTTCGCCTTGTTGCATCCTCTGCTGGGTAACCAGAGCGAGTGCCCAGAGGGATTTTAGGAAATGAATCTCCCTGCTGGCTCAGTGGCGTGAATACAACATGTTTGCATTGTGCACCTGCACAAAAGCTACAATCACAACAATCACTACGTTGACACGCAGTCAATATTCCGGTTTGTGAAACATTCGGAATAACCGATTTAAATGCCCGAGCAAACAGGGTTATTCCTGTATACGTAGTAATTGTAAACAATCGGGATATCCTGATCAAAACAGTGACGCACGGAGGACGTCATGATGCAATTCTCGTCATTTCCGCTTCTTCCTGTATACAAAAACAGCATCAGCAAGGCTTCTATAGGCCATCTATAAAGGACATAAACCTTTTTCTGTCTTTCACCACATAAATGAGATGGTTAGTTTCCTTCTTGCTCCAAAAATGTGCAGTTTTGTGTGCCGCCATGCCTTTCGAATGGAACACCCGCAGAACACAAGTCAATATTCCTTTTGATGGGAATATCCTGATAGGCGTATACATGACCCAATATTCAAGTTAGAAAAGGAGTAATATTTGGGTTTTAAAAAACAGAATATGGGCATATACAGGATTTTCAAAAGGGTTATTGATGTTTACATGGTCATGATAATGTTATGATGGGGTTATTTGAATGCATGTAAACGTAGCCATAGTAGCCTTTTATAAACATACCAATGCTCTTTTTAGTGACATGTTCAGTTAATCTTTGTGTGTTTTTATTATTGTAGTTGCAGGGTGCACAGCCAAGGTTTTAGGAACACCTCACAGTATTCTACTCTCAACTGTTTTTGTCTCTCTGCAGCTTACTGGAGGTTCTGGCTTTGCGTGACTGTCGTCTATGAGCTCTTCCTCATCTTCATCCTTTTTCAGGTGAGTGCATGACTGGCGCTTTAAAAACACGCTGAGGTTGTTAAAGTGATACAGTTTTTGCAGGATTGGGTTGTGGCCTCCAGGAGGCATCACGTTGTCTCCCCATGGTTTTTTGTTGCTAATGCTACCGTCTTTCCTTTGCTCTTCACCCATGCTACCCAGACGGTGCATGATGGGCGGCATTTCATGAAATACATCGATCCCAAACTGGGCGTGCCCCTTCCCGAGCGCGACTATGGAGGAAACTGCCTCATCTATGATCCAGGCAATGCCACTGACCCCTTTCACAATCTCTGGGTAAAACTTTTTTTTTCCATATTTGCCCATCTTGTCATTTTACAGTTTTACAAAATTCCTAAATTGAGTAAAATACATATTGAAGGCATTCAAAGATATTGCGAGGATATGTAGGATTCTACACTGGTCACTAGGTTTCAGTAACGTTACTGTCATGTTTGCTGAGACACACAAGCACCAGACTTGATGATTGCCGGTTTGAATGATCTCACAACAGGCACAGTAATCCCTAACACTGGCTACTGTTGAATGTGTAATAAAAATAAACTCCCCTAGCAACGGAGCACATTTATAGCACATTTATAGCACTTTTTTGTCTTATATGTCTTATTTTCTCTGTGACTACAGGGTTCATGTCCAGAGAGCTGCAATAATGTGAAAAAACATTTTTAATACGCCGTGAACATTTTTTCTATGCTCTTAACTAAAAGGAATTCTAGCAGGAATTCACTTATTACGGTCGGCTCTGAACAAATTAACCACGGTAAATGAGGGATTTATGTTTTTATATATTGTGCTCCCCTGATTGTCACCAATTGTGCCGTCTTCCACTTTTATGCGTTTCTATTTTCTTTGGAATAACATACATCTATTTTTTTCTTTTACTACCCTTTCTCGGCAGGACAAGATGGATGGCTTTGTTCCAGCTCACTTTCTGGGGTGGTATATCAAGGTATGTATGTTTGCACGTATGACAGATATGCTTAGTGCAGCATGTACTAGTGAAGAAAATGAGTTTCCAATGGAGGTGTTACAATGTTTCTTGTTCAGAAAAAAAATGTCTCATAAGCACATGACCTGGGATGATAAAAAAAAAAAAATACCATAAATGACCATGTGGGTAAAGAAGGGGGTAGTGTTTGGCTCATGTTTTTCTTGTTTACCATCAGACGCTGATGATTCGGGACTGGTGGATGTGTATGATCATCAGTGTCATGTTTGAGTTCCTGGAGTACAGCCTGGAGCACCAGCTGCCCAACTTCTCCGAGTGCTGGTGGGACCACGTATGTGCCTTTCATCACTGTTAGTGTGGATTGTCTTGGTCAATATTGATGACTAGTTACTACTCACCATGTTTGTTGTTTCCATGCCAGTGGATCATGGATGTGCTGGTGTGTAACAGTCTGGGCATTTACTGCGGCATGAAGACGCTGGCGTGGTTGTCCATGAAACCGTATCAGTGGCAGGGCCTGTGGAACATCCCTACTTACAAGTCAGACTCTCCACTCGTCATGCGACCAAACATGCATTCCTTTTCACTTTTTCAATCAAGGTAAAAAATGTCCTTTGGTTTCTGTTTCTCAGAGGAAAGATAAAGCGAATCGCCTTCCAGTTCACGCCATACAGTTGGGTGAAGTTTGAGTGGAAGCCCGCTTCCAACCTTCGGCGCTGGCTCGCCGTGTTGGGCATCATATTCATGGTGAGAACAGGGAATTCGCAGTGAATCGTTTTTTAAAACATTCTTCTGTACAGAAACATTGTGTTGGTATTCATTGATGCGGTTTCTTCTCGTGCCCTAAGATTTCCAAGTGAATGCAAATGGAAGGAATCACGGAATTAGCCACTAAAAACATGGAATCTGGCAGAAATGCATGTGGTCGGGTTTAGGCATCCTTGTGAGGAGTCGTGCTGTGGCGTTTTTTTTTTAAGTCTTCTCAAACTCAGGTTCTTCGCCAAGTGCTACCTCGTTCATTTGGAGCATCATGCGTGGTCGGCATCCAGCAGCTTCATCTACCTCTGCATGCGCTTTAGGCTGCACTGCTCAGCTCTTCTATTGATGAACTTGGATTGCTCTTCCAGTTTCTGCTGGCAGAGTTGAACACCTTCTACCTGAAGTTCGTGCTGTGGATGCCTCCGGAACATTACCTGGTGCTGCTGCGACTGGTCTTCTTTGTCAACGTGGGGGGCGTGGCCATGCGGGAGATCTACGACTTCATGGACGACCCGTAAGTGGCGAGCGATACCAATGTGCCGCTTGGGGGCCAGGAGGGCGCCACTCATGGCCGGGTGCCTCTTGGGACTTTGTCCACAGGAAGTTCCACAAGAAGCTGGGCCAGCAGGCGTGGCTGGTGGCGGCCATCACCGTGACGGAGTTCCTTATCGTTGTCAAGTACGACCCCAACACCATCATGCTGCCCATCCCCTTCTTCATCACGCAGTGCTGGCTGCTGGGCCTCCTCATCATACTGGTCTGGACCCTCTGGCGCTTCTTCATCCGGTAAGAATACGCCACTGGATGAGGGCTGGATTAGAACTGACCGTATTCTTTCCCAGTGACATCACACTCCGCTACAAAGAGACACGGCGCCGCAAACAGGAAGACCCGGCGGAGCGGGAGCGACCTGTGGGCAACAGCAGCACCAGCGCCCCGTCAGGGCGGAGCAAACTGAACGGCGCCTCAGATATGCTGCGACAGAGGAAGTCCTGAGTGGTGGACGACAGCCAAAGAGGACGTACCGCAAGGACAGATGGACACGCCCACTGTGTGCCGGTCCTTACTGGGGAAGACGCTGGGTGGGCAAAGCCAACTGGAGTCAGCGTGACAAGTATTTAGTGGGCTTTGCTTGCTGTTTTTTTTTTTTTTTTTTTTGCGCAAAGGAAGATTTATTTAAACGTGAGCTGTTGTTGCCGTACGTCCCATAGTGCATCACCCGATACCACAGTGCTACAAACCATAATGACACCAACGCCGTTACTACAGTGAAACATGTTTGTACGTATGACTGGAGACATGCTTTTATTTTGGCGGGGGCACCTCTCTATCACCTCATTTCTTTACTGCAAACTGTAACATTTCAGTTCATTCATCCTCCTGCCAAAGCCGTCATCACTCCTCTCAGGATGAACGTTTGTTAGAAACCATTAGTTAGTCGTTAGTCGTGTTTCAACGCGTGGAAAGGAAGTGTAGGTGTTGTACAACGCCGACAGAGCAGTTTGTTGCGGTTGTCGTATCTTGAAGAACAGCAACACTCGATTGTGAAGCAACAATCACAGCAGCCTCAGAAGTCACACTGGGAGCTTCATGAAGACCAAACTTTTGTTGTGTTTCAGTATCTATTTTGTTTTTTGTTATCAACCTCCATCTTGTTACGTGGATGAAATCATGTCTCGCTCAGCCAAAGCTTGGACGTCTTTAAATACTGAACAGAACAGCACCAAAATGTATGACCACAGAACCTCATTGCAACTTATTTGGCTCCCATTACCCCCGTTTTTTTAAATAAAAGGTGTCTTGTTTTTACATTAAAGGGGACCTATTATGCTTTTTTTTTCCACTTTTACTTATAAATGTTGCTAGAATGTCGTATTCTCGGGTTCAACGATGCCTAAGTTTATAAAGAGGGCTACTCATTTGGAAGTGAGTGCTGAAACAAGTTTGGGATGGCTGTGAACGCTTGGAGAAAGTGGAGCCAGTGACTTCCTTATATGGGCGTACCCGGGTGCAAGGTGTTCAAGCAGTTAGATGTACAAGCTGAGTGGGGCCAATCACAACAAAGTGGCCATGCCCAGACTCAGACCGTGGCGGTTTTGGAAATAGAGATGGAATAGGTGCAGATTCTGGAAAATATACAAAGCTTTCTGTGCTGGTTATGTGTCGCTGCACCGGAGGACTCCACAACTCAGTCCAAAGGGCCGAAACTGAGCATAATAGATCCCCTTTAAGCGTCCATTTTGTTGGACAACTTAAAACAGAACAGTGTATCTGCTGCAACTTGCAATAGCTGACGTCATTTTCAAAATGTCTTAAAATGTCCCTGCTTAAAAGTGGAGCCATAACAATTCAGTAGAACTTTTTTTAAGACGTTGTAGTCCTACGTTAGCCACACGAGGGCAGTGGAGATACTTGACTTGCTGTAAAAAAGCCATTACTATACAACCAAATATGTTTTCATTAAAAAGATATGAAAACCGTCTCTGATGGACGTTTTTAATTACTGAAGTTTTAAAACAGCATCAAAAGATGTTTTTTTTTTCTTGTTTTTACATTCCAGAGTGGCGCCCAATTTGTTGCGCCATACCTTACAACAGAAAAGTGCATCTGCTGCAACTTTTGATAAGATTGACGCCATTTTCAAAATGTCTTAAAATGTGATTACACGTCAAGCCTCAACAACACAGTAAAAACCTAATGTAGGCGTTGTAGTTCCACGTATAGCCATACGGGGGCAGCAGATATGCCGGACTTGCCGTAATAAACTCATGAACAGCAGCAAAATATAAGCGTCAGAACCTCATTGCACTTTTTGTCTTCTGTTTTTACTTTTGAATTGCGTCCATACTGTTGCGTCAGAACT
This sequence comes from Doryrhamphus excisus, assembly GCF_030265055.1. Taxonomy (NCBI): domain Eukaryota; kingdom Metazoa; phylum Chordata; class Actinopteri; order Syngnathiformes; family Syngnathidae; genus Doryrhamphus; species Doryrhamphus excisus. The sequence continues at coordinate 7,976,778 of NC_080471.1, forward strand.
TAGAACACAAAAGTGCATCTGCTGCAACGTGTAATAACGTTGGCGCCATTTTCTAAATGTATTAAAATGCCGTTGCTTAGAATTCAAGCCGTAACAATACAGTACAGGTAATGAAGCCATGACCCATTAGTTTTGTCCTCGATTAGAAGCTAGACTGGGTGATACCGCCCTCTTGTGGCGTCTTATAGTATTGTCTCATAGTCCCATAGTGCTTCTTTTAAACTGGGCGATTAAGCGTTTCCTAGCCCCGTTTTGAACGTTGGAGCTCGCTAGTTCTCCCACTATTGGGTCTATAAACTCCCCTGCGTGTTTGCGGGTCATAAGTGTGTAAATTGATGCCATGTGGTGTATATTTTACAAACGTCCTAGTTGTTTTTAATTACACTAAATTAGTTTAGTCTTTACGACTTCAACCTAAGGTTTTTGGCAAACCAGTGCAGCAACTCACCAGCGAACACACATTACAAATCTCAACAAATTTTACTTAAAAGGTTTTGTTGTGAAAGCATTTTGACAAACAACCTGAATAATTGTGAAGATATAATACATGACTTTAAAGCACCACATCTCTTTTCTTGCATAGTTCACGTTCATCTTGCTTCACAGTCCAGTTACAGTGAAGGTCATTGAATGGACTGCAAGCACAAAGATGTGCAACAATAAAATAGGAATAAAATAGTCACTTTTGATTGCTTCCAAAATAAGCGCCTCTTTGTGGTCTTTCAGACGGAGCACTTTGGTGTAAAGCTGTACGCAATCGGCACTTTGGTGGCATCATAGTTCAGGATAGACTGGCACGAGGGAATTTCACATGCAAAAAAAGTGCAAACTAGCATCAATGTGCATCTCTCAGTTGTGACCCAAACAAATATTAAAAATAATCAAACTTTTTCATTTGGATAAAAATCAGTAACAAAATGGCGGCTGGCGTGTGAGAAGGAAGGTTAGCTGCCAAGCGATCACGGGCTGGAGGCGCTAAGACCGGACCAGCTTGAATCCTTGCCCGGTGTCCAGGATGGCCGGAGGAAACCAGTTGAGCTTGACTCTCTTGAGGTACCGGACGCAGGCGCTGCAGAGCCACAGCTGGTTGAGGCCCCCGCCCCACAGCGCCATCTGCACCACAGGGTAGGTGACGCGGGGGAAGTGCACCCTCCAGTGGTGGGTGACATCGTGACCTGTGGGCAGGTGCAGCGTGTAGTCGCTCCAGTGTCGGGACACGCCATAGTCAGCCGACACCGCCCTGCCCCTCTGAGACCACCGGGTGTTGCTGTTGGGGTTGCAGTTGTACTCCACCCACTGGGAGAAGAAGTCGCCCGTCTGGGGCTCCAGCTGCTCCACGTCGGCTGCGTTGACGAGGGTGGCGCCCTGCACGGCCACGTAGACGCCCTCCACCTTGCGAACCTCCTTTGCCATCGCCAGGGAGTTGTGGCAGTCCAGCACGAGGATGAGGCGAGAGCAGAAGCCGCCGTTCTTCTCCCGCCACCACTGCACTATCTGGTCCAGACCGAGAGTGTCGCCCCCTGCGGGGGCACATCAGAGCCGTCACGATGACAAAGCACCTCATTTTTGGGTTTGGGTTAGAGTAAGGTGTGAAATGTGCGCTCACCTGCCAGTGCCCATTTTCCAGAGCGGTACGCGTGTCCACTGTAGAAGATCACATACATGTCGTGGCGAGGCCCGTCTGCAGTGCGCAGCTCCATGAAGGACTTCAGCTTGGCCTGCAGGGCCTCCAGGGTGACGCCACTGGTGGAGTAGTCACAGCCAAAGGTCTCAATGAGGTGGTGGGAGAAGAAGCACTGGATGTTATTCAGCATGCTGGTGGAGCGCATGTTGACCTGATGGACCTGGCTGGGCGGGAGCAGCATGGGCTGGCCATCAGGGCTTGAACACACACACACACACACACACACACACACACACAGAGTCAACAGGAAGTACATATATTGCTCTGTGTCCATCCGAAGTGAGCATGACAGCGTTGTACCTGCAGCAGTTGGTGGGGACGACCACAGCGTACCCCACACATGTTCCTCCCAGGCTGCTGCCCAGCTCATGGAAGAGGCCATGGAAGACAGACTCCAGCGGGAGGACCAGCAGGAAGGTGCTTAAGAAGATGCTGCTGGAAGCCTGCACGCGACAACACAACTCTTTTACCGACAAAAGTGGAGTTGCATCATGGTGGGATGTGGATCTTACCTGCCAGGAGAAAGCAGCAACAGCCACAGTGGACACCAGCGTGAAGATGAGGAGGCGCTCGGAGATGAGGCAGAAGTGTCTCATGCCCTTGGAGGCCATGATCTTGTCCAGGCCGCTGAGCCCCGACCCCTGGAGGAGACACGCCCTCTGGCAGTCGCTCAGCTTGCTGTGGAAGCCCCACACGGTGATGAAGAACACCAAGTGGCAGATGGCCCAGAAGAGCATGCACGCCACGAAAGCCGGGATCATCAGGTACCACGGGTACGGGTGGCTCAACACCCGTGCCACCAGCACGGTGAAGACCACCTCCAGCAGCAGCAAAGGCAGGAGGGAAAGGCGGCGCCGCAAGCCCCCCCAATGCAAGAACGGCTGCCATCGCTCGGTCACGGAGAGGCCGCTGAAGTAGACGTCCAGCAGCGGGTCACTGATGAGCAACCCGAAGAAGCATCCCAGGGCAAACGGGTTGGTTCTGACAGGAAGCGTCTCAAAGAAGAAATGTGCGGTGATGATGGTGAAGCACGCCAGGTTGGACAGCGCCAGCGCCGCCTTCAGCCTCAGCGCCACCATGACAGCAGCGAGGGCCACCACCAGCACCGTGACACTCAAGGCCATGTGAAGAAGCAACACCGTGCTGGCGACGGCAAAGCCTACCAGCTCCAGACGTTCGGCCCACGTGAGGAAAGCGGGTCGGTGTCGGGTGCAGCCCAGCATCCTCTCCAGCAGCGCCCACAGCGTCCTCAGGGACACGCTGGACACGAGGAGGCCGTTGGACGCCTGCTCCTTGGCGTCGCCTTCCAGGGCCGGGCTGTTAATGAAGCACAGCAAGCCCAGCAAGAAGCCCAACCACAAGTGGAGGAGGTTGAGGCTGAGGCGCTCCATGTTGTAGGAGTAGTACAGCACGCTGGCCAGAACCAGGACCAGCAGAGCTAGGATGAAGATGATCAGGAGGGTGGACTCGGCCGTCTTCTCCCAACGCACGTAGAGACCCAGGCACAGCGCCACCAGCAGGTTGAGGCCGGACAGGTAGCCCAGCCACCGGACTGAGGACCACATGCTCGCCTCCCCGTTCGCCTCCTCCAGCCGAGTCATGGCCGCTCGGAGGCAGTGGCTGACGCAGTAACGTAGACAAGCCAACATCCTCACCCCGAATTTGAAGCCCGAACGCAGTCAAAGCTGACAACACTACTATGTTTTATGACGTGGCGACATTTACGACACGGAAGTAATGTTTAGCCACCAAGCTAACTTAGTCAAACTGCTTAGCAAAGTTAGCCTTAGCATCCATCTTTCGCCGGTCGACGTTAAGTTGCGAGTGACGTGTTTCCCCCCCAATTTGGACATCCGTCGAGTTGCTGGCTCTGTAAATATGTAATGATGTCGAACGAATGCTACCCACTGACGGTTTGCAAAGGGACGTTTCCTTCCAGGAAGTTTCGACGCGTCAAAAGTTTTCAAACGCCATGTTTGACGACTTTTAAGCTGCTGCTGCTACGGTGGCCGCCAAGCAACAAAACACATATGTAGCAAATGTCCACTTCATTACTATCGGTTTCTAAATTGTTCATTCTCTCGCTCGTGTTTTTATCTTAATTTTGGTTGAAATTGAAAAAAAAAAACACTTTATGTCGATTATTAGAAGATATAAAACCCCAAATAAAAATGTTTACTGACGTTCCAACTTTCACATCTGTGAACACAAAGTCCCATCAATAGTATCCCCACCACGCTGGTGAGGATAAGCGGTATAGAAAAAGGATATAATAGTATTAAATGTTCTATATTAGACAGCACTTTTGATACGAGGCAGGTTATTTAAAATCCAATAGTATCCAGTACCCTCCAGATGGTATTTTGGAGTTATAAAAATAATGGTTTGTGTGTATATATATAGTATATACTACACATACACACAAAATGTATATAATAGCTTTATATACTGTGGGTAAGATCCCTTACAATGAAGACACATAGACCACCTTGCATTTACATTCGTTTATAAAAGACGCATACAACCATATAAGAAGCACACGTTATGCACTGTTGAAAGGGTTTGATAATAAAAGATGAACCATGCAAATGAACCAGAAGAAACACTTTGGAAGACTACTGCATCACTCAATAACAACCACTGTGATGCTCTACTGAAACAGGAGATATGAAAGTGTATTGCAGTCTGCTCAAGGACATGTCTTCTGTCAACCCTCAATATGACAATAAGAAGTGTTTATCGTGTGCTGTTCCAGAGTGACATCTTTTTGGAAGTGGGTGTGGTTGTTCCTTTTTTTTTTTAAAGGAATGGAAGAGGGTTGGGGAAGAAAAAGTTTTGTTTCATTGTGCTGGTTACAAATCTGTCATTGTAAGAAAATAGGTCAATGACGCAACGCCCTTTGGGATCAGTGCTAAAGTGCCAGTACGCCATCATTCACACGCACAAACCCAACAAACGTGTCATCGGCTAGTAGCTTAAAACCTTTGCAACATCATCATACGGATGAGCTATTGCTTATGAAAAAAAATCCTCTCACCTGTTTCAGAGGTCAAACTAGTGCAAATATTTTCGCTTAAGGTGAATTTTCGGTCTATGAAGACCAGGATATGGTCAAAGTTTTCGTAGGATGCTTCACACGGTAGGAATACCACCGTTTGGCAGCCGCTTGTTTGTGTCCTTTCATTGCTTTCGAATCCCCCCCCAGAAAAAAACCCTATCTGAGCTAAATCATGGTTATTCTTATATAAGGGTTTTAAACATCAGTACCTTGTTGACACCATGAGAAACACACTAACATTAGTAAAATACTCCAGAGAGTCCTAAAATGCTACCAATACGTTGTTGTTAAGGATGCATAAAGCATTACAGGGAATTAAAAAAAAATAAATCACACTCAACACTGAACACCATTTTCTTTTCCAAAAATGTCAACTTTTCGTAGCTCTCCCATCAAAGTTTGCTTGTTCAGTCAACACAAGCACACACCCAACGCCAGTTGATGTTTTCTTTTTGACATGTTCAGCATGCAGACGTTTGGGAGATGATGGCAGAAGCTTGGATATCTTCGGGGTCGTTCACATTCCAACGTTTACAAAAAATGTTGAGCCATTAATCAAAATATATGTGGAGAGAGTGTTATGAGAAAATAATGTGTAAACGTCTCTCTTTCACACTGTGCAAACTGCATCGCTTGGAGGAGAGGGAGGGAGAGGACAATGCAGCAGGTTAAGTTTGGCAGCAGTTGAAGGGGTGACAGCAGTTCCAAGAGAGGAGGCCAAGGGGCGCTGGTGGGGCCTAGCTCTGAAGCAGGATGGGGTCCTCCAGCTCCTGAAAGCCAGGCACGGATCCGCTCTGGCTCTCCCCGGAATCCGAGTCGCAGGCATCAGGCAGCTCAGCGAAGCCCCAAGCTAGCTGGTCGTCCTCAAAGTCAGAGCGAGGCTGTGCAGCCACATCGCTGCCCTCGTCCTCCTCGTAGGAGTGGAAGTCCTGCGGGATGTAGAGCATCTCAGGATAGTTGCGCGACACCAGGTCGCTGGTGGTGGCGAGTGACACCTTCCGGAAGGCGATGAGATGCATGTGGGAGTATTTGACATACTTGTAGCGCTTGAAGCCCAGCGACTCCACCGCCACGCGCCAGCTGCGCATCATGAGTGTGTGTCGATTTTGGTGGGAGGAATCGGGCGTAATGATGAGCAGCAGGCCGTGCAACTCCAGCAGCTCATGGGCCTTCTTACAGCAGATCCAGCGCTGGTATGGCGAGGGGAAGTAGGACAGGAGCAGGGAGAAAACCACCACATGAAAGAGCTGCCCTGGCAGGGCGTCGATGGGGTTGTGCAGCTGGCGGAGGAAGGCCTCCACTGAGTCGCCTGCCAGCTGTAGGGGCCGCTGCAGCTGAAGGTTGAGGAAGTCGCACTTGTAGACGCTCTGAGGGAACAGAAGGACGCAGAAAATCAGCATGGTAAGTTCAACCCAACTTTATGATCATCCTCGGGCTGAGGCATGGAACTGTAGAACTAAAAGCCAATTGTGTAAAACATGGCATCAATATATTTTTTAAAGAATTGTTTTGCATTCAAGCTCTCACAGGTCACATAAAATGGCCTGCTGAGAGTTTGAACCAAGTACTCTGTTAGGATGCTTTGTTTGGAAATCTTGCACACTAGCTGTTAAAAGGCGCGACAACACCGGCCCGCCCTCATGAGTCACTTTTGGAGGTGGCTGCAGGAAAACACTTGACTAATGTCAGTGTGAGGCTGAAACACACCTCGACCGCAGGCACAATGTCGATACCGACGGTGAGGAACTCGTCAAACTTCATGAAAGGGTTGAAGCAGCTACCCACGTCCAGGAGGCGCATTTTCCCCACCTGAGTCAGCAGACTGCAACACAGGACAGGTTCATTTCAAACTGGGACGCTCTTGGCAGAGTTCACATACTATAATGCTACTTATTTCTGACTGAGAGAGGAACATAGGGTGACCTATAAGAGTGGAGGTAGGAGTACGCAGGTATACTACATCTTGTTTAATCTGAAGGAGATCAGTGACTGCAAAGTAGCGGTAGGTGAAAGTGTAGCCAGACAGCATAGGATGGTGGTGTGTAGAATGACCCCCATGGTGAGGAAGATGAAGAGGCCAAAGGCAGAGCAGAGGACAAAATGGTAGTAGCTGAAACAAGAAGAGTGTTGTAGGATTTTTAGGCTGGAGTTAAGACAGGCTCTGGATGGCCAGGAGGTGCTTCCAGATGACTGGACAACTACAGCAAATGGGATCATGGAGACAGGTACTTGGTGTGGGAAGAAAGCAGACAAAGAGACAGGAAAGAGTATTTTAAAGAGTTAAAAATGAGAGAAGGAAGAGTAGAAGAGGTGTCTGCTGTGGACCAGGAAGTAGCAAAGATTAGTAAAGAGGAAGTTAGAAGACCATTGAAAAATATGAAGAGTGGGAAGGCACTTGGTCCTGATGGTATATACCTGTGGAAGTATGGAAGCGTCTAGGAGAGGTAGCAGTAGAGTTCCTGACTGGGTTGTTCAATAGGATCTTAGGTGGTGAGAAGATGCCTCGGGAATGGAGGAGAAGTGTGTGGGTGGCCATTTTTAAGAAGAAGGGTGATGTGTAGAGCTGTGGCAACTACAGAGGTATAAAGCTAATGAGCCATACTATGACGTTATGGGAAAGAGTAGTAGAAGCTAGACTAAGGACAGAAGTCAACCTCTGTGAGCAGCAGTATGGTTTCATGCAAAAAAAACAGTACTACAGATGCAGTATATGCTTTAAGAATGTTAATAGAGAGGTACAGAGAAGGTCAGGGGGAGCTGCATTGTGTCTTTGTAGATGTGGAGAAAGCCTATGACAGGGTGCCTAGAGAGGAACTGTGGTACTGTATGAGGAAGTCTGGAATGAAGTATGTTCAAGTTGTGCAGGACATGTATGAGGACTGTAAGACAGCGGTAAGATGTGCTGTCGGTGTGACAGAAGAGGCGGAGGTGGGACTTCATCAGGGATCAGCTGTGAGCCCCTTCTTGTTTGCTATGGTGTTGGACAGGCTGACAGATGAGCTTAGACAAGAATCTCCATGGAGACCAGCGATGTTGTTTGGTCTAGAAACAGTGCTACTGAGGAAAAGACAAGAAGCAGAACTGGGGGTAGCAGAGATGAGGATGCAGATGTTCTCATTGGGAGTGGCCAGGATGGATAGGATCAGGAACGAGTACCTCAGCGGGACATTACATGTAGTTTCTAGTAGGTATTTTTGTGATGCATATGTATTATGCTTTTGAATGCATATTGTTTTAAGCTAAACTCTGAGTGAGTGGGCAGTGATTTGATAGCGACTCACTTCACTGGGTATGGGGGTATCATACAACTTCATGTCACAAAATCCGAACTATCCCTTTAACAGTTATTCAGGTAACTGTAGCCTAAACAACATAACATAACTAGTTTACCAAACTCTTGTTCTCACTCCAAATCAATACCAAAGCCATTGAATTCTTCATCCTCTGTGTCACTTCTGAACAACTCCGGAAGCAGAGGGCATGCCGCTTCCTCTTCTGTGTGGCTTTAAACTCACAGAAACTCTGCAGACCTTGGCTTGGACGTCTGCTGGCAGTTTTTGCGACGTCGCTGTCCGTGCACCGATAGAGAGGCAGCTGCGTTGCATGAAGCGGTAACACCAAGAAGGTCCTCTTGCAGAGTCATTTATATTCATCGCCTTGGCAACTCCCTAGGTGTGGAATCGTAGCTGCACTGTTGACAAGCCCCTGTTTGTTTTCCAAACTTACTTTCTGCTGCTCGATTACCATTTTTGGCTGGATTTATCACTACTTGCACCTTGTAGTTTGCAGAATATCGTTTTCTGTTTTCTTTTTGGTGGTATTTGTGCTCCGTGTTTCTCAGTAACAACCCTAGAGCGCCCTCTTGTAGTGGGATTTTCTTTGCAGGGCATTTGTTTTCTCAGATCTCTTTATAAATTAATGTTTAAGTTTACATACATTTTCAGTGGTACAGGAGTAGCAGATACTGGCACACAAGCCTAGAGCGCCTCGTGGATGTCAGTGTGGAGAAAAAAAACTTATATAAGTTGCTCCGGGGTACAAGTCAACCAGACAAACCATGGAAAAAATGTGCAACTTAATAGTCTGGAAAATACGGTATGTAGCGGGAGAAAGATACCTGAGGACAGAGCCGGGTGGCCGCGAACTTCCAGATGCTTCAGTCGGCCCTGTGGCGAAAGAAGCGCTTTTCTCATCCTTCTCCAACATTCTTTTCATGCCACCATCCAGGAAGTACTCTTGGCAGACACTGTGGACACAATGCAAAGCAATAAGGACATTAGTGACCTAATGCTCATGTCATCTAGTGATGTATAGAAAGAAAGCAAAGCACAATAGCAATTAAACACTGTACAAAAGTACACAAAATACTGAATAGCCATCTGCGCCAGGCTGGAGTTTGTTTTCCAGAGAGAAGATGATAATAGTGTAGCTTGGGGCTGACAGAAGTAATTGGAACAGCATCGTCTTCAATGCCATTGTTGGAAAGTTCTGGATGGTTCCTTTTAACTAATCAAAAACAACAGAACAAAGAACTTCTCCCTAAAATAACACACAAGGGATGTGGCGGTATATGTATACTTTGAAGCAACAAATGTTTACATTTTGCTTCCTCTGAAGTTTTTTTTTCCCCCCAGCAGCTCTGGTGAGAATGCTTGTTAACATTCACTGTAAAATGCATTACCCTTACTTACATGCTAAGCAAAAACAGTCTTGAAAAGTCAATGTAACTTAAAAGCCACATTGACCACGCCAGATGTTTGTTTTACTTTAGTTTTTATTTTTATATTTTATCTTATATTCTTTATTCTATTTATGTATTTATTTACTTTAAACAGTGCTACACGTGGAGCAGTAGAGATGCCAATTTCCCTGAGGGAATTCCAAAGGGATTAATAAAGTATTCTGTCTGTCTTGTCTGTCTACTTGGTACACTCAAGTGAGATTAACCTGACCTTAACCTATAATAAATAAAGTCTATTGATTTTTCTGTCGTGTCTGACAGTTTTTTGTGGCCCTCCGCTCCGAAGACAATGTCAGGTGTGTCTTTCATCTTTACCTGCGACACCAATCGATTCGGCCTTCCCCTTCACAGTTCACGGCCCAGTGGTTGTCGGCGAGGTTCTTCATAGCGAGGGCGTACTCGCTCAGCGTCTGCTCGTCCTCACAGTGCTCGCGCCAGATCTTGTCAAAGTCGCCCACTGTCAAGAGAAGTGGGGAGGGACACCCCGAGAAAAAAAGAAAGGGTGCAGCGTGACTGTTGTGTCAAGTGGTGACGCCCCAACAGCACATATTGAGAAGAGGAAGCATGACAAGGAGTGGTGGTAAACAACAGCAGCAGGAGCAGCCAAAGGGCATGACCACTCTGATTCAAGCAGATCACACGTTGCTTATTAGACAATCATGTGGTTAGCTAGCTCACACTGGAGCTTCCAAAACAACCACAATTCCAGGATTTCAGGACCAGGACGTTTAAAGCAGATTCCCCTGCTCTTACAGGAAAATGAAAAATACTAAAATGTGTCTTAAAACACTTTATCTGTATGTTGTTACAGTATATAGCACCAATTAATACCGTCATTGCATGCAAGGCAAAGTCCACCTCATGCATGACACTGTGGCAAAAACAAGCTGATGTGGAATAAATGTTTTGCAGACTTCCTGTTTTGGCCCAAGCTATTTTCTGATAAGGAGGATATTGTTAAATGGATACAAGTCATAGCAAATTTTAAGAATATGACTAACAGGGATGTCCTAATCCACATATTTTGGCTTCAGAGCAGATCATATTTTTGTAATCTTGCTGATCTGATTCCGATCATTTTTTAAAATTATTTTAATCATAAGCTTTTGTTAGAAACATGAATTTGTGGAAGGGAGTATGATTATGAAAATAGCTTTTCAAAGCATTACAAACAATGCAATAATGCTGAATTTACTTTATTATTATACAGCATGACCAGCTTCGAGGTGCATTACCACACAAGTTGGTGTGTAGCCCTTTGCTACGAGCATGATACGGCCACCGGGTCAGCCTGATCTCGTGGCGGACGTCTATATTATTCCATGCTCAAATATACATCGGCTTGGACACCAATCCCGATCGTGAAGATCGGATCATCCCTCATGAGTGCATACAAGTGCATCTCAAGAAAGTATTTGAAAAGTTTATTTCAATGGTTCAGTTAAAAAACTAGAGCTCGTATTCTACAGATAACTCTTTCAAGAAGGTATTAGTTGATTTCTTAATATTTGAATTGAACTCCAAAAATCTAATACCTTTACACCCAACAGGCAGTCCTCGTGGTTGGAGTTGCTGATGAAATCTACAAAAGTGTTTTGTGAACATGAGCGAAGTTGGACTATAAGAAGCTGGACTGTCCGCCAAACTGTTGCTGAAGTCCAATGCCTTTAACGTTACTTGGTCATGTTGAGGAGTCAGAAGAGCAAGCTGTAACTAACAATTTCCTAATTGGAAATTGTTGTGTCCCAACTGTGTTTATTTTGTATAAGTAATCGGACAAAATAAACTCGGCAGCTGTTCGGAAGTCCTCTGGAGCATGACCAATCACAGCGGAGAGGGCATAACTGGAGGAGGGCCAAGAGTGGACCAAATTAAATAGACCGTTTGGGTAGAATGTAGGAAATCCCTGGTAACACTTCAGAAAGAGGTCCAGAAGCTCTACAAAGTTTTTTGTGCTGGTTATCATGAACCATAGGAGTCCACAACTCAATGCAAAGGCCAGAAAATGAGAATAATATGTGATATTTTAAAGGTTTAAAGGCTGCAAAACCCCTCAGAGTACACTTTTCTCAGACAGGCACACATTTTCTCCCATTTCTTTCTTGTCTAAACACTCTCAAAGTTCAAATATTGTTTGAATTTTATTTACCAATCTCTTGGACAAAGGAAATTATCAAGTGACTCCCCGCATTCACTGCTCTGATGTGCCTTGTCCCGGCCCCATTTAGCTGTAGCATTTTTGTGTCCTTGTGAAACATATTGTTCCTGTTGTATTGTTTTACTATTCTTCGCCCTCCATGAACCAAATATTCACTTCCAGTATTCTATAACGGCACCCTAGCAGTCATACAACTACAATTGCAAGCAAAAGAAAAACATGACAATGGTACACAGAAAGCAATGGGTCCTTCGCCACTGAGGACTGTTGTGGGTGGCTACACATACTGAGACAAAGTGGACATGTCTAGACATGCCTTCAACTCTCACATGAGTGTACAACATCCTCTACTGGTAGCAGTAGTAGAAACAATACCACACATACAATAGACCACTGATAGGCAGAACGTTCTAATACACCACAACGAGGCAGAACACAATGAACATACATACACCATTGGGAAAAATGCACTCAAAATATTTTTTGTGCAGTTGCAACTCCGTGGAAGGTAAACCACGATGAAGCGAGGGAACACTGTATATGTTTGACAGAATTGCCTGGGAGAACATACATGTACATTTTTGCTGTACATGTACATGTACAGCAATTTCTGAACTCTACAACAGTGAAAGAACAACAGTGAAAGATGTTGAAGGACATTTCACTTGGCCACCACAGATATGTGGTCCAGCACAAATAATATATAGATTAGTTTAACAGTACACTGCATAACTGCGTGTGTGTGTCTTTTATTCAAGTGTTTTCATTCTTTAACAGAGACAGGGTCACTTTTTCATCCAGGACCATGTAAGTTTGGATTGTGTGTTCAGTTGTGTTGTCATAGACTAATATTTATATTTGTTTGATGATCTGAAACATTAATGTGACGGAATTCAGGAAGCGGGCAACAAACACACACCACTGTACCTGTACATCAAAGTACAGCATGGTTTGTACATAGTATTCAGATTAGTAATTAGACACCCAAATAGGAAAACATGGCCCAGGTAACTAGATAAGCTAGTTAACTAGTTTATTTGAGCCACACAGTGGTAGTGGTTCTCCAATGTGAAGCAGACTTCAGATGCTGTGCATCATAAGAAAAATACAGAAACTATTTTTTCCCACATAGCTGTATTTAAAAGACAAAATCGACATTGTGGTTGACAGCTGCTCCTCAAAGAGATGGTTAAATGAATTACAAAGTTATTACATATGCGACAAACAAAGTTTCATATTACCATTATTTACTTCGGGGCTAATGTTTGTTTAAGTGCTGGCTCATGTTTAACATTTCTTCAACTTGAATTCTGCACTGTCAACACTTTCCCGTTGGAACACTGCAATATTCAACCAGTGACACTGATGGTTGCCTGTTTTAATCACGCCTTACTTGACTATATAACCTGTTATTTAGGTTTCAAGTAAAGTTTAAGTACACTCGTTAGCCTCTATGTGGTCTATTCCGGGTATTGTGGCCAACACGTTTAAAAGGCCTCTTGCGGGAATGGCAGCAGACGGTCTACAGCAGACAACGTGAAGCCGTTGCTTGCAAGGTCGCCGAAGACTGACAGTGACAGTTATACTTTATAAGCAGACGAAGCTCCATTTAGTGTCGTTCTGAATAAGAGGCTAGCATTCCGTTAGCCAAGAAGAGGACGTGTGGGCCTGCTCACCTTCTCTATATTTCCTGCGGAGCTTTCTGTGGACGTTTTTAACCACCCCCGAAAGTTTCTCCTGTTCCTTCTTGCTCGGGGCCGCATCGGGAATGGGTACGTAGAACAGTCCCGGGTGTCTTTCAGTCTCCCCCGTTTCAACGTCGTCGCTGGGGTCCATAACACCGGTATCTGTAACCTCCTCTGGTGGTGGCTTCCTTTTTTTAATCTTTTTTTTTGCGTCAACCACCACCGAGCCGGCGGCGCACGTGCCAACAACAGGCAAGCTGATTGGCTAATCGTTGCCTACACGTGCTCACAAGTGACAGCGCGACGTCAAATCACAAGCTTGAAACGTTCACTGCCAGTCGTGAGATGTTCACTGCACCTCGTAAAACTTTGCATTTAATATCACGACGAAACGCAACGCCGAACGCTACTAATGCCAAACAAGAAAAATAGCTTAAATGAACACTGACAAATAATGTGATTTGCTTACAAATATACCCTCATATCCACACAGTAACAACAACAACATGAAGACACAAACAAGACCATAAATGTTATGTTGTTAAACCATAAAACCATGGTGCTTATGGCTGTTTATGAAGCAACTTGTGACATTACAAGACACACTGTAAATAACATTTGTTATTGTGGTTCCCCCTATGGGTTGTGGTACTTTGGAGGACATGTACAGATACCTTGAATAGTTGTATCCAAAAATCATTCAACAAATGCCCAGTGACCTATGGACATTTACTTGCATACAGCAACTAAATGTACCTTTTAGCTTGGTGACGACCATGTCTGTCAACCAATCTTGCTGCTCATATTTTACACTCATGCCTGCCAGTCCCCTAAAAGTGCATACCGAATTATGTTGCAACACTGTAAATTTGCAATGAATGTTTTGACAAATGTTCACATTGTGCTATTCAGGAGCGTGAAATATTTTCTGTTTGACTATATATACAGTAAATTTAGATTTTTAGAATCTAAATTTAGAATTTAGATGTTTCCAAAATATGTGATTTAACTTTTGTTTGCCAGTCAAGGTATATATTTTTCAAAAACCACCTCCTGCTATTGTTTTAACCCTCCTCTTGTGTTAGGGTCGGCACCGACCCGTTTTACATTTTAATGCATAAAAAGAATCACATAACATTTGTTTATTGCATCAAGGCTTTTTGACTTTGTCAGGAAACTCTATTTCAACAAAATAAAACCCAAAAATTATTTTTACTACATTTTAAAATGGTGTGGTTGAAATTATGACCACTGTATTGTTAGGGTCGGTTTAGACCCGGTTATAATAATATGACTATAAAGCAATATTTTGAGCCACAACCGAAACCATAAGTGTACAATTAGCCAACACAATGACAACCAGCTCCTCTTCTCATCATGTAAGCTTCAGGGGATTCTCATTTTGACCGATTTTCCAGTACACCAGCAGAAAAACAAGGTCCAGACATGTGAGGTGAATTCGCTCATTTGACTGATGGCTGATTTCACATTTACAATTTGGATCATGGAAAGAATGGCAAGAAGTACAGTGAACCAAGATCTGGACCTGTTCTGCTTTTTGATTTCAGCTTATACTAAAGTTCTGTTGCTGAAAACAATAATTTTTTCTACCTTTTCTTGACATTAATATATATGAGTCAAAATTGACCCGAACACCATAGATGTTTCTTTAGTGATTAATACTAAAATGAGAAAATTAATAAAACTAATTGATTTAAGAGATATGTTCTATAGCCCTCAGTAATAGCCAGGTAACAAAAGAACCTTCAATGTATTAATATGATTCTTTTGAGGTTGATTTTACCATTTTTGGAAATAGAAATGGAGGGGTATAGTGACAAAAAAAGGCCTACATGCCCACACCAAAAGTATTAAAACCAACATTTTCATGGATGAGGAAGCCTAAGAAGGTAACCAAAACATAAGAAGCAAATTTGATGGTAACTTATTGTTTGTAGTGTATTTTATAGCTGATTTAATACATGGGTCAAAACTGACCTGTTAACCTAAGACATAATACCAGAAAGCTAACACAAGAGGAAGGTTAAACACATGGATGGCACACTTGGCTGTTAATTGGCAGGACATAGTGTCCACAATTTGAGATAAAATATCCACAATACAAAATAAGTCAATGTTTTTTTCTTCATTTAACTGATGATGTGAATGTTTTACCATGGTTTCATCTTTTAATTCAGCCCCTTGAATCGTCTTTCATGGGCTGTTTCTCTCCTTGGCACCAGAGCCAAACCACAGAAATCAAGTAGAGTCCAAAACAGGCCAGAAAATCGTAATAGTAAGCTGTGACTACAAACACCACTAACAAGGTGGCAAACAGTAAAGTTGTGGATATGCCACCACAGGAACAAGTCTTTCTCCACCATGAAGCTTTTCTGATAGTGCTCGGAGGCTCACTTGACTGTGGCTCAGCGTGGACATCCGCTGCTTGTGCACTGTCACGGCTCTCCTGAAGGCAGTCCAGATGTTCCTCATCCGCAGCCTCGCTGATAGATGGCATGGGCGTGGACAGCGCCTTGTTCCTGCTCAGGGAGGACCTCTTATTTGGGTTAAAAGCCACATCGGCACGCTGGTCTTTGGCGGACCGTGCGCCAGTGTGGACCGCCCGCAGGCAGTGCATGTACAGCTCCACCTCATCGTCGGAGTCACTCTCATTGCTTGTTTGGTCGCTCTCGGGTTCCTCGTTCATATCTTCGCCATGTTGTGATGCAATCTTTTCCCAATTATCTTGGAGATCCGTTTCATCTGGGGTCCTCGCAGATGTTTTTTCACTTGGATATCCTCTGGATCCATGATCCTCTTGTAGATGATTCAGAAGTGCATCCTCCAGCTTGCTAGGATTGAACTCCAACATCTGGAATGCATTTAGTTCCTCTCTTGTATCCTCCCTGGATCCATCATTCTTGTGTAAATGATCCAAGTCCAACCTCTGGACTTGATTCAGTTCTTCTCTTGTATCTTCTCTGGATCCATCATCCTCCTGTAGATGATTCAGAAGAGCATCCTCAATCTTGCTATGATTGAACTCCAACCCTTGGATTTCATCTTGTTTGCTCTCTTCCACATCAACGTGCTTTGGATGCTGTAGATCCTCATCTTGCTTGTCTGTATCCACCTCATCTTCATCATCGACCTTCTCCAGCATCTCAATCTCCATTTTGCTTTCGTGCAGCATTTCTAAAGGTCTCTTTGTAACTTCTCCACTTTGCTTTTCCAGCTTTGTGGCTTCAAAGTCTTCAAACATAAAACTCTCCACATGCTCCTCTTCTCCAGTTTTGATCTTAGTCCGGAACAGCACAAGCTCTTCTGCCTCAGTAGATGTGATGGCCTCAGTTTCTTCTATCAGGTGATCATCTTTCTGTCCTTCCTCCTCCTTCACCATCATTTCCCAATCTTTTATCTCAACGTTCTCAGTGTAGCTAAATGTATCTTCATTTGGATTTCTGGTCAAGTGTGATCGGTTGATCGATTCAGCATCTTCACCTCCAGCCTCAACTTCATAGAAGTTGCAAGGTTCCTCAGGAGTTTCTGGAAATGTCTGAGGTGTTTCTGCATCCTCTTCCTTCTCGGGTCTGACACAAGAAGTGCAGGTGTTCTCATTTCCAGTGACGACTGTGGAATTAACAACTCTGGGCTGGTTTGAAGCTTCAGCATCTTCTGCCGGCTCGGAACCGGCCTGGTGATCCACATGGTCGGGATCTAACTGAGCATGTGACAGAAGCAAGTTGTCTTTCTGCGTTTCACCTGAAGCTTCACTCACTGGCGGGCATGTTGGTAGAGTGGTTTGCGAACCCCACGCGAGTAAATCAGTTTTGTTTTCACTTATTTCACCTGATGCCTGACTTTCAGGGACATCTTCGAGTACCTCAGGTCTATCCAATGTGTCCTTCACTAGAAATGGAACATTCACCGAGATGTGAAAGTGCTCTTGTGTTGAGTCACTGTCGGTGTTTTCTTGAATTGCTTCACTTTTTGTTGAAGCGTCTTCTTCCTCCATGCGAGAAGATGTATCTTTTGGAGTTGCCAAGTCACTGTTATCACACATCTGACAACACAGAGGAGCCACCACAGTTCCAAATATGAGCGTCTGACTCTGTTTTTCAGCCTCAAACACGTTCAGATGTTCAGCGGGAGGAGACTCAGGATCGGACTTGTCTCTGCTCCTGTCTCCTCCTAGCAATGAAGCCACGCAGACATCCAACGGTGGGTCTGGTTCCTTTTTTTTCTTGTCCTGTTCCATCAGTGCCTCATCACTAAATGTGTCGCTTAGTTTTCGGTTCTCTTTTTGTCCTTTTTCTTGATCTCCTGAAGGAATTTCTTCTTTGGTGACTAGTCTGTCTCCCGGAGGCGATACATCTCCTCGATCGTTTATGGTGGTGCCCTCTCTGTCCTCTCTTTGAGAAAAATAGTCCCTCACCCGAGCCATCCGGGCCGCCTTACGCCGATTTCTTTGGCTGCCGTTGCGCTGGCTTTCGGCCTGTCCATCAAAGACAAAACCAAGGGATGAATTATAATTAGAAGCAGAACAGTGCAATAGAGTTTGTAAGGTTAAATTAAACTACATTCACCATTTTAAAAAAGGAAACAGAGGGTCAGCTATGACCATAAGTAACATTTTTGGTGTAAATGTGTTCATAATAACACTTAAACATAACTTTAAAGAAACATACAAGTGTCATCAACCCCCCCCCCCCCCCCCCCCCCCTCAAAATAAAAACAAAAAGTAGTTTTACGTGACTTTCGAGGCATATTTTTCCTGACTCAAGGGCTTTTGCATTTCACCTGTCATGTAATTGGCGACAATGCAAGCTGAAGCAGTACTTATTTCTAAAACAGTCCTCATTTCTAAAATCACAAATACTTCAACTTGCTGATATCGTTCATCTTCCAACAGCTAAAATAATGCATAAGGCTAAAAACAAGCAATTAGCTAAAAATGTCATCCAATACTTCTCTACAAGAGAGGAGAAATATGATCTCAGGGAAGAAGTACATTTAAAACACTTCTATGCTAGGACTACGTTATGCTAGCCATAGCATTTCAGTATGTGGAATCAAACTATGGAATGGATTGAGTAAGGAAATCAAACAATGCACAACGATGAGCCAATTCAAGAAACAATACAAGCAGTTGATGTTTGCTAAATACAAGGATGAAGAGTCTTGAACCAGTCATGATGTGCTATATATATCACTATATTGACACTTACTATGGTACCCATTATGGCATTGGATGCTCATATCACCTCCTACTTCGGTACGAGGTGCATTATTAAAAAAAACAACAAAAAAACCTTAAACTCTATTATGGAAAGCAGGAAGTGAACAAATGTAACAGTTACTCGATTTAAAAGTACCAGATGGAGGGGTAGGATTTAATAAGCTTTGCTTCTTCCTACTCCTTTTGGACATGTTGAACTGTGAACTGATTATGGGATGCACTCAATTGTAATCTGATGCATGTTCAAATGAAATAAAACCATTACCATTACCATTACTTATTATGACCTGGGGGCCATAGTCAGCCTACAGTATTGTAGTGTTTGTTATTAGCCGTTATTAATACAAAATAATATTAGATATGACACTAATTTGGGAAAAAGCAAAGATATCCATGTTTTTCATGATACTGGATCCCAATATGGCACTAGAGTGTTTGAACAAAATACTCCATACATTTCAAGTTGTGTAAATGTTCATTCTTCTCCTCTTGGCGACAGATTCTGCATATAATAGGATGAATCCTGGAGAATTTGGCATCAAACTTTGCTTTGTTCACGAAACAGTGATCTTTCAAGTGGTGGGATCAGTGAAGCAGTGAGGCCCTCCTGAAAACCCTACACACAGTTTTTACATTTGAAAAAAAAAAACAGTTTCTGCCTACTATTTTTAAGAAAACAGTTGTGACATGAGAAACTCATAAGATCCTGTGTAAATCTGGTGAAGTTCTGGTACCCAACCCTTTTAGGAGGGGTATAAAAACGAAAGCAGGGATACATTATAAACACACCAACCTCATGGTACGACACTTCATAAACACACCGTGTAGAACCAGAGTACAACATCTGAAAAAGTTGAAAATGTAGGATCAGGCCTCTTTGATGAGGGTTGAGTAAGTTTAACATGCACCTGTAAATTCTTTCCATCTTCCTCTGAACGGGCATCAGGAAGTCGAACGGCTCTTCCAGAGTCGTCTTTTTCTCTAGTTGTTGACACATCTCAGACACAAAAACATAAAATTGTATTTGGTTATCATAAATGAACTGGTATTTTATAAAATAAATGTTCTTTAAACTGTATTATTGGAAAATACATTTGTACCTGCTGAGAGATTTTCCTGCGATGGCGTTTCCCAAGAGTTTTCCACAAAGGTTTGGCTATCAGATAATGACGTGAAAACAGGAAGGACACATTTGAAGGTGTGTTAGAAATATGAGCCTTGGTTGTATGGTATGTACAGTATGGCTTCACATGGATTACATAATGCTCTGCGTCTGCAAGAAGCCTGACTGTTGACCTTCAAAGCATCCAGATTCCATGTCCACCCTGTCCTACCTGATGGTCTTCAGGCAACTTTTCTTCTGTGTCATCTCCTTCTGGGGGTTCTCCCTCTCCTTCACTCTCTGCTGGCAGAGCAGCACATAGTTCCTGTTGCCATTGTTGGCCCAGAACGTTCCCATGGGGGTCTCGTACCTCAAACAAAAGTCAACACGGGATCCCTGCTCCTGGAATGGCGGCACTAAGGTGAGCTTAAAGGTGAAGCGGTCCATCTGAGGGTCGCCGGATCCGGGGCTGTACTCTGTCAGGAGGTCAAAGTGGCTGGCCCAGCAGTCCAAGGTGGTTCGCACGTAGACGGCTTTTTGGAAGGACAAGTTGAGGACATGGATAACCCCTTTCAGTGTGCTCGTTCCCGGGATCAACTCGAGGGACTCCAGCTCTATTTTCTGCTCCTGGACCCTCACCAGCAGATCCTCAGGAGACAATGGGAAGTGAAATGTCAGAGGAGACAGGAAGTAGTCCTCTGTGAGCACTTTGTCATCTTCTTGGGACTCGAATCCTGGTAACTTGGGCACGTCCCACAAATCAAACTCCTTCACTTGCACCAAACTTAGACCCTTGGCGTCTGCAAAGGACACCCTTCTGGAGGCAGAAGGCGGCAGGGAGTCTGGCTCCGAGTCCTCGTCAGTGACGGAGCTCCGTCTCCGCGGTAGAGGAGATGACTTGGGCCGAATGCCAGTCACCACCTCGCCATCGTCCTCGTCCACGTCCAGGGAGTCCAACGCCGGCACAAGGAGGCTGTAGGCCCCGGAAAGTCTCGATTTTCCGTCGGACTCCATGGGGGCTCTCAGCGGGAGAGTGGACAGGAAGCCGACTAACAGAGCTTCTGGCAACTGACATTCAACAAGCTCCGTCTTAGCAGATGGCGTCGAGTTACGCATGACATTGTTGCAAGGGCCAGCACTAAAAATAGGCGGGAAGGGACTTGAACTATGTACAGTAGTCAAAGCTCAGGGGCACAAAATATGATCATGCAGACTCTCACCGTCACAGCGACCTCTACCGGGGCTTGCGTTCTCACCCTTCTTCTCTTCCTTCCTTCCTTCCTTCCTTCCTTCCTCTCTCCATTCCTCTCTTCCTTCCTTTCTTCCCTCTCTTTCTTCCTTCCTTCCTCTTTCCGTCCTTCTTTCTTCCTTCCTTCCTCCCTTCCTTCCTCTCTCCGTCCCTTTCTTTCTTCCTTCCTTGCCTCTCTTCCTTCTCTTTCTTCCTTCCTTCCTCTCTTTCTTCCTTCCTTCCTCTCTCTCCGTCCCTCTCTTTCTTCCTTCCTTCCCTCCCTTCCTTCCTCTCTCCGTCCCTCTCTTTCTTCCTTCCTTCCTTCCTCTCTCCGTCCCTCTCTTTCTTCCTTCCTTCCCTCTCTTCCTTCCTTCCTTCCTTCCTCTCTCCGTCCCTTTCTTCTTTCCTTCCCTCTCTTTATTTCTTCCTTCCTTCCCCTCTCTTTTTTCCTTCCTTCCCTCTCTTCCTTCCTCCCTTCCTCTTTCTTCCTTCCTTCCTCTCTTCCTCTAATTCTTTCTTTCTTTCTCTCCCTCGCTCTCTCCCTCTCTTCTTTCTTCCTTCCTCTCTCTGTCCCTCTTTCTTCCTTCCTTCCTTCGCTCCTTCCTTCCTCTCTCCGTCCCTCTTTCTTTCTTCCTTCCTTCCTCCCCTCTCTTTCTTCCTTCCTTCCTTCCCTCTCTTTCTTCCTTCCTTCCCTCTCTTTCTTCCTTCCTTCCTCTCTTTCTTCCTTCCTTCCTTCCTCTCTCCGTCCCTCTCTTTCTTCCTTCCTTCCCTCTCTTTCTTCCTTCCTTCCCTCCCTTCCTTCCTCTCTCCGTCCCTCTTTCTTCCTTCCTTCCCTCTCTTTCTTCTTTCCTTCCCTCCCTCCCTCTCTCCCTTCCTTCCTTCCTCTCTCTGTCCCTCTCTTTCTTCCTTCCTTCCCTCTTTCTTTCTTCCTTCCTTCCTTCCCTCTCCTCCTTCCTTCCTCCCTTCCTTCCTTCCTCTTCCTTCCTTCCTTCCTTCCTCTCTTCCTCTAATTCTTTCTTTCTTCCCTCTTTCCCTCCCTCCCAGCCTCCCAATCACTTTCATCTTCAACTTCATGTCAAACAACTGACCGTTTCTGCTCCCCAATGTCATGTTGGATTTCATGTTTACCCTCGATGAACCACAGCTCCCCAGTGCCGGCAGTACTCGTGCAGCCCCAAACCATGCATGACGCTACCACCACTAGGGAGGTGTACTCACTTGTTCTGCCAGCTATTTAAACAACAATTGCTATATGTTGACTCTTTTTCACCAGTTATACGCAGACTATACTATTATACAAGACAAGTATTTTCCCTTGAGAGGACACAATAAGATGCTTCTAAACTGTGAGGCGTGTACTGACTTTTGTCAGATAGACAAAAATTGCTCCATATTTGAGCTTGCAGAAAGTGACCAATTCATGCATAAAGTTGACACGGAGCGGCGTTTCATCTTTCACGCACACGGTGTAGAGTGCACAGCTCCGCACGAAGGCATACATGATATCTAACAAACATTCTCTTTGTTCCTCACCGAGCAGAAATCTCCATCTCTCTTCTTACAGGAAGCACAATGTTAAGTCCAAACGTTTTGAACACTATAAAATATCTTCAGGTTTGCATGGACGACTACAATTACAACAGTTTATCTTTCTTTTAAAAATATATATTTCCTTGCTATTCAAACAACTAAATAAGCCTTTGATAAGAGTCTGACAGTTGTTGTTCTAAATTAGGACAGACTAAACTTGTCCTGTCCCAAAGAGCACACTTTGCTCTTCATCATAAAAGACAATAAACGGCGCTTGTTTGTTTGTTTCTTGTGTATTTATACATTCAGCTGCATCCATCAAATACGTCCATCTTGCGTCTCATGTGACTGTGTGGTGTATTTATTTTAGACAATAGTTTACGGACATGAGACAACAAGCATAAATAGATCTAAATCTCTTGCTAATTTGGCATTTGCTGTCTTTCCTCTTCCTCGCACCCTGGTGGTCTAATTCAAAGAGCGGCTCCTCCCACTCAGGTAGACGCGCATCTTCATCCTCTCCAACTCACTCACTTGAGGACAACACCGTGTGGCTTTACTTCTCACCTCAACAGTAAGTACATTTCATTCTAATATTGAATATTACACATTAGAAAGGTTTGCTTTTTTGGAGGGGATTGCTTCTTTATGCAGCACTGCAAGGTGTCCTGATATGCAAATATAGATTATAATGGACAGTATAAGCATTTAGAAGTCTATGTGTATTACAGTTAGTTGCAGTGGTTTTGAATATTCTGAATAATAATGTATTTATATGTTGCGTATGTTCCATGATGTATGGGAATTTAATCTATGGTGAATATGATAAGTTATGTCTTCCATCCAGTTAATACTTTCTTGTCATGTTCATTTCTTGTAAGAATTATACTTCAGAAATGAATTACAAGAGTTACTTTTCAATCACCCTGTACAATCCCAATAATATCATATTAATTATGAAATTGTTAATTGTTAAATTATTCTCATTATTTTCATGGTTTGTATGTTTTTATGACAAATGAAAATGATATCACAAAATGTAGTACATTATAACAAGTGGTCAGTGACATCATCCAGAAATGATTAATTTTCATCCATTTAACAGACAGAACGTTAAGTTTTGTGCATAAAATCATTCAGATCCTGAAAATCAAGGATGTGTCTATGAAAGGTTTATACATTTAAATTAAGCCTTGATATACTGCAGCAAAATTAGCAACACTTGCTCTTTGCTTGTTAAAAACACTGATTTTTAGTGACATTTATAATTGCTTATAAATTGTAATGATCCTGTTTTTCCAGTGGTAGTATCCCACAGTGATCACACAATTATTATAAAGTGTGACAGCAGCTTGGAATTGCTGATTGAAGTGATTCATGACTTATAAAAAAACATGTTTAAGCTTTAGCCTTATTGTAAAATATAGCAGAAATAATTTTGCCTTGAAATGGCACACAGTTAATGGTGTATATTTGTATTATTTTTCATTGTTTGTGTACATTTGAAAAAGATTTTGTGTAAAAAGTAATGCTCTATTGGACTGTCCAGCTGACCTGCAGCGATGCCCGAGTCTTCTCTCTTCAGTTGTCCAAACCGAGAAAGCCTCCGCCTCCATCCTGGGGGAGACAGAGCAGAAGGAAACAGCGCTAATGAGGACTCCATCAGCAGTTTGAATAGCCCTCACCTAAGACAGGTATCTCCTCACCTTCACTCAGTAGGTATACTATAGACAAGCAAAAAAACAACATCACTGACCCCTAAGGAGTGTAATGACAACTCAGCATGCCCGATTCCTGACATGTGAATGAGATGAGTTATTATTCAGCGTGTGCTTGCCATTATTAACAGCCGTACACTTCTATTAGGGACCACAACAAGCATGTAATTGTGCTGCTTAATTAACTTCTCAGCCCACCGCCCATCTCATTTAGGCTCAATCCAGAGCAATGTGTTGTTTTTCTAATTGGACTAGACTTCTGTACAGTTTGACTGACTTTGTGTGTCTGTGACATTTTGTCATTTGGCTCGTGGTCTTCGATCGTCAAGGTCTTCCTCGCCATGATGGCGCCTCATCAGGTGACGCAGCTCCTGTCCTCCAGTCAGCTGCAGGCCCTTCTCCTCCAGCAGGTATTGACTTCATTTCCAATTAATGTTGTTGTTTCTACAATAATGTATTGGGAAATTGTGGTATTTAGACAGTTTAAAAGTACTTTTAGTAAGACTTAGTAGCTTTAGTAAGCTTTGGTAAGCACAGGACATAAACGTTAGCAAATTGCTAACATATTTTAACAGCAACATCATGCTAGGTTAGCCTATTCACTGGAGAAAAACCAAATGATTGATCAAACTCACAGCTCCCACGTCTTTAGTTAAGTGACTGATAGTGGGCAGACCTCTAGGTTGCATTTTTAAAATGAGTAGCAAAGCCTTTTTTGAGATACAGCTGTCTTTTGTGAAATGGTGGACGTATACAGAGGGCGGGCTCGTCTAGCTAGGGGCGGGTGGAGTGTGCTATCATGTCCACGGGGAAGGGTTTTTTTTCCTTCGTGGTATCACTAATGACACGCGACCACTGGTTTAGTTTACGATCTGATACTGACTAAATTTAAAAAATTAATTTAAATTTAAATTCACCAAATGTCTTGTCAATTTACAATACATTTAATTTATTTTATTATTCAGATAATTATTACCTCCACAAGCACAGTGGAGGTTACGTTTTTTCTGTGTTCCAACTAACATGAAAAGTTCTGAACGGATCTGAATGGAAAAAAACGGATTCATTTTTTGGGGTGATCGGGATCACCGTTTGGATTCATAAATCTTAAAATTGGGAGTCATGAGTCAGGCTACTGTCTGCTGCCCTCTGCTGGCCTCTTTCAGCTCTGCACAGAGCACACCTGTAGCCGATTTGGAGTCAAGCCCATAACACGTTTATTCTCTTCCTGCCATGTTGGTAGTATTTGTTGTATGCCTTTTTATTCCTCATTTTATTCCCAGCTGCTAACTATCCATCCTCTATACCGCTTATCCTCACTGGGATTGTGGGGGTGTGCAACCATTCACACACACACATTTATACCTATGGACAATTTAGAGTCGCCAATTAACATAACAAGGATGTTTTTGGAATGTGGGAGAAAAACCACGCAGGCACGGGGAGGACATGCACACACCACACAGAGGAGAACTGAACCTGAACGTGCCAACCACTCGTCCACAGTGTGGCCCCAAACCATTAAAATAAATGCTTAATTATGATGGTCGTAGTTTCAACAAACGTTTCCTGACTGCATCCAAATGACTGCATCGATCTGCACATCACTATTGAGTTCCTCAAAAACTACTAAAACCTAAATATCGCAATGGACCAATGATTTTTTTTCTCCTTAGCATCATCTCAAGGAGTTTTACAAGAAACAGCAGCAGATCCATGCGCAGCTGCTCCAGCATCAGACAGGCAAGAAAAGCAAAGAGGTATTTAGATTGCCATGTCAGTTTTTGTTCCTTTCATCTGTGAATCTTAGGAGCCGCATTACTGCAGTGATGCTTTGGGCTGGGAATGTGTCACAAGCTCAAATTGTTTTGCTCTACCTGTCAGCTCCTTGCACAGCAGTTGGCCTTCCAGCAGCTTCTTCTTATTCAGCAGCAGCAGCTGCCCGCTGCCCGCACCCCTGCAGGTATCACAATACAGACATATTTTGCCAAATGATGGAAAGGTTAGAAATACACACCTTGTCAAAGTATTTCAACATACATGGCTGAGGCTAAAGATAAACCCAACATGTGTGATTAGCAGCTTTCAGCTCTGTGGCGCATATTTGGAAGGAGATGACCCATGATGAAGATGAAGACATTGATAAGACAGAGACAGTCTCCGTCACTGAGACAAGTGACCTCCTGTCATCCTCTTCTGGCAGGACCAGGTGGTAGGATTTGTCCAACAAAGGCAGAGGTTCTGTGTTCGTTTTGTGTGATGTGGTTCCTCTTCTTTATCCAGCACCCAAGCTGACCTAAGCATCGCAGAAGTCCTCTATGGTCATGGCGTGTGCAACTGGCCGGGATGCGAGTCTGTCTGCGATAACTTCAGACAGTTTGTGAAGTAGGTGCAGATCTCCATGTAGAAATCATCATCATTTTTGGAAAGTAACATTGAGTTGCCCTCTCTTACGGACGCTATCAAACTAAGCACTTACAGGAATCTGCGTAATTAGGCAACTCCTCTGGTATTTTCATTTTTAAAGTGGAAACAATATAATATTCATCTATCTTAACCCTTAGATGCACGAGTGACTGGACCCCACACTCTTCCATAAGTGGGTCAAAAATGACCCATACTAGAATCAATGCCTTTTTATGTCAATTTTGCTATTTTGGTTAGGAATAATCACTTGTATGATATTTAGTATTATATTTAGGACCACACAAGAATGACTTCATTGATTTCATTGATTGTGTGTTGCATAGGGGATGCGTGCATCACACACCCAGAAGATCTTGAGGCCATACTTGGCTTGCCACCTGGACTAAAGTCTGGGTCATCAGACATTTCTGACTCAGAGTCCAACCCCGTTACTGCCTCTCCATCATCCAGCATCTGTAGGACCATTTCAGCTGTGTATCTAGCAGCCAAGGCATGGATGAGGAAACAAAAGAGTAATGGCCAACAATACATATAGTAATGTTAGCCAGCTAGTGTCAGCTAGTTATAAAGGAGGCTCATTTCTTGATAATACTAACAGTCATGAAAGACACATACACAATATTATATGAAGATAATACTTGTTGTATTAGCACTTTATGTGTAAAATAATCTTCCTGAGGGGTGACACTTCTGATATAGTCTGTGTGGTCTATAGTTAATTTATTCCTGACAGCCAAAGTTGATAAGAATCAAAGGTTCCTATTGGATTCCATAGAGAATGCATGTGGGTCATTTTTGACCCACTTATGGAAGGATGGGGTAGTAACACAAAAACAAAAATTTCTTAAAATGTATAAAAGGTAAGTTAAAAATGTGAATGGCATGATATCAAAAACATGTTTTTTGAGGAATACCTGGAATATGAAATGATAAAAATTGTTCATTACGAGGATATTTCAAGAAAACAACCCGACTGGGTCATTTTTGACCCACTTATGCATCTAAGGGTTAATAATGCCTGTGACTGCATAGGGACAGTGTCGTCCTGTCCCACTCCTTAATGTAACAACGGATATGTAAGTTATATGTAAAAATAGATCTTCTTGGAGGCACATCACTCAAGCACAGCTCATTAGCATTAAAGCTACACACACGCCAAATGTCATGGTCCCAGTAGGGCTTACTAAAAGCCTTTAGTGAGCTTTGTAAACAGTAGCATGATACCTTTAATGTGTGTTTACAGGCACATGCGTTGCGAGCACACACTGGATGACAGAAGTACCGCTCAGTGCAGAGTCCAGATGCAAGTGGTTCATCAGCTGGAGATTCAGGTGGGCAAGATCCAGTATCATAATTTAGCCTACGCAAAAGAATAATGCTCAATTTTCATTGATAATATCCCCAATGCTTCATTCTAAGAATAATACAATAAAAATGTCCACTTGGGTTCAGTGTGTTCTGAAGTCTCACTTCTCTTCTCGCCCTTCAGCTCCGCAAAGAACAGGAGCGCCTGCAAGCGATGACGGCTCACCTTCAGCTTCCCTCTGAGGAATCCCACTCTGCTCCCGCAGGACCACCTTTGACATCATGTGATCTGTCAGCTGACACGCACTGTCGGCAGGTATGCCACATATAACAACAAAACACGGTTTCATTCTTAGTTTCTGTCAACATGAAAAAAGCCTACTTGAGGGACTCAAGACGACAGCTCCAAGGTCGAAAGTGAGACGCACGTGTTTGTCAGCTGGTGTGAATTGCCAGACTGATTAAAGTAGAAGCGATTTGAAAGCATATGACGTTAAGTATCCGATGTGAATTCGGATTTAGAGTAATTGTTTTTAATTTTTAGTCACGTACTCCCTATGACTAGGCAGTAGACTAATAACAGCTACAAAGGGCATTTGCACACCATTGATAGCTCCTTCATGAGGCCTCATGACTTTCAGCAACAAATATATTCAATTTAAGTTGCTGGGGTTACACATTTCATCATTTTCCAATCTAATCCAATCAATTTTATTTATATAGCACATTTTATAAACCAAAGTGCTGCACAGACTAGTAAAATAAAAAGTCAAAATAAAATACAATAAATAAAAGGTACACATTGGATTTAATCCAAAACTAAAAGATCATTTAAGAAATAAAATAGTAAAATAGATATTAAAATATTAAAAACAAGAACAAAAGCAATAAAAGTATAAAAAAATAACACTAATTAAAATAAAAGAAAGAACTAAAAGACACAGGACCAAATGACTCACTCCGAGTTAAAAGCCAGAGAATAAAAGTGGGTTTTAAGACGAGACTTAAAGCTTTCGATGTTTTTTACTTGGGAGGGGAGAGAGTTCCATAGCTTGGGGGCCAACCACAGAAAAGGCTCGGTCTCCCCTGGTCTTAAGTCTCGTCTTGGGCACCACAAGTTGGAGCTGGCCCTCGGACCTCAGTGTAAATTTGGATGAGGTCCGAGATGTATTTGGGGGCCAGCCAGCCCATTCAACGCCTTAAAAACAAACAATAAAATCTTAAAATCAATCCTTAAGCGAACAGGCAACCAATGCAGGGAGGCCAGAATCGGGGTGATGTGCTCCCCCTTTTTGGTTCCTGTTAAAAGCCGTGCCGCAGAGTTCTGGACTGTAAGCGCGAGAGAGACTTTTGGATTATAATTCCAGACTAAAGTGCATTACAGTAGTCCACATGTGATGAAACAAAAGCGTGCATGACTTGCTCAAAGTGTCGCAAAGATAAAAAAAGATTTAATTTTAGATAAAAACCGAAGATGATAAAAACAAGATTTTATAACTGCATTAATTTTGAATTTAAAATCACTGTCTATTATGACGCCAAGGCTGGTGCTGAGGGACGAATGCTGTTTTGGAGGGGGCCGAAGTCTATAGGGGGGCCTTTATAGTTGAGGATAGCTTCGGTCTTCTCCTCGTTAAGCCTTAAAAAGTTGTGTGTCAGGGGGGCATGGTCATTTTTTGCGAGTGGCAAGTACAGCTGGCAGTCATCCGCATACAGATGATAGGAGAGGCCATGCTTTTTAAATAATGTACCAAGTGGGACCAAGTAGAGGGCAAATAAAATGGGCCCAAGAATTGATCCTTGCGGGACTCCACAGCCAAGGGGAGCAGTGGAGGAATAAGATCCCCCAAGTCCCACAACAAGGCATCTTCTTTGTTGTGTTCCGTCTTCAGTGTTCAAACTGAAAACTAATCAGCTCTTCCATCTTCAGCATCACCACAAACACTCATCAAATAATTTCACCGTGTAACTCTGGCTACATTAGCGTTATAATTACCTCACCAAGAGGCGAATCCAATCGCTCCGTCACACGTCCTCACACTTTCTTTTGTTCGTAGCCCTCACCGAGTCCATTACACGACACCATCAGTGCTGCGTCGCGGGAGGAACCATCTCTCATATCCTATGTTGGGGACACGACACGCCGCCATCACACATTGGCCGACTCTGCAGGTTAACACACAGCAGAAATGCACATTTTCGGTATCAAATTGTGTTTCTACTTTTTTTTTTCCTTCACTAATTTCAGAAAATGAACATGAGCTCTGCAAGGACGCTGACGTCAGACCACCTTTTACATACGCAACCCTGATAAGACAGGTGCAAGTCTTTCATTGATGACATGATGATACATTTGATCATCGCCTGGATAATATTTCTTTCTTTCAGGCCATCATGGAGTCACCACACAAGCAGCTCACACTTAACGAGATTTACAATTGGTTCACTCGGACTTTTGTCTTTTTCAGACGCAACGCTGCAACCTGGAAGGTAATGAGAGTTACATTTAGGCTACAAAACATGTACTTTTGTTTTACAGATTAAAAATAAAAAATAAACTTTATTTTGGCATCTTTTCTTCTACATTATATGTATTTGTTATTATTGTTTTATTTACACATTTGATGTACTTTTTATTCATGGTTGATATTGTCCTCTGAAGTGGTGTTACATTTAGCTAGAGCGCCACCTGTTGCTCTGGCATGCACTTGGCAGCCTGCAAATGTCAGCTAACCGCCCTAAATGTGGATGAAGTTCATCTTTTTTGACTAAAGAAAGTATTTTTGTCTCATCACTCTGGTTCAGAATGCGGTGCGCCACAACTTGAGCCTGCACCGCTGCTTCGTGCGAGTGGAGAACGCCAAGGGCGCCGTGTGGACGGTGGACGAGGTGGAGTACCAGCGGAGGCGGTCCCAGAAGATGACAGGGTCAGTGAGGAGGACATACGTCAGGATGTTAGATGTTAGGTTTTATAGTTCTGAACTGAGGAAAAGTATTAAAGACGGTTATTTTTATGCAGGAGTCCACATTTGATGAAGAGCAGCCATTTTGGACCAGTTTTTAATGCTAGTTTACAGGTGAGAAGAAAGTAGACTCTGGAGTGAGTGGTTCAAATTTGACAGTTTTTCTCTTGTAGACGCCATACAATGACACGCCGGGATTTAAGAATGGAAACGACAAATGCACAAAAGTCCAGCAGTGAGTATTTAAACGTCAGAATGTGAAATCTCTGAGAAACAAAACAACATTTTGTTTTTCATGTCTTGTAGATACGCGTTTAAAATATGACACATTCACGACCAAACGGTAAGCAATGGTGGTCTACAGCTGGAGAGGACTCAAAATGGCAACAAGGACTCATTATGACTTTTTAAATGTTTACTTTGTGCTCTATTTTTTCAATTTTTTTGTCCTGTCCAGCCGTTGGGGCAGATAGTATTATTGATCTAAATGCCCTTACATGCTCTGCCAGGGAAACGTGTAAGCTAAACCTTTCTTCTTTCTTCTTTCCCTACTGAGGGACGAATAAAGGCATATCTTAATCTTCTGTTATATGTGGTATTATTTGGCTTTATTTGATGTTTGGTTCTTATGCAAGTTCTTAGCGGACGAGAATAAGAATAAAAGAAAACAAAGGGGGACAAGATGAGGGCAATACAAAGAGAGACAACAAACAACAGCAACAATAACTTGTAATAATGACAATAACAGAACAACAGAAACAAACAGGACTACATCAGCAAATGTCTATGATGGTTATAAAAGACCATAATGGAGTGGATAAAGTATTAAACAGCAACAGTGATATTACTAAAATGAAACAGTCAAACATATGAGTGGTAATAGTAGTAATGATATGAATAATATTAACCATGATAGTAACACAAAATTGTAATAACTGTAATCTTATTGCTGACGTCATCATAACTGTAATAAAACCAATAGCATAGAGATGTATGTGTGTACAGATATCTTTGTAGGTGTGTATGTTTGTATGTTTACATGCATGTGTGAATGTATAATGAAAGGATATCACCCAGCCAAACCCTGTCCCACACAGCCAAAATGAGCCCCCACCACCAGAGAGCCACTGGCCCCACGGGGCCGGCTCCCCAAGCCCCAGCCTCTGATGCCCCCCCCCCCAGGAGACCAGCAAAGGGCGGAGGAGGAGGAAGAGAGACCAGACCCCACAAAAGGGCACCGAGGACACACCAAGTGGCCCCCCACGCCACCACCCACACCCAGGAATCGGAGCCTGGCTTACTCGAGGCCACCCAACGCTTAACTACCGACACAGGACTGCCCCACCCAGGGACAGAGGAGGCACAGAGTCAACCCCACGTACCTCCGTCGTACCGCCGTGCAGCCCCTACAATAAATATATAAAAAATAAATAAAAAGAACTCAGACACGCGCGCACACACACATGGTGGGTGCCCCACCAATAGCCGCATAGCGAGTCCCCAGGTAGGGCACCACCCAAGGTACAATGGGGCAGGGGATCCCAGAGTCCCAGACACACAATCCAGACCCTGAGCCGCAGAGAATGCTGACTGCTAAGGGACCCCCCAACCGCCTGGCAGAGCACCGTACCCTGGGCAGACCCATCTCCGAGCCGCATGTCAGCCACCCAGGCCCCCGGTCCTCGCGAGCGAGAGCAAGTCACACCCCAGCATACCGCCTGTGGACCACCCCACAGTGCAGCGAAGTAGGAAGGACAGGGGCCCCACATTTAATTTTTTTAATTTTACTTCTACAATGTAGTATGGGCCAATAAAAATAACTTGCAGGCTGCAAATTGTGTCTGAACCGCAATTTGAACACCCCTTTTCTATAGGCAAAAAAAGTTTACACATTTTTTTTTATTCATTTATTAGTGGGGCTCGAGTGGTTAGCGTGCAGACATCACAGCTAGGAGACCAGGGTTCAATTCCACCCTCGGCCATCTCTGTGTGGAGTTTGCATGTTCTCCCCGTGCATGCATGGGTTTTCTCCGGGTACTCCGGTTTCCTCCCACATTCCAAAAACATGCTAGGTTAATTGGCCACTCCAAATTGTCCATAGGTATGAATGTGAGTGTGAATGGTTGTTTGTCTATATGTGCCCTGTGATTGGCTGGCCACCAGTCCAGTGTACCCCGCCTCTCGCCTGAAGACAGCTGGGATAGGCCCCAGCACCCTTGTGACCCTTAAGCGGGATAAGCGGTAGAAAATGAATGAATGAATAATTTATTAGTATTTATAAGAATTTTCTGTGTTTACTGTAACCGTGATGAACCATTTTTCATTTTATGTTTTATATGTGTCCCTCTAATAAAGTCACATATTTGCTCCATACATTGTTGTGTGTTATGTCATTTCAAATTTTTTTAATGTCATATTAACTTTACACCAAAGCATTCTAACCTTTAAAATTATATAATTGTAAAAACTTGGAACAATTCAACAATTCCAACTCATGTGAAAACATTGGTCACTCTCAGGAACTCCAAAATATTTACACATATTTTTAAATTTCAAATACATTTAAAGTTTTTAATGCATTTAGTTGTTTCTTTAATAACAGACTGTCATGATTTTTTTTTTTCAAAAATAAAGATGATTTACTCTTTATTATCTCATGGTTGATGATAAAATGTCCTTCTGCTTATTAATAAAATACATTACATTACACACTAAAAATAACATTCATCATTCTAAGATATGTATATATGGCTGACACTAAATCAAATCTACTTCATGGCAAATGTATGCTGCAATCACTATTTTTCAATAAAAAATGATGCTTTTTCAAACTTATTTTGGCCCCCACTTTACCACCAGGCTACCAATACCAAAGCAAAATCAATAACACGGTGAAACGAAGAGGAAACAGCAAAGTTAACAATCAAACGGCAGAAAAAAAAACAAAAACGTGTGTTTTGACTAATGTCAGTAATTGTCTGTTAGCTTTGGCGTCGCTCTCGCCTCTCAAGGCTGTCTTTGATTGGCTGTCAACGGATTGCACCGTGACATCCTGCCACCATTTGTGTGTTTACGGTACGAGGCTGAGAAGACAACTTCAACACTTTTCACTTGTGTGTGTATGTGTGGCACATCAAAGCTGCACACACACACACTTTCGACAGCGCTCGTCACCGGCCGCAAAAGTTTCATCTTCTCGTGGAGATGTAATAATAATGACGACAATGTCACCAAGTCATCACGCGTTCAGTAGCTCGGCGTGGATGTACATAAACCAATTTACTTCAGTTTATAGATTTTTTTTTTAAAGTGCCTCTCATTTCTGAGCCACACAACTTTGCAGAAAAGCAAGCTCCTTGATGATACATTGGCCCGAAAGTGCACTGAAGAAGGGGTGTTCAAAGTGCGGCACCAGGAGCCATTTGTGGCTCACATTTTGTTTATTATTGGACAAAATTTTGCATTAATTTTAATTTATTTTTCTTGGTTACGCTCATAAACTGACATATTTAATCGGTGATAATGTTCTGTCAAAATGTAGTGTTAAAGCGATAGTTTGGATTTTTGTTTGAATGCTACTTCTTATTCCGCCTCCTATTTTGTCCACTAACGACTACATGATGGGAGATTGCACCAGACTTATTTGGCATACCCTACTGCTACGCCAATTGTAGCTAATCAGTAAGCTAGGGTGTATAGTGCAGCTGTAATTGTGCTTGGATCCAGATCCGGAGATGCTTGTTTCGATTCCCGAAAAACTATTCCCAAACTACCAATTGCCTCTTATTTTCATTCGTATTTCCACAGCGTTTCAGTCCAGCTTCAGCTTCCAAACGACTGCTTTGTTCATTCTAAATTTAGATTTTCGCACCTTTTCAGAACCTCCCACTCGCCTCGTGAGCTGAGTTAGTTTTTTGTTGTGGAGGAACGTAGTTCCGGCAAGTTGCTGGGTCTCTTAAACTACTTCTCAAAACATCTGCGACACGAGAGAGTTACCATCGCAGCGGTCATCGCATCTGCCCTGGACTGGTGGCCAGCCAATCACAGGGCACATATAGACAAACGACCATTCACACTCACATTCATACCTATGGACAATTTGGAGTCACCAATTAAACTAGCATGTTTTTGGAATGTGGGAGGAAAAAACCCGCATACAGGCGAAGAACATGGAAACTCCACACAGAGATACCCAGATTCTCTTTAAGAAACTGAAAAGAAATCCATATAAAACATATTGATGCTTTACATTGGATTAGATTGTATTTTTCAATATGCATGATGGGGCGGCACGGTGGTCGAGTGGTTAGCGTGCAGACCTCACAGCTAGGAGACCAGGGTTCAATTCCACCCTCGGCCATCTCTGTGTGGAGTTTGCATGTTCTCCCCGTGCATGCGTGGGTTTTCTCTGGTATTCCGGTTTCCTCCCACATTCCAAAAACATAGGTATGAATGTGAGTGTGAATGGTTGTTTGTCTGTATGTGCCCTGTGATTGGCTGGCGACCAGTCCTCTCGCCCAAAGACAGCTGGGATAGGAAAAGCGGTAGAAAATGAATGAATGAATATGCATGATGTCCTAAGTCATGAGGAGGCGCAGCAGCTTTAGAATACTAAAGAAAAACATTTTTCCCAAACTTCCCAAATCCCTACAGTGAGAGATAATGGATAATAATGGCCACTCACTGTGGCCATTATTAACAAATAAACATGAATCCAACTTAAAAAAGGCCCCTTACAGTATGAGAGTGTATGACTCGTGTGCAGAGAGAATAAGCTAGCACACATGTGGGGCATCTCTCTCCATTGTGTTATGTACCGGAAGGCAGGCGGCACAAAGAGGCCTCCGTCTGCCATCTTTGATACGTTTTGTTAGTGGGAGCAAGGATGTGGTGGAACGCAAGTTCACCACCTCATCCTGAGAGGTGACTCGCGAGGGCGAAGGCTTTCCTTTTCATTTGGACAATGTGGAGGGACCAAACTCCACTGGTGGACAGTGCAAAGGAAATAAACATTATATGTGAGGGTAAGTACTCATTTCTACTTCTCAGCTAGAGATGCTCAATGTCGGCTTCCTAGCGATCTTGCTTACCATCGGCAGCCAATGTGACTTTCTTTTAAGGGAACGAATCATTGGATTATAAAGAGGAACGCCTTCCTGTTAACATGGCAGCAGCAGAACTTATCATCAGTAAGTGAAAAATTTGTGTTTGTGTGTGAATAGTGTGGATTTAACATGGTCACTTTTATTAAAGGATAAAGACCTAAATGGAAAAAATACAATTTTACTTTTCTAACAATATTACGCCTTAAAATACCTTTTTTCTTTAAATATTTATTTCTATGATACAAAAAATTCTTTCTTTTATTTTTTTTGGTCTTTTGGACGGATTTTTTTGGACTTGTGTGGTATCTTTTAACTTAACCGACACATTTACTTCATTTGGAGCTGTTAATACATACTTCATTCATTCATTTTCTACCGCTTTTTCCTCTTATAATAATAATACAAATGTACACTATATCATTTAACTTTCTCCACATTAAATACAGGAAAAATGGCCATATCTTAGACGGGTTTAATGGTGATTAATCATGAATAATTAATGTCAAAACTAAGATTAATCTGGTTAAAATGTTTAACTATTTGACAACCATAAAAATATATAAAAATGTCAATTAAAAAAAATGTCAACTCTATTTTTCTGTCTTTTTTTTTACATAAAATAGTGAGTTTTTCCTCATTAGAATATGACTTTTGTCTCTTTAATTTGACTTTATCCTTGTAAAATTACAGCTGTTGTTTTTTCTTAAATGTGCCATTTATTTCGACTTCTTCCTGTAAATTTTCTTCTGGTAATTATGACTTTATTAACATATTTTAACTTAACTTAACTTTATATCGCGACTTTAAAAATATATAAAATTCAAATATTTACACAACTTAACGACATACTATATGTTACTAAAAAGACATAATTTTAGTCAATTATGACTACAATTATGACTTCTTTCTCATTAGAATGAATATTATTTCTTAATATTTTGAGTTTATTCATGCAAAATCAGTGTTTTTTTTCTTCTTATCTTCTTGTAAATTTTCTTCTTGTAATTATCCCTCATTCCCATAATATTGTAACTTGATTCTTTTTAACTTGATCTAATTGTTCCACAAAATATTTTTTCCCAAAATTTGCACTTTGCCACAACTTGCCCCCGGGCTACACTTTGGACACCTCTGCACTAAGCCAATGTATTGATAAGATGGTAGTATAAAAATCCGTAAATATATAAGATCTTACATATAATGAGCATTCTACAGAGTTAGGATGTTCACCATTCTTGCGTTTATGTTTCCCAGCACAGCCGCAGTGTGATGAAGCCCTGTCTGCTGACGTCTCCACTGTGCCCCCTCGACAAGTTCCATATACGTGCGACATGTGTCCT
Organism: Doryrhamphus excisus; assembly: GCF_030265055.1. Taxonomy (NCBI): domain Eukaryota; kingdom Metazoa; phylum Chordata; class Actinopteri; order Syngnathiformes; family Syngnathidae; genus Doryrhamphus; species Doryrhamphus excisus. Next base: position 8,014,061 of record NC_080471.1, read on the forward strand.
CGATGTGCCCTGGCAATTCAGAACCACCTTCCCGGATCCCAAAGTCAGCTGAGCAAAGTGCGAGACTCCAGTCTGTCTGTGCAGAGTAGCAAACAACATGCTGCTACCACTGGTAAACAACTGTAACGTAGGATTAAAAAAAATTTTTTAATGTGAACAATGAAATCATAATATTCTTCATACACAGCAAAAGGTCCAACCTGATTGGATGAGGTCAACATCTCTCTGCTTTTGCAATTTAATAATTCTAATTAAAAATAATTATAATTATTTCATACTGTGAAAGGGTGAACGAAAATAAATTTCTGGGGATCACAATAAATGAAAATATGAGCTGGAAACCTCATATTCCAAATATACAACATAAGGTGGCCAGAAATATTTCAGTATTGAACAAAGCAAAATTTGTTCTCAATCAGAAATCACTCCACACCCTTTATTGCTCTCTGGTTCTACCATATCTTACTTATTGTGTGGAAATATGGGCTAATAACTATAAAAGCAATCTTCACTCGCTAAATGTACTGCAAAAAAGGTCAGTAAGGATAATTCATAATACCGCATACAGAGAACATACTAACTCCTTATTTCTAAAATCACAAATACTTCAACTTGCTGATATAGTTCATCTTCAAACAGCTAAAATAATGCATAAGGCTAAAAATAAGCAATTATCTAAAAATGTCATCCAATACTTCTCTACAAGAGAGGAAAAATATGATCTCAGGGAAGAAGTACATTTGAAACACTTCTATGCTAGGACTACGTTATGCTAGCCATAGCATTTCAGTATGTGGAATCAAACTATGGAATGGATTGAGTAAGGAAATCAAACAATGCACAACGATGAGCCAATTCAAGAAACAATACAAGCAGTTGATGTTTGCTAAATACAAGGATGAAGAGTCTTGAACCAGTCATGATGTGCTATATATAAATCACTATATCAGGGGTCTCAAACACGGGGCCCGTGCGCCAAATGTGGCACGCCTTGATATGAAAGTTTAATGTTAGTGCGGCCCGCCGAGTTTGATATGGATGCTGTATGGTATCATGTACCCTGAAAAAATTATTACGTTTATTTAATGTTCATGTTAAAGGTTAAATAACTGTTAATAGTTATCCTCCCTATCCGTGTGGAAGTGGTAAGTTTTTGGCTATTTAAGTGTAAAGGAAATAACTTGAAGGCTACCGTTTAGGTCGCTAGCTCTCTAGTTTGCGAGTTAGCATGTGTCTCAAGACCCTGCAGTTGCGCAATATGTTGTAAATAAAGAGTATAAATGTGACTATAGTCGTGTTTTGTCATGTCTACAGGGCTCTAATAATGCTTTGTTCATTTTAACCTGAAAAAAATAATTTGTCTACCCACCAACAATATGTGGTTTCTTAAGTTTTTATTATTTGCCGTTTTATTATTATTATTACATTTATTTATTACTGATTGATTGATTTTCTTTATTCTTGATTTGTTTATTTATTTTTCATCTTATTTTGTGCAGTAAATCGGAACCAAAGCACTGAAAAAGTTTATATATTTTTCTGTTTTTAATAAATGCGGTTTTTCTTTTGGAAAACCTGATGCGGCCCAGCCTTGTCCAGACCCTAGCTCCAGTGGCCCCCAGGTAAATTGAGTTTGAGACCCCTGCACTATATTGACACTTACTATGGTACCCATTATGTCATTGGATGCTCATATCACCTCCTACTTCGGTACGAGGTGCATTATTAAAAAAACAAACAAACAAACAAACAAAAAAACTTATTCCTGTAAAACTGTATTATGGAAAGCAGGAAGTGAACAAATGTAACAGTTACTGATTGTAAAAGTACCAGATGGAGGGGTAGGATTTAATAAGTTTTGCTTCTTCCTACTCCTTTTGGACATGTGGAACTGGGAACTGATTATGGGATGCACTCAATTGTAATCTGATGCATGTTCAAATGAAATAAAACCAAAATTTGTTTAGTATGCAATAATCCACATTGTAAAATCTCCAATTTTATCACACGTATACTCACTCTGAATACAAATGAAGTCACACTTTGTTGCAGTTTTTACAAAGCGCGTAGTGTTTTTATCATAAGCTACTAAGTGCCATCACGTGACAAACACAAAAGCCACGCATATGTAATACTTGTTTTCCTATCTTCCCACAGCTATTAGCATACCTTATACTGTACATGTGTGTGTGTGTGTGGAGGTAGTGTATTATGTGGTTGGCTAAAACAGGAAAAAGGCTGAACTTCACCTCCTCAGGGAATTCTGCCATCATTTACTTTCTCAAGTAAACAGGATAAAACGACACAAATTTGCATGCTCTCCGTCTAACACAACACCAAGTACCAGTAACACAACGGTGGGGATGGTGTAAGATCCACACAAACGCACCTTGGGGGTTAATGTAGGCAATTTCACATGCATCTAATTGGGCGAGGGCAAGCAATTATCCTGCGACAGCTTCTTCGGCGTCAAAACTCATCACCGGGAAGACCTACTGGCCTTTTTTCTCTCTTTATTACGCTCCCTTGAGGGCTGAACAAGGCTCCGTGTGATTAAATAAACACAATCACACATGATCACTGTGGCTTTCAAGTTCTCCTTGGCACCATAAACAAACAGGGGAGATTAATTTAGGGTTAATAGAATCATCACATGGCGCTTTTGATGCTGTCTGACAAGCTTTTTAGAACGCGGTGCGACCTCTGACTCCTCACTAAAATCAGCATTGAGATGTCATGAATAAAACGTATTCCATTGTACTTGAACACCAGAACAGATTATTTTGTTATGTTACCTGTCCACAGGAAGCACAATTACTTAGTTCAATATTTCCCAAAGGAAAATGATCTGTTCCAGCATCAAATTGTCATACAAGTGTAAAAAGAAGTTAACCATTGTTATTAGTAATACTGATAAAACACTGGCAAATCTTGTTTTTAACCTTCTTAATTGGGTGAGACTGGGCCGCATCAGGTTTTCAAAAAAAAACAACAACACATTTATTAAAAACAAAAAAATTTAAAAAACTTTGCATGGGTTCCAATTTTCTACAAGAAAAGCTCTGATAAAACATTCCACTGTTCTCAAATATCTTAACTTTTATTTTTCTACACAAAATAAGATGAAAAATAAATAAACAAATCAAGAATAAAAAAAATCAATCAATCAGTAATAAATATAATAGTAATAATAAAACGGCAAATAATAACAACTTTAGAAACCACATATAGTTGGTGGGTAGACAAATTATTTTTTTCAGATTAAAATGAACAAAGCATTATTAGAGCCCTGTAGACATGACAAAACACGACTATAGTCACATTTATACTCTTTTTATTTACAACATATTGCGCAACTGCAGGGTCTGGAGACACATGCTAACTCGCAAACTAGAGCGACCTAAACGTTAGCCTTCAAGTTATTTCCTTTAAACTTAAATAGCCAAAAACTTACCACTTCCACACGGATAGGGAGGATAACTATTAACAGTTATTTAACCTTTAACATGAACATTAATCAAAGGTAATAATTTTTTCTGGGTACATGATACCATACAGCATCCATATCAAACTTGCGTGGGCCGCACTAACATTAAACTTTCATATCAAGGCAGGCCGCATGTTTGAGACCCCTGCCGTCGACATTAATACATACAGACGTACACGCCGACAATACTGTCAGCTTTGTTTACACCCCATTGCACGCTGCCTGTGTGCAGGATACGGGATCACTCAAATAAAAATCTACCAAGCTAACGAGTTAGCCTCCAATGTATTTATTCTAAACTTAAAAATAGGTATAAAACTGAATGGGGAATAGGGACAAAGTAAGGCCAAAAATGTACCACTTCCACACGAAACATGAGGATAACCTTTTTCCACTATGTCATATCGGACTGCAAAGATCCATGGCTGCAAGTTAAGGTAATGTATCTCATCAATGTTACATTACTAACGCCTCGTGACCAGAATACTACACATGGTTCGTCTTACAAAATATTTAGACTAATAATTGGCCACATTCAACCACAAAACAGCGACCACTAATTTATGACAAGCGAGAGGGAGCATTGTGCGAACCACAATGTTGCGACAGACGAATTGTAAGAGACAAATGGATGGTACTGCTGAGGTGTACTACTCGTGTATTCTGTGACATCTAATTGAATAGTGTTTCTCACCTTCCATATCAAAGTGCTGGTACTTGCAAAATTATTTGGGCCCATGGCGGGTTATTTAAATTCACGCTTAATAAAAAAAAAATGCACAGTTAGGGGGTCAGCAATGTGTAGGGTGCTTTGTTTGGGCATTTAACCCTTAGATGCATAAGTGGGTCAAAAATGACCTGGTCAGGTTGTTTTCTTGAAATATCTTCGTAATTAAAAATTGTCATCATTTCATATTCCAGGTATTCCTCAAAAAACATGTTTTTTATATCATGCCACTCACATTTTTAACTTACCTATTATACATTTTAAGAAATGTTAGTTTTTGTGTTACTACCCCAACCTTCCATAAGTGGGTCAAAAATGATCCGCATGCATTTTCTATGGAATCCAATAGGAACCTTTGATTCTTATCAACTTTGGCTGTCAGGAATAAATTAACTGTAGACCACACAGACTATATCAGAAGTGTCACCCCTCAGGAAGATTATTTTACACATCAAGTGCTAATACATATAAGTATTATCTTCATATAATATTGTGTATGTGTCCTTCATGACTGTTAGTATTATCAACAAATTAGCCTACTTTATAACTAGCTGACACTCGCTGGCTAAAATTACTATATGTATTGTTGGGCATACTTTATAAATAGCTAACACTAGCACAGTTTTTGTAAAATATATAAAATATGCAGTATAGGTATTACACCTGTCTGAGATACTGTCAATCTGGAATACTATAGCATTGGCATAGTCAAGTATGCTATAGCATTATTCCTGACCAAAATGGCAAAAATGGTTTAAAAACATCATGATTCTAATATGGGTCATTTTTGACCCACTTATGGAAGAGTGTAGGGTCCAGTCACTCATGCATCTAAGGGTTAAACAGTAAAGCAGGACTTATCTTTGTTGAGGCAGTTGCTTCTTATGGAATAAGTGGTGCAAAAAAAGTCTATTTTGAAGCTGATGTTATATTTCATTAAAAGTTACATATGTGTACCAGTTGGTCAATAAATACTCAGAAAGCTACTTTGCATTTCTTGCAATTATTTTCAGATGGCAAAGGTACAATGCTCAGGGATTTAACGTGCATTCATCGTCATCGAGGTAAAACTGCCCAATTTATTGTGATATTGATTTGAGGTAATAGAATGGAAAAAAATTATTTCAGCCAGCTTGTTTCCTCGATCTCGTTCTTTTCGGTCACGACCCAAAGCTCATGATCATAGGTGATAGGGTTGGAACATAGATTGACCAATAAACTGAGAGCTTTGCCTTCCAGCTAAGCTTCCACGACGGTCCGGTACAGCGACCACATTACTGCAGTAACTGATTAATGTAATTAATTTAAAATGTTTATCCTTTCACAGCCCTAATCTGAATATAAAAATAACTGACATTTGGGTTCAGAATATTTGAGTTAGGTCTCATAACAAACATGACAAAATCACCAATGTGAGCGCTAAGCACCAAAGTTTTGGTCCAGAACCGCACAAGAATTGAGACCTGCTTGTTTGAATGAAAAACTGGACCAATCCTGTCATGTGCAATAAATAAAGAGATTTATGTGGTGTCTTTTGTCTGGTCCCAGACTCGTGTGTTCACCTGGTGCTGGCCTGCCTGTCCTGCCAATGCTCTGCTCTGCTGCTGGCCCTGCTGGAGGCCTGCTCGTCCTTCTTCCTCGCCCTCTGCTCGTCCTGCGGCCAAGCCTGCGCCCGTTGTTGCGCTGCCGTGCACGAGGCACCCGTAGAGGAGCTCAACTGCGACGCTCACTGCCACGCTGTCCTCTTCCAGTCCTGCTGCGAACCAACAGAGTGTCTAGAGTTTTTATTAGAGTGCTGCCAGCTATGTCATCGCAATTAGTTGCTTCTTGTTTTTTGCATATATACTTATCATAATAGATGCCACATATCCCATACAACAACAAACATTGTGGGATGAGAGAACTCAAACTTTACTATGACATTTGTAGCACCATTATTGTGAAAATATGTCATATACTAGCAAAAATGAAATGCAAAATCATCACTGTGAAGATAATTTGGGTCCAAACTGAGTGTCTGCATGTAAAGGTGATGTTTTATCAGATCGTTTCAACTGTAATGACAGTTTTGGCAAATTTGATTAGTCTCCTGTGAGATTTTTGGAAGGAGGGGGGGTGATAGAAACTAAACAGCAGGTAGCTTTTGATGTATGAAAATAAACGTGTCAAGGCCATTTAGCTGTCAGTAAAGTCTCTTTGGACTCATCAACAAGCAGTCTGGTTACTCAGGGAAAAAGAGTCACATTCGCACATTCAAATCTGTTTAATGACTCTGACCCGCATGTACGGGGCCTTCCTGGTTTGTTAGCTCTGAGCAAAGTGTCTTGTTATAATATGGCGGCTTTGACTTCTACGCAAACAGCCCAAGAACAGGGGGGCAACACGGCGCCTGTCATCTCCTCCTCGAATCCCTTCATGTGTTTGTCTTATACAGAAAAAAGCTTTAGAACATTAAAGAAAGCTTTAGGCTCGCTAGATCTCGCTGAGATGGAAGTCTTTTTTAAAAGCACACCGAGCAGCATGACAGCAGAGAAGCAGCGTAAACAGCCCAAAATAAAACAAGAGCGCGCGTAACGACATCGTTGTCAATCTGTCTGGCGGGGGTGCCAGGAGGACTGTTTAAATGGCGTTTATTTAAGACACTTGTTATTCTCCTGGTGACAAGAAGCAACGGTGACGCCTCATTTGGACCATGCCGTGCGTACGCCAACAAATAAACTCTACTTGTCCGCCTCCATTTGTTATACTTCTGTCCCCGCTGCTTATCTATAACCTAATGCTGCTATAATCTGCTATTATTTTCCTTGTCGGCTTAACAGCCGAGTCTCCAAAAGTCGTGGGGTGCGTTGCCTACAAAAGTAAATAAACAGCGGGAGTTTAAAAAAAATTGTCATGAACAGCTGTGGCTGTAGGCAACCTCCTGAAGTAGTTTTGATGGCAGTAGCTGCATTTGATTTGGTCAGCACCACAGCAACTTTTATCGACTGTACCTGTGCATGTGCTTTAAAATGTTGGATGAGTGTGTCTTCCTTCGCACTTTCTCATGCACTCCATATTATTATTATTAAAGTAGAAAAAACAAACATTTGTATTGTATTGTTTTCAAATTCTGTCCAATTATAGTGTACTTACAAACCCTCTGCCCCATTTTTTAATTAGGTGAATTACAGTATTTATGGCAGATTGATATTTAGTACCAGTCTAGTTCAACATGCTGTCCATAAGATTCACCCATTGTCTAAAAATTTTATAAAACTATTGAATTTTCATGACATTTAATCTATGATTTAATTTTAACGGGCAAGCAATAATACTCCCACATTTCATGGCTTTTTTTTGTGTGTTTTCTAAATTTTAAGATTTTATTGTTTGTTTTTAAGGCGTTGAATGGGCTGGCCCCCAAATACATCTCGGACCTCATCCAAGTTTACTCTCCAGCTCGGTCACTGAGGTCCGAGGGCCAGCTCCAACTTGTGGTGCCCAAGACGAGACTTAAGACCAGGGGGGACCGAGCCTTTTCTGTGGTCGGCCCCAAACTATGGAACTCTCTGCCCTCCCAAGTAAAAAAGGCCCCCAATATCGAAAGCTTTAAGTCTCGTCTTAAAACCCACTTTTATTCTCTGGCTTTTAACTCAGAGTGAGTCGTATGGTCCTGTGTCTTTTAGTTCTTTGTTTTTATTGTAATTGGTTCTATTTTTTATACTTTTATTGCTTTGTTTCTTGTTTTTAATATTTTAATATCTATTTTATTATTTTATTTCTTAAATGCTCTTTTAGTTTTGGATTATTACTTTTTATTTTTACTCGTCTGTGCAGCACTTTGGAAACTCTGTTTATAAAATGTGCTATATAAATAAAGTGGATTGGATTGGATTATTGACCGAGTCTTTTAGGAAAAAAGGAACAAAAATATGACAAATTTCCATCTTGTCCCAGATTGGATTTTGTCCTACACATACATACTAACATTAAAATGCCTGTAATATTTAATTAGAAATTAAGAAAAAAGTTGAAAAATTGGCAATCGTGCACTGATAAGTGAAAAATAATTCTTTGATTGGAATTTTTATCTCCATGCGCTACCAAATGTAATGGATTTGACTAAGTTAGGTTAGTTTTGGTGTCAATATTGTTAAAAAGGAAGGCATTTCTTACAATATTACAACCTTTGTGGATCTGCAGCTCTCTTTCCAGCTCATTTTTTCCATCTATTATGATTCCCAGAAATGTATTTTCATTCACCCTTTCAATGTCTACATCATTTATTTATATTTGCTCGTATGTATCTTTTCTGCTATTACCCAACAGCATGATTTTAATTTTACTTCAAAGACAATCTATTATTATCAAACCATCTTTTTAATATAATCATTTAATCTGTGACCTTGTTAATGATATCTTCTGTGCTTCCTCCAGAACAAAAGGCAACTTTACAGATGTCATTGATATACAAGTTGAACAGTTTGGGTCCCAGTATTGACCCCAGGGGTACTCCATGCATAATATTTAAACTTGCAGATGTGTATTCTCCTAACTTTACATATTGCTTCCGGTCAGCTAAGTAGCTTTGGACCCAATTCAAGACTAATTCTCTTATTCCATACCTTTCTAATTTAGTTATTAGGATGTCATGATTGAAGGTATTGAAGGCTTTTGTCAGATCCATGAATACTGCAGCTGCACACTTTCTATTATTTATGGTATTAGTGTTTTCCTCTGTAATTTCAATCAGCACCATTTCGGAAAGTGTGTGTCCCATTACATCTAGTGTAAAAGTAACGCCGCAGTTCAGAAAAAGAACATCATAGCAACAGTAAAATATGGTGGTGGTAGCGTGATGGTCTGGGCTTAATTGTTGCTTCAGGACCTGGAAGACTTGTTATGATTAATGGAACCAATAATCCTGTTGTCTAACAAAAAATCCTGATGGAAAATGTCTGGCCATCTTTTTGTTACCTCAAGCTGAAACCAACTTGGGTTCTGCAACAGGACAATGATCCAAAACAAGTCCAGCAAGTCCACCTCTGAATGGCTGAAGAGAAACAAAATGAAAAATTTGGAGTGGCTTATTCCTATTCCTTCGCGGCACTGTAAGAGACTCAACACAAGTTGTTGCAAACGCTTGATTGCAGTTGTTGCTGCTAAGGGTGGCCCAACCAGTTATTGGGTTTAGTAGCACTTTTTCCACACAGGGCCATGTAGGTTTGGATTTCTTTCTCTCCCTCAAAAATAAAAAGTTGCATTTCAAAACTGCATTTTGTGTTGTCATTGACTAATACATATTTCAATTTGATTATCTAAAAAATTAGGAATTGGAAATTAAACACTTTTTACACCACTGAACATAAGTCTGGAAAGTGTGCAGGACAGGGCCCCTTTAAAGTTGAACCTGAAGGAGTTAAAGCGAGATGTAGATTATTAAAATAAAATGAACAAACGTTCCTACTACTGAGCATCATTAAAGCAGCAGTAAAAAGTTTGATAAATGCATTCATACATGACAAGACTTCCAAAAAAAATTGCCCCTGTGGACAATTGTGTCTGTTTTTTTTTTGACTGGGCATCACAGACAACAGACGACCTGACTACGAGACTTTCATTCTTAACCATCAGAACTTCTCAAAAACAGGCCTTTCAACTCCTTTTCTTCTTTAATTCACAACGTGTCTATTTGTATGCTTGCCTGCACGTTCATGTGATGCTCATAACCTCCTCAATCAAAAGAAGCTTTACGTGTCTTACATCTATGAAGTGGCATCTATTCGGGAGGGGGAAGGGAAAAAGAAAAATAATAACATTTAATAGTCAAGTCTGTCAGATGTGCCCATCTGCTGTAAAGCAAACCAAAATAAAATGTGACCACATTTGAATATCTAACATTTGAGGCTGACGCACTGAGGGGGGATCAAAGCCGGGAAAAGACGCAAGTTGTCTCATTTGAATAAGTGAGGGGAATAGTTGTTTTAACCGCCGCATACCTTCTTTCTTTTACAGTATTTGTGAAATATATGAAAATACAACTAATGAGGGGCGGACAAGATATGAAATATTGATGGAAATGTTTTTTTTTCCTCATAAGGAAAACGGGACACCTGCAATCTGGAGTCATGAACTAAGTCATTCAGGCCGTGTCGTAAATATTTATGCTCTCTTAACAACCATAGGAATTCTTTATTTTTGGTTGTGATGTGGTGATATAATGCAATAATAATGAAACTGACATTTTCAACAAATGAATATGGCCATTTTTATTGGCTTTGTAAGGTCATAGTTGCTGTTTTATATTCACACTTCTGTTGATATACAGCATTAATTATATCCCTATATATTGCTTTTACCAAAATATCCTTGATTCTTATCCTTAAAAGTTTAATTCTCAGCTGCTATCATTAAAAATATATAATTTTGTTTTATTTGAACATTGACAAATATTCATTCATTTTCCACCGCTATTTCCTCACGAGGGTCACGGGGGGGCTGGAGCCTATCCCAGCTGTCTTGGCGCGAGAGGCCGGGTACACCCTGGACTGGTCACCAGCCAATCCCAGGGCACATATAGACAAACAACCATTCACACTCACATTCATACCTATGGACAATTTGGAGTAGCCAATTAACCTAGCATGTTTTTGGAATGTGGGAGGAAACCGGAGTACCCGGAGAAAACCCACGCATGTACGGGGAGAACATGCAAACTCCACACAGAGTTGGCCGAGGGCGGAACTGAACCCTCGTCCCTTAGCTGTGAGGTCTACGCGCTAACCACTCGACCGCCACGCCGCCCATTGACAAATATGTAATATAATAATAATAAAGAAATTAACATTTTAAACCAGGAAATATGCCAATTTCTTTATTGGCTTTGCAGTTCAAGGTCGCCGTTTTACAGTTTTAGTTCCAGGCTTCTGTTGATATACTGTATTCATATTCCTATATTGCTTTCTTAAAAACCATAAATTATATGTATGGTAACTACAATCAATTCAGTATGCAGCAGAGTGATGGACAATTATGCGGTACTGCAAAAATGCTCAGTGATATGATTAAATATCTACTTCTTTTGTTTTGACATGGACAAATAGTACTTTCAGCTTTCATAAAACGCACCATAAATACACCTAAAGCATAAAGCAAGACAATATTTCACCATTTGATGGCACGTCCCAAAAAAGGCTAAATGTATAGTGACATATAAATCATACTGAAAAACAGTCAATGAATCAAAGCCGGATGGGAACTGTACTGAGAACTATACTGTATGCTCCTGATTACAAACTCATGCTAAAGATGCCCTTTAATGAGGCAACATCCAGTATATGGTGTACCTAGCGTACATGTACTGATCAGCCACAACATGACAGTAGATACATATTCCATCTAATAAGATCTCTTAATGATTGATATTTACGTATTGGATCTTATCAAACCGAATGAGTGCATCTAAGAGTATGGCCAACCACTTCCCGAGTGCTTAAGTGCAATGTGCATTCTGTTTACGTGTGAATCCCCCCCTCCAGATGAGGTCAGTCGATTTTTCCCTGTAAGTTCTTGCCCTGTAAGTCATGTCTACCTCAAAGGTTTACTGCCGAGACTATCCTATCCCTAGTGGTTCTTAGACCTCATGGTTCTTCTTCAGGACCTCCAAGTACTGCTGCTTTGCTCTGCTAACGGGGTCCAGCTCCACCCTGGAAGCAGAGCCCACGGGAGACATGCGGGCCAAGGAGATGTCAAGTTCCGTTGAGGCTAAAAGTAGGAAACAAAACACGGTCACACAGACACACCGGGATCATGATGTGATGCGTTTCCTCTCACCTTTATTTAGTTCTCTTGATATGCTTCTATCCAACTGACGCTGCATCTGAAGAAAGCGACATCTAGTAAGTTGTGAGTAGTGCAGTATATTGACCTACACTGGACTGGTTTTTAGCCTCTTCAATGTACAAAATGCATCCTTTAATTTTTTCTGTATGTGGCCCGTTGATGTACTTCTAGCTTTCTAAACAGTGACACCTAGTGGTCATCTCCTCCCTGTGCAGCCTAATGCTCAATTTGTCACAGTCATTTTCCTTTACACCCGCCTCCATCTTAAAAAACACATTGGTCAGTTTGAATGATCTCCTTTGACCAATCAAAGGCTATGAAATGATAACTCTATATGACTCAACAAAGCCTGGCTGTCCCATGAACATGAGCAAATATGTCATTTCTGAATCCACGGTTGTATGCACACATACCAAAAACTACATTATGTATCGAAAGAACTTCAGCTTCAGATACTATGACAGACATTTCTTTTCAAGGCATCAAAGGTAGGACTGACACATCTAAAATATATTAATAATAATAATTATTAGACTTAACTCTTTTCAAGGCACTCAAAGTGCTTTTAGAGTGATTGAGTCAATGTGATGCCAGCATTTTATTTTTTGCGAACCCGTTCGTTACTAGGATTATTATGTGTAGCTTGAGCACTTTGTGCGTATTAATGTATATATTATTGTGACATACCATGGCTAAGTAGTCCTCCACACTGCTGCCCTGTCCTTCAGCCACAGAAGGACTGAGCAGTCTTGAGGTAAAACCCCTGTATGGACTTCCCAGTGTGCCGGCTGTTGAAGTCAGGGATCCCACGCACCCTTGTGGTCCCGTGGAGGCGATGAGAGACCTGCTGTGCTCATTCACCAACCTGGAGCTGGTTTCTGTGAGCTGATGATTTGTCCTGAACAGATATGAGTACATTGTATTGAGTTGTATCGAGTCAAGCGGTTTCAGACGTGTTCTACTTTCAGACCTTTTTAAATCAGCAGACAGGGACTTGCGGAGCTTCTGCTCCTCTCTGTACAGTTCTTTGTATCGCTCCAGTTCAGAACGCGTGGATTCTCTCTGGTTGAGGGTGTCATGCTGGACGTTTCTGGTTCGAGTCAGTTCGCTCTCCAGCTCTTGGATTTTTAGGCGCAGGCTAGCTTCATTGGCGGCTTTAATCTGGTCCTGTGCTTCCTGGGTTGCTGCCTGGGACTGAAACATTGAGTATATATTTATGGACAGGCAGACACAGGTAGTGTCAATCAAGACTAATCTTTTGTTTTTATCAAGGTCTGATAATTCTATTGAATCTCATGTGAGGAGAGAGGCGAAGCTAATAAAGTGGCCAGTGATTGAAGATACAATACAATACATACAGTGCAGTAGGGCTGTAGAAAAAAGGCCTGACCTCTATGCACACTAACACGCGATGTCATTTCTAAAGATGGACGATTTTTTAAAAAATGTGACTTAATGAGCTGCATCACAAACACTGACCTCCTATGACGAATGGCAAAAAGACCAGTGGAAGTCTCTTGAAAGCAGAACAAGGGAGGTAATGATATCGGTAATAACAACAAAAGTGAGATTTCTTTTAAAACAAAAGCACATGGCTCTGAATACGGTGTGTGTGTGTGTGTGTGTGTGCAAATCGTCCCTTTTTTTGCAGAATCGTGCAGCCCTACATTACAGTACCTTTACGTGCAACATACTTACCAACAATGTTTATCCATTCTGTGTTATCTTACCTGTAAGAAGAGGTTGACTTCCTGTAGTTTCTGTCTTATTTCCTGCCGGGCCTTCTCCTCTATCTCAATGCGGTAATGCTCCATCTGCCTCTGCTCCACCTGGGAGGACTCCACTCTGCGTTTAAGGTTCTGTACCTCCTCTGCCAGCAGCCTCCTGTCCAAGGGGCCGCCTTGATACCCACCTCTCTCTAGCTCCCCTTGCAGGTCATTCACCTAGTGACAGTTTTGCATTCAGGAAGGAATAAGAAACATCAGAAGATGTAGAAGTACAATGAGAGAGTCAGTTACAATGCAAACAAACAACCCAGATTAGGCACAGCAAGTGAAGACTGGGGCTGGAGCTGCTCATCGGTTTGAGCACAGACCTAAAACCTTGCTTTTTAATGCACAAGACTAGACACACACAAACTAAAAAGCACGTCTTAAAAACCTCAAGGTAGGGCTTAACAAGAAGAAACTGATGTTTGGGTTGGTCACCTGTTCAGACACAGTCTCAAGTTCTTGTTTTTTAATGCACAAGATTAGACACATGCAATCCAGAAAATGATATGTAAATGTTACACGTAGGGGGAAAAAGTGGGCTAATAAATTGACAATAAAAGCACAAATACTGCGGATTTCAGAAAACAACAGATGGAATGATACAGCACTCTACAAGAAGCAATGTAAAATTAAATTTAAAAAATTAAATTTAAATTAAATAATTAAAAAAAAATCTAAAAATTGTTACAACAATAATGATGAAAATGGTAATATTAATGATGATTATAATAATGGTGATAATAATAACAATAATAATGGTGATAATAACAACAATAATAATGGTAATAATGATAATAACAATAATAATATTACAATGATAATAATAACAGGGGAAAACAAGACTGTGGCATTAACATGATTATATCTTGCAAAAAGAGGTAGGCATTTATAAGCTTTTGCTTCAGCCTACTCCTTTTGGGCTTGTGATCAGAAATAATGGAAAGTTATATTTTGATTGATGTAAGAAAAGCACTGTAATGTTTCATATATATTTGCCCAAATAAAATTAAAAAAAAGTAATGCATTAAATGGACATACCTTTTCCCTCCTCCCTTCAAAAGCCCCATCAGCCTGGGTGTGTCTTCCCAGTTCCACCCTGAGACTGCTCATTGGAGAGGAAAATTCTGCTCCGGCGCCTCTTTCCTGATCCCGCAGCTTCTTCTTAGCAGTCTTCAGTAAAGTTCGCAGCCTAAATGAATTAGCATAAACTAGTCAGCAAACTATTTCATTAAGCAATATTTTGAAAGCTCAAGTTAATAAACACACTGGAATCTAACACAATACCATTACTCACTCTTAAAAAGCATATTTTTACACCTATACAAACACTCGACAGGATCGACTTCTACAGCTGAGACGAATGCAGGGAAGAGATGAAGTCACCTGTACATTTCTTTTTGGAGAGCCGTGTTCCTCTCCATTTCTTGTTGCAGACGAGAGTCAGCAGCCTTCTTCTGCTCTGCCACTTTCTTGGCTTTCTTCTTCTCCAATTCCATCTGGAAGTATAATTTTTCCAACGAGGGATGAGTAACATTTATTTTCAACAGGCATGCCATCAGCCATTCACTGAGTGTTTGATAGCCTTTGTTAATTAACCTGGCTGCTGAGTTCCCCTTTCTCCTTTTCAAGCTCCGTCAGACGCAGTCCAAGCTTGGAGCGACTTTTTAGCTCTTCCTCCCACATGGCCTGAGAGTCTTGGGCACTATTTGACAGAAAGCTTTGCTTCTGCACCTTAAAAACAAAAAATTAGAAAAAAAATTAAAAGAGCAAATGAGTGTAAGAGTTTAAATCAGTAGTGTGGACAGGAGTTCATTTTTATTGGCTCCTGACATAC
Source organism: Doryrhamphus excisus (assembly GCF_030265055.1). Lineage (NCBI taxonomy): Eukaryota > Metazoa > Chordata > Actinopteri > Syngnathiformes > Syngnathidae > Doryrhamphus > Doryrhamphus excisus. The sequence continues at coordinate 8,029,702 of NC_080471.1, forward strand.
ATTCCGTGCAAAAGTTAGGCATTTGGGTGAAATTTCAGAATGAACCTAAAATTCACTACAGTGGAACCTTTTGGAATTTTTCACTCCAAAGGTCAGACAAAAGCTCAGGCAATTCTTCCCATAGGAAATAATGTATGGTAAATCCAATGAAAAATGACACCCACAAATATGAACGTGAATTTTTTTTTTTAATAATGGGAATAATGCCGAAAATAATTATAGATACCAAATGATTGCAGACTTCTCATACATCCTAGCGAGGTTGAATTCAATCGTGTAATAGCAATAGTCTGATAGGGAGGGTGTTTTTTTATTTCTAATTATGAAGAATGATACTAAAGTGCCCAAAACACAACCTTAAACATTTCTGTATGTAAAGGTTTAGACAATCCTGGTTTAAGGAGAAAAGCACTCACCTCTTTACTGAGTTGGTCTTCTAATGTCATCTTACTACTTTGGAGGTTTGTCACCAAACCCTCCAAATGACCTCTGACCTATTGAGACGTGCAAAAAAACTCAACATTTATATGTAGAAATGACTGTTGTTTTGAAATGTACTTTCAACGAGTTCAGCGGACTCTTACTAAACTGTAACATGCACCATGCAGCTTGAATCGAAGCAGACTTAAAGACCCCAGAAACCAAAATCAGGTGAAAGGAGTAGTAAGGCCTTCAAGATAAATACTTTCCAAGTACATAGTTGCTATATTTATTGATTGTTTGCATCATAATAATGATACATTTCCTCAAGAAACCACAGAAGGATTACTGAATTGCATTCGTTAAAAAAAAAAATCTAAAAGACACACTCAGACAAAGTACAGGACAACTAAAACCACAACACCAACCATTCCTCCATTTGGACTGTCAGAGAGCTGGGAAAAAAGTAAATTTCTTAAAATGGGACAAGGACAATGTGCTTTAAGATATTGGTAAGCTGCTGTATACAATGGTGTGTATACAGTACAACTATAACTGTAACTATAACGAAGATTGTTATATTTATAGAGCTCACCTTGGCCGCCTCCTCAGAGCATTTCTGAAGTGTGTCCAGTTTGTTGGACTGTTGCTTTGCGGTAGCCTCCAGCCTGACGTTCTCAATCTCTAGCCTAGCGTGATTTTACACAATATCAGAAACATGTCAAAGCACGGTCCGTGCCGTGCATTGTAAAGTGTTTACCTTTGCACAGCCTCTTCCAACTGTTTGACAGTGGTGTCGGAGGCAGCTGCAGCAGACAGCGCTTCCTGCTGTTTCTGAACTGCGGTGCAGAATTCTTTGTCTTTTTCATCCAGACGAGTTCTGAGCTCGCTGGTGTGTTTCTCAGCTTGTAAGTACTGCACTTCTCTTTCCTCCAGCTGCATGACAGAGCAGACGTCACATCACCAATGTGCACATCATTTAAAAAAAGCTGTTAATTGAAGGGTGTGTCCAAAGGGCCACATACAGAAAAACTGAAGAATTTGGAGAATGTGAAGAATTCACTTCTTGAGGCCGGGATGAGAACCAATTAATTGTAATAAACGGGGGATGAATGTCAAAGAAAAGGAAAGTGAAAAGTCAAGTGAAATTAGATATCATAAAATACTCCGAAAGTGGACAAACGCTGATCAACATTGGCTGCGATAGCCATCAGGGATAAGGATGCTAGAGTGTCTTTGAATGTGAAAAGGATCTATGCCTGGACGGTGATAATGGTGACAATGGACAGTGATAACTAATCAGCGTAGTGGTGTTATTATTGAAACTCCCTCTCTCTCTTTTTGCAACACCCTTTCCAGTGTGCAAGCCAACCAGTGATAAAAGTTAGTTTTTATTAAGATTTAATTTTAATTATTTTGTTTCATATTTTTATTAGTGTATTTGATATGTTCTACATGTTTTCGTGTACAATGTGAGTGACTTACAGTAGGTGTTAAAGAAGCAAACACAAGGTATCTCTAAGGCAGGGGTCTCAAACACGCGGCCCGCGGGCCAAATGTGACCCGCAGGACACTAGTTTGAGGCCCCCGCCTTGATATGAAAGTTTAATGTTAGTGCAGCCCGTGCAAGTTTGATATGGATGCTGTATGGTATGATGTACCCAGAAAAAATTATTACGTTTGATTAATGTTCATGTTAAAGGTTAAATAACTGTTAATAGTTATCCTCCCTATCCGTGTGGAAGTGGTAAGTTTTGGGCTATTTAAGTTTAAAGGAAATAACTTGAAGGCTAGCGTTTAGGTCGCTAGCTCTCTAGTTTGCGAGTTAGCATGTGTCTCAAGACCCTGCAGTTGCGCAATATGTTGTAAATAAAAAGAGTATAAATGTGACTATAGTCGTGTTTTGTCATGTCTACAGGGCTCTAATAATGCTTTGTTAATTTTAATCTGGAAAAAATAATTTGTCTACCCACCAACTATATGTGGTTTCTTAAGTTTGTATTATTTACCATTTTATTATTATTATTATATTTATTTATTACTGATTCATTGATTTTCTTTATTCTTGATTTGTTTATTTTTCATCTTATTTTGTGCAGAAAAATAAAAATTAAGATATTTGAGAACAGTGGAATGTTTTATCAGCGCTTTTATTGTAGAAAATCGGAACCAAAGCACTGAAAAAGTTTGTATATTTTTCTGTTTTTAATAAATGCGTTTTTTTTTTCTGGAAAACCTGATGTGGCCAAGTCTCAGTTTGAGATCCCTGCTCTAAGGTGTCTCTACCTTTCCTTGTAGTTTGTCCACGTCTTTTAGGAGCCGAGTCTTCTCTTCCTCCAGGTCATTACGATATCTGGTGTTGATCTCCAGAGAAGCTTCACACATTGACAGCTTCTTTAACGAGTCTGCCAAGTCCTGCTGCAGCTGCCTTTGTTTAGCCTGTGCCAGGACAAAACCCAAAGAACAATTTTGTTCAAAGTTTAAATTGCTAAAAAAAATCATCTTAGGGAGTTGATCTTACTTCTCTATCATTTTTCTCCTCCTCTAATTGGTGGATGCGTTCTCGAAGCTCCAGATTCTTCGCGTCCAGATTCTGATTGCTGTCCTGTACCAGCTGTATTCTCTGCTCACAGTCTGAGCGAAGCTTGGACAAAATGTCAGTGAAACTCTTCTGGGCGTCTGTCACAGCATTCTCCTTTGCAACACCTTTGTTTTGGGCTTCTTCCAGCTGTTGCCGTAGCAACATGACTTCACTTTGGGATTGGGCTACGCGCTCCTGTGTGGCCTCCTGGCGCGCACTGGCCCGACTGACCAGCTCCTTCTCGGCATGCAAAGCGGCTTCTAGGTCTTTCACGCGTGCAGCTATCTGGTCGTTCTCACGCTGCATTGTGTTCATCAGGAGGTTCTTCTCCGTCAGCTGCAGCGCGGCCTGATGGGCCTGGTTCTCCAAGCTGTTTGCCTGCGCCTCTGCCTTGGCCAGCTTCTGAGAGAGGCTGCTGACTGCTTCATGCTGGCTGGAAGCGTCACCTGTGGAGATATATGGAGTCAGTGTCGGGACCACAAGAATAATCAAAAGTCTGAAAACTAAACTCATACTAACTTGAGAGCCTGTCTTTAAGACGATGATGTTCCTCTTTCTCCCACAGTAGAGCTTTCTCTGTGTCCGACCGAGCTGCCATGCAACGCTCCGCCTCTTGTAGAGCCACGGTCAAGCGAGTGCGGACTGACTCCAATTCCACCGCCATCGTCTCACGGGACTGGCGCTCATTCTCCAGGCGCGTCGCGGTCACAGTCAACTCAGACTTCAAGGTGGCCGTTTGGTTGTTGAAGTCCAGGACGCTTTGGTTCAAGGTGTCGCTGTTGTCTTTGAGAGATCGCCGCGCCTCGTCCAGTTGCTCCTTGAGGGCCTTATTCTCCTCCTGGAGGTCTCTCTGCTTGATGCTGCTGCTGGCCTGGGAACTTTCAAGGTCTGTTCTGAGCGTGCTCAGCTGCTCCTGAAATATGGAAATCTGCTGGAGTAGTTCACGCTCCCTGTCACTGGCCTCGGTGAGCTGAGACAAGGCCTGTGAATGATGAAATACATAATTTAGTAATACAATGTTCAACATTATGTCTAGTATGCACATAAGTACCAGTATTTTTCAAAGCATTCTTACTTTCGCTCATCTCAGTAAACATAATAACACATTTCTATATAAAAATAAAGTCAGATAGCTATTATTTACATTTCATGAATACACAGAAATGACCTTCCAGACCCAACCCTCCCATTTATCAGGGCTTGGTACTGGCACTGGACATTTCCAATGGCTGGGCATAGGGGCGCTGGGAGGGAATCAAGGTCATGCCATTGGCACAAAAGGCAGCAATGTGTACCATTACACCAACAGTGAAATTTAAATTATATAAAATATTTTTCAATATGTCATACAGTCAGAACCTTGAAGAAACAATCAAAAACAATTATTCTGTGTCATTTCAAGTTTTTAGGGGAAATAATTTTTCAACAAATACCATATAAAACACTACATATTTTTAAGATAGTTGGTGCTTGCGCTAACAGTATTCTGCACAAACCACAAAAGTCCATTCAAGGAATGACCTCGTTACTCTTGCTTATGTTCCTCTTGTTCTCCTCCTCTATCTCCTGCTGCTTGCGCACGTGACTGTTTAGCAGATTCTCTAGCACCGTCCGTGCGCTTCGCTCCTGAGCCAACAGAGTCTGGGTCTGACTGTGGTCCTCCTCGAGCTGGGTGGGTGACACACAAACTGTCCCTGTGAGCAGACCACTCACAGCATCTCGTTAAAATACCCATGTGGTTGGGTTGTACCTGTTTCTTGCTGTTCAGCAGTATTCGCATCTCCAGCTCCAGGTTTCTGAGACTGAGCTCCACTTTCTGTTTTTCCTGAACCTCCACCTGCCGCTGCTCCTCTGTCCTCCTCAGCTTGTCGCCGGTGGTGTTGTACATCATGGTGGCATTATGGCTGTTTTCCTGCTCCTGTCTTAGCTGAAATCTAAAATGCAAACATGATGTGGCAAAGCATGTGAGGTGTCAAAGACGGTCCATTAAATTTGCAGCAGAATACACTTACTTGAGGTTTGTGACTTCGGTCTGCAATTCTAGCCGGCTGCGCTCCAAAACAGCTTTAATGTCTTTGATCTCGTCCAGCGAGCTTCTCAGCTGCACCTTCTCCGTTTCAAGAAGGCTCACCTTGTCTGCAAAGTAGGCGTGGCGGCTTTTGGCCTTGTGAATGGAGCGCTCATAGTTATGGAAAATGTTCTGCAGCTTCACCATGCTTCTGGAGTCTGTGGAATAAGCAGAAAGTGAGGGAGTGTCTGTGGCTACGATAGAGTTTTTAATGACTTAAAAAAAATGTACCTGCTGTGACTGAGTCCAGGTTCTGGATGAAGAGTGAGCCACATCCATGGCCTGGAGTGGCAAAGTCAGAGTCATCTGTGGTCATGTCAGATGACGAATTGAGCTCATCCAGATCTTCGGACATCTCCAATCCTTTGAGTTTCTGAATGAAAATGGAGTCATAAAATGCATTTCATATACAAGTATTACAGTATCATTCTCAAAAAAGAAGCCGTTACCTGTTTTTTCTCTTCTTCTCCACTTTGGCACCTGTTGCCAGAACAAAAACATTATTGTGACAACCGATGACTAGTATACAGAAAGCCCTCGATCTATCTACGAGTTGCATTCCTATGATGGATTTATTGTGTAACTGTACACATGAAAATCCAGAAAAAAAGGGTGAAATACAAGAATTACATTGAATAGTAAGAACAATTTAACCCTGTAGCTGTCTTGCACACTATAAGAGGTGTTGCAAGGGAGGAGGGAGACAGGCTTATTGCGAGGAGGACATCTCAATAATGACACCACTATGCTGCTTTAATTATCACTGTCCATTTCATAAGAGCACATCCTTTCACATGTTCAAAGATTCATACAAGTTTATCCTCAGGATTATGATGGGGGATGCAGCCAATGATGATCGGCATTGCTCGCACTTTTCACTTCATTTTCTTTGGCACATTGCCATCAGAAGGATCTGCCTGAAATCTGTCTAAAAAAATGAAAGTGACATCCTTCATCAGCGAACCGACACCAACTTTGTATTCTTCCGCTGCATACATGTAACTAGCTTTTCATCTTTTTGTACTGTATTAAATAATAGGTGTGTGTACGTAACCATGAACGCCACAACACAAGGACTGCCAGTATGCATAAATATAAGAGGCCAGCTAATGCCGCATACGTACCTCCCTTCATCGTCCGATATGTCACTCAAAGTGCTGTCGTCAAACACAGAGAGCTCTCTGTTGTCAGTCTGAGGGGTTCCATGGGTCTTGCCCACCGCCGTCGGCTTCTCTCCGGACGGTGTTTTTGCTTTGCCAATGTTGGAGGTGCGCTGACATGAGAGTTGTGATTCCACCAATGCTCTGCTGCTGCTATAGAGAAAAAAAACAGACTAGTCAACAACTTCACAAACGCAATTACAAGAGATAAGTTTAGACTTTTGTGCACACCTCTCAAAAGTTGTAGGCGGCTGTGCTTGTTGAGAAGCCTCAACTTGTCTTGACGACTCTTTGGAACTCACTGACCTAGTCGCAGGTTTCTTATTGGTGAGTTCCTCTGAAGTTCTTCTACTTGTGTCACTGTACTCACTGATGGTTTTCATTGAAACAGCCCCCTTCACAGTGTCTTTGACAACCTGAGAAGAAGAGAATAGAGGATATGGCCGGTGTTAAGATAGTTTTGCACATCTCGTCCCCTGTCATGCATAATTGAGTCTCTTTGGAGACCTAACACCCGACTAACTCTACTTGACAGAGACGCACAAAGAAGCAGACTTCTAGTAGGTGTGAACATACATGCAAAGTCCATGCAGGATGCACTAGCCTACAGTTTATGAGGCGTTCTGTGAACCAGCATACACTCTTTTCAACACAGAATGGGGACTAAAAAGTGCCATATCACACAAAAAAATGAGAAAAGTTTCTTTGTCCAGAGTTAAGGCTGGCCACAAAATAAGATGAGACAGTCACAGGAGTGACTGCATCTTCTACCTCTTTTTGGAATTTTCCTTCTTGACTTTCAGGACAATCTTCATCTTTCTCGTGCTCAAACATGTCCTCTTTAGAGTCTTCATCAGAATCAATAGGAAGAGATGCTGAAAGTCTGCTTGGCAAAACAGACTGGGACTTGGAAAGCTCTTTTGGTTTCCTGTCAGAGCTGGTGAGGCTCTTCTCAGGTTCTTCTGCTTGAACGTTGTGACAAGGTTCAGGGTTGGTCTCATTAAATGTGGTAATACTGCCTTCCTGTGCTGCGAGGGCTTGTGCTGACTCACTGAGGATGGGTTCTTCTTCTGGTTCTTCAGGGAGCTGAAAGTCTGGTATCTTCTCGTTCAGGGAATTGTCAGGGGACTGTGAATCTTCTGATCCAGACTCTTTCTGTTCGGGCACAGAAAGGAGGACCAGCCTCCTTGCTCTAGCTGTGGGCCGTAAAATCACCTCCCCTTCCTCTTCATCACTTGACTCTTCATCTGCAGAGGTGGCCTCCTTTAAATCTCCGGCAACGTTAAAAAAGGTGGGTTTTGCTTCCATTTTCTCAACCTCTTCCCAGAGATTCTCACACTGCGTCTCAGGTAGAACTGCATCGTTAGTCGTCCCTTCTGGACTCTGCTGATCGTGATCATCTCCACCATCAGAGCCCATATGGCAGGGCGTGCATGGGTCGCATGACTCTAATGCATCATCTTTGTCCTTGGATGGCATGGTTGGAAAATGACAAAACAAGAAAAAGACCAAAAAAAGGAATTTCACAATTATCTTTCAATACCAATGATAGACAGAAGAGTTAAAGGGGACCTCTTATACTAATTTTTCTGCCCTTTGTATTGAGTTGTGGACTCCTATAGAGCAGCTACGATAACCAGCACAGAAAGCTTTTTAGTTCATCCAGAATCTGCACCTATTCGGCTGTATTTCTTTGGATTTTGTGGTTCCCGTAAAAACGGTCTGTTTCAATGTATTCCACCCATGCCCCGCCACCAGGCACAGCCACTCCGCCGTGGTTGGTCACACTCTTGCATGCATAGAAACACTTTCGGATGGGGCCGCTAAGTTTATAGGAGTTGATAATAAATGCCGATTTAAAATGTCGACTTGGATCCCAAATCCGTACAAGTAGAGACTGAACAGTCTGAGGTCTCAAGACAGTCTCAAGAAAAGAGGTTACTTTAAGACATCTCTCAATGGTAAGTAGCTTTTGCATTTTAGCTTTTTTTTTTTTTTTTACCAAATGTGGCCACCAACTGATACTGGACACTGATAAATTGTTACTTTCGGCTTGCTCAGTCCACACGAAGTAGGTAACGTTGCAAAGTCATCAGCTAGTCCAGCTGCATACTTGCTCATGTTCACAAAACAGTTCAGTGTGAAATGCCGTTGACAGATTAAAATGCATTTCTTTTGCTGGTAACAAACTCCAACCAGTTGCGCCTGATAGTGGCATTGTTAGGTATTGTACACATGTGGCAAGTAAACAGAGGAGCAGAGTTTGGGTAAGGGTGGAGTGCTTATCTGGCTTACAGACACGACCATATAAGGAAGTCCGCCCCTCTGTGACACCAAAAAGGGGCAGTTTTATGAAGCTTTTTGAAACCGTTAAGGGCTCACTTCCAAATGCGCAGACCTCATTAGCTGAAACTTTGGAATCGTTTACCACGAGAATACAAAATTCCAACTACATTTATATGTCAGAAAAGTGAAAAAAGCATAATAGGTCCCTTTTAAGATGGATATCTTAAATATATTGGTCATACAGGGGTTGAACAACACCCATTAGGTGCCCCCAAATCTTAACTGATCTTTTTAAGACAATATGTTCCCTAATTTGTCCCTAATTCTAACTTGTGCAAAGCTATTATAGCTGCATATGCCATTTTCTCCTTTAGTAGGAGTGGCCTGATCCATGAGTCCAGCCAGTATATTATATCGTAGTACGTTTTAATTTGAAGTTGTGACATCAGCACCCCTCTGCTCCTACTACTGAACAGCTGCACACAAAAGCGTGAACATTTGTCAAAACATGCTCTCACACTGTGGCGTATTTGTCAGAAAAAAAAAGTATAGAGAGACTTTTATTTTTCTGTATACGCCACACGGTGGTGCTCTTATTTAACTCCAAAGTTGGACCCACACTGGTCAGACTGACTTGAAATTTCTCACACCAAGTCAATGTACTACACAAAGCACCAACTGTAGCTTTAACGTGTTCAGCCACACCATCTGTGAATTTGGTACAAACCTTGAAGGGACTGACAGGCACAAATTTGAGCAAGATTGGTTGAAAACCAGCATCAAACTGGGCATGGGCGGGACTTAGCATCTAATTATTCATAAGTCATTGAGCGTTTGCCTAATGCTGATAAAACCGTAAGGATATCTGTATTACATATGTGCTAATATGTCTTCCAATGTCATTTACAGTCATGATTGTCTTGTAAAGTTGTTGTGTTTCACAACAGCTTTAAAATAGTATTGTTTTGGTGATGCTGTCACCTGCTGTTGCTGGTCCTCGTCCTCGCTTGCCTTTTCTAGGAGATCCGGGGAGCCTAAGATCAGATAGAGTCTTTATTAAAAAAAAGAAAAAAAAAGAATGTACACATAAGGATAGTTTAAAAATGTTTTTCTTACCTGCACTAACTGCTATCTGAGCCTGGTGATTGTCAGTATTGGCCTCATTGCATGATGAAGATAAACTGTCTTGGTCCCAGTCTGATTCTAAATGATGAAGTGATTGAAATGAAACGATGTGATTGCATATTGTTTGAAAGACCTGCCTGAAGCTTACTGTCACTGTCTTGAGGCGCCATCTTCTTTGTACGAGGTTGGGGATGAGGAGCGAGGGCTCGTTCATCTTCAGTGCCGAGTTTCCTGGGCGTAGCAATGGGCACTTGTGGGGACACCGCTTTCTGCTTACTGGAGCATTCTGGGACTTCAGGTGTTGGGGACCTTTTGGTGCATCCAGGGAGACTCCGCTTACTGGCATTGCTGGATGTATCCCAGTCAGATGTATCTGTTGAAAAAAAATTACCTTAAGTAAGCTAACGTTTATGTTAAGCCCAGTTTGGTGTTGAAAAATCACAAGTGACCTTCAGCATAGTCAAATTCTCCCAAACCAAGTTCTTCCATCAAGTCTGTAGAGGATATAGAAAGATGTAAAAGACAATCACGCATGTACGTATGTATTCATATAACTTGTTGGACTGCTGTCCCTCACCTGTCTTTTCCTTGCTTTTCCCTTCACATTTGCTCAAAAGCAGTCCCCATTTGGTCTCTTCACTCTTGTGGTTTAAAAATGATATTAGATTGTACTTTAGGGGGAAAATTTGGGGAAATTTAGATGTTACAGCGGCAGAAAGATAGAAAAAGCACACCAAACCAAATACCTATAGAAGGAAAAGATACCTATTTAGTAGTGGTGACCTTACCTCTTTTTGTGTACTGTCGTCCTTCTGAGCACCTTCAGTATCATTATTACGTTTATTTTCGGCCAAATCAGAAGGAAGTCCTGTTTTTACAAGACACAGCCATTTCAGTTTATTAAAGTTGATAATTATGTCAGCCGTTGCAGTAAAGCCCAAACAAGCATGCTCTGGATTGTCTTGTAATATCACTTTACTCCTCGAGGGTCACTTTAGCAGCAAAAGTTGGTTTCTTTTTTGGCAAAGCATTGGTAAAGGTTTTAGTCAATACATTTTTTTTAAATTGGAGTGTCACATACACTGATACACAGATACACACTACTGAGCTGATGAGCTAAAAACTACATTGTAAAGTATATAGAAAAACATTCATGCAAAATGTTGCAATGAGTGCACAAGACGAGCATTCCCATGCACATGAACTCACATTTAATCAGCATAAAATGAAATGCTTTTAATCCTACTTTATGTTGTGCTTGTTGCAGAGTGACACACATTGTGTACCAGGTACTACTATACTACCAAGACAATTCTGCTGAATGAATGATGTTAACCTGCCAGACTTTCTTGCTGTTGTGTTCATTGAATTATTAGCTGCGATGTTCTTGAAAGAAAAACGATCAGATCTACTTTTTAGACTTTCATTTCAAAAGAATAACAATTTCTTTACAGCACGTTTTGAAGTGCAGGTTCAGCAGGCTGATGTGCTGTGTGTAATAATGCATGCTGCATGCTGACATCTGTTGAGTGTTAATTGGGAGACAAATGGACAGACACATTGCACAGATAACATGCGGCCTAAAATGAGCATGGTGACCATTCCGTTCCTACCCTCCTCTCCCAGGCGGTCTCTTAGCCCACCTCTACTCCACCAAGGCTCCTGCATCCACTTGCCTCCTCTTAAAAATGAAGGAGTATACAACAAATCTATGAAATAAATGGTAGTTTTGAGTAAGTAATCAGTGTCCCAAACCTGATTCTGCAGCATGAAATGATGCTTGAAATGATTAGAAGGCAATGAAAATATCCATCCATCCATTTTCTATAATGTCTTCATAAGGGTCATGTGCCAGCTGGTCGCCAGCCAATCACATTCCATACAATGGTTGCCGAAACATTGATGTATTTGTGGCAGGCTTTACAAAAAATACTGTAGTGTACAAAAAAACAAAACAAAACAAAAACGACTGGGCTGCCACAGAAGGATTTGACACTGTCTTTTATTTTTTGATATAATTCACCAGGTAGATAGATTACAATATTTAATTGCTACTAATCACAGTTTGTCCAGTTAACTCAATTATCGCAAATCTTCTTTTGGTAAATAATTTTATACGCATCTTAGATACATAGGTTAAGATGCAATTAAGGCAAATTTATAATAATTAATTGATTAATGAATAATCAATGAATTATGTCATTTTTCTTTATTTTTGGAAATGTTTTTTTCAATACTGTGTGGGACCAATGTAGCTCATAGCCATCTGAGAAGATCAGATATATAGTTTTTGGTACCTAACTGTTTCCCAAATGTATCAGTATATGTATGAATGTATAAACGAGAGGCGTGAACTTAAAATCATATGAAGAAAGACGCTTAATGAAAGTAAGTACATTTACTTCTACGCTCAGTGCTCGATGCAGGCTTTATATGTATGATTTTTAAACAGCGCTGATATCAGGTGGATAATTACCCCTGGCCAATAGTATCCGACCACCCTAATAATAACTTACCTTCTTCTAATTTTTCTTCTGTGTCTCCAGACATCTCCTCTTGATTCTCCACTTGCATGCTCTTATTATCTTCATTATGGTCTTCATGCTAGTATTAAAAGAGAGGAAAATATTGCATACACAACCTTTGATGCAACAACGTACAGTACGTATATCTGTGTGTTTGTTTTTTTTTACACTCTACCTCGGAATCCCAAGAATCTTCCTCTTCCTTCTCTAGGCCCAAATCTGGACATAATAGGTTCATGATGATCATATATATATCACATGTAACGGCAATGTGAACTTCTAAGTGATGGTTTCACACAATTTTCTTGAGAATATCTATTCTCCGATCATGTATAGTATATCACGAAAGTGAGAACAACACATAATGATAATACTCTTTTGACAATGCTACAGAAATAAAACATGGATGTACTTTAGAGTAGGTAATGTACATCTTGCATAGCATCATAAACATAATATCCACTGAAAATTGACGAGTGCTGCTGAGAGGAATTCCAACATGTACTAGAACATTGTGAAACACGATAACATGATAAGGACACCAAACACAACAGCAAGATGCTTGCAGAAGAAGGTGATGGAGTGGCCAAGTATGTCTCAGCCACACCTGAACCCACTTGAGAACCTGTGGGTTTCATCAAGTGGAAGCAAGGAGGGTGGATGAGCGCAGGGTGTCTAACACCCACCAGCTCCATAAGTGATGTCCTCATGGACGGGTGGAAAAGTATCCCAGTAACTGCTGTACAAGCTGTACGGTGACTACTTTATGTATTTAGTTTCTATAGTATTGTCCCTTAACAGGATAGAATATAATGCTTGAATACTGAGGTGTGTATACTCACTTTGGTCAGATACTTTAGTGGCATGAATTACCTCTTTTCATATCTTTGGGAACATCTCTTTCAGGAACGTCTTGAGTGGCATGTAGGAGGTCTCCGCTTCCCTCGGGCTCGTCACCTGAGATTTCCTCTTCTGCCTCCTGTTCTTGTTCTTCCTCCTCTTCATTGTCACTATCATGACTCTCAGCATCACTGGGCTCCTCTTTCTGCGTAGAAACATGTGCTGATGAGATAACTTAACTGGTGGTGAGCAAACAGGGAGAATAATGAGAGGAAAAGTACAGAATCCAGAAACCCACAGCTGAAAATTCCATATGCAAGATCATGGGTGTCAAACTCCATCACACAGGGGGCCAAAACTCAATACCTACTGTAGGCCGAACTGGACATTACCCCCACCCACATGGACATTTTTTTTTACATTGGAGTGGGGTGTGTGTGCATTATTTTGTGTCCGTTCATTCCTGCTTTAAATGTATACTTTCCAATATATACAGTATGATTATGGCTTTTTGGCATAGTTGGTTGGTTTGTTGTGTGTGTGAAGTGATTGTTGATTGATCACATTTTCTCAATTTCTATGCAAAAGCTACACTATTTTATATCAACACAAAAACATCATAATCTATGAGATGTTTAACCCGGAAGAGTTTGTATCTGTGGATTGGGCAGCATGTTTTGCTGTTGTTAAAATGATCACTTTTACCTGCCTTACATCATTCAAGGTGTCATATTGTACATATTGTACAGGTGCGATATTGCACGTGTATTGTGTCATACTTGCCTCTTCATATTTTATTTAATATTTTAGTGCTAGCAGTTTTTTGTCATGTACAGTTGAATTATTGTGACTTTTGGTCTGAATATTGTTTCCACTTTTAAAATAAAAATGTCAGAGGAGCAGTTTATAACAGAGGAATCGCTGACTTACTAAGATCGCTGTAAGCATTTTGTTTATAAGGTCTGTGAGGCGGGCCAACTCAATGCTATTTTCCAAACACTTCCGAGGGCTGCATGAAATTGCAGCACAAGCCGGATTTGGCCCCCGGGCCTGAGTTTGACACCTGTGCCCAAGATGATAGAACTAATACTACTTAGCAGTTGTACCTGGACGGTGACACCTTTAATGTGTCTGTCCTCTGCATGCATCAAGCTCTCTACCTCATCGGTTGAGTCCAAATCAACATCATCGATGTCTGTGTGGGGCAATGCTTCAGAAAAGAGGCTTTCACGTGAATGACGTCGACCTACGGCGACATCAGCATTGATGGGCGGATTCTCTTCCTTTGTAACTTTGCTACCTCCATTATGTAGGGACGTATTATAGCCATCACTGATACACTTTTCATCTGCTTCAATGGCCGTCTCCGGAAGTCTGGAGAGATTTACTTGGACCACCATCTTATCTGATGGGCTTTGTGGATCCCCACAGTCCTTCACCTTATCAGCACAGCTATTATTGCTACTTTCTTTGTCCTTGGATTGTTGGTTTCCAGTATTGTCGTCGTCCTCAAGTTCTGATAGAATGGGGATGCCTCCAAAAAGCTGTCCCTCTGGAGTGACTTTTGCGCTTCCTCCAGCAGCTTGTGCATCATCATTTTCAGATGGAGAATCCCAATCCCAATCTTCGGCATCTGTAGCCAGTCTACTCTTACACTTGGGTGTTGCTTCAGGTGGTATCCGTTCATTGTTGTTGAATTTTTGTGGTGAGTTACTACCTTTATTTGAATGTGATGACTCCTTGGTGGGCTCTTTTGCTGAGCCGTCATTGTCGGATTCCTCTAAGGAGGATCCCCATGACGATCTGCGTTTTTCTTCTTTGTTTGAGCTGCCATCCTCACCGCCATCATCAGAAGCTCTCTCACCTTCAAGTACCACATTTGTTTGACTGGAAGCTGGAAGTGCATCAAGAACTGTCTGAATGATGTCTCGACTCAGTTCCCTCCCGATGTTGTCATCCTCATCGGAATATTTGGATTCAACTCTTACGGCCGACACAATCCTGCAATCCTGGTCGACTTCTGAATTCTCCTGAGGCTCATCCAAAGCGCTGTTCATAGGGTCACAATTCTGAGCTTTTCTGCCATCACCACACGCATCCAGCTTTTGCACATCTTCTACAGATGAATTGGACTGAACAGAAGCCAAAGAAGAGTCCTCCTCTTCTACCTCTTCACTTTCCTCATCACTGCTTTCCTCGTCAGCTTCCTCCTCCTCCTCCTCATCATCATCATCATCTTCCTCCTCGTCAGAGCCCTCATCTTCTGAGCTTTGGGCATCAGATTCCGAACTGGACTGACTTCCTGACAGCTGTGCTAATGGCTGACCTTTGCTTGAAAGACGCTCGGCTTGTTTTTAAGTATTTAGAAAGGAGGGGAAAAAGGAGAGGAATGATGTCAAAGGAAAGTAATAGAAGAATAAACAGACATGTTACCTTTGAGTAGATGGGGAGAGGGGTAGAGCTCATCTGGGAGGCTTGGGAAAGGAAAGGAAGAGGTGAGGGTTCTACTGGGGGCTTCAGGGGTATATTGGATGAGACTCTCGGGGCGCTATTGTCACTCTCAGATTCTGAACCGCTCATGGATTTATCAAGCACTGCAAAGGCTACGAGGGTTACAAAAACAGTTGCTATAAAAAGTTAAAAACGGAAGGTCTCTACAAATAATATATGCAAAGGTACCTTTTCCTTGTTTGATTTCTAGCATTTTCCTAAGGTTCATCTTTGGTGGGGTCTGGGAAACAAAGTAAATGTAAGCCATATTAAGTTGGTAAATCAAAAACTACATATGCAAAATAGCTGAATGCACTTCTAAAAATAAATATTGATTAAACCAACCTTTTCCTCTACAAGTGATTCACAGTCGTCCTCCGATGAAGCCCATTCATCAGTGCCGCCTTTTTTGGAGATCCTTAAAAGAAGATAGCAATGAAAGGCCTAAGCGGGGCTGCAGTAATTTAATGTAGTGGATATTGATGAGAAAAAAACAGCAGGAGCTTACCGACTTAGTGACTCAGCCTGAGAATTATCCTCAAAATCTGCAACAATACAGATACCTCTTAAAACAAGACAGACACAAGACAACAAAACATACGTGACAACCTTTAAATGCTCCCACAAAGTAGGATTTTGAACCGAATATAAAATTGGAAAAAGGTGTTGTCGTATTTCTCAAATAGTGGGGCAGGCCCCCGCAGTGGTGCGAGGACTACACTGGTGTGAGGACGACACTATTCCGAAAAGTGATAACTCAGCTAACGTCTACTCCAGTGTTTTGGTAAACATCCAAATTTTTTGCTAAAATTTTGCCTTGGTTTGTGTTCACCCACTTGGTTGGTGTTCAAAATGGGTACAGTTTGTTTACACTGCCATCTTGGCTAACACGAGCAAGACAACATATTTTTGCTTTTTTGTCTGGCAAACCATGTTTGAATTATTTGTTTACTTTATTTACCTTTTAGGGTACACTTCAATTGGTGTTTCAACCATAGTGGATGGTACCTTAACATTTCATTGTATTTACCAAGATCTTGTATTAAGTTAACACCTCACCATCTATGTCCAAGGCTGGTCCTCCTACAGAGAGGCCAGTGTTGACGCCTCGGGAAGGATTGCCCATCTCTGATTTTGCCTTATTTTTACTTGGACCTGGATAAGACAGGGAGGCCACCCGGTGTCTTTCGGTACCGTGCTCAGCAATGAGGAGGGCACAACTACAAGAAAGTGGAGAAACTGAATGTCACCATTTGCTGAGGTTCCATACATGTGAGTTTCCCTTAGGTCAGGTCCTGTTCCGTGCAGCTCAAGAAGACAAACTTACGGATGATGGCTTTCTATGGCTGCGTAGTCCTCAGCTGATTGTCCTTTGTTATCCTTAAGGGTAATATCGGCATCAAACTGCAGGAGCATTCGCACCATGCTGATATGTCCACTGCCAGCGGCGATCATTAATGGAGACCTTGAGGTTGAGTGAAACAAATATATGCTATGTATTGCAAATGTATTATTGGTGTATCATTGTGTTGTCGCCAACCTTTGGTCTTTATCCAAGTTATTAACATCGGCTCCATTCTTCAACAGAAACTCTGTCACATCTAGGTGGTCTTCCTGGACTGATACAGTCAGCGGTGAAAGACCCTCCTAAAAATGAGATTAGAGGGAAAAATCCACACTCAAAAGGATAAAAAAGAGACACAGCTTTCAGAATCTATACGATATATCACCTTGTTGTGAACATTGATGTCAGCATCATGCTTCACCAAGATGTCAACAGTGGAGATGGATGGCATGCTGGATGCCAAGTGTAAAGCCGTGTTGCCATTCACATCCATCAGGTTGGGATCTGCATTGTTTTCCAGCAGGATGTTCACAATTACATCATGCTGGCCTTGCACTGCCTGATAAAATGGAGCAGAATTATCACGAATCAGCAGGAAAACCGCCAACGATGATGATCTAATTGTATCATGTGGAGGGTTACCTTTATTAAGGCCGTCCTATTTTCATTGTCACATAAATTGAGCTTGGCTTTTTTCTCCACTAAGAACTTCACCACCTCAGAATTTCCACTGGCGCAAGCAATGTGTAATGCTGTCCTGTAAGAGAAAAATTTGCAGAACACTTTTGTCATATAGAGGATTAGATTTTTGAAAAACAGGTCTGTGGTTAGCGCACAGGCGACACAGCTCGGAGAACAGCATGTTCTCCCCTTGTGTATGTGGGTTTTCTCCGGATACTCCCATTTCCTCCCACCAAAAAACATGCATACTAGGTTAATTGGTGACTCCAAATTGTCCATAGGTATGAATGTGAGTGTGAATGGTTGTTTGTCTATATGTGCCCTGTGATTGGCTGGCCACCAGTCCAGGGTGTACCCCGCCTCTCCCCCAAAGACAGCTGGGATATGCCCCAGCATGCCCTCGACCCTCTTAAGGATAAGCGGTAGAAAACGAATTAATGAATGTTTGTAGTCCGTCTGTAAATGAACAGCAGAGCAGCGCACCTGTTCATATAAAGGATCTTTGACAAGTGTACACATTGTGTAGGGAACCTTTGACCAGCATAAATATTACACTACTATTACATTCAATAATCATGTTATGGTACAGCAGTCTTTTGACTGTCATGCAGAATATTAATAATAGTGGAGCCCAGAACAATTAAGATGAATATAATATCAACAAGTGGCGCTCCAACCCCTTACTGACCTGTTCTGCTTGTCAACCTGATTGATGTCATTGCTTTTTACAAGATGCTCCAGCTTGGACACATCTCCCTTCCAGGCAGCCTTGTGAAACTTTCCCAGGTCCTTTTCTTTCACTTCGTAGCCGACAGAGACTACGTTTCCTCTGTTGGGTGTACCAGATGGTGATTGTTTCCTCTTGGAAAAGCTGAATAATTTCTTCATGGTGCCCACGGACGAGGCGACTCTTCAGTGCCGCTACTGTACTGCTACTTAAGCGCTCTCATATCCCAGACAAATAAGACGTCTAAAGCGGATTACCCTTGGAAAATATCCCCGGAGTATGACATAGTTTGATGTGGCGACGCGAAACAAAGTCCCGCCGATGTATTATCAGACACTTTAGCGTCCTTGGAAGGTATTAATTATTTGTGTTTGAATGGAATGTTCCAAATGAGCCAAGGGGACCGCCACAAGCGGCGCCTTAGCGATAGTGAGCTATTGCGCATGTGTGAGTAATAGGGTTCTTCTTCTCCTGGTTGTCCAGCTATTTGGGGGTATAGCGCCATCCTGTGTTCAAGAATGGGACCCCCTATTATTACACGTTCTGTTTCAAAGTTGTAAAACCACCGGCAACAAAACAAATGTTACATTAAACTGAGAAAAAAATTAACAAAAACATTAAAATATATAATTTAATTAAGTAAGCATCTACGGCATGATAAAGTACAACACTTTTAGACTATAGTACAATTCTGTCAATGAGGAAATAAGAGCTTTCACAGCAGGAAAATGGACAGGAGCAAATAATTATATACACACTGTATTTGTACACCAGGTCACCTGAAAACGACAAGCCTGATGCTCTAGTGAAGAGGCTGTAAAGTAAGCATGCATAAGGATGTATGTATGTATGTACATTTACTACACAGCCACTACTTTCCAAAAATCCTACAGCTCTTTCAGTTTTGCTGTAGGCCTCTTGGCAACCTCCTTGTTTATTTTGACTTCACCTCCCTGAAAGATTTATTTTGGGGTCAGACCTTCTAGAACGGACAAATGACACTACAAACTAAAAAAATGTATTTATTGTGGACTTCTGAATTCTAATCCATTTTATATACCTTTTTTTTATTTTCTCCTTTTCCATTCAGAGGGTCTCAGCTCGAGATTCAGAACCCATTGTCTGCTCAAGAAGATATACTTACAAGCACACTCATATATAATTTGGCGGAGTGGGTCATTAACTAGGAAACAGAAGCTAACTCATTCAGGAAACCACTTCCAGCTGGGTGTGTCTGAGCCCGGTGTTCCCCGCCTTAAAAGGCTGTAGTTTTACAGGGCTCGCGTGGAACGGTGTGGGATCAAATGACCACCCATCCTGCTTGCCAAAAGCTTTGTGGTGTTGCCTGCAGGCCGCCTCCTCACATCAAAAGGTGAAATAGTTTGTTCAGGCTGGAGGTGGTGTGTGTGTGTGTGTGTGTGTGTGTGTGTGTGTGTGTGTGTGTGTGTGTGTGTGTGTGAAATACCTAATGGTTGCTCCCTGCTTTTGGGGCTGTATAGTCTACGCCTCACCTTCCAAATCTTGCATTTAAAGTGTTGAGTTTTTAGTTAGGGGTGTCCATACTTTTTCCACCAAGGGCTGCATATAGAAAGAAGAATTAAAAGACGAAGGCTCCACTTTGATGGATCTAATATGCATAAACCAACCCAATGCAGGTCAACATATGTTTCAGAACTGCATGAAAATGCATTTTTAGAATGTGTTAAATGTCTTTATTAACTTATATAGTTTAGTATTCTCATCATTTTGCAGCATTTTTCCATTTTAATAAAGAGAGAGACCTAGATAGATGCAGACCCCATCATTATTCACACATTGGCCACGAAAGGAAACCATAGCACCACACAGTAATCCCACTGACAGCCGCTAGAGGGCGCTATAGCACCATGTATACCATAATTCTACTGTTAGCCTTATAGCAGTGAAGGGAACCAATAACAACGAAAGGTATTTAAAAGCGTATATTTCACTGGACTGTAATCCAACAAAATGAACCCATTTACGCACCTAAGGTGGGTTTGAATTATTTAGAGTCATTTCACACATTTAGCAAGCGCTTATGATTTAGGATGCAGTTTAAGCGAATTTCAATACTAAACACACCAGAATCAAAATCGGCGTTCTCCAGTTTTGCACCACTAGGGGGCGCCGGGTGCCCACATCCCTTTTAGAAAGGCGTTGGCCGTCACTTTTTTTTGTGCATGAAAAGCACCTGAAGTCAGCACAATGCAGATTTCTGAAACTAGATTTAGAGTGAAAGTAATAGAATATAAATATGTGCATGCATCCGTGTGTGGAATTGTATCACATATACAACTAATTTTGTCCAATAAAAATAAGCACATTTTTCAACGCTTCATTTAAATTTGTTGATTTTTTTTTTTAGTTGCAGTCCAAAAGAAATGTGCCAAAGTCATTCGAAAGCAGGGACAAGTTGTGTAGAAGCGTAAGAATAGAGGTGGAGCTAAAGTGCTACTACTATGTAAAGCGAGCCTGTTGTTTACTTTACTTTACTGTGTTTGTGCGCGTGTGGAGGCCAGCAGTCTTGACGTTGCAGGACTAAAGTGAAGCCTGGTTGGTGTTGTTCCATGTACTTTATGTATGTACTTATGTACATTACATTTTTTCATTGAAATTGCGCTTTAAAGGAAAGCACACTCCAAAACATATTACCCAGCTAGTGTATAAAATGGTGCAATTCCTTTGTGTTTTCACTCAAGAATCTTGAGTCAATAAATCAGGTTGCAACACTCAACCAGCGCGTAATTACGCGGGGAGCCCATAGTGAGGGGGGGGGGGTAGTGTGTGTGCGTGTGTTTTCTGAGAGGGGGTTGGACTTCCAGCAGCCAATGAGGAAGTCGTCCGAGAAGTCTTCGGTGACTGACGGCGTGACTGAAGGTTATATACTCTGGCTTTTACTACGACGGTACATTTAAACACAACCGTGCAGCGTGGAATCACACACACGAAAGGACCCACGAAACACCAAAAAAAGGATCTGTTATCAAGATTTGATTTTGTTTTGGGGGACATGTCTCACGTCCAACTGTCCAGTATCGCAATGGAGAGGCTGGTGGCCCGGAGGACCTTCCCCCTCCACAAACGCACCAGCGTCTGCCGGAACCTCTTTGGACCGGTGGACCACGACGAGCTGAGCCGGGAAATGAGCGTCAAGCTACGGGAGATTTCCGAGCGCGACCGGCAGCGGTGGAACTTTAATTTCGAGACGAACACCCCCCTGGATGGGGACTACAAGTGGGAGGAGGTGCCCTTGGAAAAGGCCCCCGTGTTCTACCAGGGAGCGGCCCAGCGGGCCGCGGCGCCGCCGACGCCCGCCAAGCAGCACCCGGAGGGAGGCGTGCTGGAGCGCCTGGCTGCCCCCGAGGGGAGCGACGGAACCCCAGTGGAGGTCAACCAGGAAAACTGCACTGATAAGCTCAACGCTCGGAGGCTAGCCCACAGAAGGGCCCTCTGTGGGGGACGGAAGAGGCCGATCCCTGCCGACAACAACACACACATCACAGGTATGTTTTGGTGCTCGTCCACGCACCTCGCATCCAGGCTGCACTACACGGGTTAACCAACCCACTTTTGCTGCCCTTGCAGATTTCTTCGTGAAGCGAAAGAAGGCTGCGGAGAGAAAGTGCGTGGACCTAAGCCATCAGTCCAAGTCTCCCGTTCCTATGGAACAAACCCCCAGGAAGAGGATCCGCTGATGGTACGTCCACTTTCTTTGATTTCTTTCCATACTTGTCTTATATGGAAAAAGACTGAGAATTTTCTTTACGTTTATTATTGAGATAATTCTATTTCCTATCATACCTTCGGCCTTCTAAATATTTCTCTTTACCATCTCAGGCTTTCTTTTTTTGGTGATGGATTGTGGGGCTCAGACCATTTATTTGAAGCATTTCTCTGCTTTATTTTGAATGTAATAATAATTGATAATTAATATCTTGGTCGGTGTTGAAATTATATTACATAGAAAATACATTTTAAAATGCTTTGTATCATCTATTCAGCTTTATTTTGAAAACCAGTCGTATTTACTATTGGAGATCTAGACTTTTTTTGGACTGTTTTATTTTGAAAATCACTACTCTTTGCTATTAAGGTAAAAATTTTGAACATTATTATTTACTATTTTACAGCTATCAGGCCATTTGATTTGTTTTAATTTGAAAACAATTACCGTTTCCTATGTTGGGGCTACTCTTTTATGGAATTGGACTTGCTATATTTTGAAAATCACTATCGTTTTGAAAACATTACTATTTACTCTAGTAAAGCTATTCCATTTGGTGGTTAGACTGTCTTATTTTGAAAATCATTATGTATGATAGTTGAGCCTTTCCATTAGGTGACTGGATTAGTTTTAATTTGAAAAGCATTTTTATTTGTTTATGGACTCCTATGTCTTTGTTTAGAATTTACTATAGTTGAGCAACTTTTCAGGTTGTCGGACTTGGTTTCACTTAGAAAAGCTTTATTATTTACAAATTTGGGTAGTTTTTTCTTGATTTTGGTTGAAATAGTGTTTTTCTAGCTTTATTTTGGAAGGATTTGAAAAAGCAATGGAAGGGTGATCTAAGGGGATGTGGGTGGGTTGTGTGTGAAAGGGAGGGGGAGGGTTTTAGTGATAGTAAGTGGGGGAGGGGGAGTTTGCGTCACAGATTTGGCGGGAAAAAGGGGTTCCGCCCCAATGCTGAGCTTGCATCCCAGCCAGCAGGACGCTCTTGTCTGCCTTCTTCTTTTGCTCCTGGAGGAAACTCATTTTAAACATTTTCTGCATTTTTTTTGTCTTTTCCCAGGTTGGATTTTTTTGCACTACTTGCGTGGGCATGTTTGAGGATGACGATGAGGAGGGAGAAGAAGAAGAAAGAAAGCAAGGGGCGTCCTGGTGGTGGACTGTAGTCTCAGCCTCCCCAGCCTAGAGTGGACTGTAAGAGGCCAAGATTGGCTGGCTGCTCCGGTCTGAAGCGGAAGGAGGAGCAGCACGGACCCAAACTCCGGACCACTACCACCGGACTCTCAGGACTGAACATTGTTTTTGGGGTGGGGGGAAAGGTGCGTGTGTGTGTGTGAGGGAGGGAGGGGGGGCAGCCTTTTCTATCCAGTACAAATGTAGCATTGGTTGTTTGCTGCCACTCGACAGTGTTAAATGTTTTAACATCTGTGCAATCCTTGAAAAACAGACTTTAAAAAAATGTGTCTACACTGGTCAAAAGTGTACAGCTTTATTGAGACACCAGCCCTATATTGTGTTTCTTCCGTAAATGTATATTTAACTTATAATTTATTTATGTTGCTTTTTCTATTTGTTAAGTGAATTGTTGATTTGTATTTTATTGACATATTATTTGTGTTATTACTGGTGTATTTGCAATCACATAGTTTGTCCTCCCCCCCTTGTGAGTGTAGCCTACACCGTAGTTGTTTGTGTCTCTGAGCCATTTTTTGTTTTGAAATGTTTGTGTCCCGTTCAAGTGCCCTCATGAGCAAAAGATGAGAATAAAACTGTTTTTTTCCCCCACTTCATCTTTGTCCTTTGTGTGGAGTTGATATTTGGTTTGCTCTCCATCCACTGTGTGGGACTCAGGTGGCGTCTTTATATACCTTGGAGGGGGGTGCGCACGGGTGGGGAGTGGTGGGTTGGGTGGGGGTGCATTGAGACTTGAGCAGCATGGCAGCTGCAGGATATAGGCTGGGATTTAAAGGCCCTTTGGCCTCTATAGACGCAGCAGCTGCCTTTGGATCCCCGCTTTGTCCGCAACCGAGACTCCCCCACATGCAGCCGCACTCAACGAGCCCCCCGAAAAGACACACACACACACACACGCTGTTTACTCCACTGTGGATACACCGGGCGTGGAGGCCACCTGCCAGAGCTGGAAAGAGAAAACCTCGTCTTTTTTTTTTTTTGTAATTGTCCTCTCCTATTGACACACATGCATTGAACAGGTCATACTTGCAAGTTTACACTAAGCTGAAAGAAGCCCAATGCAAACAGGAGTCTGCTGACGCGTCAATCAGCGCTTAGCACCTAGTCTGACCTCCAATTTAGCGGCGTTTATTTCCTGGCAAAGTCTGGTAATGGTAATGGTTTTATTTCATTTGAACATGCATCAGATTACAATTGAGTGCATCCCATAATCAGTTCCCAGTTCCACATGTCCAAAAGGAGTAGGAAGAAGCAAAGCTTATTAAATCCTACCCCTCCATCTGGTACTTTTACAATCAGTAACTGTTACATTTGTTCACTTCCTGCTTTCCATAATACAGTTTAAGGTTTTTTGGGGGTTTTTAATAATGCACCTCGTAATATGAGCATCCAATGCCATAATGGGTACCATAGTAAGTGTCAATATAGTGATATATATAGCACATCATGACTGGTTCAAGACTCTTCATCCTTGTATTTAGCAAACATCAACTGCTTGTATTGTTTCTTGAATTGGCTCATCGTTGTGCATTGTTTGATTTCCTTACTCAATCCATTCCATAGTTTGATTCCACATACTGAAATGCTATGGCTAGCATAACGTAGTCCTAGCATAGAAGTGTTTCAAATTTAGTTCTGCTTTTGAATTCAGTCAAACTGGAAAAAAAAAACATAGAAATATATTTCTATCCAGATGAGGTGTATTAGTACAGTTCAAAACAGAAGCTGATGCCTCAGAAGTCACATAGACGTGTTAAATTTGAACAAATATGCCTAACATAACTGCAAAAAGTTCACTTCTTTTTACACTTGAATGATCTGAAGAAAGAAGAAGCACAAAAGTACAAAGGGGGAGTAATTAGATGATTTTTTCCTTTTGGTTTTACAATTTATGTGGAGTCAATACAAGTACAGTAAGCCCCCCGGTCAAGGTCTAGCGGAGGCGGTCCCAGTGATCAGTGGGTATCGATCTTATATGGTTTCAACCAGACCTGGTGGCCAGGCGTCTCAGCTATAATTAACTGTGTGTGTGCGTGAGATCATTAAAAAGAACTGGGTGCGGCCTTGTGACTGCGTATTTCCTCTCCGTTATGAAGCAGTACCATTCTGTGCTGAGCATACAGCGGGAAAACAACATGGCGGTTAACTTCTTGACGGTTAACCTTAAGGACAGTACATGAAAGTTAAGGTAGACTAATGAATGATACTATATATGTCAGAAAGTCAGCATAGTAAGACAGTTTTGTGTTTTACTATAATCAGTGGTTAACTTATTTTTACACTTGTAAGTCAATCAGGAATGTTTTGTCTCTGGAATTTCCTATGATCTGTATTACATCTGTATTACATCATTTGTCGCTAATGTTAAGCTTGTTTTGTTTTTTTGAGTGTTTTGTGTTACAGAGTTTAACTTATTATAACTTATTTTTATTTTTACACTACTGTAAGCTACTTAAAACATCGCCTGTACTGTTAATAAAG
The DNA here is from genome assembly GCF_030265055.1 of Doryrhamphus excisus. Taxonomy (NCBI): domain Eukaryota; kingdom Metazoa; phylum Chordata; class Actinopteri; order Syngnathiformes; family Syngnathidae; genus Doryrhamphus; species Doryrhamphus excisus. The sequence goes on from NC_080471.1 coordinate 8,055,373, forward strand.
TGATTTTGGAAGCAATTATTTATTTACCTTACCTTATTACCTTTTCATTTACCTTATTTTTATTAAGAAGGTTGGAAAAGTGAAACATGAGACATTAAAACAGACGTAAAACATTGCTTGGACAGGTCATATAAGTTACATGATGCTGTGATGTATTTATGGAAATGATCATTTTAAAATTCCTGTTGTTTCTTATGGGAATTTTATTTAGTTTTGTGAAAATGTGAGTAGTTTTTTTGCATGTTTTAGCAGGCCTCTGTAGATGTGGGGAGGCCATATTCATAACGATAATTCTGACAATTATCCATAACGTTGTCCAATGGCCTTGACTGCGTGACAGCATCCAAATGGAGACTTTTGATGGCAAGAGTGACTTTGTGGGCTTTATGCAGCCATAAGCTGCCAGGGCTTGTTCTGATTTCCAACACAAAGCGTTTTGGGGCTCCTTTCTTTGCTTTTTGTTGCCATATGGCAAATCCATGTAGACATAGCCAAGACCCATTCAGTCAGCCACAGAATGTCCTGCATCAGAGAACAAAAGACGCTTTGTCTGCCTGCTCCATTGATACCATTTGCCGAAAAAAATATTATAATTAATCTATGGCTATATCCAGCTAATTAACGCCCATATGCCCGCGGGGAGCCGCGGGGGTCATTGAGTGGAGTTTTAAAAATCTCAATAGTTTACATGTTAAAGACAACAGCTGTTCATGTGTTACTTTAATGAAGTCCCCTCTGTGCTGGATTCAGGCGCTGGCGTCCCCCCTTCAGAGTTAAAGGGGGTCACCTTTCTTTATTTATCTCTTCAGCAGTACAACTATTTAAAATTTGTCCAAATGAATTGCACTCGTTTCTGCCAAAGACGTGCTGGATTTGAGAGGTCAAATGCAAAGGCCTTAAAAACGTTTTAGCTATAACAGGGGTGCCCAAAGTAATTTTATTTTTTGTAATTATTTTTTTTTATATACATTTTTATGTTAATGGGGGTGGAGCAAACCCCACACATCATATTTCAGTACTTTTGCATGAATAACTGCTACATCAATGTCTCATTTCCATACCCATCATTTAATAATGGCTTGAAATGATGTCTGTACAGGAAGTGACTGCTATGACTTAATTTGCTTTTGATGGACACAAAGGAAGGAGATGACAGTTTATGCGTGGGCCTCCCTAACAAGCCTACAATGGAATATAATGACACGCGCAGCTGCTGGCGAAGGGAATCGGTCTCGTGGGCCCTGCACGGCGTGTCCCGACTGACCTTTGCCAGTCTCATATTTGAATCCATACACAATCTTATATACATTCTGTGACAAGTGATGGAATTATTTGTGAATCACAAATATGCCATAATTTTGGGGCAGTTATTTGCTAAATGTGAAAACATATTATAGTGTAGTTAAGTATTTTATTGTTTTATATTAGGGATGTCCACTATCAGTATTGTCTGGTCAATATACAGTGGTGCGTTGGTCATTAATCGGTTTGCACATAGATAATAATAAAATTAATCTATTCCAGACACACAAAAACGTTAACACAAAACACATTTTACAAATGCTATAGTTTTACATGCATAAAATGATGCAAACATAATGGCAAATTACAATTACAAATGAATGGAATTACTTTTTCCTAGTTTTCGGAAAAAAAACAAACACAAAACCATCAATTAAACAGTAATTAGAATGCCTATGTTTTATTGTTGGAACCAGAAACAAGTGTGTAACATGGATGTAAAATGGTACAGGCAGAACCAACGAGTGTCACCCTCGATATAAGGTTGATAGACTATTATGTTATGTGGGAATCAGATTAGTATGCAACACAGCCAATGACGAAGTCACTCCCATCACATTTACATTGTCCTTGAAGTAAAACTAAAATCATGCTGTTTGGTATCAGCAGAAAGGACACGCACCAGCAAATACAAATAGACGGTGTGGACAGTGAAAGGGTGAACGAAAATAAATTTCTGGGGATCACAATAGATGAAAATATGAGCTGGAAACCTCATATTACAAATATACAACATAAGGTGGCCAAAAATATTTCAATATTGAACAAAGCAAAATTTGTTCTCAATCAGAAATCACTCCACACTCTTTATTGCTCTCGAGTTCTACCATATCTTACTTATTGTGTGGAAATATGGGCTAATAACTATAAAAGCAATCTTCACTCGCTAAATGTACTGCAAAAAAGGTCAGTAAGGATAATTCATAATGTCGCCTACAGAGAACATACTAACTCCTTATTTCTAAAATGACAAATACTTCAACTTGCTGATATAGTTCATCTTCAAACAGCTAAAATAACGCATAAGGCTAAAAATAACCAATTAGCTAAAAATGTCATCCAATACTTCTCTACAAGAGAGGAGAAATATGATCTCAGGGAAGAAGTACATTTGAAACACTTCTATGCTAGGACTACGTTATGCTAGCCATAGCATTTCAGTATGTGGAATCAAACTATGGAATGGATTGAGTAAGGAAATCAAACAATGCACAACGATGAGCCAATTCAAGAAACAATACAAGCAGTTGATGTTTGCTAAATACAAGGATGAAGAGTCTTGAACCAGTCATGATGTGCTATATATATCACTATATTGACACTTACTATGGTACCCATTATGGCATTGGATGCTCATATCACCTTGTACTTCGGTACAAGGTGCATTTAAAAACAAAAAAAACAAAAAAAAAAACCTTAAACTATTTTAGGAAAGCAGGAAGTGAACAAATGTAACAGTTAGTGATTGTAAAAGTACCAGATGGAGGGGTAGGATTTAATAAGCTTTGCTTCTTCCTACTCCTTTTGGACATGTGGAACTGGGAACTGATTATGGGATGCACTCAGTTAATGGAATTATTTAGTCTTTGGATTGTAAATATGGAATTTGCAGTGAATAATTTCATACTTATAATATGCGTGATGTGCTGAATGAGCCCACTTTATCATTTCACTGATTAGTCCTAGTTCAGAATTTCATACATTTTACTCCATGACACAAATAATTGTGCAGATTGTTGCCAGCATGATTAAATTGTGAGAATTTAACCTCCCAAGATTAAAAGATGACAATATTTCTCATTTAGAGAAATGTAGTGATGCGTGCTTTCTACTAACTTCAATTCCGAGCCGATACTTCAGGCTGAAAATTCAGACTGGTATTAGAAATAAATTAGAAATACATTAGAAATAAATGATTAATTATTCAGAACTATTATAAGAATAATGGCGGCACGGCGGTCTAGTGGTTAGCACGCAGACCTCACAGCTAGGAGACCAGGGTTCAATTCCACCCTCAGCCATCTCTGTGTGGAGTTTGCATGTTCTCCCCGTGCATGTGTGGGTTATCTCCGGGTACTCCGGTTTCCTCCCACATTCCAAAAACATGCTAGGTTAATTGGCCACTCCAAATTGTCCATAGGTATGAATGTGAGTGTGAATGGTTGTTTGTCTATATGTGCCCTGGGATTGGCTGGCCACCAGTCCACAGGGTGTACCCCCCCTCTTGCCCAAAGACAGCTGGAATAGGCTCCAGCCTCTCGTGAGGAAAAAGCGGTAGAAAAAAATGAATAATAAGAATAGATATTGTATTCATAATTCACACATGACTCCGTTCACGATTGGTCATCGTTTCAACAGAAAACTTGAAAAAGTTTTGATTTGAGAGTCAATTTTAGAGCATCAAGAGCAGCAATCTGAAGTATCAATATTTTAGTATCGATGTACACATCATCGACATTTTCATTTTTTTTATGCATTTATTTATTGCAGCGGTTAACTTGTTTTTACACATGTATGGCAACGGTTAACAATATTAGTAATTCTGTGAAAACCACAAGCTCTATCCGCCAATCATTTCACGGCTGCAACTTTACAAGGTGAATCCAATAAACGTTGTACTACAAAAAACTGTCATTGCAAAGCAAAAAAAAAAAAAACAACAACCTTTAAATCACATCCTCCTCCCCTCGGCAGTGCACAATTAGCGGGGCAGCGTGCAATTAAGCGTAGAAAGGAGGCAAATCGGGCCAAGGGAATTAGCATTTTCCATGACCATCTGGCATGGGCGCAGGCGAGTGGGAACAAAGGCGAGCTGCATGGAGAGGAGAGGCGAGTGTGCCATCGCATTGACCTGCAAATGAGGCTTTGTCCCCCAGTTAAAGCTCCCTGACCCACCCCCCTCCCTCTCCGCACTTTCTATTCGTGGTGAATGGGATGCTAAATTTAGCCCAGTGTTTGTTTTGAATGTGCAGACCAGACACTATTGGACAGCTGATGAAAGATAAAGCTATTTTTGTGTCTCGTAGTAAAAATTGGATGGTAAATAAAGATATGGTGATAACACAAAAAAAGGCAGGTTAAAGCAATAAGTATAAGCTTTTTAATGCTGTTGGAGTTCCATCATAAGAAATAATGTCATTGAATGAACACCTTCCAGACACCCAAACATATGAAAGAAAGAATTATTATAGTTAGTAAGTTTAGCATCTTCAGCAGCAGCAACGATCCAGTCATTATTTGCACTATGACCCATTTATCATTGCACTAAAATTAATATATCTGCAATATGCCTGCTCCTGCATATGCTCCTGTGCAATACTATGTGTATATTTTGGATATCTTGTATATATATTGTTAAATTGTCTTTTTTTACTCTACTTTTATATACTTAAAAAAAAAAACTTGACTACTGCACTGAAAGGAGAATCTCATTGTGCATCTTGTATCATGACAATAAAGGCCATTCCATTCCTCATAACACACCGCCCATGCTTCCTGTTGTCCCCCTTAAAACAATCCCTCTGCAACCAGTGTTAACTAGGAACCTTTACCTCCTGAGCGTCATCACCACAGGCCGTATGATGCTTATTAGGTGGAAGAAAGGAGATATATAGAGTTTTTCATTGTTCTGTGTGACTTCTGTGAACAAATAACTCGGACCCACATAATAAAGATGATTAAAAGAGGTCTCATCTTGGTTGTTTTTTTATGTTCCATTTAAAAAACATTGAAAAACTTGACAAAGTTAAGAGGTTTTACATTTTGCGTGATTATTTGGACCACATTTATTGACTTCTTTGTGTGTTTTTTTTGCCTCCATCCACTTTGTATTCATGCCTGCGTGGGACAAAGGAGCCCGGCGACTCCATCCACACAGAAGGCGGCGTGACAGGGAACTCGTGTCAGCTTTTCAAATATCTTCTTTTCTATCTCCTTCTTTTTCTCCCTCGCATCTCAACTTTGGTGTCTCTTAGTGCGGAGGAGGAGGAGGAGGAGGAGGAGGTATGAGAGAGGGAGATGGGTGGGAATCAGCAGCCTCCCTCCTCCTCCGCCTCCTCCTTCACTGTGCTCTCCACACGCATCAAGGAGATCGGATTTAACGCCGCGTGTGAGAAAAGCTGACTTTACAAACTTTGACAACAACGATGGTAGGGTCTTAATAGCCACGTGGGGCTAGTTACTTCCTGGAAAATATAGAAAACAAATCATCAGATAAATAAATGTGAGCTATATGTGTATTTGTAAATATGTACTTAGACACTAGAGTAAGTACACTATAATAAAAAGAGCTGTATCAAAACATCTGTACTACATTCTACTGAGAACTGGGAGTTATTGCGTATGGATTTGGTGGGGTATATTCAAGTGTGTTCAATATAATAATATACCTACACTATAATGTAGTGTGGCTGCCCATGGAAATATTGGTTTCAGAGCTGCAAATGGTACTGTACTGTGTTGGGGAATTACTTTTTCACTTAAAATAATCCTATTGTAATAAATAACTTTAACAAGTAAATAAAGATACTTTTACCGAAGTCCGTCTTCTCAATGGAGCCGTCTGTTTTGCCCCTTGAAAAGGGTAAAAGGTCACTTGAGCGATTTGGGGGCCAAAGTTAAGCCATGTTATCCTTCCCTGGAGGAATCTCCAATAGTGCAAAAAAAAAAGATGAAACAAAAATAGTAAGTGTTGATTTTAAACCAAAGGCCATCATTCAATCACAGACATTTTTCAAAAGTAGTCTTCTCGGTACTGTCCATTTTTGATGATTTTGACTGATTTTTCAAGGCACACAGATTATGATCTTGAGCTAAATAGACATGGTATATACAAAAGAAAGATATTTCGTCATTCTTCAGTAAACCAGGAAAATGGCGGCGATGTGATGCGACCCCAGGATGCAGAGAGCAGGACCAAGTGCAGATAAAAATGTATATTTAATAATAACGTCAGCTCAGCAGCAGCAGGAAACCGATAACAGATCAAGCAAATGGCAGACGAATGACCAAAAAAAAAACAATGCTCAAACAAAGGGAAGACGCACGCATCTGAATTAAATAGACTATATAAAATTAGAGGCATAAACAAACAGAAAGGAACAAAGGAAGTGGCTACAAAATAAGGGCATAGAAACAGGAAGTAAGGCATTCAAAGGAAACTAACAACCTTATTGTGACAAAATACTTTTTATGGCATGAAAGAACATTAAAAAAATCAAATAAAAGGCTTCACTACATGTCTTAAAATAAATCACAAATCACTCAGTCCTGGAATCATTTTAATCGTTTTTCTTCAGCGAATCGACTAAGGTAGTCGGCCCTGTGTATGTGCTTATTACTTTGTTAAAAATCAGGCTTCACCACACAGCATGAAAATAAAATAAAGCCATGAGCAACAGATGTAGACATGGGAGTTTGATCACTTTGTTTTTCTTCATCTAATAAGCTAACGTAGCATGATGTTGCTGTTAAAGTCTATGCCAAGTGGATGGAAAAACACCAACTTTGAAATTAAATATCTGAGGAAAATCAAACATGCAAAAACATCAACTTTGATTTCCAGCACTGCCTTGTTCATCATCAGTAAGGCTCCTAGGTTGGGTGACTGACTTCAAGGTCGGGAAAGGCCTTTTTACAAGGATGTCAATAATATAAATTAACATGGCACGTCAGCTGCTGCTTCAATAACATTTGATGGTATTCCAACTGTCTCCAGATTCCCCTTTGTTCAGAAAATGTGGGTGTTACATTCCCACACGAGACACCGGTGCCGTGCCGTGCCGTGAGATGGTCCAACGCTTTTAGAGGAAAGTGGGCTCAGGAACACACCAGGACACACCTCTTGATCAATACCATGATGCATCAGGGGTTAGGATAGACACTCAAGAGGTCCAACAAAGTGGACTTTGAGCTCACATATGGACACAGATTCCCACAGACACTGCGGTGTGTTCCCAAAAAGGGCTTTTATTAGGAACCCACCCAGGCTTAAGCAACCTGCAAGGCCTGAGACAACAGACAGGCCCAATCCAAATTTCTTCTAGTTAATCTAGTCATTTGCATTATACACAGTGCCTTTCGAGTTAATTCATCGAGTAATTCCCAAATCCGAAACATCAGGAAATTTTGCACTTTGCCCAAGATTCTTATTCTCGAGAATTCTCCAATCCAAAAAATCTGAAAAATATGTACCTTGCTGGAAATTTACGCATCACAGAGTGCATTTCTAGTTAATTGAGTTAATTAATCAAGCAATTCTTTAATCTAAAAAGTCGGGAAAATTTGCACTTTGTCTGAGATTTGCACTTTATAGAGTCTCTTTGAAGTTAATTCATCAAGAAATTTAAAAAGTTGTACCTTGCTGGAAATTGACGCATCACAGAGTGCATTTCTAGTTCATTGAGTTAATTAATCAAGCAATTCTTTAATCTAAAAAGTCAGGAAAATTTGCACTTTGCCTGAGATTTGCGCTTTATAGAGTCTCTTTGAAGTTAATTCATCAAGAAATTAAAAAAGTTGTACCTTGCTGGGAACTGACGCATCACAAAGTGCATTTCTAGTTAGTTGAGTTAATTAATCAAGCAATTCTTTAATCTAAAAAGCCAGGAAAATTTGCACTTTGCCTGAGATTTGCGCTTTATGGAGTCTCTTTGAAGTTAATTCATCAAGAAATTAAAAAAGTTGTACTTTGCTGGAAATTTACGAATCACAGAGTGCATTTCTAGTTAATTGAGTTAATTAATCAAGCAATTATTTAATCTAAAAGTCGGGAAAATGTGCACTTTGCCTGAGATTTGCGCTTTATAGAGTCTCTTTGAAGTTATTTCATAAAGAAATTAAAAAAGTTGTACTTTGCTGGAAATTTGTGAATCACATAGTGCATTTCGAGTTAACTGAGTTAATTAATCAAGCAATTCTTTAATCTAGAAAGTCAGGAAAATTTGCACTTTGAGATTTGTGCTTTATCGAGTTTCTTTGAAGTTAATTCATCAAGAAATTAAAAAAGTTGTACCTTGCTGGAAATGTACGTATCACAGAGTGCATTTCTAGTTAATTGAGTTAATTAATCAAGCAATTCTTTCATCTAAAAAGTCGGGAAAATTTGCACTTTGCCTGAGATTTGCGCTCTATAGAGTCTCTTTGAAGTTAATTCATCAAGAAATTAAAAAAGTTGTACCTTGCTGGAAATGTACGCATCACAGGGTGCATTTCTAGTTAATTGATTTAATTAATCAAGCAATTTTTTATCTAAAAAGTCGGGAAAATTTGCACTTTGCCTGAGATTTGGGCTTTATGTAGTCTCTTTCTTTAACTAATCGACTAATTCACCAATCCAAAAAGTCAGTAAAATTAGAACTTTCCAGAGATTTGGCACCGCAGTGTCTTTGAAGTTAATTAATCGAGTAAGTCTCCAACCCCAAAAGTAAAAAAAATGAGTAGTTCTCCGGAGTACCTTTCTACTTAATAAGTCAACTTAATTAATCAAGTAATTCTCCACTTCAAAAGCATGGTGTGGAAGAAATGTCAATGTTTGTCAAACCCGACAAACAGCCTCCCTTTGAGTGGATCGCATACTGTAACCATCAAGAGCTCATCACCCGACTCAGAGTCAGGGCTTTACAAGCAGACTTCCATATGCATCTCGGCAGGAAAGGGGGAACCTCGCTCATTGTGGCGGTAATTGGAGCGAGAGAACAGAGGAGGGGACAGATAGTGCAATGACACTTGAGAAATGAGATCTAACTCCAACTCAGCGCCAGTCCTGACAGACACCGTCCTCCGCCTCCATTCTTCCCTCACCGCCTTTTGTCCAGAGGCCTTTCAGCCCCTCTGAGGCAAACCTGTTCCCCTTCAAGGCCTGCCTTGCCGGGATGGAAAGCCTCTGTTAGACGGCTGCTGCCTGTATTTTATCTTGTCTGTGCATCCATCCATCCATCGCGGTGCATCTCCTCCTCGCTCCTGCGCTATTGGCGGGGCAAGTTTCTTCATCCCTCAATCATCTCGACTCATAAAAGTAGGGGAGGAGGCCTTGTGGACTGTGTTTTCAGGCCTGGCCACACTGCTATGGGTGCACTGACTTGCACTAATGCTATTCACGCCTCACATTTGCTCGCCGCGTCTTATGAAAAGGGGCGGCACGGCGGCCTTTATGAGATGAGCGACAAAGGGCCATCATTCATCAGCCAGCACAACACTGAAGACTTTTTCTTGATGCTGCTAGCATCCACCAGTCTGGATATACTAGCATCATGTTGTCACCTTGTTATCTTAGCGCTAATGTATATAATCTTGTCTTACAGAAAGGTTAATCAACCTTTTTTTTTTCCAGTCAATTCTCAAAAACAGTGCAGTACTGCTGTCATATACAAGGAATTATGACTAGCGTTTATGCAGTATATGTCCTCAAAAACAGCAGAGCACTCCTGTCATTGAAAGGATCTTTGATTAGTGTTTATGCTCATTCATTCATTTTCTACCGCTTATCCTCACAAGGGGTGCTGGAGCCTATCCCAGCTAACTTCGGGCAAGAGGCGGGGGTTCACCCTGGGCACATATAGACAAACAACCATTCACACTCACATTCATACCTATAGACAATTTGGAGTCGCCAATTAACCTAGCATGTTTTTGGAATGTGGGAGGAAACCCGAGTACCCGGAGAACTACTCCACACAGAGATAGCGGGTGGAATTGAACTCGGGTCTCCTAGCTGTGAGGCCTGCCTGCTAACCACTCGACCACTCAACCCAGTGTCTATGTGAACTGCAGTTTTTAAAGACGTACAGGATTTTGGGTGAGCAACGTTTTGCAGTAGGTCCTCAAAAACAGCCGAGCACTCATTCATTCATTTTCTACCGCTTTTCCTCATGAGGGTAGCGGGGGGTGCAGATTAGAAATATACAGATTATAGGTAGTATTCTGGCCACAAAGCATTAGTAATGACACAAAAGATTGATAATAAATGGCATTATATCACATTATCTTAACGCTGCATGTTGTCAGCCATGGCGTGTCCAACATGATAGAATAAAAAGACGTTCTCCTCTCATTCCGTGTGGAAGTGGTAAGTTTTGGGCTATTTGAAACCTTTTCTTAAGTTTAGCATTAATATATTGGAGGCTAACTAGTAAACTGGATATGATGCCGTAGCGTGCAGATTAGCAATGTGGTATAAACAAAGAACAATAAGAGTGTTAAGATGACTATAGAGTTGTTATTGTATTGCTATTGTAATGTTTTAAAAAAATTAATTTAGAAAGTCATTAAAGGTTTTCTATGCTGTAACTACAAAAATATTCAATTTATTAACATGAATTATACTACAGTGGGAAATGAAGGGACGATTGAGTTGGTTTGTTCCAATGAAGCTGACTGCCTTTTATTATATCATTTTCATTATCACTAATATTCATTAATTCATTCTTTTCTATGCCGCTTATCCTCACAAAGGGCGAGCGTGCTGGAGCCTATCCCAGCTGTCTTCGGGCGAGAGGCAGGGTACACCCTGGACTGGTGGCCAGCCAATCACAGGGCACATATAGACAAACAACCATTCACACTCACATTCATACCTATGGACAATTTGGAGTCACCAATTAACCTAGCATGTTTTTGGAATGTGGGAGGAAACCGGAGTACCCAGAGAAAACCCACGCATGCACAGGGAGAACATGCAAACTCCACACAGATATGCCTGTGTGTGAAATTGAACTCGGGTCTCCAAGCTGTGTGGCCTGCGTGCTAACCACACGACCACCGTGCAGCCCATCATTAAAATCAATGCAATAATACATTTTCATTTGTCTTCTTGATGCACAGATATAAATGGAAGAGTAAAGAGAGAATTCCCATTATTTGAAAGAGTGAAAGTTGCACCAAGTGGTCATACATAATACATACCTGTACATGTTTTTCATTGGATAAAGTGAATTTCTGTTACATCTGAAGTGCTACAATGTTTAAATGTACGTTTCAAGGTGAGTACTTTAGGGTTTGCGGTCAAGTTTGAGCAAGGGCCACGGCTCCTCTGTCCAAACTTGAGTGTGCACGAGGAGTGTCAGGCTGCCACTGATATGAATTTGCCGGCGAGCACGCAGGTCATCGGGCCGCCATCCATCTTCCCTTCTTCCCCGGCTGCTCCTTCTCACGGCTTTTGAGGCTACTTGGCAGCTCACAACAAAACCCAGAATGCTGCCGGGTCTTGTCAGCCTGTCCTAATTTGCCGCTGCGGTCCCGGGGTTGAATTCAGCCGCCGCTGGCTGCTTGACCTGCGGTATTATGTTAGGGGATTAGCAACATCTTTTAGTCGCCACACAGGGCAGCGCCAATGGGCTGATGGGCAGCCTGCAATTACACAGCGGGAAGGGCCCATTTAGACAATTGTCTAAATGGCCACACTGCTATGGGTGCACTGACTTGCACTAATGCTATTCACGCCTCACATTTGCTCGCCGCGTCTTATGAAAAGGGGCGGAAAATTGGAATTTGGATGTTACTGTCCAGGATTTGATATCTTTGCATGCATCTTGCATCTTAACTGCAGCTGTTAGTGGAACCCCTTATGTCAAAAATGAAGGTGGAAATATTTGTGTTTTTTACACTAAATTTGAAACACTTCTATGCTAGGGCTACGTTAAAAAGCCATAGCATTTCAGTATGTGGAATCAAACTATGGAATGGATTGAGTAAGGAAATCAAACAATGCACAACGATGAGCCAATTCAAGAAACAATACAAGCAGTTGATGTTTGCTAAATACAAGGATGAAGAGTCTTGAACCAGTCATGATGTGCTATATATATCACTATATTGACACTTACTATGGTACCCATTATGGCATTGGATGCTCATAGCGCCTTGTACTTTGGTACAAGGTGCATTATTAAAAAAAAAACAAAACAAAAAAAAACAACAAAGTAGAGCCGCTTCTCCTTCACATCAAGAGGAGTCATTTGAGGTGGCTCAGGCATCTAGTCCGGATGCCTCCCGGACGCCTCCCTGGTGAGATGTTCTGGGCATGCCCAGCCGGGAAAAGGCCCCGGGGCAGACCTAGGACACGCTGGAGGAATTATGTCTCACAGCTGGCCTGGGAACACCTTGGTGTCCTCCCAGTGTAGTCATACAAGGAATGTTTTATTAATGACTGGACAGATAATTAGTTGCAAAGTCCGAGAACGTTTCCCTTGATGGTGGCTTTCTTCAACCAATCCAACTCAAATTTTCAACACCGGTGCTTGTCCATCTTCTAAAATTATGTATGAAAAGTTAGTGTTTTTTCTCCTGCGCCTTTTGCCTTCATGCTCCACTGCAACAATGACACTCAGTGACGGACAGATGTACGGCTGCCAGTCGCTGAAAGGGATTTGGGGTCCTCTAAAACTGTACACACATGTGAACAATGGCTGAATGAACAGACGTAAACTTCAATAACAACAGGCAGATATGCAGCAAGTCAAGCGCGGATCGGAATTGGCAGGAAGGCCGGAGCGTCCCCCCTATCCCTCCTGCAAAGGCGTACAAAGCCCTCCAGCGATGGGAAAAAAGGGAAATTGGCAAAGCTAACATGGTCCCCTTGCCATCATCCTTTGCCCCATCGCCCCCCCACCACCCTTGTTTCACAACAGATGCTATGTTCCATGAAGACACCATCAGCTGCACAAGAATGGGACCAAATTTGTCGACAATAGTGGCGGGGGCCTGCCGAGACAAAAAAGAGGAGAAAATGTACTGAAAAGTCAGCATCGGAGCGAACAATGACGACACAGCACCAAGCCCCCGTCTACAGGAATAGACGTATCGCTATGGAAACTCGTCCAACCCCTCCCCAAATACTACAACTATAGCGTACGCATAGACGCACACACTTGTCAGCTGCAGGCCAGGCGCTCCCTCAGGGCCCAGATGGTGACCAACTGCATAAGTCACTTATCTGTCTATGGCCTCCAAAGGAATGCTTGTAGGCTTCTCCAATTCCCAGTGGACATCACCAAAAAGACATGAGAGAGTGAAGAACGCCATCTGCTCCCAGACACCTCCCCATGCCATTACTTTGGAGGACAGATCCCATAATATTTGTATTGCAAAATTAAGGAAAATGTGTGATGCATCATAATTTTCCCATGTAAAATCAGCATATGAATATGAGTACTAAACCAATCTAGTCTATGATCCATATTTTGTTAATGTACCTTCGATAGCTCAGTTGGTAGAGCGGAGGACTGTAGTGGCAGCAGTGGGCATCCTTAGGTCGCTGGTTCAAATCCGGCTCGAAGGAGTATCTTTTGCCTCATGTATGGTCCAAAACTCACTGCAGAAATTTGGCCTTAGAAAAAACACACAATTACAATGTGGCGTAACAACAAACAATATGTGGCAGAGACAGAACTACTTTCTATGTAAAATTATTGTAGTCATTCTCAGTTATTTTCCGTCATGTCCTCGCCGGAGGACAGAAATATTTTCATGCACCCCAGATTTGAAATACTATTAATATTGACTGGTAATATCTATTTATATACTGTACAGTTTCAAGTACTCGTACTTTGTTGAGCAGGTCATAGAATGACTGGAATGTGATCACTCCTAGCAAGTTATTATTGATAATGGCCACATTCCATAATAGAAATCATTGCGTTTAATTAATGTGATCACTTCTGTCGCTAGTCAATATCTATTTATATACTGTACAGTTTCAAGTACTAGTACTTTGTTGAGCAGGTCATAGAATGACTGGAATGTGATCACTCCTCGCAAGTTATTATTGATAATGGCCACATTCCATAATAGAAATCATTGACTAAAAATAGCGAGTACACTCGCCTGCATAATAAAAACGCTGCGTTTAATTAATGTGATCACTTCTGTCGCTCTCCTCTCGCAAGTAATTAATGACAGCTGGACACCAGGTGTCTCAGTACTTTTGTCCACACGGTGTAGACGTACATCCATGTCTTTGTTTTGAGCAAGAGTGGACCGGCACCTCCATGAAGTGGGGGCGCCACCATCTCGACACCAGTGGAACAAATGGGACCAGCCCAATGCATCACGACTGGGGCCTCTCTGTGAAGTGTGTGTCTGAGAGTGCACATACGTAGACGTGTGTGTGTGTGTGTGTAAGCAATCTGTGTGTATGTGTGTGTTTTGCAGGGTTGAATGGCAATTGTGGATTTTCAAAAGAAGGAGGTGGGACGAGGTGAGTAGGGGGTTGTGTGTATGCGCATGTCGGTGTGTGTGTGTGTGTGTGCTTGTAAATGTCACAACAAGACTAGCGTGGGTGAGGAGCGCACTGCCGGTTCAAGTATGCCCCCATGTGACCGTTGAGAGAAGTCGAGATGAGCGGATGCTAGATGTCGTCTCTTCAAATATGCTGCTTTGAACTAGTATTGTGATTCATGATATTTTCATTGTATGTTATTATATAATGTTTAATTCATTATATGCTGAACAATTTATTTACTTTAAAACTAAACAAAAACAATTGATTTTTTTCTTATTGAAGAAAAATATACAAAGCATCCAATGTAGTTATACAATGGCTCATGTAAAAAGTCAAAATGGGATAATCAGCAAATAGGATCTATCAGGATCATCGGGTCAATGTATCCACACCTTCGATAGCTCAGTTGGTAGAGCGGAGGACTGTAGTGGCCATTGCTGACATCCTTAGGTCGCTGGTTCAAATCCGGCTCGAAGGAATGAATTTTGCCTTTAAATTCCTACTTGCTGACAAAAAAATCCAAACATCAGAACTGGCTTTTGAAAAAACTCACAATTCCGATGTGTTGTAATCCATGCAACAAACAATATGTGTCATACTCAATACTATCTGAAAACCCTTCATCAGTATTTTCCAATGGAAAATCAGCGCTTCTCAATTATTTTCTGTCATGTTCCCGCGTGGGACAAAAATGTATTTATCTCGACTGTATAGGCTGAACTCGAAAAACTGAAACTAGCGAAAAGCAACAACATGGAGATCAATGAAGTACAAGCCTACGGAAGAATCAAATTTTTTGTTTCTCAGGCCCCTGAGGGAAGGGCCCCACTATTTGAGAAGCACTGGTCTATGTAAACATTCCAAGTCGGAATATCACATCAGGAAGATAACATGGAATGCCTGATATCGTTACTCAGTGAATGAAGTTGTACGCCTTCGATAGCTCAGTTGGTAGAGCGGAGGACTGTAGTGGCCATTGCTGACATCCTTAGGTCGCTGGTTCAAATCCGGCTCGAAGGAATTGTTTTGGCCTTTAAATTCCTACCTGCAGACAAAAAATCCATACATCAGAACTGCCTTTGAAAAAAACTCACAATTCCGATGACAACATGCAACAAACAATATGTGTCATACTCGATACTATCTGAAAACCGTTCATCAGTATTTTCCTATAGAAAATCAGCCTAATACATTTGCCCATGTCAGCGCTTCTCAATTATTTTCTGTCATGTTCCCGCGAGGGACAAAAATGTATTTATCTCGACTGTACAGGCTGAACTCAAAAACCTGAAACTACCGAAAAGCAACAACATGGAGAACATGAAGTATACAAGCCTACAGAAGAGTCAAATTGTATGCCAAGTACGACAAATTTATACATGTTGGCAGGTCTGCACTAATATTACAAGTCCTCCCTGTTTCTCAGGCCCCTGAGGGAAGGGCCCCACTATTTGAGAAGCACTGGTCTATGTAAACATTCCGAGTGGGAATATCGCATCAGGAAGATAACATGAAATGCCTGATATCGTTGCTCAGTGAATTATATTGTACACCTTCGATAGCTCAGTTGGTAGAGCGGAGGACTGTAGTGGCCATTGCTGACATCCTTAGGTCGCTGGTTCAAATCCGGCTCGAAGGAGTCGTTTTGGCCTTTAAATTCCTACTTGGAGACAAAAAATCCATACATCAGAACTGCCTTTGAAAAAAACTCACAATTCCAATGACAACATGCAACAAACAATATGTGTCATACTCGATACTATCTGAAAACCATTCATCAGTATTTTCCTATAGAAAATCAGCCTAATACATTTGCCCATGTCAGCGCTTCTCAATTATTTTCTGTCATGTTCCCGCGAGGGACAAAAATGTTGTTGCGCCTATTAATGTATTTATCTCGACTGTACAGGCTGAACTCGAAAAACTGAAACTAGCAAAAAGCAACAACATGGAGATCAATGAAGTACAAGCCTACAGGAAGGGCCCCACTATTTGAGAAGCACTGGTCTACGTAAACATTCCGAGTGGGAATACCATATCAGGAAGATAACATGGAATGCCTGATATCGTTGCTCAGTGAACAACATTGTACACCTTCGATAGCTCAGTTGGTAGAGCGGAGGACTGTAGAGGCTGTTGCTGCCATCCTTAGGTCGCTGGTTCAAATCCGGCTCGAAGGAGTACCTTTTGTATTTGGACTGGAAATTTGCAATTCCACTGATATTGTCATGTGTGACTGTGGGGGTGACGAAAAGGACCACATATGGTCTGACGTTTGACCTCTGCTAACTAATAGGGCTATTGCGTTCAACAAGATATAATTTTCCCTTTCACTTTCTTGTCACTGTGTCATTCTGCCTGAAGCTGGAACTGACTTGATGAGTGAAACAATGGACACTAAATGTGGTACAACAAACGTGTGTGCGTTCAACAAAGTGGGGCTGCTGTAATGACTTTTCAAAGTGGAGTCGTGGTTTGATCCCTCTAGCTACTTAAGTGGCCTTTCGACAGTCGTCCCAACAGATTAAACCCCCTCCCTTTCTCCCGCATCCGAGAGGATTTTCACCTCATTGCCACAAAGGAGAGCGCTAAGATGTTAAGACACGGTCGACTCGAGGAGACACTTGCAGTATTACTGAGGGAACAAAGTAAGCCAACAAAGCTGTTGTGTGGTTTTCTTTTCCGGTGACACACGCAAATGAGCTGCATTGATTTGCTTTTTTTTTTTTTGGTGTAAACCAGATGTCCGTAATAACCGCCCCCCTCCATGATCAGAGGACATTCTTATCGTTGGCAGAAGACATCAAAACTGACCACAAATGTTTAGAGTCCAGCTCCCAACAGTACTTCTTGTATCTGCTTCCTTCCTGTCTCATTTGCCTTGTTGATATGGGGACATTATTATTATTATTACCCACATCGACTTCCTGCTGACAAACCTGCACCCATCTTTTCTGGACTGTTTACAACAGGGGTGGCTAATTATTGTGTCCGCCCACTACGTATACGTCCACAAGGGAATACTTTTAAATGTACATTTACACACAAGCAGAGGTTTTATTTACGTCTCAAACTTAAGCTCTTATTATATCTACTATACTATTGGAGTCATTTGAGTGTAAAGCCATTTTAAGTCACTATTACAGTACATTGATGAGACAATACACTGAAAATTATTTGCCACTTGCCAAGATTAAAAATCATATTTCTATACATGTTAGATCAGGGGTCTCAAACTCAATTTACTTGGGGGGCCACTGGAGCTCGGGTCTGGGTGAGACTGGGCCGCATCAGGTTTTAAAAAAAAAAACAAAAAAACACATTTATTAAAAACAAAAAAAATAAAAAAACATCGCTTTGGTTCCAATTTTCTACAAGAAAAGCTCTGATAAAACATTCCACTGTTCTCAAATATCTTACTTTTTATTTTTCTACACAAAATAAGATGAAAAATAAATAAACAAATCAACAATAAAGAAAATCAATCAGTAATAAATAAATAAATATAATAATAATAATAAAACGGCAAATAATCAAAACTTAAGAAACCACATATAGTTGGTGGGTAGACAAATTCTTTTTTTCAGATTAAAATGAACAAAGCATTATTAGAGCCCTGTAGACATGACAAAACACGACTATAGTCACATTTATACTCTTTTTATTTACAACATATTGCGCAACTGCAGGGTCTTGAGACACATGCTAACTCGCAAACTAGAGAGCTAGCGACCTAAACGGTAGCCTTCAAGTTATTTCCTTTAAACTTAAATAGCCAAAAACTTACCACTTCCACACGGATAGGGAGGATAACTATTAACAGTTATTTAACCTTTAACATGAACATTAATCAAACGTAATAATTTTTTCTGGGTACATGATACCATACAGCATCCATATCAAACTTGCGAGGGCCGCACTAACATTAAACTATCATATCAAGGCGGGGGCCTCAAACTGGTGTCCTGTGGGCCACATTTGGCCTGCGGGCAATAACATATAACAAAATAACCTGCAAGTGTGGGGAGGCGCACACATGGCATCATTCATTACCATTTATTATCATTCCAAATCTGTTTATTTTTTCATAATCAAAACATAAATTTGATTTAAAAGTACTTATATTATATGGATATTTCACTGGAAGTATGTATTTACGCAATGCAACATTTACTTCAGTAATGACATTCTTAATACTTTTGATGTCTAAATCATCATCATCACTGACTTGTCATTAATTAACTAACTAACTTAATTAACTAATCACCCCGGGAAACAAATTAGCTTGTGTGGGTGTCCCATACAATATACGTATACACTTGTCCAACGTACTCTTTATTTACAACAACTACTGTTATAAATATGCAACATTTTTTATCATCACATATACCTGTCTTTACTTTTGGGGAACTTGAAAAAGTGGATTCGGTACCCTAAAATGGCGGCCAAACTCGCCCAGGGCATGATACAGAATCGGATGCGGAGTCGCCCCCCCCCCCCCCCCCCATTGTAGAATCTCCTTGGTTTCTCTGTCATCTGTACTTTATTTAAAATGCAACGCTGTTGAGTAGACCTCAGTTACATTGTCAAAGGCTTTCATCGGGCCACAGCAACACATGTCGGCTGGCTTGTGATGTCGCCGCACAGCCGTGGGACACATGTAACCTTCCAGGCATGAACAACGGCAAGCATAAAAAGAACAGAAGGATGCTGGCGGAGGAGCGTAAAAAGGGGCACTTATTGCGCTCGGCTGCTCTTTATGAAGCTACAAGTCACTCACAACCACGCCTTCTTAGTACCGCTCGGGCCTGCGGAGGTGACAACTACGCACCGTAAACGCCACCTCCATTAGTTTTGCCTGCGCGTGCCGGGACGAGAGTTTTGATGTCGGCCAAACAGATTCCAGAGAAAGGTGATCGTGTTTGGGGCGCGGAGGCGTAACTCTTTGACTGTAATAGCACAGCTTAACATGCGAAGCTATGAAGCACATGACTGACCGCAGAGGGCAATTTAAAGAAAGTGACCTTTTAATGATGTTCCAAAAGTAATATGTGTCCCTAAAGGCTGTTTATGAGTAAAATCTATCATCTGTCTCCACTTAAAATGAGTCTGGCAACTATCTGGAAGTCTGTTAGCACTTTAGCTTTCATAGCTAAAGTTGTTACTGTATATGTAATAAAATATGGCATCTATGGTAATGGTATTGGTTTTATTTCATATAAACATGCATCAGATTACAATTGAGTGCATCCCATAATCAGTTCCCAGTTCCACATGTCCAAAAGGAGTAGGAAGAAGCAAAGCTTATTAAATCCTATCCCTCAATCTGGTTCTTTTACAATCACTAACTGTTACATTTGTTCACTTCCTGCTTTCCATAATACAGTTTTTTTTAATAATGCACCTCGTACCGAAGTACTCGGTGATATGAGCATCCAATGCCATAATGGGTACCATAGTAAGTGTCAATATAGTGATATATATAGCACATCATGACTGGTTCAAGACTCTTCATCCTTGTATTTAGCAAACATCAACTGCTTGTATTGTTTCTTGAATTGGCTCATCGTTGTGCATTGTTTGATTTCCTTACTCAATCCATTCCATAGTTTGATTCCACATACTGAAATGCTATGGCTAGCATAACGTAGTCCTAGCATAGAAGTGTTTCAAATGTACTTCTTCCCTGAGATCATATTTCTCCTCTCTTGTAGAGAAGTATTGGATGACATTTTTAGCTAATTGGTTATTTTTAGCCTTATGCGTTATTTTAGCTGTTTGAAGATGAACTATGTATATCAGCAAGTTGAAGTATTTGTGATTTTAGAAATAAGGATTTAGTATGTTCTCTGTAGGCGGCATTATGAATTATCCTTACTGACCTTTTTTGCAGTACATTTAGCCAGTGAAGATTGCTTTTATAGTTATTAGCCCATATTTCCACACAATAAGTAAGATATGGTAGAACCAGAGAGCAATAAAGAGTGTGGAGTGATTTCTGATTGAGAACACATTTTTTGCTTTGTTCAATATTTAAATATTTCTGGCCACCTTATGTTGTATATTTGTAATATGAGGTTTCCAGCTCATATTTTCATCTATTGTGATCCCAGAAATGTATTTTCGTTCACCCTTTCAATGTCCACACCGTCTATTTATATTTGCTGGTGCGTGTCCTTTCTGCTGTTACCAAATAGCATGATTTTAGTTTTATTTAGGTTCAAGGACAATCTATTATCATCAAAGCATCTTTTTAGTGTGACCATTTCTTCTCTGACTTTTCTAATATTTTCGTTTGTACTCCCTCCAGAACAAAAATCAATGGTATCATCCGCAAAAATTACCAGCTTTAAGTCTTTTGTAACTTTGGAGATATCATTGATGTACAAGTTGAACAGTTTTGGCCCCAGTATTGACCCCAGTGGAACTCCGCACGTAATATATGAACTACATATATATCTACTACATGAGACAAGTGGAAGGAGTACTTTTAAAGCATAAATGTGTACGTCTGTGTCCAGGTGAAGTTACACAAGCTACTCCTGCTTGCAGCAAAGAAAAAAAGAACCTTCAATTGTTTCCACGCACACATGCTGACAGCTCGGTAATGAGCGGTAATAAAGGTTGTGTAAACACATCTGTTGGCGCTGAGTTAGCACAGAGTAAAAAAAAAAAAGGCCCCCTCAGCTGGTTGTAAAAAGCGCGGCGGTGATGGCGGCCCATCAGGCACAAAGTACAGAACGGCTTCATTGGGCACACTTGTCCTTGTTGCTGCACAGCTGCTTTGCCACCACTTTGTTTGCTTGTTTGGCTTCTATTGTGGAGGCCTATTTGAGGGACGCAGTTAGGATGTCCTCCTGCACTCCCAGTCAAACATTGCCCCACCTCCCTTATGTGTGCTTTGTCACCGTGGGTTTATCTCCTCTGCAATGAACAACACAATAAAACCAATCTATATGTTCAGAAAGTGAACATATACAATACAAAAACCTGCACCAGTTTTCCAATAATGGCTGAAAACACGAGATCTGAATGTGACTTTAACCTCATCCTATAAGAAAGGCAATAACAAGATGCTGCGTCAAACACATCCGTAGGAACGACCACATCTGCCTGAACAGATGGGAGGGCGGAAGGCGTATCGTTAGCAAGGCACCCCAAGCGGGCACCAGATGAGATGACACCAATAGCGGTGATTAAAACAATCAATAGCGATGATTAAACAAGACCGGACACAAAGGACAGGACGCTGAGACAGAAGTCAGAAACACGTCCCCGAGCGCCTCTTTGCAATCTGCACCGAGCTTTCGGTGCTAATGAGGTTGTTGGGACTGGAAAGGGAAGGGGCCCAGTAATTTGACTTCAACATTGATGCAAATGCATACAATTACACAAATTATTTTTTCAGATTAAAATGAACAAAGCATTATTAGAGCCCTGTAGACATGACAAAACACGACTATAGTCACATTTATACTTTTTTTATTTACAACATATTGCGCAACTGCAGGGTCTTGACACACATGCTAAGTCGCAAACTAGAGAGCTAGCGACCTAAATGGTAGCCTTCAAGTTATTTCCTTTAAACTTAAATAGCCAAAAACGTACCACTTCCACACGGATAGGGAGGATAACTATTAACAGTTATTTAACCTTTAACATGAACATTAATCAAACGTAATAATTTTTTCTGGGTACATGATACCATACAGAATCCATATCAAACTTGCGCGGGCCGCACTAACATTAAACTTTCATATCAAGGCGGGGGCCTCAAACTGGTGTCCTGCGGGCCACATTTGGCCCGCAGGCCGCGTGTTTGAAACACCACATTTGAAATGTAGGCAGCACCATGGACTTGTGGACTAAAGAGCAACTGGTCCTTGTTTTTGTTAACATTTTTTTTTATTTGAAGCCAAATTCAGTGCAGTTATCTGTACAGGATAACCTAAACAATGAACGGTACTGTAGTTTCCTCACTCCTTCCTCTCTTGCCGATGAATGGGAGCTTTGATGGAGTCATAACCAGAGTGAAAGCAGTGAGACGTGTTCAGACTTGTTCTCCGTCTGTGAATTGTTTATGTCGAATCAGCACAGCACACCACAGGCTACAGCTATGCAGAGTGTGTGTGTGTGTGTGTGTAACCACAACACACGCCTGTTTGGCAACACACAGTATCATTTACAATGAAACTCGTGAGCAGTGCTGCTGACACTATCTTGCCCTGAAATCACACGCTGATACGTATGTCCTCCAGATAGAAAGTCAAAGCAATCCTTGAGCTGAAAGGGCACCTGTGACCGCCCAGATGGGGGCTACGTCCAGCTGGGGTGCACATTGCCCATAAAAAAAATGATGCACACCCCAGACGCAAGGTCAATTGACACACCTTTTTGTTTGTTTTGTTTTTTAACTAGGCAGCACAACCATTAAGTAGGGAGTGCTGTCACCTCACAGCAAGAAGTTTCGGGGATTAAGGGGTTAAGTTGAGTTTTAGTTTGGGCCCCTATTTAGCAAAGGTTTGATGTTCCAAATGTGAGAAAAACCCATTATCTCATCACTTGGTTTGCCCCACTTCTGAGAGAAGAGGCACTCAAAGTCTGACTTTTGGAGGTTTTTTGTGACATCATGAAGGATAAACGGCGACACGGTGGACTAGTGGTTAGCGCGCAGACCTCACAGGTAGGACACCAGGGTTCAATTCCACCCTCGGCCATCTCTGTGTGGAGTTTGCATGTTCTCCCTGTGCATGCGTGGGTTTTTCCGGGTACTCCGGTTTCCAAAAAAAAAAACATGCTAGGTTAATTGGCGACTCCAAATTGTCCATAGGTATGAATGTGAGTGTGAATGGTTGTTTGTCTATATGTGCCCTGTGATTGACTGGCGACCAGTCCAGGGTGTACCCCGCCTCTCGCCCGAAGACAGCTGGGATAGGCTCCAGCACCCCCGCGACCCTCGTGAGGAAAAGCGGTAGAAAATGAATGAATGAATGAATGAAGGATAAACATCATCATCTGGTGCGCCCCTAGCTGGATGAGTCCACCCCGTGTCCCCCGTGCAGTTCTCTTTTGCCACAAAAAGGCTTCAAACATCGAAGTCTTTCTACATGTAAATTAAAATGGTCTCTAACAAAAGGATATTTTTACTCTTAATATCAAACCACAACTGACACACATGCAGCTGCACTCAGTTGTGCCATAACCACTTGTTGCCCGCTTTGCATTACCGCCCTCCTAAACTGCTGCCAGGGCTAATTAGACTGGTCTGGAATTTTGGGCCAAAAATGCACGCTTGCAAAGCTGCACGTGGACAACATGTATCCGCACAACAACAAGAACAACAAAGTCACACTAATACATGTATATACACACTGGCCGGGCGTGGGCGCACGGCGAGGACCACCCAAGAAGTCCTGAGCCGCTTTGAAAAGAATGAAAATTCCTCCCACTGAAGCTGGCGCTGCTCAGCGGGCCCAGGCGGGTACACTGGAGCACATATGAAGACGTGGATGCCGCCTGGTTGCAATGTTTGCTGAGCGCAGGCACGCAGCCACCATGATAAACAAGATGGCTTTTTTTAAATTACCGTCAACAGCAAACACCTTCATACCTGTCAGCAGAAAATGTCATATGTTATAAGGAATGAGTAAAATCTACACAAAAATATATATATTAGGGCTGTCAGTCGATTAAAAATAATTAATCATGATTAATCACATTTTCTTATCCACAGTTAACTCAGAATTAATCACATTTAATCACAGAAAAAAATAAGTAGGGAAAAACATTGGTTTATATAAAAATCCATCCATCTATTTTCTGTGCTACTTATCCTGATTTTATTAACACTTAGCCTCATTTATCATCACATGCTGGAGCCTATCCCAGCTGACTTCAGGCAAGAGGCAGGGTACACCCTGGACTTGTCGCCAGCCAATCACAGGGCACATATAGACAAACAACCATTCACACTCACATTCATACCTATGGACAATTTGGAGTGGCCAATTAACCTAGCAAGTTTTTTTGGAATGTGGGAGGAAACCGGAGTACCCGGAGAATCTGGAGAACATGCAAACTCCGAGGGTGGAATTGAACTCGGGTCTCCTAGCTGTGAGGCCTGCCTGCTAACCACTTGACCACTCAGCCCAGTGTTTATGCTGTACGTCTTTAAAAACTGCAGATCACACATGGCTTGAAGAGGATTTTGGATGAGCACATTTTTGCAGTCGGTCCTCAAAAACAGCCAAATACTTCTCTCATATAGAGTCTTCCACTAGCTGTAGTAATGTAAGTCCTCAAAAAGAGCAGATCTTAGTTTTTGCTTTAGATTCTGAAAAAAAAGCAGCGCTCTTTTGTCATTTTGAGAACCCGTTAGCCTCTTGTAAGCAAGAGGCGGGGTACACCCTGGACTGGTGGCCAGCCAATCACAGGGCACATATAGACAAACAACCATTCACACTCACATTCATACCTATGGACAATTTGGAGTCGCCAATTAACCTTACATGCATGTACTTTGCCTGGGTTTGAATCCCCACTTGGGCATCTCTTGAGGAGTTTGCATGTTGTAAACACACTGTAAGTTCATATGGTTTATTAACTGAGCTCAACAAGGAGCAACCTCACACAGTCCAGCGGCCCCCGAGTCTCCATCCACAAAAATGTACCAAACTCATTTTAAACTATTCAATTAAGTGTTAAACTTGGAAAAGATTTGCGACTGGGCGAGTCCAGAGCCTCCAGACCAACGCCCTGAAACCTGGGGTCTGAAACAAGGCCACATTCATACGCTCCGCCACTCAACATGTCAATCATAAGGTTATAAAATGATCACCTTGGAGTTTGAAAAGGCTCTGGATGTTGAGGGACTGTCTTGGCTGACACGTCTCTTCAACATTGCATGGAAGTCGGGAACAGTACCTTTGGATTGGCAGACCGGGGTGGTGGTCCCCCTTTTCAAGAAGGGTGACCAGAGGGTGTGTTCCAACTACAGGGGGATCACACTCCTCAGCCTCCCTGGGAAAGTCTATTCCAGGGTGCTGGAGAGAAGGGTACGACCGTTGGCCGAACCTCTGATACAAGAGGTCCAATGCGGTTTTCGTCCTGGTCGTGGAACACTGGACCAGCTCTACACCCTCACGAGGGTGCTTGAGGGTGCATGGGAGTTTGCCCAACCAGTCTACATGTGCTTTGTAGACCTGGAAAAGGCATTCGACCGTGTCCCTCGTAGCGTCCTTTGGGGGGTGCTCCGGGAGTACGGGATTGGTGGCGCGCTACTACGTGCTATCCGGTCCTTGTACAAACGGGGCAGGAGTCTGGTTCGCATTGCCAGTAGTAAGTCGAGCCTGTTTCCGGTAAACGTTGGTCTCCGCCAAGGCTGCCCTTTGTCACCGATTCTGTTCACAATTTTCATGGACAGAATTTCTAGGCGCAGCCAAGGTGTTGAGGGAGTCCAGTTCGGGGGCCTTAGAATCTCATCTCTGCTATTTGCAGATGATGTGGTTCTTATGGCTTCTTCGGGCTGCGACCTTCAGCGTTTACTGGGACGGTTTGCATCTGAGTGTGAAGCGGCTGGGATGAGACTCAGTACCTCCAAATCAGAGGCCATGGTTCTCAGTCGGGAAAGGGTGGAGTGCTCTCTCCGGGTTGGGAATGAGGTCCTTCCCCAGGTGGAGGAGTTTAAGTATCTCGGGGTCTTGTTCACGAGTGAGGGAAAGTGGGAGCGTGAGGTCGACAGACGGATCGGTGCAGCCTCGGCAGTAATGCGGTCGCTGTACCGGACCGTCGTGGTGAAAAGAGAGCTGAGCCGGAGGGCAAAGCTCTCAATTTTCCGGTCGATCTTTGTTCCCACCCTCACCTATGGTCATGAGCTTTGGGTCATGACCGAAAGAATGAGATCGCGGATACAGGCGGCTGAAATGAGTTTCCTCCGTAGGGTAGCTGGACTCACCCTAAGAGATAGGGTGAGGAGCTCAGCCATCCGGGAGGGGCTCAGAGTAGAGCCGCTTCTCCTTCACATCGAGAGGAGTCAGTTGAGGTGGCTCGGGCATCTAGTCCGGATGCCTCCCGGACGCCTCCCTGGGGAGGTGTTCCGGGCATGCCCAGCCGGGAAAAGGCCCCGGGGCAGACCTAGGACACGCTGGAGGGACTATGTCTCACAGCTGGCCTGGGAACGCCTTGGTGTCCTCCCGGTGGAGCTGGAGGAGGTGGCCGGGGACCGGGAAGTCTGGGCTTCCCTTCTAAGACTGCTGCCCCCGCGACCCGGACCCGGATAAGCGGAGGAAAATGGATGGATGGATGGATGGAGTTTGAAATGAGTAATTATTAGGAGTCCATTAGCGCCTCGACAAGCCCTCTGCTGTTTCTCGTCCCCTTGACAACCTCCCATTGTGATGGGGCTACAGGGTCAAGATCTCCCCAAGGTGCCTAAAGAAAACCATGTATTCAGCTCTTGGGAAACAATTGAAGGCTTGTCATGTCATTCGTACAAGCAGAGGATCCACCGTACTCGAACATTAAACAACACTCGAGTTTTTGGCTGAAATTGCAATGTCTGATAGTATTGGTCAGCTGAAATTGGCATAAAAATAAAATATCCTTCAATACTGATATATTTGATATTGATATCCAATAAAAAACGAACTGTGGCCTGCAAATGGCCCCTGGGCCACACTTTGGACAGTTGCATGGTGTGCATTCTGAGTATTGTGCATTCCCTCTTGACAGCGATCCAACATCAACTGCTGACAAAGAGACTTCCAAGTCCAGAGGCTTGGCCCACGGCCAGCTCCTCTGACCCAGAACATTTTGTACTGGAGTGAAGGCAGGCAGGCAGGCATTGTCCCCACGTACTGTTTCTCGGCAGAATAAACGCACATCCTGGCTCCGCTGTGTATGGCAATTATGTGAGCACATTTTCTTGAATGGCATGCTGAAAGAATCAATCTAACGCCTCACCTTGCTCTCCAGACAGCCTTGGACTCCAGCTTCTGTATGTCTTCCTCCAATGTCTTTGTCCTTACAGTACATCTATTAATTATTATGACAGTTCAGAATGTTAAAATGTGACTTAAGACACGACCTGTACAATTAATACAGAGTGTACAATGGCCACAGATTGACCCTGGAACTGACTATTTCTTTAGTCCCATTATTACCTGGGAGGACAAATATCTCTGAACAGGCAGAACAGTAATAATAACAATATAATAATAATGTGCTATTCTGAAGTAATTGATAAAAAATTCAAATATTCAAAAGCTCAACTATATAAACTTAACTATATATATATATATATATATATTTATATATATATATACATATATATATAAATATATATATATATATATATATATATATATATATATATATATATATACATATATATATATATATATATATATATAGTTCAAAAACGTATATATAGTTTTGGAATATTTAATTCAAATATTCCAAAACTTAACGAAATAAACTTAACTATATATATATAATATATATATATATATATATACATATATGTATATACGTATATATTTCCAAAACTTCCAAACCAAAACTTAACGAAATAAACGTAACTATATATATATATATATATATATATATATATATATATATATATATATATATATATATATATATATATATATATATATATATATATATATATATATACTTAATGAAATAAACTTAACTATATATATAGGTGAGCATTAACTATATATATATATACTATATATATATATACTAGGTGATCATTAACTATATATATATATATATATATATATATATATATATATATATATATATATATATATATATATATATAGTTAATGATCACCTAGTTAAGTTTATTTCGTTATATATATATATATATATATATAGTTGAGTTTATATAGTTGAGTTTTTGAATATACATTTTATATATATATATATATATAGTTACATTTATAAAGTTTATATAGTTACGTTTTTGAATATTTGAATTTTTATATTGCACTTTTCTGATGTATATTTATATATATTTATATTAATTTTTTTGTTTACAAAATCAATCAGCACAGCCTTAAATTACTGAATTTCACTGGTGTTAAAATGTATTTATTATTTCAGATTAAAATGTATGTATTTCGTACATACAGAAAGCATATAGAGAGGACATTCGTTCCATCTGCTGCTCCCCAGCAGCTATAGTAAATATTGACCCAAATTATAAAAGCTACATCACAGATACATAAACAGTGCGCTTAACAACCGTTATCATAATCTGAATGGATTTCCTGGATCCCTAAACACACACACACTCCGCTCCATAACCTTGCACACACAATGAACACACATCTTTCACTCGTACTTTGCTGGGCCTGGATACATAAACAGCTCAATTTAGCTGCGGCTAGCCTCAAGCCCCCTCCCCAAGAGAATTAATAGGTAGGGGGGCGGACACAGTCATCCCCTTGTCTCCGTCTAGCAGACTCCACACCACTTGCACACACACACACACACACACACACATAAAGACACACACCAAGACGCACACTGACGGCTCCACACAGGCTACGTTATACTAAGAATAGACGCAACCGCACTTTGAGCTTATGATTTCACTGGGAGGCAGCCCACCCTCCACTTTTAGAAGCGCCCCTTCACACAAACACACCGCACAGGGGGGGAGCGGAGCTATTTCCAGGCGGCCCCGCAGACTGGAAGAGTCCACTAGTTGGCCACTGCAATGCCACTGCTGAAAATCACAAGTGAACACAAGACCCCACAGAAGAGTTGTATTAATATATACTTCAGTGTTAATACAAACTGATTTATTATACTGTATACAGCACTATGCAAAAGATACTAGCTACCTCACAGAGGACACTGACAAGATGTACAAAAGATGTACAAAAGATGTACAACATGGTGACTCCAGCTTCATCTGATCATGGATCATATTCCATCATCATTCATTAATAGTGAGTACCTTTCATACTTCAATATGCATTTAATACGTGGGTGAGGCATACTGAAAAAGAGACGGGGAGGGTAATCTAATAATTGCAGTCACAGTCAGTTACGCTAGCAGACATCTTTATGGGCATCTCAATTACTCACTGATGACTAAACTTCCTGGTTTAACAACCAATCCCGGTGGGCGGATGCTTCTGTCTGACGTGAAAAAAAAATCACACTTTCACCTTAATAAAATGGTCTGGTTTGGTCGCCACCTTATCTCAGGGCACATAGAGACAAACAACCATTCGCACATTGGAGATCCATATGTTGGGAAATGTTGGGAGGAAACCGGAGCACCCAGGGAAAATCCACACACGGATAGGGAGAACATGCAAATTCCACACAGAGATGCCCAAGCGGAGAATTGAACCCATGTCTTCGCAATCTCCTGTCTCTTGAACCACTCAAAGAAAGATAATCGTGTCTTGCCTACAGTCAAATATTATGGTGGTAGCATGACGGTCTGGAGCCGCATGAGTGCTGCTGGAGCTGTAGTTCATGAACATGGTAATGGTAATGGTAATGGTAATATTTTTAATATTTTAGTTTTATTTCATTTGAACATGCATCAGATTACAATTGAATGCATCCCATAATCGGTTCACAGTTCCACATGTCCAAAAGGAGTAGGAAGAAGCAAAGCTTATTAAATCCTACCCCTCCATCTGGTACTTTTACAATCAGTAACTGTTACATTTGTTCACTTCCTGCTTTCCATAATACAGTTTAAGGTTTTTTTGTTGTTTTTTTTTAATAATGTACCTCAACATGAATTCCAACATGGACTGTGACATTTTGAAGCAGAAACTGGGCTGCATTGCAGATTTCCAACATGCTCTGGAGACCAAACACTGAGGAAACTGAAGGAGTGGAAAAGTAGGCCTCCACACCTGAACCCAGTTGCAGAAGTGGGTGGGCGGATGCTTCTGTTGACGTGAAAAAAAATCACACTTTCACCTTAATAAAACCTTCTGTCCACCTTTATCCAGATTTTTACCAAGACTCGGGTAATTCAAAGAGCACAATACTGTCCATATATTGGCCATCCATTGATTCAAGCCTTGTGACACAGGCCATATCACTTCAGGGTTTGTTAACAAGTGTTGTTAACAACGCCATGACCCGCAGATGACAATGAGAACAAGAGCCGCAGTGTAAGTGTAACCCCTGCCTATCAAATAAACACCCTCAACGTCTAATTTTACCTGCATTAAAAAAAGCTATGTAGATCCACAAGTTAATAACCACACTAAAAAGCAGCATTTCCATGCCGTCATATAGTCTGCAGATTCTTGGACACTGCATGAAGCCCCCTGTCACACAGCACAGGGAAATTGAATGGCTGCTCTAGTTGGGATACTGGAAAACCAAAGTTAAAGGCAACTCTTTCATCATCTAGGACAAGGGTGTCCAAACTCTTTCCACCGAGGGCCGCATTCTGAAAACAAACAAACAGACATGGACCGTAAATGCCCCCCAGGCTGCACTTTGGACACCCATGATCTATGGTTTGATGTAGTAAATTTTTCACTATTACCAAGTGACACCACTATCAATACACACTCAATTTTGGTAATGGTAATGGTAATGGTTTTATTTCATTTGAACATGCATCAGATTACAATTGAGTGCATCCCATAATCAGTTCACAGTTCCACATGTCCAAAAGGAGTAGAAAGAAGCAAAGCTTATTAAATCCTACCCCTCCATCTGGTACTTTTACAATCACTAACTGTTACATTTGTTCACTTCCTGCTTTCCATAATACAGTTTAAGTTTTTTTTGTGTGTTTTTTTTTAATAATGCACCTCGTACCGAAGTACAAGGTGATATGAGCATCCAATGCCATAATGGGTACCATAGTAAGTGTCAATATAGTGATATATATAGCACATCATGACTGGTTCAAGACTCTTCATCCTTGTATTTAGCAAACATCAACTGCTTGTATTGTTTCTTGAATTGGCTCATCGTTGTGCATTGTTTGATTTCCTTACTCAATCCATTCCATAGTTTGATTCCACATACTGAAATGCTATGGCTAGCATAACGTAGTCCTAGCATAGAAGTGTTTCAAATGTACTTCTTCCCTGAGATCATATTTGTCCTCTCTTGTAGAGAAGTATTGGATGACATTTTTAGCTAATTGCTCGTTTTTAGCCTTATGCATTATTTTAGCTGTTTGAAGATGAACTATATCAGCAAGTTGAAGTATTTGTGATTTTAGAAATAAGGAGTTAGTATGTTCTCTGTAGGCGGCATTATGAATTATCCTTACTGACCTTTTTTGCAGTACATTTAGCGAGTGAAGATTGCTTTTATAGTTATTAGCCCATATTTCCACACAATAAGTAAGATATGGTAGAACCAGAGAGCAGTAAAGAGTGTGGAGTGATTTCTGATTGAGAACAAATTTTGCTTTGTTCATTACTGAAATATTTCTGGCCACCTTATGTTGTATATTTGTAATATGAGGTTTCCAGCTCATATTTTCATCCATTGTGATCCCCATAAATATTTTTTTGCGTTCACCCTTTCAATGTCCTCACCGTCTATTTGTATTTGCTGCTGCTCCTGTCTCTTGAACCACTCAAAGAAAGATAATCGTGTCTTGCCTACAGACAAATATTATGGTGGTAGCATGATAGTCTGGAGTCGCATGAGTGCTGCTGGAGCTGTAGTTCATGAACATGGTAATGTTAATGGTAAAGGTTTTATTTCATTTGAACATGCATCAGATTACAATTGAGTGCATCCCATAATCAGTTCCCAGTTCCACATGTCCAAAAGGAGTAGGAAGAAGCAAAGCTTATTAAATCCTACTCCTCCATCTGGTACTTTTACAATCAGTAACTGTTACATTTGTTCACTTCCTTCTTTCCATAATACAGTTTAAGGTTTTTTTTTAATAATTTACCTCAACATGAATTCCAACATGTACTGTGACATTTTGAAGCAGAAACTGGGCTGCATTGCAGATTTCCAACATGCTCTGGAGACCAAACAAATTTCCAAGACGACCAAGAGTCTTGCTGAGGAAACTGAAGGAGTGGAAAAGTAGGCCTCCACACCTGAACCCAGTTGCAGAAGTGTTTGAAAGGAAGGTGTGGCGTGTAAGGTGTCTAACATCCACCAGCTCCACCAGTGATGTCATCATAGATGAATAAAAGAGGATCCTAATGGTCCTCATAGTCAATAGTCAGACCAGGGACATGTTCACCGTGAGGTGTTTTCCTAGCTATTTAGACAATAATGACTATGTGTTTACTTGCTTGATGTTACTGCAGTATATAGACAATCATGACTGTGAGTGGATAGTAAACGTAGACTGCTATACAAGCTGTACACTGACTAATCTCCTTTGTAGGGGAAAAACATTGTCACAGTGGGGTCCAAGATAAACTGTATGGTTCTTGAGAACAATTACAACTTGTGACAAATCCTCAAGTGGACATCTGGATGGTGACCACGTGATGCTTTCATGTGCAGCTGGACAACACATTGCAGATGAAACAAAAACCCTTCAAAACAACATAAAAAAAAAAGTGCAAGCACAATCGAGTCTGTGTTTGGCTCGGCGGATCATGCAGCATCCAGACATGCAGACGTGCCCGCATCCCCACAGGCTCAGAGGGTAAAGGTCACCCTGCTGATGACTGGGTGGGGTTTTGCGGTTGGGACAGTGCTGTGTGTGTTTGTGTGTGTGTTGTGCAGTCTGCAGGTGTGCGAGTGGGAGGAATAGAGTGGTCCAATGAATGCTACGGTGTGTGACTGCATGTGTTGGCACTGAGTCAGATCTGTGTCCTATCTTTCTGTGTTTGATCCACTTCTGTGAGGACCACACAAGAACCACTGGACTGGAAAACTAGAAAGGAAGTCAAGGTGGAAAGTTAATGGTTTATCTATTATGAGCGTATCAACAGTAAGTGAAGCTTAAGATGTTCAATGTTGGCTTTCTTACTGATATCAGACAGCAGTATTGTCAATATAAATCATTATCGGCAGAAAAGAATTCTACCAGTATGAATCGATATCTAATTTTTATGCCCATACAATATTATGGGATGGTCTTGAAAGAATATATTTGTAATGACTCTTGGGAGACTGCTGGATGTTGTTTTGAGTAGATTACTAGATGACTGCTCAAGTATGCTTGGCTGCAGATCAACTTCCTGTCACGGATCGTCATGCAGGTGCTGCGATGCGACCCCAGGGTGCAGAGATGAGGAGAATGTTGCAGGAAAAAGCTTAGCTTTATTTTTGAAGTTCGGCGAATGCAGCACTGGCATGCGACACGCAATGAATAACAAACAATGAACCAACAAAAGGCAACGCACCCGGCTGAACTAAATAAGAAAATCAAATTAGAAACAGGTGCGCGTAGAAGGGAACGTAAAAGTAACGGGACACAGGGCAGACCAACACAGGAAGAACAACAAAATAAAAGCATCCAAACAGGAACTAAGGCAAACTACGTGAAACACAAAAACTGTCACACAGGAGGCGAAGCGGATTGTGACACTTCCCATAGTTCTTCTTCTGTTTAATCTTCTTTCGACTACAAACTATCTGAAAAAAGAGCAACAGCGCCTCTGCTGGTTGTATCCAGGTATTGCATTCCATTCTTAATTTTTTGTTTTATCAGCATACGCGGTCAAACACACCAGCGATTAGTATGGTTGTGAATGATAAACTGATGCGACCAGAAATCCGATTTGACAAGCGAGAGGCTCCTGGATCGATAACAATCAAACATGAATCCTTAGATGAAACCAACCAAGATATGGTCTGGTTATTGCAAGGCCAGCAACCGGTTGACAGTCCTCTCATAAACAATGTGAGCGCCTGGGCTGCTGGCGTAACGATTGTCACGGATGCTCTGTACGTTAGCATGACTGAAAACGTAAATGGACATAAATAGCATTAGCAGTGCATGAGCGAAATTAAAAGCACTAAATGAATAGAGACCAACCATCCACCAGCACAAGTCTGGAGTTTGTTTTTCAGAGACGTTCACCAAACAAATATGCACATTAGCACTTAATAAGGTCATCAAATCTTACTTTTATGCATTTCCACGTAGTATCAGTATGTGGGACCCAATGGGAGGTGAAAGAAAAAGGGGGGGGGGGGGGATACAGTATAGTAGTCTATCTGTGCAGCGTGGGAGAAAGTTAAATGGTGAGTTCAAGGGCTGTGGAATAAAGTTGGGACAATTTGCTTCTCACAACAAACGACTTAAATCAGAAAAATTGGATTTTTAACTGTATATTATTTTGGAATATTTACAAAACAAATATCCCTATACATTCAATTTGATGCAGTTATTCAAAAATTATTTCTTTTGATTTTAATCACTGAACCCGTGGCCTGGTGGTCGGGGACTCCTGCTAAAGCATGCTTGGGGATATGATGTGCTCTTTTACACGTTTGAAAAGACTGTAAGAAAGCCATCGGCTTGTTTATTTCAGAATGTAAGATTAATGTCTACATCAACAAAAGTAACCATTGAATGGAATCAAATCAAATTATGTCCACTCAAATTGCATCGTTTGTACACTGTATGGCAGGGGTCTCAAACTCAATTTACCTGGGGGCCACTGGAGCTAGGGTCTGGGCAAGGCTGGGCCGCATCAGGTTTTCCAAAAAAAAAAAAAAACGCATTTATTAAAAACAGAAAAATATACAAACTTTTTCAATGCTTTGGTTCCGATTTTCTACAATAAAAGCTCTGATAAAACATTTCACTGTTCTCAAATATCTTAATTTTTATTTTTCTGCACAAAATAAGATGAAAAATAAATAAACAAATCAAGAATAAAGAAAATCAATCAATCAGTAATAAATAAATATAATAATAATAATGAAACGGCAAATAATAAAAACTTAAGAAACCGCATATAGTTGGTGGGTAGACAAATTATTTTTTTCAGATTAAAATGAACAAAGCATTATTAGAGCCCTGTAGACATGACTATAGTCACATTTATACTTTTTTTATTTACAACATATTGCACAACTGCAGGGTCTTGAGACACATGCTAACTCGCAAACTAGAGAGCTAGCGACCTAAACGGTAGCCTTCAAATTATTTCCTTTAAACTTAAATATCCAAAAACTTACCACTTCCACACGGATAGGGAGGATAACTATTAACAGTTATTTAACCTTTAACATGAACATTAATCAAACATAATATTTTTTTCTGGGTACATGATACCATACAGCATCCATATCAAACTTGTGCGGGCCGCACTAACATTAAACTTTCATATCAAGGCGGGGGCCTCAAACTAGTGTCCTGCGGGCCACATTTGGCCCACTGGCCACGTGTTTGAGACCCCTGCTGTATGGAATTGTTCTGTTTTACTAAATATTGTTAATATTGTATCCCCAGGCATGATGCTAGATGTTGCCAATGCAAAGTTACCAAAGTTACATAGTGAGTCATCCAAAACACAAGAAACTTTCCTTATATAGTGTATGAACTTGGACCATTTTTTTTTGTTTATTCCCCCCCTCCATCCCAAACACTCCCACTCCCCCTCCTGTCCCTCTACACACAACCAGATGCACGTATACACACTGTTAGTATCAGGCCACTCTTCAGTAATCTTAAGTTTTGGGTCACTTGGCTGTCTTCCTATCGCTGCAGGCAAATGTCAGTGGGACAACTTGTCCATTTGGCTTCCATTACACACACACACACACACACACACACACACACACGTGTTTATTTCGCACACTGACACGATGCAGTAGAGTGTTGTAATCCCACTGCACGTTTAGGACATAAGGTCAATTCAGGCCTCTGTCTTTGCTGTCACTCTTGGCAGAAAATGAAAATCTATTTCTATGTGTATAGGATGAAGGGGGAGTTGACAGAGAGACAAGGACAGATACGCGTGTGGGGGAGTGAAGGATTCTTATTTTGGCAAGCGGTATGACCCATACTCTCCACTTCCACATAACAAAAACCCACGCACATCACAAGCACACTTTTTGCCCTGCAGACGTGGGAGGAAGTGTTCGCCTCCCAACCAGTTTCTGGCAAGTTGCAAGTTAGTGTGATAAGAACGAGGTCATGTCCTGACATGTTGAAGAGAAGCAGTCATTGCAAAAAAAAGCTTCACACCTCGGCCCCAGCAGACACAAAAGGCATCCTGCCTCTGTTACGGTCGGTACCGAAACTCAGTTCCGTAATGGCACCGGTGCCAACATTAACAGTAGTAGTGCATTGTGAAGAAACCTCGTGTAAGTCCAGACACACAGCGTGATGAAAAACTTTATTGGCAACCTTAATACACCAACAGCGGTGCTCGGTTCCAACATTTTAACATATTATTTTGCTGTGGTGCTCTCAGAGCAGCATCACACACACCAGTTCTCAATAGAAATAAATGAAGAAAACATTTGTGTGCATCATAAAGATTGCATTAACATAAAGCCGAAAATAACTGAGAGCCTCTGGTCTAGTCTGAGTGCACCTACACCAGTGTTTTTCAACCTTTTTTGATCCGCGGCACGGTTTTTACATTGGAAAAATCTTGTGGCACACCACTAACCTAAAATGTTCCAAAATGTCACCACGACCTCACACGTGCATCAATCTAAGTCTATGGGAGGAACAAGGTAGGTGTTGCCACACGGACCAATATTATATTGCTCTGCCAGTCTTTACACCACAGACACTCCACAGTAGCCACGTTTTTACATCACCACTTTTTCTCTTTCCCAATGACCTTTCGGGAAACAATGGTATCCATGGAAAGGAATATTCCAATCTCTTGTCTACATGCGCCGTGAAAATCAACCAGAATAGTCAATAGGGCATGCCCAGTAAAACGTAAACATCAACATCACGTGATACCGGCTTCCCCAAGTTTTTCTTTCACTTGTTGGAATAACTTCGTATTGCCAGTTTTTTGTCTGTCCAGTCTTGAAATTGTGTTTGAATCAAAAACAAACTTTGCTTAGTCCAGTGCCGATTGCTGGCCTCCATTTTTGAAAGTGAAGAACGTCTGGATCTGCGTGTTACGTCATATCTGAGCATGTGCTGAAAGAACGCACCCGGGATAAATTTAAACAGGAAAAGATCAGATTCAATCTTGCTAATATTTTATAATTAAACTCAAGACATGTTTTATATAGATATATATTTTCTTTTTTAATAAAACCGGCACGGCGGTCTAGTGGTTAGCGCGCAGACCTCACATATAGGAGACCAGGGTTCAATTCCACCCTCAGCCATCTCTGTGTGGAGTTTGCATGTTCTCCCCGTGCATGCGTGGGTTTTCTCCGGGTACTCTGGTTTCCTCCCACATTCCAAAAACATGCTAGGTTAATTGGCCACTCCAAATTGTCCATAGGTATGAATGTGAGTGTGAATGGTTGTTTGTCTATATGTGCCCTGTGATTGGCTGGCGACCAGTCCAGGGTGTACCCCGCCTCTCGCCCGAAGACAGCTGAATAGGCTCCAGCCCCCCCTCGACCCTCGTGAGGAAAAAGCAGTAGAAAATGAATGAATGAATGAACTGCACTTGTGAATGGCGTATAGAAGGGTTTAGATTCTGTTCCACAGATGGCGCTAATGCATACGAAAGCTGCTTGCCAACCGCCAATAAACAACAGAAGAAGAAAAACACCACGAAGAAGAAGGCACCCTGACAACTTTCCGTTTGAGCGGGTACAAGATACCTCAATCGGATTGGTTAAAGGAATATTCCATCCCTGTTCAATTATTTCCGTTTGAGCAAATAAACCAAATGCAATTGGAATATTTGCGTCCATGTATACTATTGACATAATGGCTATTGACATAATATTTGCAAATGATGATTAATAAATGTTAATTATAAAAAGTGATATTGGATAATTCCTCACGGCACACCTGACGGTTTCTCAAGGTACACTAGTGTGCTGCGGCACAGTGGTTGAAAATCACTGACCTACAGGATCCAGGAAAAACTAAGGCCTTTGGTCCAACCTCTGATTGATTACGTTGGTTGGCCATTATGCCAAGACCTGACTCCAAATCCCGGAAAGATGTTAATTACAGGGAGTGCAGCACTTGAGAGTCAAGGTTCACAGTTATTAGCTGCCCTCTTTGTTCACTGCCCGTACAGCTTAGTCATTACGTAACTAACGATGGCTTTGTGGCACCCACACTTTCGACACTTGGCTCCTGACGATGGAAGGTTAGCGGGGTCATTTTGGGAAGTCCAAAAGTCCCTGTGAAGCCTACAGAAGATCCTCCCCTTGTAATGAAAGAGGCAGGATAAAAGAGAAAAACGAGGCTTCTCTTAGTTTGAAGCCTTGGTTCAAAGTCAAACATGCGGGGAAATCCATCATTTGGAAAGATCGGAAATCAACTCAAAGGAGAATCGCTAACTTCTAAGTGTCCTCTTGCGTGGTTATGCACATCCAGTAGACTATCGGCCAAAAGTGCATCGGAAATCACACCGAAAAAGAAGGGAGCGGAGTCGTCCACCATGTGAGACGCCCCCCCTTTGGCTTCGCAGTCGGTGTGGCAATAGTCGGCATGTTTGGCGCCAAAATTATAGTCGCAATAATCGCATGCAGATCACCACATCTGTCTGAAGACTGTTAGACCGCTGGAGACGGAGTGGAGCCCTCCTCAGACTGATTCCCCCTGAGGGTTAAATGTGTCCTTCATGTTCCTCCATCCTCAGAAGCAATTTGGTTCCTTTGAGGTTGTCGGCCTTTCATGAGGGATATTTTCCATCAAGTACATAAAACTGCATCTTAAGTTGTGCTTTCTGTTTTATTTCCATCACATGATATCACGAAGAAGAGGAGCTCATGATAGGATCACCATTTAGTCCAAGAAGACAAAGAAGGACCTCCACGTCATACTATACTATCCATGCATGCCTGAGGCATGGTGTAAACAACATCAGGCAAGGATAACGACATACTGTACATGACATTGAAAGATTAAGTGTGGGGAGATAAACCAGGGTCATTATCTTGACTTTGGAGCATGTGATGAGGCCAGTGCGTGACTTCTGTGGGCATGTTTTGCTGCTCTTTTGTCAATACTTCATTTATCCTGGTGCACACTGGAGGTATTTGGTCAATTTTGCTAGCTAAACATAAAAGCAAACACATAGTCTCACAAATAATACACGCACCCACACATACAAAAAAGAGGACTAATGTGATATCTGACAGTTAAGGTGGAAACATCAAGTATGCATATGACAGCTTGCTTTGCAACAAAATGTTCCAGACGCCTTGATGCCCCTGCAAAGGCACCATGAAAGCGGTTCAAGCAAGGGCAGTGGCGAAAGCTGATTGGCCCAGGACTCCAGCCTCAAGTGTATAAAAGGCCGAGCAGGGTAAAGGAAGGGTGTTTTTTTTGCAGCTGCGCTGTAATAAGACCCGCTTACTTGTAGGCATACAGGGACTGCAGATAAGCCCGGACGTCTGTATTAGGTATTGTTGTCAGGAATAAACAATCTAGTTCTCATTCTGTAATTTGGTTCTTTAAAATTCCCTTATCCTCTATTCGAAACCCACTTAGAGTCCTCAGGGGGAGGATTTCTACAACAGGAATACAGGTCTGAACTGTCTCTAATAGCTGCCTGACTTACGGAGCATAAGCTGCAGTGCAAACATTTGTTTTGAATTAAGTAGCCAATAAGAGTCGTTTTAAAACTGCTGGTGCAGCCAGGCCTCTGTTCCCCCACCGCTTATTAAAATAATTTGCTGATTTTGGGTTATAAAAACAAATGCAGCAATTGCTGACATGAGGCTTCAATTAGAAGTACAAGTCGAAGGGAGGGGGCGGGTCTAAGCATTTTCCAGTGCACGTGAGTGGCCCATTTGCTTTTATGTTGAGATGGTTTAATATTGTTGGATTAGTCCACCTCTATTCAGGTGGATTATTTTATTATCACCTCTCCAATTTGGATTTTTGGCTGAAAGTACAGAAATCTGGAACAAGGAACATGGCTGGAAAATGTTATGAACCGTGTGCATCCAGTGGATGCCAGCCAAGGGATCTTCATCTTGGATATCGCATTTCTGATGTAAAAAAAAAAAAATCTCAGGGTTAATATAAAGAGCAGCTGTACAGCCAGAGGCTCTACAAGTATAAACATGGTCCCGGTCTCCTGTGGACTTGAATCCCGTCCAATATGAAGACGGGAAAGGAGCACATGCATGGAAAGGAGAAAGTGACGGAAAGGAAAAGAGTGATGAGGGAGAAGAGACTGATCAAGATCGCCATCTTCAATTCAAGTTGATTGGAAACACAAAGCCACATTTAAAAAAAAATTATGTTCATCATATAAGCAAAAACAAAAAATACTTCTCATGTAATGGATTTGAATTCATAAATCAGACCCCACGCATATTATAGAGCAATATATTATGGGAGGAAAGGGTTTAGGCCTAAGTAGTTTACATTTGAAGATGTCCAAATTGTGAGTAGTTGTATGGGAAAGAATTCCGCTTGGTTGACCTGCTGTGCTGTTTTGGGAGAGCACAGGGGTTGAATGCACATATTCCAGTTGAGAAAATTACAAAAACAACCTCAGAAGCTTGGTATTACTTAAACCTGAATTAACGGGTATGTTGCACGTTTAATAATACACACATCATTCCATCACAATGTATTTTTCTTAAATAAATACATAATTATGACTGATTAGTAAAATTTAATTCACGTTTTAAATGGCTTACTATGTTTAATCCGGTTTCCTCCCACTTTCCGAAAACATCAGTATGTTTGAGGTAAATAGGTAAATTGGTGACTCCAAATTATCCATAGGTATGAATGTATGTGAGTGTGAATGGATGTTTGTCTAATGTGCCCCGTGATTGGCTGGCCACCAGTCCAGGGTGTACCCCGCCTCTCGCCCGAAAACAGGTGGGATTGCCTCCAGCACCCCCCCCCCCCCCCCCCCGGACCCTTGTGAGGATAAGCAGTAGAAAATGAATGACTAACTATAAAAATATGATTTAGAAAAAGTAAAAAAAAAATGTAAAAAAATATTCAGTTCATTAATATTGAATCCTATTTTAGGGTTAGGATTAGGTTAGGTTATGCTAGGGTTTGGTTAGGGTTGGGGGTTAGGGTTATGTTTAGGGTAGGGTTAGGGGCAGGGGCAGTGGCAGTGGCAGGGGCAGGGTTAGGTTAGAGTTAGGATTAGGATTAGGTTAGATTACGGTTAGGGTTAGAGTTAGGGTTAGGGTTAGGGTTTGGGTTAGGGTTTGGGTTTGGGTTTGGGTTAGGGTTAGGGGGTTAGGGTTAGGGGGTTGGGGGTTAGGGTTAAGGGTAAAGTTAAGGGTAGGATTAAGGGTGGGGTAGGGGTTAGGGTTAGGGTTAAGGGTGGGGTAGGGGTTAGGGTTAGGGTTAAGGGTGGGGTAGGGGTTAGGATTAAGGGTGGGTAGGGGTTAGGGTTAGGTTTAGGGTTAAGTGTTAGGGGTTAGGGGTTAGGGTTAAGGGTAGGGTTAGGGGTTAGGGGTTGGGGCTAGGGT
Organism: Doryrhamphus excisus; assembly: GCF_030265055.1. Classification (NCBI taxonomy): domain Eukaryota; kingdom Metazoa; phylum Chordata; class Actinopteri; order Syngnathiformes; family Syngnathidae; genus Doryrhamphus; species Doryrhamphus excisus. Next base: position 8,097,404 of record NC_080471.1, read on the forward strand.
TAGGGGTAGGATTAGGGGTTAGGGTTAAGGTTAAGGGTAGGGATAGGGTAGGGGGAGGGGTAGGTTTAGGGTTAAGGTAGGGTTAGGTGGTTAGGGTAAGGGTTAATGTTAGGGTTAAGGGTAGGGTTAGGGTTAAGGGCAGGGTTAGAGTTAAGCGAAGGGTTAGGGGTAGGGGTAGTGGTAGGGTTAGGGTTAGGGTTAAGGTTAGGGTTAAGGTTAGGGTTAAGGGTAGGGGTAGGGGTAGGGGTAGGGTTAGGGTTAGGGTTAGGGTTAAGGTAGGGTTAGGTGGTTAGGGTAAGGGGTAATGTTAGGGTTAAGGGTAGGGTTAGGGTTAAGGGTAGGGTTAGAGTTAAGGGAGGGGTTAGGGTTAAGGTTAGGGTTAAGGGTAGGGTTAGGGTTTGTGTAGGGGGAGGGTTAGGGTTATGGTTAGGGCTAGGGTTAAGGGTAGGGGTAGGGTTAGGGTTAAGGGTAGGGTTAGGGTTTGTGTAGGGTTAGGGTTATGGTTAAGGGTAGGGTTAGGGTTAAGGGTAGGGTTAAGGGTAGGATTAAGGGTAGGGGTAGGGTTAGAGCCGCTTTAACATATTTAATTAAAAACTTGTTATTCTTGTTATTTTATGCCTTATGCCTGATTTTAAAAACATTTCTACAGTGAGCCATGGGTAAGTAACTAGCAGCTGACTTGACATCAAATTTGTAAATAACAGCAACTCAGTCAACTATTTAGCTTGATTCTTAGTGCACCATCGGTAAATAAAGAGAGAAGGAGAGTGTTCTTGAAGCAGGAGCTAATCGATGTGTGGCAATAGTTAGTACCCTCGTGAGGAAAAAGCAGTAGAAAATGAATGAATGAATGAGTGAATGAATCCCAAAATGGAGCAGAAGGCATTCACGGAAGCAGGCTGTTTGCCCTTTAAACAGGTCGCATACAGACAGGACACCATGTTTGAACGGAATCAACCAATCACAGCCTTGATGGTCTGCATCTCCACGAGACTGAAGTTGCCCGCGACCCTCGTGAGGATAAGCGGTATAGAAAATTGATGGATGGAACCAGAAACTAAAAGTGGAGTAGTAAAGTATGTGAAGATCTGCTCTTAGTACAATTTTGAAGCAATCATTGGTCAAATTAGCACATATCATTGCTTTCACCTTTGATCAACATTATGTGCTTTGATATTAAGGCATGGATTTCAGTACACCCAAGCTAAGACTATAGATGAACCCACAAATCCCCTTCTGACAAAGACTATCTGAGACTGGTTTTGGAGCATTTTTTTCATGTCACGAGTAAGCCATTAAATAAACTTTTCATGGTTTGGGTGATCAAAAATGTAGAGAACATGCCGGGACTTGACTGCAGCCTGTAAATGCATGGAACAACGCCTCGAAGGGAACCGTAACAGGCAGAGGCGAGAGCAAGTCAGTGTTTTACAAGTTTCAAGAAAACATGTGCAAGTCAAGTCAGGTCGAGTCAAGTCCAAAATCATAGGCTTGAAGTGTTACGCACTGTTCATTCATTCATTCATTGATTCATTTTCTACCGCTTTTCCTCACGAGGGTCGTGGGGGTGCTGGAGCCTATCCCAGCTGTCTTCGGGCGAGAGGCGGGGTACACCCTGGACTGGTGGCCAGCCAATCACAGGGCAAATATAGACAAACAACCATTCACACTCACATTACGCACAAGATTATAGACTAATAATGGCAGATTTGTGTCTTGTTTAAAAAAAACCCTTTCCTCAGAAAAAGGCGGCCATCTCACTCAGATGTTATCGCATGCAGGAATGCGGCAGACATGATTACTTTCACTACAAGGTGCAAAGGTGAAGTTGATTGGCTTGTTTGCCAGATGGGAGAACGCAAGGAGACAACACAGGTGGAGATGGCCCCTTGTGAGTGAAACGCCACTGTTTCGTCATTTGCATGCGAATCAACGCTAACAACGGCTAAACTGTGACATCACCAGTGAATGTAGGTGCTAACATTGTGTGTGTCTTATAACAGCTGGTGTTTACATTCATCATGCACAAGGACTGGATGGTAATGTTAGCACTGATGCTAATGAAACATGTGTGTTCTGAAATATAAGATAAATATGTATATAGTATTTTCTGCACGGTGGTGAGTGGTTAGCGCGCAGGGCTCATAGCCAGGAGACCCGGGTTTGATGTTTTTTAACTGCTATATAATTTTGTGAACACACATTTAACACTAGCTGACCTACTTAAGTCTTTCATTTCGTTACGTTTGGTTTCATAGTTGAAAAAAAAAAAGATTTTCTGAGATTCCTAAATACTTGTGTTCTTCTTAAATAATTTTTGCATTTTTTTTTCTTCTAACTTTATGACTTTACTCCTTTAATATAAATGTCCCCCAACCAAATTTTCCAAAAATTACAATTAAATTTTGTTTAGTTTATTTCTCGTAATATTCTGACTTAAAAAAAACAAACAGTTATATTCAGTAATAATTCAGTAATATTTCAACTTTCAGCTGCTAAATTTTTCCTCCTAATATTATGAGTTCATCCTTCTTGTTACAACACAACTTTTTTCTTTCGACATTTTGACTTTATTATCATACAATTTCAGACGTTGTTTTTTTTCACATTTTCAACTATTTAAATTTTTTTCTCTTAATTGTGACTTTCGCATTTTCACACTTTCATACACATATTCACATATTTTGACTTTATTGTCATAACGCTATAGCTTTTCTCACAACATACAACAATATTTGTTGTTTCTCATGACTATTAAAAATATATATTTTCCATTAGTGTTAGAGGGAACCTATTATGCTCATTTTCCGACCCTTTGTATTGAGTTGTGGACACCTATAGAGCAGCTACACATAATAACAGGCACAGAAAACTTTCTCCATCTTCTGGAATCTGCACCTATTCCAGCTGTATTTCCTTTGATTTGTGCTTCCTGCCAAAACGGTCTGTTTTAATTCATAGCAAAATGGGCATGACCATGCCAATAACCCCCTGGGCCCACATCCTTGGTTTAAGCATTCAGTCAGGACAGACTTCTGTCAGGTTCAAGTCAATCATTAGAATACACACGGAGACCTCCCGGGACCCCCTTCCCCCACCCCACGCCACTGCTGTTAGCCCCCTACCCCTGAGCAGACAAACAAAGCATCTTATAGGGATTTACATGACACATGAAAGCACAGTTGATCTTCCAACACACACCTGTGATCACTGACGTGTGTCCGTTATAAATAATGACACTTTGGAGCGATACAGATACCACTAAAGATACCATCTCAACTTTATGTTAAATGACTTGTGATTTGTATTGACACCAGGAGGCATACATGGAAGAGTATCACAACAGATATACATAGAAAGAATAGGGCCAGTAAGATAAAATCAATATACAAGTAACTCTTTTGTAATGTTTTTTAAAGCTGTTTTTTTCCCTAACTCAGCACACTCTTATCTCCATTCTAAGGCTGGAGCCTACCCCTCTTTTGCCTCAGGCTAACTTGGCGCTCCACGTGCCTTGCCAAGGTAGCAGTGCGCATGATTTGCACATTTGCCAGGAATGCAGCCCCTTGCGCAAAATGGGGCTCTACAATATGTGCTCTGATCTTTATGTAAAAGAAGATGGTCAATTGCAGGCTGATAGAGTGGGAATGTTCCACACCAAGTGCATGGAAGTTAGCTTTGTTAGCCACTACAACATCAAAATTCATTTTCTACCGCTTTTTCCTCACAAGGGTCGCGGGGGGTGCTGGAGCCTATCCCAGCTGTCTTCGGACGAGAGGCGGGGCACACCCCGGACTGGTCGCCAGCCAATCACAGGGCACATATAGACAAACAACCATTCACACTCACATTCATACCTATGGACAATTTGGAGTGGCCAATTAACCTAGCATGTTTTTGGAATGTGTGAGGAAACCGGAGTACCCGGAGAAAACCCACGCATGCACGGGGAGAACATGCAAACTCCACACAGAGATGGCCGAGGGTGGAATTGAACCCTGGTCTCCTAGCTGTGAGGTCTGCACGGTAACCACTCAACCGCCGTGCCGCCCACAACATCTAACCTATAATGTTACCTATATTTTTACCGGTAAGGTTTTTTAAAGCATTAGGCAGGCAAAAGCACAGATTAGCAATAAAGCAAATATAAGACAACCCATTGTTTTCAAGACTCAACATTTTCATGGACATAAAACCAGATTTTATCAGTGGCTGCATTTCTTTTTCTCAATGATGTACGTGAGTGTCAGGAAGAAAAGCTTTGACTTGCTTGGGGATGAATCTCTCTGTCGTCGTGGGTGCCATCCACTGCAGCTGTGCGGATGTACGTTGATAAACCCCACTTAAGAGTCATACTGGACATCGAGTTTACATGATTTTCACAAGGATTAGCACGCTCAACTATCATTTTGCAGACCCTGGTTTGAGTCCAGGCGGACACACAGGGCTGGTTTTGCCGCTATAAGTCGGTAAACCTTACTCGGTGATACCTCCAGAGTAGTGCTGGATCGATTTAACAGCTCAGACTTTTTGCTCAATGGCTAGCGTTATTAAATATCAACTCGGATTACATCAAGGCCTCAAAAATAAGACAAGACTTTTTCAGATTTTTTTTTGTATGGGAAAAAATGCATAAATACGTCTTATATTTGTATCATTAATGTTTGGCAGCGCGGCACGGCGGTCGAGTGGTTAGCGCGCAGACCTCACAGCTAGGAGAGCAGGGTTCAATTCCACCCTTGGCCATCTCTGTGTGGAGTTTGCATGTTCTCCCCGTGCATGCGTGGGTTTTCTCAGGGTACTCCGGTTTCCTCCCACATTCCAAAAACATGCTAGGTTAATTGGCGACTCCAAATTGTCCATTTTCCAAATTGTCCAATATGAGTGTGAATGGTCGTTTGTCTATATGTGCCCTGTGATTGGCTGGCCACCAGTCCAGGGTGTACCCCGCCTCTCGCCCGAAGACAGCTGGGATAGGCTCCAGCACCCCCGCGACCCTCGTGAGGAAAAGCGGTAGAAAATGAATGAATGAATGAATGAATGTTTGGCAGCTATTCCAGTGTGTATCCCACCTCTCAAAGTCAGCTGGGATAGGCTCCAGCATACTCCCTAGTGACTCTAGTGAGGACAAGCAGCATAGAAAAATAATCGATGGATGGATGAGAATGAGAAGAAATAAAAGGTAAAACAACTGTGTTTGATTCCACAAAGATACTGTCGTGTCGTTTGACTCACCTACCAGGGTAACCTTTTAAAACCCAAGAAAGCCATTCATGTAATTGCTGTAAAAGCAGGCTGCCAACTGTCCTTGGCACAGATGAAACTTCCACTGGTCAATGATGTCACCTGCAGGTGAAAGTGACACTCTTGTTGCCATTTTTGTGCACCACCATGACACCATCCCATTAGAAGAAAGAACAGCAGATACTTAGCTGTCTATTCAGCGTGCGGGATAGCGCCGTATCCTTTACCTGTGCTGAATAGCGCTTGGTGGAGCAGGTTCTATTGTACCTGCGGATATAGAGACGCGGCCCCGGCACCCTCGCCTCCCACCCCTGATGATCCGGTATCCTGCGGTCTTAGGTTTCTGTCAGTAAAGCCCTGGTAGCTTTCCATTCGACAAACATTATGTGTGACTTCCTGTGCAAGGCAACAATATGACAATGAGACAATTGCTTATTGATTTAGTATGTATCACTATGTTAAGTTCTATACTATAAATCACCTCCAAACAAACGTGTTTTGATTCCCAAAAATAGTAAATGTTTTCCCTCTAGGTGAGAAATTTTGTGACACACCGGAGCTTTCATAACTGTAACCAAGACGCTCCCCGAAAGCAAACCAAGTGGCTTTTGGCTTCAAGCAGGAGGTGAGTCAGAAATAGTAAACACGCACTGGCCACAACATTAGGCACACATGAGACGTCTAATGACACTCAAACAATAAACAATGATTCATTCTAAAGTGGAAAAAACGATTAACATGTATGGGGTGGACAAACATTTTCAAGTAAGGGCCACATACTGAAAAATGATAGGAGGAAAAGGACACTTGGTAGATTCACTGGTAGATTTTCTACCGCGTATCCTCACGAGGGTCGCGGGGATGCTGGAGCCTATCCCAGCTGGATATTCACACCCTGGACTGGTGGCCAGCCAATCACAGGGCACATATAGACAAACAACCATTCACACTCACATTCATACCTATGGACAATTTGGAGTCACCAATTAACCTAGCATGTTTTTGGAATGTGGGAGGAAACCGGAGTACCAGGAGAAAACCCACGCATGCACGGGGAGAACATATAAATTCCAAACTGGAATTAGCTGTGTAGCCTGTGAGCTAACCATTCTGCTGTAGTGCAGCCCCACTTGGTACATATGCTAAGAAATTATATATGTTTTTAAAAAACCCTTTATTAGTATCAACTTCAGTCTTTGCAATTTTCCCCATTGCTGGTGTTTTGAAATAAAAAAAACACTATAAAAATAAAATGCTTTGTTACATTTTTTTAATGTAATATTATAACTTCATTCCTATTGTAGTGGATTTTATTCCAACATTATTACTTTTTACCAAGTAATAATGTCATAATATTAACTTTTAAAAAGTAATATATTTTCTCTTTAATATTTCAACTTTATGCTGCTAAAATGACATTATTTTCCTCATAATATTACAATGTTATTCACATAATTTTTTTCTCAATCGGTTAGTATTTTAAGTACTTTATTTTTATTTTTTCAGCTATTTCAACTTTATTTTTGTACATTTTGTTCTCATAATTGATGATGTTATTCTCATGGTATTTTTATTTCATTCTGATAACATTACCACTTTATTCATTGTTATTTTGTTATCATATTATGGTAATGGTAATGGTTTTATTTCATTTGAACATGCATCAGATTACAATTGAGTGCATCCCATAATCAGTTCCCAGTTCCACATGTCCAAAAGGAGTAGGAAGAAGCAAAGCTTATTAAATCCTACCCCTCCATCTGGTACTTTTACAATCAGTAACTGTTACATTTGTTCACTTCCTGCTTTCCTAATATAGTTTACGTTTTTTATTATTAGTAGTAGTAGTATTTTATTTATTTAAAAAAATATATTTTATTTTTGTCATGTAACAAAGTAGGAGGTGATATGAGCATCCAATGACATAATGGGTACCATAGTAAGTGTCAATATAGTGATATATATAGCACATCATGACTGGTTCAAGACTCTTCATCCTTGTATTTAGCAAACATCAACTGCTTGTATTGTTTCTTGAATTGGCTCATCGTTGTGCATTGTTTGATTTCCTTACTCAATCCATTCCATAGTTTGATTCCACATACTGAAATGCTATGGCTAGCATAACGTAGTCCTAGCATAGAAGTGTTTCAAATGTACTTCTTCCCTGAGATCATATTTCTCCTCTCTTGTAGAGAAGTATTGGATGGCATTTTTAGCTAATTGCTTATTTTTAGCCTTATGCATTATTTTAGCTGTTTGAAGATGAATATATGTATCAGCAAGTTGAAGTATTTGTGATTTTAGAAATAAGGAGTTAGTATGTTCTCTGTAGGCGGCATTATGAATTATCCTTTGCAGTACATTTAGTGAGTGAAGATTGCTTTTATAGTTATTATCCCTTATTTCCACACAATAAGTAAGATATGGTAGAACCAGAGAGCAATAAAGAGTGTGGAGTGATTTCTGATTGAGAACAAATTTTGCTTTGTTCAATACTGGAATATTTCTGGCCACCTTTTGTTGTATATTCGTAATATGAGGTTTCCAGCTCATATTTTCATCTATTGTGATCCCCAGAAATGTATTTTCCTTCACCCCTTGACACATTGAAAGACATATTATGACTTTCAAATAATAATATATTTTTAATGTGATAACTTTATATTAAAATGACATTATTCCCCTCCAACATTGCAACTTTATTCTTGTAAAAAATGTAATACTGTATTTTGACGTTATTCTTGCTAAATTACTGCAGATTTTTGTCAGGCACTGTACAGCTATTTTTACTCACAGGTTGTCAAGTTTTGTCACACCTGAGAAAAGCGACAGCATCCTCGAGGATTGTTTTTTAGGTAACAAGATGAAACTCAAGATGGTCTCCGCTTAGCATCGTGCTGATTATAAAGCATCCTGCTTTCACAGGTGAGGCAAGGCGGGACGGGAAGGGAGACAAATGGCTTAATTTCCAGAGGCAAGGAGAGGTCAGCTCTCCTGGGAAGGACTTTTAGAGGGAGGAAAAAAATAATACAAAAGGTTACCCATAACCTCACAATCGTCCTTCGATCTCCCATTCACACACATATACTGCATTAACCTGCTAATGCACCCCCACTGCCGTCTCCTATTTGTTTCCATGCTCATATCACTTTCTTGTCACTCCATCGGAGGCCAATTCCCTCACATGAGCCTTTCACGTTGCCTCGAAAAGCAAGCAAGCCTTTGTTCTGTGCAAACAACAGAACAGGACGACCAAGTCGACTCGGCTATTTTCCACCTCAGGTAGTAAAAGTCCCTGATTATGCAACAGCAATGTGGCTATTTTCCACCTTGGGTAGAAAAAGTCCCCGATTATGCAATAGCAACATTTTAAAAATCTTAGAAGGGGGTCTTCAATTGAAATTGTTGGTCAGTTTATGTACATTTTTTCACATCGAAGGTCCAAACCTGATTTTGCCTCAAAATGCAGAGTAGCCCATATGAATATCAAATGTCATGAAACCCTGCACACGATTAACTCAGTGAAGGGATTTTTTATTTTGTGCCAATATTTATTTATATTTATGCGCATATTTCTGTGCTTTAAATTCATGTGTGACGACTCTTTCACACAGGGCTGTATGCTACGTTATTATCCATGCTCTCATAATAGACTCCGGTGGATACTTACCCTCAGTCATCTGTGTTTTGTCTCATTTTGTGACACAGCGGTTTGGCACTGGATTCTGGAAAAAACAACATACAATCTGTGCTGCCCTTAAGGCAATTTTCAGAATATATAAGTTAATGGGTTTAAATAAGCAATGCTAAGGGTGTGTATTTTGCTAGAAGTGATTAAAAGTTGTTTAGATAAGTAATTCATGGTTTATACAAATTTGTATTCAAAATGTTATCGCGGGGGTCCACTTCCGGTTTTCGGAGATGCACTTCCGGTCCACTTCCGGATGTCGCGGGGGAGGAGATCGTTCATGGAGACTGCACGGGAACGTGGTGAATGCCACTCACGTTGAGTTATCACGCAGGAATGCCGTGAGTTTGACTGCATTGTGGTTTATTTTGATATATTTGGATATTGGTTGTTGTGATTGATTGGGCTTGGGGCATTTGATAATGTAGCAGCCGCTCAAGATGTTGAAATGCACCTTTTCTGTTGCAGTTTTCACCACACACACAGACATATCTGTGAAGGAAGACAATTAAACTTTGCAGTGGAACTCCATGGTCTTCGTTTGTGGTTTAGCTTGGTGTCACCAACATCCCTGTTGAAAACACTACACAATCATATGCAAAAGTTTGGACACCTCCTAACAATTTCCATCCTTTTCATTAATAAATCACAAAATCATTGCGTGTTTGGAGCTGCTATTAAATATTGACAGATGACATTTTTTTTCTCTTGCTGGGAATCACCAACTCCTACCACTTATGCCTGAGCTTGTCATGAAGAAAGATTTCCTGGAAGCCATAGCTAATGAAGGTATTTGATCATATTCTGGCTAGCTAACAAGCACATAGCGTATGAAGATGTTTTTTAGTAAAACAACACTTAAACACAGTTAAATACAAACACATAGTTTCACAAGTACTGACAAACACACACACACACACAAGAGAACTAGAGTGGTGACCAAGGCAGCAGATATCTGGTATGTATGATGTGGCTTGTTTACAGCACAAGAAATCGCAGAACGTTCCAGACGTCCTGGCATCGTCCTTGCTGACAAGAAAGACAAAGATGGGCCGGTGATGCTGAAACCAGGGCGACGGTGCGTGCTGATTGGTCCACGTCTTGCACAATTGTGAAATGTATAAAAGCCGGGCAGGGAAAGAAAGGGTGCTTTTTTGCAGCTGCGCTGTACTAAGACCCAACTTACTGTTGGAATACAGGGAATGCAACTAAGCCCGGACGTCTGTATTAGATATTGTTTGTATCAGGAATAAATACTCTGGTTTTCATATACTGGTTTGGTTATTTAGAGCTGTGGAGAGGGCGGTCTTAGAGTACATTTGGCCTACAGGGCATGCCCATATAAGGAAGCTTGACTCACAGAGAGCCACTGTTAGAAAAAAAAAAACCTCTGAAACTGAGCATTCACAAACTTCTCTTCGGGCTCGCTTCAAAATACACACACCCCATTATCTGAAACTTTGCCATGGGATACAACATTCTAACGACATTTATAGGTCAGAAAAGTGGAGAAAGCATAACAGGTTCCCTTTAAATGCTCGCTTTTCTCTATCAACATTTCTTACTTGGAAGAAAGCAATGGTTCTCCCATTCACTTCTCGGGAAGTTAACAAACGATTTAATTTGCCTCATTTGGAGTCAGATTCCCGCGTTTGCCATCACATAACCGTAATACAGTAACTGAAGTCATTATGCCCCCAATCTGCCGCTGCGATCTGTCCGCTTGCACGATTATAGCTCCCATTCACTTTAATTAGTCACGGGTCTTTAAAGGACCATCACTGTGCCTATATCCAGACCCAGGCCCGCTATTTGGATTACAAAACGCAAGAAAAATACTTAAGAAGAATTTATCATCTCACTGCAGGCTTTGCAACACATCTTAAAATCAAAACCGTCACTCTGCTACAGACGTGGGAACTGTCATTTTGATCATTTTCTTCAGCAAATAGACTAGCTTAACATGATGTTGCTGTTAATATGAGTTATATGTTAATATGTTGTCATATGTAATATATGGCATCTATTACGTTAGACAAGTGCAGAGTTATGGTGTATATGTATAAAAAGTGGATAAAGTACATAACGCTTCTTGGAGACAGATACAGCTAATTAGAATCAAAGCTACGGACACCAAAATGGTGTGATCTCAGTCGGGCTTACTAAAAAAGCACTTTTAAATCACATAAAGATTATATTTTGCAACTCCGAGGGTGCATTTCTAAAACCAATAGCATCATTCTCTTACTTAGAAACTACTCTAAACTTAAGCAGTGGTGTCAGTCTCCTTGACGACGGAGTCCAAACAGACCCGCCTAATTGTAGGGGAAGTAGCTCCACTTCAATAGATGAAGCGGATATTTGATAGATCGGTTAGATAGGTTAAAAGTCTTGATCAAAATGTCAACTTTTATCTTATTACATCTTATTGAAAGTGACATTTTCAGCTTTGTGACGACGCCTTAATCCTTTTCCCCCGAAAGCGCAGTCATCTATTCAGCATCCATGTTTGATCCGAGCCGCTGGCTTGTCTTTGACCTTTCATTTTGAACAGATAATCCTCCTGTCCACAGACATGTGCGATGTTTGAAGTGTGTGACGAGCACCCTTGTTGAGGTATTCTGTGACAAATGTGCTACCTCACACCCGCCGCTTGAGCCTGGGCTCGCGCTTCAAAGAGACGACCGGAGTTTTGGCATTCAGGCGTCTTGTTTGGGCTTTAGCACCGAGCTGTTTGACTGTATGCATGTATTTGAACAGGCATCTGTGTGTGTGTTTGTGTGATCCGACTCATCACGTGCCTGCTTCCATTGAAAGCCGATAACAGAAGTCTTTATGCCAAAGGTCATGTATTTGACCTGCACATTTGCAAATCCATTTCGCAGCCCCCAGTGTTTAGATTCTCTCGAGGCAGATGCCGAACACTGAGCTGCTTGTTCACTGCACAAATACGTCAAGTGGCACGTAAATGCATAAAGGTCGACTCCAAACACAAAACTCTAAGGGGGCCATTTGCATGAGACTGGTTTTAACTCCAAGCTTGACGTGTTAATTATGATGAATTTGTTACAAAACCTATTTTTTTAGGGCGGCACGGTGGTCGAGTGGTTAGCGCTCAGACCTCACAGCTAGGAGACCAGGGTTCAATTCCACCCTCGGCCATCTCTGTGCGGAGTTTGCATGTTCTCCCCGTGCATCCGGGTACTCCGGTTTCCTCCCACATTCCAAAAACATTCTAGGCCACTTGGCCACTCCAAATTGTCCATAGGTATGAATGTGAGTGTGAATGGTTGTTTGTCTATATGTGCCCCGTGATTGGCTGGCGACCAGTCCAGGGTGTACCCCGCCTCTCGCCCAAAGACAGCTGGGATAGGCTCCAGCACCCCCGCGACCCTCGTGAGGGAAAAGCGGTAGAAAATGAATGAATGAATGAATGGTTTTAACTTCAAGCTTGACGTGTTAATTATGATGAATTTGTTACAAAACCTATTTTTTTAGGGCGGCACGGCGGTCGAGTGGTTAGCGTGCAGAAGACCAGGGTTCAATTCCACCCTCGGCCATCTCTGTGTGGAGTTTGCATGTTCTCCGCGTGCATGCGTGGGTTTTCTCCGGGTACTCCGGTTTCCTCCCACATTCCAAAAACATGCTAGGTTAATTGGCCACCTCAAACTGTCCATAGGTATGAATGTGAGTGTGAATGGTTGTTTGTCTATATGTTCCCTGTGATTGGCTGGCGACCAGTCCAGGGTGTACCCCGCCTCTTGCCCAAAGACAGCTGGGATAGGCTCCAGCAACCCCGCGACCCTGAGGAAAAAAATGGTAGAAAATGAATGAATGCATGAATGAACCTGTTTTTTTAAAGTAACGCATTTGAAATTATGGAATTAAGACTTTGCTTCAAACCTTCCCTTTGCACATTAATACAACATGTCTCTTTACCCTGTGATTGGCTGGCGACCAGTCCAGCCTATCCAGCCGGGATAGGCTTCAGCATACTCACAACGCTAGTCAGGATAAGCAGCATAAAAAATGGATGGATTGAGTGATACCTCGGTTTTTGTCGGTTTTGGTTTTTGACCAAAACAAATATTGGGCCTAACAAACTTTGTTAGGTGTCCGTTTGCCTATGTATCGTTTAGCTGAAACAAAAGCATCCACGTGTTTGTGACCCAGTCTTTGTGTAATATGGATAGTGGTACTGGATAGGAAGATTCCCACCTTGTACTCACAGCAGAATCTGTGTTCCTCAGTGTGGCTGTCCTCGTAAATAGGTGTTCAAGCACACTGTGTAACTGAGTCTTAGACAAATAGAGTTTCGTGTTTGTCGCTCTCTTTGTTTATAATCGAAAAGAAGTACACGCACACACACACACACACACACACACACACACACACACACAATCACACTGTACTTATACACAATGTGCTTAGTTTTTCCCCTTGAAGCAACAGGTTTCCGTTCAAACTTTAGAACTTTTCATTTTCAGCAACTTACCAGGAAGCTATGAGAGGAATCATTCATTCATTTTCTACCGCTTATCCTCATGAGGGTCGCGGGGGGTGCTGGAGCCTATCCCAGCTGTCTTCGGGCGAGAGGCGGGGTACACCCCGGACTGGTGGCCAGCCAATCACAGGGAACATATAGACAAACAACCATTCACACTCACATTCATACCTATGGACAATTTGGAGTGGCCAATTAACCTAGCATGTTTTTGGAATGTGGGAGGAAACCGGAGTACCCGGAGAAAACCCATGCATGCATGGGGAGAACATGCAAACTCCACATAGAGATGGCCGAGGGTGGAATTGAACCCTGGTCTCCTAGCTGTGAGGTCTGCTCGCTAACCACTTGATTGTATATTCCGTAAATGCACCAATGAATGCCCCTATAAGATATGCCCTATATGATGTCTTTGTGATGGATGATTCGATTCTAGATACACAGGTTACAATATGATTTAAAAACCAGAATGATACAGTGTACAAACGATAATATTTGATACAACTCAATGCAATATGATTCAACAGTTTGTTGATGTAAACATTAAAGGGGACCTATTTTGTTTTTTTCACTTTTCTGACCTATAAATGTAGTTAGAAAGTTGTATTAAATGATGCCAAAGTTTCAGATAATGAGGTTTGCGCATTTGGAAAATGCTCAGTTTCAAAAGGCGTGGTAAAACTGCCCCTTTGTGATGTCACAGAGGGCGGATTTCCTTATATGGGCATGTATGTTAGCCGGGTAAATACTCTGCTTTCCTTTGTTAATTTGCTAGTAAAACAGGAGTATCAAAGTAATGAGCCAAACAGGCTGAAACAGTGTGAGCACAGTGTGAATACACACTTATTTTCAGGTTCATATGCCGTGTTTACAAAGTAGCAAGAGTTAGAATGTTGTATTAAATGATGCCAAAGTTTCAGATAATGAGGTTTGTGCATTTGGAAAATGCTCAGTTTCAAAAGGCGTGGTAAAACTATAATCGAAAAGAAGAAGGGGACATTTTGTGATTCTCCGGGTCTGCCTTCATCTTGCTCGTCCAATCCCTTCTTTACCCGTCGTTCTCGCTCAGAGTTTGGTCACCTGCCAGGTCCTTTAGCGGTTATCCCTAACAAGCACTGACAGCCTAAAGACAGAACCGGTGCCCCATCTCACAAAGACACATACTTTTTTTCGGAGGGGGGTTGTTGTTGAGTGAACGCCGCATGTGGTCTGTTGTTTCTTGCCGTGTATCAGAAGATTGAAATAAAAACATGCACGAGATGTTTAAGAGCATGCTGGTGGTTTTGCGGTGCTCTGTGTGTTGCCGGCAAGGAAATTACAGTTGTGTCAATCACGGAGGATTAGAGTCAAGAGGAACTGCCATCTTTTATCAAGCTGGGAGAAATCGACACCCATTTTCCATCTTTTAGTGTTATTTCTTTCCAGGAAGAAGTTCATTGGAGAGAACATCTTGATTCCATGTAACCATAACTAAGCTGAACTGGGAACATTTTTGTTTTGTGTGTCTGTTGCTTTAATGCTAATGAGTTATGCGCGTGGCTCTAAGAAGTGCTATTGTGAGGTTGGACTTCAGAAAAAAATTATATAAAATTATATTACTGTTAATTATTGAAACATTAGTGCATTTTGGTAATGGTAATGGTTTAATTTCATTTGAACATGCATC
Source organism: Doryrhamphus excisus (assembly GCF_030265055.1). Taxonomy (NCBI): domain Eukaryota; kingdom Metazoa; phylum Chordata; class Actinopteri; order Syngnathiformes; family Syngnathidae; genus Doryrhamphus; species Doryrhamphus excisus. The sequence continues at coordinate 8,112,509 of NC_080471.1, forward strand.
AGATTACAATTGAATGCATCACATAATCAGTTCACAGTTCCACATGTCCAAAAGGAGTAGGAAGAAGCAAAGCTTATTAAATCCTACCCCTCCATCTGGTACTTTTACAATCAGAAACTGTTACATTTGTTCACTTCCTGCTTTTCATAATACAGTTTAAGGTTTTTTTGTTGGTGTTGTTGTTTTTTTAAAAAATAATGCACTCCATACCGAAGTATGATGTGATATGACCATGCTGGTGACAACTGATATGACCAACACAAGAATTAGAATACAGACAAACAATTCCGCTTCTCACAGGAAATTCCACAGAAGTGACACCTGCCGGCCTCCCGTGCCCCGACGTGACCCCGACGCCACTTCCTGTTGCGACACGGCCCGTCTCAAAGAATCTAACACAGGAAACAGCTAAGAGAGGTGGCTAGTTTTCTTCTGTGTGTGTATGTGAACAGGCTGCACCTCAGGAGTGTGCCGCCACGGCAACTGTCTCCGTGGGAACAATAGCAGCTGTCGCTCAGGGCTAATAATGGAGGCCAGATGCAGGGAACCGAATCCCGGTCCGAGCAGAGGCCCCCTAGCTACAGTATACAAACCGTGTATATCTAACCTGGTAGAAGAGTCATTCTAACACGTTGTGTGGAAATATGCTCGTCTATTTATTCGTTTTTGTAGATTTTGGAAAAGTAAACCAAAGTTTTTTCACAGTCTAACATGTTTTTATTGCTTCAGTTAAACTTTGAATCATTTATGCAAGTATGTTAATGGTTAATGACAATTAGTGAGTTTTTTTGCTCGTTGTCATGCCAAGTTTTTCCAACCAATCCTGCTCATATTTTACACACACGTGCTTGTCAGTCCCCTTAACCCTTAGATGCACGAGTGACTGGACCCCACACTCTTCCATAAGTGGGTCAAAAATGACCCATACTAGAATCAATGCGTTTTTATGCTAATTTTGGCATTTTGGTTAGCAATAATCACTTGTATGATATTTAGTATTATATTTAGGACCACACAAGCATGATGTCATGTTAGAATTTTTCACTTTTTTACATCTTTAAAAAAGAAAATGACCCAATACATCAATAGAAAATGTGAGGATCCATTGTGTGTTGCATAGGGGATGCGTGCATCACACACCCAGAAGATCTTTAGGCCATACTTGGCTTGCCACCTGGACAAAAGTCTGGGTCATCAGACATTTCTGACTCAGAGTCCAACCCCGTTACTGCCTCTCCATCATCGAGCATCTGTAGGACCATTTCAGCTGTGTATCTAGCAGCCAAGGCATGGATGAGGAAACAAAAGAGTAATGGCCAACAATACATATAGTAATGTTAGCCAGCGAGTGTCAGCTAGTTATAAAGTAGACTCATTTGTTGATAATACTAGCAGTCATGAAAGACACATACACAATATTATATGAAGATAATACTTGTTGTATTAGCACTTTATGTGTAAAATAATCTTCCTGAGGGGTGACACTTCTGATATAGTCTGTGTGGTCTACAGTTAATTTATTCCTGACAGCCAAAGTTGATAAGAATCAAAGGTTCCTATTGGATTCCATAGAAAATGCATGCGGGTCATTTTTGACCCACTTATGGAAGGTTGGGGTAGTAACACAAAAACTACAATTTCTTAAAATGTATAAAAGGTAAGTTAAAAATGTAAATTGCATGGTATTAAAAACATGTTTTTTTAGGAATACCTGGAATATGAAATGATGAAAAATTTTTATTATGAAGATATTTCAAGAAAACAACCTGACCGGGTCATTTTTGACCCACTGATGGAAGGTTGGGGTAGTAACACAAAAACAAAAATTTTTTCAAATGTATGAAAAGTAAGTTAAAAATGTGAATGGTATGATAGCAAAAACATGTTTTTCGAGGAATACCTGGTATATGAAATGATGAAAAATTTTCATTACGAAGATATTTCAAGAAAACAACCTGACCGGGTCATTTTTGACCCACTTATGCATCTAAGGGTTAATGTGTGTACCAAATTTTGCGGGGATTCCGCAAAACACGCAAGTTGAATTGAACCCAGGTCTCCTGGCTGTGAGGTTTGTGTGCTAACCACTCTACCGCTGTGCAGCCTTTTAATTCATTCATTCATTCAATTTCTACCGCTTTTCCTCACGAGGGTCGCGGTGGGTGCTGGAGCCTACAACCATATAGACAAACAACCATTCACACTCACATTCATACCTATGGACAATTTGGAGTGGCCAATTAACCTAGCATGTTTTTGGAATGTGGGAGGAAACCGGAGTACCCGGAGAAAACCCACGCATGCACAGGGAGAACATGCAAACTCCACACAGAGATGGCCGAGGGTGGAATTGAACCCTGGTCTCCTAGCTGTGAGGTCTGCGTGCTAACCACTAGACCGCTGTGCCGCCCCCCAGCCTATTAATAAATTACTTTAAAAAAAACACCATTGGTGATAGCGATGTTCGAACCACAATGCTGCAAGGAACGACTGTAAATTTCAATACATAAGCTCTAAAACTAAGTCAATTGTGTAAATTATGAATAAAATCCACACATCTTTCAATATAAATGGGTTTCCCAATCACTTTCTATTTCAATCAGCTTCCCAGTTTAATTCTAAGCTCAATAAATCCAATTCAGTGAACGTCTGCTCATGGTGAAAGCCAATAACCGGACGTGCAGGGTATCCCCAATGAACATTTCTCTTCCCTTATGACGGGCTTTGCATTCAAGAACCAAACCAACCTGTCCTCGTCAACGCGGAGGAGCTGAATAGGACGTGGGAAAACTCAAGAGGTTTTTCTGCCCCATCAGGGTCGCCATCTGCTCTTTATCCACGCTGGCACCCAGCCCTCGCCTCGGCTCCTTGGCACTTAAACACATCACACACGCACACTGCGCTTGATGTAAAGTGTATAAAATAATTGGAAGTAAAAGCCTTGTGAGACGTCAAACAACCACGTGCTCATTTGAACATGAATGATTGGGAGTCTCGGGGACTTTGTCTCATAATGAGTCCGTGAATAAAAGAAGAAGGGTAAGTGTTTATTTGGGGATGTCATGTGCGCAGAAAGGAGGTCTGGGGTGTGTGCTGGTGTTTGTATATGTGTGTGTGTGTGTGTGTGTGTGAGAGAGTGTGCATTTGGATGCTTGAAAAACACAACAAAGAAAGCGTCTCTGAGTGGCAGGACAAGAGGGGAGCGCTTTTTTGTTGTTGTTGTTGTTGTTTTTGAAATCTGTCAGTTGGTGCACTTGAAATGCAAACAGACTTGGTTAGCTTTTGTTTTTTTGTCCCAAGTTTTGAGGGGGGAGGAAGGTGCGTGACAAGCAAGTGTTCTGTCTTTTTAGGTGACAGAGACAAGCCATTGTGGTGGGGGTGTGGGGGGGTATACAAACCCAGCAGCTGTTTTTATTCTCAAACACACCCTTAAGACCCTAAAGACGAGATTATATACTAAAAAGACTCAATTTTTGTCATCACAGAGCAAATACTTGAGGTTCTGCTTTTAATCCCAGGGGCTCAATTCCCTGCAGCCCAGTAATTTTCAGATATTTGATAACTACAATCTGCAAAGAAAGGAAAGGAAAACTTACTTAATATACTTTAGAGTAGTCAGAGTACAGTTTCTATAGCCACATAGATTTACTCATTCATTTTCTACCTAGGCTCACGGGGGTGCTGGAGCCTATCCCAGCTGTCTTCGGATGAGAGGTGGGGTACACCCTGGACTGGTGGCCAGCCAATCACAGGGCACATATAGACAAACAATCATTCACACTCACATTCATACCTATGGACAATTTGGAGTGGCCAATTAACCTAGCATGTTTTTGGAATGTGGGAGGAAACCGGAGTACCCGGAGAAAACCCACGCATGCACGGGGAGAACATGCAAACTCCACACAGAGATGGCCGAGGGTGGAATTGAACCCTGGTCTCCTAGCTGTGAGGTCTGTGCGCTAATCACTCGACTGCCGTGCCGCCCGTAGATTTACTATCCATTGAAAATTAGTCAACATACAGCAATTATATTAACTCATATTAACTCACTAGCAAGATCTCAGTGTATAGACTGGCCATATATCTCATCTTGTTTCATATTATCTACATACTGTATTGTATATAACTCTGGGAAAAACTGTTGATTTTGTTAATTGGGTTGTTTATATTGTTTATTTTCTATATTGTGTATTTTTGTACTGCTTAACTGATTCTGTACTCTTGCTGCTGTGCAATGTGTCAGCTAGTTATAAAGTAGGCTCATTTCTTGATAATACTAACAGTCATGAAAGACACATACACAATATTATATGAAGATAATACTTGTTGTATTAGCACTTTATGTGTAAAATAATCTTCCTGAGCGGTGACACTTCTGATATAGTCTGTGTGGTCTACAGTTAATTTATTCCTGACAGCCAAAGTTGATAAGAATCAAAGGTTCCTATTGGATTCCATAGAAAATGCATGCGGGACATTTTTGACCCACTTATGGAAGGTTGGGGTAGTAACACAAAAACAAAAATTTCTTAAAATGTATAAAAGGTAAGTTAAAAATGTGAATGGCATGATATTAAAAACATGTTTTTTTAGGAATACCTGGAATATGAAATAATGAAAAATTTTCATTACAAAGATATTTCAAGAAAACAACCTGATCGGGTCATTTTTGACCCACTTATGGAAGGTTGGGGTAGTAACCCAAAAACTAAAATTTCTTAAAATGTATAAAAGGTAAGTTAAAAATGTGAATGGTATGATAGCAAAAACATGTTTTTTTTTTTAGGAATACCTGGAATATAAAATGATGAAAAATTTTCATTTCGAAGATATTTCAAGAAAACAACCTGGGTCGTTTTTGACCCACTTATGCATCTAAGGGTTAATGTCAAATTTCCAACATGATGAGGAGATCAAGACCACCTCCAAGATGATCAAGAACCCTTATTGAACCTCATCCCAAAACGTTGACTGCATTTGTGCACCGATTCATTATCATGCTTGACTGTACTCTACTGGCACAATACAATACTGTACAATACTGGCTTGAAAATAATGGCTCAGTATTGATAGTGCATGTATACTGCATATAGTGCATGTATACCAACTTTACTTTCCATAGTATTTTCTCTTGGGTGTGAGGTTTATACGCGCCTTTGTCAGATGCTGTCATTCGAGCAAGTAATTTCATGCTGAAACTTTTGTACAGTACCGTAGTAGTACATTGCATGTGTGTGATATGTGGAATATATAGTACAATTTTTTCCATTATATTTTCAGTCATAACAATCGCAATGTTTTGGCCTCTTTACGCTTAATAAGCAGACACAATCCGACAAAAGCCGCTGAAAACAGTCATAATCTCATCAGAGTTGTTTAGCAGACGTCGGTCGACCACATGACCGCGTTCTGGCGTTGTTAGCAAGGCTTTGTGTGCGTGTTTATGTGCGTGTATGGATGTGTCTCTGGCTTAGCGGTCGATCCCTCCAAACAGCGCTGTCATTAACCCTTGTCGTGATGGTGAGACCACCCACGTTTGAGTGTGTTGGCTTTTTGTTTGAGGTGGCTATTCCAATGTGTGTGTGTGTGTGTGTGGCCCGTGGTCCAGCATTGTGCGTGTGGGTTATCTATCCACTCCAGTCTTCCCATTTAGGCTGCAAGGATAACAATCCTGTCTGAGACTGGAAGCACTGCTACAACGCACATCGTGACAAATGGCTGGCAAATGGCAGGCTTAGAAAACAATCAGATTAAGAATGTTAGCAACTACTGCAGGAGTATTCACTTCAATTGTTTTGGGAGGGTGGCACCTTTTTAGAAAGAAGGACCGGGTGGGGCAGACTTTTCCCTTTGCAATTACTCGACTTATCATAAATAAGGTCACAAATCAAAACAGAGGCACAATCAAAAGTGACACATATTTAAAGATTAGTCTTTCAATACAAAATGTGTTATTATTCCTCCCACATCCCGAAAACATGCTAGGTTAATTGGTGCCTCCGAATTGACCATAGGTATGAATGTGAGTGTGAATGGTTGTTTGTCTATATGTGCCCTGTGATTGGCTGGTGACCAGTCCAGAGTGTACCCCGCCTCTCGCCCGAAGACAGCTGGAAATGATTGTGATGAAATGATGACAGGACTGTTATTAATGAACCACTGCAAAAAAAAAAAAAAAAACACAAGACAAAGATCATCTATATAGCAGGGGAGCGCTGCTGAAAAAAATCAATTTCCATTGACTCTCTATAACAGCGGTCTCAAACACGCGGCCCGCGGGCCAAATGTGGCCCGCAGGACACGAGTTTGAGGCCCCCGCCTTGATATGAAAGTTTAATGTTAGTGCGGCCCGCGCAAGTTTGATATGGATGCTGTATGGTATCATGTACCCAGAAAAAATTATTACGTTTGATTAATGTTCATGTTAAAGGTTAAATAACTGTTAATAGCTATCCTCCCTATCCGTGTGGAAGTGGTAAGTTTTTGGCTATTTAAGTTTAAAGGAAATAACTTGAAGGCTACCGTTTAGGTCGCTAGCTCTCTAGTTTGCGAGTTAGCATGTGTCTCAAGACCCTGCAGTTGCGCAATATGTTGTAAATAAAAAGAGTATAAATGTGACTATAGTCGTGTTTTGTCTACAGGGCTCTAATAATGCTTTGTTCATTTTAATCTGAAAAAAATAATTTGTCTACCCACCAACTATATGTGGTTTCTCAAGTTTTTATTGTGCAGAAAAATAAAAAAGAAGATATTTGAGAACAGTGGAATGTTTTATCAGAGCTTTTATTGTAGAAAATCGGAACCAAAGCATTGAAAAAGTTTGTATATTTTTCTGTTTTAATAAATGCATTTTTTTTTTGGAAAACCTGCTGCGTCCCAGCCTTGCCCAGACCCTAGCTCCAGTGGCCCCCAGGTAAATTGAGTTTGAGACCCCTTGCTCTATAAGCAACTGCAACACTTGTCAAAGATCCTCTATATGACGGGAGCAATCTACTGGTTTTGAACACCTATTGGGGGAAAAAATACCAGTGAAAGATCTTCAAAACGACAGGACTACCCTGCTGCTGTAAGGATCTACAAAAAAAATCATCCAATCAATAGAACCGGGGAGCTGTCGTTTTTAAGGACAGACTGCATAAAAGTGATGCAGGCTTGTGGTAGTGATATGGTAGTACACAGCATCATACTCAGCGGTGTTTAGAATATTTTGGATAGATTTATTATACATATTAGTCACACACTTCTCAGTATGATGTATTATCGTTGCAAAGCACAACAATAAAGGCATTGTTAATACCATGAAAAGGGAGCCTTATTATCTTTGAAAAAGAAGCTCTCACACTGGATAAGATTACCAGTGCAGGTGTCCCTAATGTTGTGGCCCCTGAATCTCTTGAAAAACTGTATCAGCCTCCATCGCTAAAGCCTTTCAGACAGAGATTATCCCAGCTCAGTTTACTGACACAACAGATAAGGCTGTTTGGTATTAGTCTGTCCCAGTGGTGCGCTTCAAAACAGCAACTCTATCACATTAAAAGTCAAACCTCCAGATTTGGTGGTTTTAATGGAAGTAAAACATCCCTTCGCCTACAGAGAACATACTAACTCCTTATTTCTAAAATCACAAATATTTCAACTTGCTGATATAGCTCATCTTCAAACAGCTAAAATAATGCTTAAGGGTAAAAATAACAAATTAGCTAAAAATGTCATCAAATACTTCTCTACAAGAGAGGAGAAATATGATCTCAGGGAAGAAGTACATTTGAAACACTTCTATGCTAGGACTACGTTATGCTAGCCATAGCATTTCAGTATGTGGAATCAAACTATGGAATGGATTGAGTAAGGAAATCAAACAATGCACAACGACGAGCCAATTCAAGAAACAATACAAGCAGTTGATGTTTGCTAAATACAAGGATGAAGAGTCTTGAACCAGTCATGATGTGCTATATATATCAATATATTGACACTTACTATGGTACCCATTATGGCATTGGATGGTCATATCACCTCGGACTTCGGTACAAGGTACATTATTAAAAAAAACAAAAAAAAACAAAAAAAAACTCAAACTGTATTTTGGAAAGCAGGTAGTGAACAAATGTAACAGTTACTGATTGTAAAAGTACCAGATGGAGGGGTAGGATTTAATAAGCTTTGCTTCTTCCTACTCCTTTTGGACATGTGGAACTGTGAACTGATTATGGGATGCACTCAATTGTAATCTGATGCATGTTCAAATGAAATATTACCATTAGCATTACCATATTAAAACATGCAGTATGTGACATGTACCACTGTAGGGCCAAGAAGCGAGCAGGGAACATCATTGCAGACCCCTCACACAAATTGTTTGAACTTACAGCAAGGCGTAATATCCCGGTGTTTATTAAACATGACCCATATTACCTTACCATATTACCCTTTGCACATCTCAATCTTACTCTTTAATTACTTCTTAATTATTTCTTATTTCTTCAGTGTCTGTGTGTATGTACTGTGAGAGCTCATTTAATTTAAAGTTAAATTCCTTTTTGGCCAATAAAGCTGATTCTGAAACAGGCCACTCTTCCAAGCAATTGAAATGTGTAACTTTATTTCAACCGCCTCCTGGAGCACTGTTCGCATGTTCAAAGACCTCAAATGCCCCGGCCAGGACTCACAAGCTACACACACCTGTGCAAACCGACACACTTCCTCTGACACACATTTCCTGTGTGGAACCCCCCTTCCCCAACCTCATAGATGCCCCCCCCACACACACACACGCACACTGCAGGGTCTGTTCTAAAGGGCGTTGGCTTGCCCGCTAACTGGGCCGATCAGTGTACAGAGTGTATGGGACTGGCATGAAGACAACATACGCACACACAAACACACACACACACACACGCAATCACACTGTACTTATACACAATGTGCTTCTTAGTTTTTCCCCTTGAAGCAACAGGTTTCCGTTCAACACATGCACACGCCCGTTTTACTTTAGAACTTGCAGGAAGCGATGAGAGGAATCATTCAGTACAAAAAATGTATCTTGATTGTATATTCTGTAAATGCGCCAATTAATGCCCCTATAAGATAAGAGATTCCTCAGTTTCCCCAAAGGGATTACCTATCCAGTATCTACACAGGATGTAGATGTCTTTGTGATGGATGATTCGATTCTAGATACACAGGTTACGATATGATTTAAAAAAACAGAATGATACAGTGTACAAACGATAGGATTTGATACAACTCAATTCAATATGATTCAACAGTTTGTTGATGTAAACATTAAAGGGGACCCATTATGTTTTTCCACTTTTCTGACCTATAAATGTAGTTAGAAAGTTGTATTAAATGATGCCAAAGTTTCAGATAATAAGTTTTGCGCATTTGGAAAATGCTCAGTTTCAAAAGGCGTGGTAAAACTGCCACTTTGTGATGTCACAGAGGGCGGATTTCCTTATATGGGCATGTATTTTAGCCTGATAAATGCTCTGCTTTCCTTTGTTAATTTGCTAGTAAAACAGGAGTATCAAAGTAATGAGCCAAACAGTGTGAGCACAGTGTGAATACACACTTATTTTCAGGTTCATACGCCGTGTTTACAAAGTACCAAGAGTGCCTTTTTTGGCTCAAATACGCTGGTAACAGATGAGCGTCCGGGCTGCACTACGTCCTTGTGTTGTGGGCATGATGTAGATAGGGTGGGGTGGATACAAGTCCAAACAAGAGGAAGGTGATCTTTCACACACACACAAACACACATGCACACCGCTTACAATGTTTACAAAAGCAAACATCGAAGCAACGACGCAGCTTTGGAAAGCGTAAACCAAAATCTTCAACATCGAACCAGCGTCAGTCCACGACACACTGGTGGGACACACACACACACATAAAACACTCAACAAACACACACAATCACATTTGCTGACTTTAGCAACGCTTTTCATTGCTAAGGTATTATATACACTATTCAAAAAATAAAGGGAACACTAAAATAACATATGCTAGATCTGAATATGATTACTGAAGGGGCTCAGTGTAGCCAACTTAGTGACTTAGTTGCTATGTTTAGTGAAGAGACTAGTGAAGAGACTTTTGGAGAATCTGACATGAAAGCACAAATACCGCCCCCCCCCTACGCCAAAACCAGATTGCAGTCCTGTGGCCAACAATGAAACTGCAATGATTACATCATTACATCATGTCAAATAGCTCGAAAAGGATCAAGACAGCATTGGAGGTGACGGCGTCGTGACCACACTGGTTCCCTGCTACAGGTGGTGTGCGCTCAGCATCATAAAACCACCACACTAAATACCACCGGGAGCTACTCTGCAGGATTCAAATTCAAGGATGTTTACTGGAAAAAATCTTCCCCATCCATCTTAAGTATTTACTCGGCGGCCGTCCCTTCGCCCTTCGCTTCCTAACGGACCGAGACAACTCGTGTGTGTCGGACCCTGGCCTCCAACCTTTGGCCTCCATATCACCTGCCATAAATGACCAGCGTTTGGACAGGGCATTCTTAGTCGGGGTGAGGCAACAGCGGCCATCGGGGGGGAACTGGAGCCGGCCCCCTCTATGCTTTATGGTGCTCATTTAGACGCAGACAAAACACAATGTGTGCATATGTGTGTGTGAGCGAACATGAGTGTTTAAAGCCATAGGTAAGAAAGTTAGACCAGTACTGGAAGACATTTGGCTCCGGTCCGAGCTAACCATCAACTAATAATGACACACAGGGAAGGAAATGGGACGTCCTGGTCTAGAACAGTGGTCCCCAATCCTTTTGAGCCCACAATGCCCCAAACCTTATAGTAGTCTTATGCTATTATCATGAAGTGATGTATAAAACAAACTAAAAAAATAAAATCTCTGTACAAAACACACAAACTGAGACTGACACAACAATAGTGCCATCCTGGACTTTGTTTTCAAAAATAATAAACGATATAATGTGCATGAGTGACAGGCGCAGAATGTCATTTCACTGATGCAAAATAGACACACCTTTATGGTAATATTTCATTTGAACATACATCAGATTACAATTGAGTGCATCCCATAATCAGTTCACAGTTCCACATGTCCAAAAGGAGTAGGAAGAAGCAAAGCTTATTAAATCCTACCCCTCCATCTGGTACTTTTACAATCAGTAACTGTTACATTTGTTCACTTCCTGCTTTCCATAATACAGTTTTTTTTTAATAATGCACCTTGTACCGAAGTACAAGGTGATATGAGCATACAATGACATAATGATTACCATAGTAAGTGTCAATATAGTGATATATATTGCACATCAAGACTGGTTCAAGACTCAATAAGTGAATTATTTGTGGCTTTGCATGAACTGTGTGTCTAATTATCTTGTCTGTAATTATCTTTGTTGCCATATTGAATTGAATCCTGAATTATTGAATATTAACTACATTGATTTTCAGTAAACTTGTTCCAAAAATGGTCATGGTAGAATTTTGTGCCTTGGTCATTTAAAAAGATTTAATCAATCAGTTACAATCAGTAACTGTTACATTTGTTCACTTCCTGCTTTCCATAATACAGTTTTTAGGGGGGGTTTAGTTCTACTAAAGTTCTATTCTACTAAAGTTTTTTTCTCGTTCTATTTAGTTCTACTTAGTGATTTATAAAATGGATGAATTCAAAATAAATTGTATTTATTTATTGTGGCTGGTGAGTGCAGCTCGTCTGCATTGTTAATGAGAGGATTCATTTCAATACGGACAATAAAGGAGGCATAGCACATCAATAAAAGCAGTATTCTCTTTTAACAAGGAGGGGGTGAGGTTTATAATTAGTCCTGAAAGGGTCACATGGCCCCTACGCACTCACATGCAACACGCCCCTCATTGCACTGAAAAGGAGAGGAAGAAAAATGGCTGTAAATTTATTACGCACTCAGCAGGGAACATCTGTTCCACTGTGCAGTGTGTGCATGTTGGGGGCACTAAAAAGTGCAGGAAACTCTGCAGCGAGAAAGAGGATGTCATGATTTTTGTCTGTATCTGTGGAGTAGGGAGTTCATAAAGAACTTTCATTTAGACCACACTTTTTCAGCCTGTAAACTTCTAAATCTTTTTAAATGACCAAGGCACAAAGATCTACCTCTGCCATTTTTGGAACAAGTTTACTGATAATTCAAGTAGTTAATATTCAATAATTCAGGATTTAATTCAATATGGCAACAAAGATAATTACATATACCCACTGTAATTCCTCAATTGTTGTGTACAAACGTAACTTGAGTACCGCTAATATGTCAGTCAAAATACATGCATAGTGTTCATTAGACACACAGTTCATGCAAAGCCATTAAATAATTCACTTATTGAGTCTTATATATATATATATCACTATATTGACAGTTACTATGGTACCCATTATGTCATTGTACGGTCATATCACGTTGTACTTCGGTACGAGGTCTATTATTTAAAAAAAAAAAAAAAAACCTAAACTGTATTATGGAAAGCAGGAAGTGAACAAATGTAAGAGTTACTGATTGTAAAAGTACCAGATGGAGGGGTAGGATTTAATAAGCTTTGCTTCTTCCTACTCCTTTTGGACATGTGGAACTGTGAACTGATTATGGGATGCATTCAATTGTAATCTGATGCATGTTCAAATGAAATAAAACCACTACCATTACTTTTTGTTTACATAACTAGCCGCTAAAAGTGAACTGACAACTTTTGTTATCGATACTGCTGAGTTTGTATAGTTTTTTGTATGACTTTTTTAATCCCTGGGTGTCCAAAGTCGGGTGCCGGGTGCATTTGTGGCCCACAACCTGTTTTTTTTAATTCTTTTAATTCAAGTCTCGCCTAAAACACAAAGCTGAGATTGCAATTAGTCCCAGTTAGGACTTGTATAATGTTAACAGCTACCATAGTAACAATCCCTGCCATGCAACTAATGGATACGTCGATCTGCAGCTTGCATATCGGCCGGCCGGCTGATATAACTTCCCCCCGTCTTTCACAAGAGCAAGACGGCTATGTTTGATTGGCTTAACAAGACAAGGCGGATGAGGAGTCCCTTTTGTGGTGGCTTTATTGTCAGGCCACAATTACACATGACAGGCGAGGTACCATGTGAAGGGTATTACATGACACGGTATGGATTAAATACATCATAAAAACATGATTCATCTTCGTTTACAGCACTCCTCTCTTTATGGCTTCATCTTTTCTGTAGGTTATTGTATAAATAAGGAGGTTTAGCTTACATAGGGTAGCAGATGGCGTTCACGGAGGTGAAGACACCTTTGAACTTGAAACCGCATTCGGCAAAATCCAGGTGAAGGCATGGATTCTGTGTCCAAAAAAATCTGTTCAGCCTGAAGCTAGCTAATGCATTGCGAAGTGGATTCATTTTGAAATTCCGACTCTGAAATTGCACTAGTAAACTCCTTGGTGGTGTCAAAAATTTTAATCAGATCATTTTCCAAATTAATTAATCATGATTAATCACCATTTGCACAATGTTTGAAATATGCCAATTTTTACTGCAGAGAACATAGTAAGTACTGCAGAATTTGGAATACCTGTTGGAATTAGTTGCCAAGGCTTGCTCAACCTTTGTTTCTGCAGAACAGAAATACACATTAATACACACATTACACATTATTTTTTCAGTTTAGGGTAACCTTACTTTTTTTTTTTTTTACCTCTGGCACTTCACCACTTACCTTTGTACATTTCAAGCTATTCATTGGACTTGAACCACTTGAATTTCAATAGATAAAATGACTAATTGGGAATGTTCTACAACTTTTGACCAGTAGTCTATTTGTATATATTAAAGGGGACCTATTATGCTTTTTCCACTTTTCTGACCTATAAATGTAGCTAGAATGTTGCATTCTTGTGTTAAATGATGCTAAAGTTTAAAATAATGAGGACTTGAGCCCTGAAAGAAGTGTGGGATGGCTCAAAACATTTGGTTTGAAAAGTCACAGAGGGGCGGATTTCCTTATATGGGCGTGTCTGTAAGCCAGATAAGCATTCTGCCCCCCCCCCAAACTCTGCTTCCCCTGTCCTCCCCCAAACTCTGCTTCTCTGTTTACTTGCTAGCGAAGCCACATTTGTTTACAATTCCTAAAAACGCCACCATCAGGCACAAGTGGTTGGAGTTCCTGATTCCCTACCAGCAAAAGAAATGCATTTTAACCTGTCAACGGCATTTCACACTGGACTGTTTTGTGAACATGGGCCAGTATGCAGCTGGACTAGCCGACAAACTTGCTGAAGTCCAACACCTTTCAAACATTACTTGGTCGTGTGGACGAGTCAGAAGAGCAAGCAGTAAATAACAATTTATCAGTGTCCTAACTGTGTTTATTATGTTTAAGTCGTGGAGCAAAAAACGCTTGCATACCCACCGCAATTATTACGGCTTATTGGCTCCGATTGTTGGAGGGTCTGGGTCCCGGACACGGAGACAGGAGTCAGGTGAGTGAGATTAAGGATTTATTTGGCCCAAAAGGAGGTAACGAAAGGCGATGGTGTCAAGGAGGTAACGAAAGGCGATGGTGTCAAAAGGGAGCACCATGGAAAAACACAACAAAGGGAGCTAGCTAAAGGCGATAAAATTATCAGCACAAACCGGAAGTGTTTCTATGCACTCAGTAGTGTGACCAACCACAGCCTGGAGGCGTGCCGTGGGTAGAATCCATTAAAACAGATCGTTTTCGTGGGAAGCACAAAATTCAAAGAAATACAGATGAATAGGTGCAGATTCTGGAAGAACTAGAAAGCTTTGTGTGCTGGTTAGCGTGTGTACATAGCTGCTCTATAGGAGTCTACAAATGCAGCAGATTGTGCTTCTGCATTAAGAGTAACAGACTGAGTGATAACAGTACCCAGTTATTGTATTTCTTTGTACTTCTGTTTATTTAAATGTTCGGAATGTCTGTGAATCCATCTTTTGGTTGTGTCTGTGACTGTAGATGTGTCCGTGGGTTGGAGATACATATTGTACATTGTGTTGGGATTGCTATTAAAAACTTTTTTTTGTTTTGAAGCACTGGCTTAGTGGGTTCGGAAAAATACATCATCCTTAATTTTTGTAATGCTACTGCGCAATAATTTGCATGTAACGCCAGATAGTTGTAGATTTGTAGATGTCACACATCTGCAATGCTATTTTTCTTCCCTTCTCAAATCTCCCAACCCCCATTTGACTTCCTCCTGCATGCACTTGTGTGTGTGTGTGTGTGTGTACGCGTTCTCCCTCCACAACACAAGACCCCCATTGGCTGGCCACATGTGTTGGAGGGAAAAAGCCAGCGAGTAGCGGGGAGGGCCAAGCAGCAGCCAGATAGTGCTGACTCAGGCCGTGGGGGCCATTGTTCTGTTGTGGTGGAGTAACCTGACACCCTCCGCCCCACCCCCCACCCCCCACCCCTGCAGCCCATTGGCCCAGGTCTCAAGCACTGGAGCCAGGGCGACTGCAGCGTTAAACAGTGCTACAAACTCTTATCTCTTCCTCCATGAAGTCCTACAATAAGACAAGTCAGCAGTCTGCAACCACAAGAAGAGGAGGGCGGGCATTCAGCTGATTTGTTGATCATCTTTATTTGATGGGGTTCTACCTGCTGCTTTGTGAAAGAGTAGTAGAGTTGGGTTTTCATCATTGGAATCGCCTCAATATAGCAGATGATATGTCATTTGCATATCAGAACTACAGCAAAACCCAAAAGAAAACCCAAATATTCCCAAATTTGCTGATGGCAATGTGTCAAATAAAATTAGACATTGAAAAATGCTCAGAAAGTAGAGAAATAGTATTCTTGAGCATGTGAAAGGATTGCCTCAACAAAGCACGCCAGTGCTCTCATTGCTAGTACATAAATCACAACCAATAAATCGTTCATACAGGAAATTTTCCAACCCTAAGCTTTTTATTTTATTTTATTTTATTTATTTTACCTTTATTTACCAAGGCAATCAATTTAAGAACAAATTCTTATTTGCAAATGCAGCCTGAACAAAGAGCAAAAGCAGTTTGACGGGAGAGGGGAGTGCTGAAAATAAGAACAATGTTATATAAAATTACAAATATCAATACAGAAAATATGTAATACAAAAGCATCAAACAACATTAAAGCCATGGGATATGCAGGGCTGGACAATAACGATGTACCGATGGCCCGGGGCAAGTTAAAACAAAATTGGGGCAAGTAAATCCAATCAGTGATATTCCCGTCGGGCAAGTGTACTTTGGCATGCCATACTGCCAAGAGTTTTTTTTAAAAGCGGTTCTTGTTGGGTGTTGGTAAAACACGGACTGCGTAATTCCGGTGGTCATTTGCAAACCAATCCTTGCAAATCTTGAAATGGACCAATCAAAATCGTTTATTTAGACCGCAGTCCGCGTTTTACCCACACCCGTTCTTGTTGGCGATCAACCAATCAGCGATGGTTTGACTAGGAAAACATCTATCATGGCGTCCCTGCCAACATGGTCTAATTGTTCAACAACTTGTGAAGGAAAACAGCAAAAAGTGATGAACCAGTGCCTCCTAAACAAGTATTTTATTAGCGGCAGCAAATCAAATGATGGCACAGGTGAGTGAATCACATTGCTGTGACAATTTGAAGTGGTCACAATGAAACACCACCGATTAGATCCAATACCAAGTGCTGATTTTGCACAAGATACAAAATCTAGCGCTTCCATTTCTCTGTGTATTTTTCTCACCTTTGCTTCACAAATTATTGTTTGACTATTAAGCATTTTTTTCGGGATTAAAAACACTTTACTAGTACACAAATGCGTCTATTCAATAATGTTTCATTGTGGTGCACAACTTCGAAAAGGCAAAGTGCCTAGAAGTCTCTTGACAATCCAGCAATCCATGCAACGTCATGATCTATGTAGGAAAACAACCACAAGAAATGATAATCATTTCATCTTTATTTGAGATTCTCATGTGATGCCACAAAAATGAGATGATATCATTATGGCAGTCATTTCATTTTACATGGGGCAAGTTCGGGCAAGTAGTTCTCACCTTAAGGATTCCCCATGGGCAGGTCATTTTTCTTTTTAATGTAGAGCCCTGGATATGGCAATAGGCCTAATCAGCAAGTGCATGAGTCAGATGTAATTAGTTGCAAGTTTTGTTTAAAGACAGAGAGAGATGTGAAGGCTGAAAGTTTTAGAGGGTTTTGTCGGATGTTCCAGTCATTAGCTGCAGCAAACCGGGGAAAGCGCTGCGTCCAAAGACGGTACGGACTTTGGGGATGGAGAGTTTGATGTGATTACTGGACCTTAGATTGTAAGCAGAGTGAGAAAGATGTAAGAGGGAAGAGAAATAGAAGGGTGTGATGCCAAGTAAGGTTTTGTAGATGAGCTGGAGCCAGTGACGGAGCTTAAGAATACATTTTATTTAAGGAAATATCCTCCTCCTAAACACATGAACACAATTTGGCATCAAGACTCAATGGGGAGGGAGGCAACATGCCTCAGGGGAGATGAATGGCCAGTTAACAAATCAAGACTTGACGAGAGAGAGAGATTGTGGGGCTCCAACTCCGGTAATGAGATCCTCAGGTAACTGGGCCATTTAGAAGCTGAAGGTGATAAATAGGTGGAGAAGACGAAGCTTGCGTAAGACATTTCACATCATCTTGCACAACTGGACAATGCAGTATTTTCACTGTATTGTGTTTGTCACTGATCACATTGCTTTGTATGCACAGCGCCGGTAATGTGATAGTGTTAGGTAAGAACTCCTACCAGCAATACAGGTATTAGTCAACATTTGTGGAGGTTATTTTTGGTTGGCTTACTCAACATTACTTACATTCCTTTCAAGGTTGCACAATTTGGAATTATACTGTTTTGAGTTGTTATATCTCAAAATGACACCAAACATTAGCATTCAGCTGCTGCCATGACATCAATATAACATTTATATCAAGCAACTCATGAATTAATACAAATTATCCTGCTCTTAATAGTAATGGTAATGGTAATATTTCATTTGAACATGCATCAGATTACAATTGAATGCATCACATAATCAGTTCACAGTTCCACATGTCCAAAAGGAGTAGGAAGAAGCAAAGCTTATTAAATCCTACCCCTCCATCTGGTACTTTTACAATCAGTAACTTACATTTGTTCACTTCCTGCTTTCCATAATACAGTTTAAGGTTTTTTTTGTGTTTTTTTTAATAATGCATATGAGCATCCAATGACATAATGGGTACGATAGTAAGTGTCAATATAGTGATATATATAGTACATCAGGACTGGTTCAAGACTCTTCATCCTTGTATTTAGCAAACATCAACTGCTTGTATTGTTTCTTTAGGTCACTACACAAAGCTGAAGACCATAGGTGAGAGTATAGGAATGTAGATAGATCGGTAAATTGAGACCTTTGCCTTTTGGCTCAGCTCCGTCTTCACCACAACAGACTGATGCAGAGTCCGCATCCCTGCAGACGCTACACCAATCCGCCCGTTGATCTCGCGATCCATGCCTTAGTCACCCATGAACAAGACCCCGAGCTACCCCAGGCAGTAACCATGTACATGGACTTGGAGGTGCTGGTTCTCATCCCAGGTGCTTCACACTCTGCTGCAAACCAATCCAGTGAGCGCTTAAAATCAAATAATCTGCAAAGAGTCCATCTCTCTCTTTAATATGAACGTTAATACTCAATGTTCAATACATTGTGGTGGAAGAAGAGCGCAAAATGCATCATCACTGTTCAGGTTGCGCAAGAGGAAATACTGTGGCGCAAAAATACAAAAGAATGTCACAATGTCTTTCTTTGGGAAATAAATGAGTCAAAACTCGTCGCACAATTCTACACTAAAGAACCCACAAAGAAGGAAGTAGAGAAAATGTTCGTGAGTCATATAGATTAGATTCACACTTCCTGTAAACTCAGGTCTGGAATTACCCGTAGTGTTAGAATGGTTGTTGGGGGGTGGAGTTAGCGGGATTGCGCAAAAATGACCTCATTCATTTTGTTGAGAGGAAAGTGAGAGGCAGATACATTTTATTGCAGACCCGGATAAATGTGGAGATTTAGGGGTCCTATCCTGATTATTTCATTTTATATTGGATCACAGTGGGGATATAAGATAAGAAAAGATATGCCTTTATTCATCCCTCAGTGGGGAAATTTGCATTGCACAGCAGCAAGAGTACAGAATCAGTTAAATATATTAGGGTGCATCAAAAAACACAATTATTGAATTTTGATATGGCTGGGTACTAAAAGTGTTCCAATATATATAGAAACAACACATACCAAATATTTTTCCAATACATGATTATTTAGGGGTGTTTTTGTGGAATAAAGTGGTGAACAGTTCAATGGTCGCCATGGAGATTTGAGGTGATCTTTATGTTTTTGTTGGTGTTTATACTCCTATTACATATTACTAGCAAATTTGTGGTTTTGTCTTTGTAATTTGAATGATTTGTAGTCATATTTATAGGTATTTAGTGCTCATTGCCTCTACTGTAGCTAACATTAGCTAGCTACAGTTTGCTAATGACAGTTAGCTAATAGCTGAGCAAGCATAACATCAACAACAGTAATATAGAGTAGACAGTATTACTGATGCCTCATATTTATTGAGAGTAGTACTGTAGTACTACATAATGTGATATACACTTGTCCATGTATTATTTTAGGCACTGTGCAGCACAACCCACCAGCTCTCCTAAGATGCTGCCCTCAACAACTAGCTCCTTTCAGACTAGCAGTCGCAACTTGGTCTTTGGTCTGGGCCCCCTTTGATAACCCTACAGAAAATGATGCTGTAGTATAGACGTTCATTGTACTCAACATTTACAGGTCAACTTTTTGGCAATTAGACTAGAAATTGCACATTTTCCGAAATTTTACAAAAGTTTATGTGTGAGGTGGCACCCCTAAATCTCAATGGATTTCCCCAAAACTTTGCAAAATACATTTTTTATGTTCATTAGAAAAAAATGGAATGCTAGCCAAATTGATATTATGAATTAAAAATTTCCCATTCAAATTTGATGGACCCTAATATATATACAGTTTTGCTCATAAGTATTCATACCCCCTGGAAAAATCCAGTAATGTTCAATTATTTTCTACAATTATGCGTGGATGTTGGGAATATACCTTGATTCAGTGACAGTTGTTATGCAACAATCCAAGACACATTTGATATGGGTTGATGGGCATTATGACATTTATGATAACTTTTGTATTTCCACCCCTGTTCAAAAGTATTAATTCCCTTGTCCTCCAGAAGTATAAAGTCATCTGTTTTTCATTGCTCAAGTATTTTTCTACTTGCAAGATGTGTTTTGTTGGCCCCCTCAATGTTATTCAACAAATCCAAGTAAACATTAACTATAAATTGAGGGGATTGGTGAGGTCACTGTCAGTTCAAAGTCATCGCCAGATTATCCACCATGGTCAAGGAGAAAGAACTGAGTGAGGACCCGAGGTTGTGTATTGTGGATGCACACAAGGATGGTTTGGGCTACAAAGCAATATCCAAGCGCTTTCAGGTCCATAGAGTTTCTCGGCGAGTGGGACGGGGAACCTCATTAAGGTGGACGGCATCATGCGGAAGGAACAGGGCATCGAGATCCTCCAGCAGAACATCCAGCAGTCTGCTGCAAAACTTGGTTTAGGGCCACGTTGGCTCTTCCAACAAGATAACGACCCCAAACATACCGCCAAAAAAGTCAAGAAATGGTTTGAGGACATTGAAATTAATGTTTTGGAGTGGCCAAGCCAAAGCTCGGACCTCAACCCTATCAAAAATTTGTGGTGCGAACTCAAGGTGAAGGGCAGTGCAAGGACGCCATCCAATCTGAAGGACCTGGAGAGAATTTCAAAGGATTAATGGGCCAAAATCCCTGTGGAAACGTGTCGGAACCTGGTAGTCAACTACAGGAGACGTCTTGAATCTGTAATTGCAAACAAAGGTGATGCCATTGACAATTAAGTGACATCATAAAGCCGGGTATGAATACTTTTGAACATAAGATGTTTTGCAAATTTGTGAAATAAAGCAGAAATAAGAAAGACATTTGTCTCAAATATTTATGCTGTGTTTGTTAAAACCTGTTGTAACCTTTTATGTAATTTGTTGTAGAATAAATGGAATCTAGAAGGAAATAGATAGGAAATACCCCAAAAATGATAGGGGTATGAATACTTCTGAGCACAACTGTATATATATTAGGGTATATTTCTATCAGTTAGATATATTCGTTTTAATTGAATGATACTTTTTCCATTGAGTTTTCTGGGAAGCAAAAGACTCCCCAAAAAACTTCAGGAAGTTCTGACATTTGGTAGAGATTCCCAAGATTTTGGAGTGGCTTAAAGAAGTTAAAAACAAGTCACAATGTGGCACTTCCACTATTCGCTATTAGTACAAAGTAAAATCAGCAACATGTAGCTCACATGGATGTTCACACGGCAATATCAAACCAGACTATTGGGGTTAGGCACTCAATAGTCAGTTCATGTGCGATCGCCAACGCCCTGCTGACATAAAGCCGGGGCATTGTTTGCGTGACATGCAGGACAACAATTGATTCCCCTGAGTCTACGTTTATTAGATTCCACCCTACTCGTATGAATATGGAGGGCACAATGGAGAGCTCCTGTCTGGGGTCTTGAAATTCTGCCCACGGCCGGCCGCCCATCGGGACAACGAGTCTCTTTCAGGCCAGCAGAATTTGGTGAGAATGAATTTGTGTGAATGTTCAAAAATGAGATGCATCTGTAAATCTCAGACCGAGTGACGTATTATTCTAACTTCAATAAACTGCAGAACAATATTGTTAAGAAAGTAGGAAAGTTGGACGTTTTGTGGGCACTTGGGATGATAATAAATCAATGAATTAATGATGATGATGCCTTTATTCGTCCCTCAGTGGGGAAATTTGCATGAATGAATTAATGAATTATGAATTAAAATTCATCATTCCTCTTTCATACAGGCAGGATACCAACAAGGAGACCCGATGTCCTGCTCCACAAGCATCTTCAAGCTAGCATGAGCTCTAACAAATTGGGCTTTTTTTATTAAAAAAGATAGTTTTGTCGAGTCTCCTCTCCCCTAATTATTGTCATCCTCATCTGCCATCCTCCTTTTCTGGACTACAATCAGCTGTCGCGCCCCCTTTCTTCAAGCCCATGTCCCTTCAAAGAGTCAAAGCAGGGCCTCTCTGTGGTATTAAATATCTTTATTAAACTCCTGCTCCCTCTCAGCCCCCCTGCCTCCTTTCTTTTCTCCTCTCTACATCCCAACTATCCCCATAAACTTGGACCCCGCTGGGCTCGCTTCAAAGACTCCCGCCATGCGGCTTCTGCCGGCGACCTGCTGTGCTGCAAGGTCCTGCACAATGGCCTCCGCTGGTCCCTGCTGCGTTAAAAACCAGGCAGACTCCGCCACACTTGGCTGGGCCACATCTGACGGCAGGATGCAACCCGGCTCGGGTCCTCGGGATTAGAGGAGGAACGGGTTAAAGGCGGCTAGCGGGGGAAAGGGGGCTTTGTGGGCCAGCTGTGTCATGGTTTGGAGAGTGTTGGCAAAAGGATTTTATCTCACATCACATCTGCTTGGACGTGCAGGTAGGGACGCTGTATAAGGGGGGCGTGGCTTTTACGCTACGTGAACAAACAGATGGCCGCTACAATTTGTCCCCTCCCATAGCTTTTTCACAGTCGCTGTGCTCCGGCACATTAGTGGGTCGTGAGAGATCATCTGGGATGCTGCCGGAAAGACTAAAAAAAAAAAAAAAAAAGATTATTAAACCAGCAAAAAAAAAAAAAAACATATATAAGTCGCGCTGGACTATAAATCACATTTTTAGTGGGTAATTTGTTTTATAAAATGAGAGCCCAGAACAGACGTTTCATCTTGAAAGGCAAGGTGTAGAAATAACAATAAAATGGAGAACAACAGGAATAGGTGAATATGAATAAGTGGTATGTTCACGTAACCTATTAATATTTATTTGGATAACTTTAGCCTAAACAACATAACATAACTAGTTTACTTGCGGCTCATAATCTGCAGAATATGACATGTATTCCATCTTTCTCAGTTGTTTTTGTAAATTGAATTTAAATTGTAAATATTCAGCTGTACAGAAGTGATCTAAGCATACCTATTTTGTCCTCCTTTATGCTGAAACCTTTAAAAGAAAACCCTTCCAAAAAGGCCAAAATGTTATATTAAGCATCGACATTGTCATTGTAAGAGCTAACACAGAAGCATAACATAGCTCCTATATAATATAAGACGTCAGAGGAATTTGTTTGAGAACTGCATATGATTTAGACAAAGTCTCAGTAATGTTCATTCATTCATTTTCTACCGCTTTTCGTGGGGGGTGCTGGAGCCTATCCCAGCTGTCTTCAGGCGAGAGGCGGGGTACACCCTGGACTGGTCGCCAGCCAATCACAGGGCACATATAGACAAACAACCATTCACACTCACATTCATACCTATGGACAATTTGGAGTCGCCAATTAACCTAGCATGTTTTTGGAATGTGGGAGGAAACCGGAGTACCAGGAGAAAACCCACGCATGCACGGGGAGAACATGCAAACTCCACACAGAGAGATGGCCGAGGGTGGAATCGAACCCTGGTCTCTTAGCTGTGCGTGCTAGCCACTCGACCGCCGTGCCGCCCGTCTCAGTAATGTAGTTTAATCTTAATCTTTAATCTTATACAATAACCTCAATTGACTGATGTAATATTTTGATCTGAGAATTAATTTTAAAGTCTAAAGATATGGTTTTAGAGGTATCCATATTTCAGTATCAAAGGGAGCTGCTACAAGAAGTGACTAAATCGAACTAAATTTTAATTTACCAGCTCAACATGTCTTGTGCTGGAAGATACAGCCATCCCAACTGTCAGCTGACGGAAACAGCATTCATTGTTTTCAGCATTCTCTGTGATATCAATACACCCAGGTAATGCTTAAAATGTATAAAATAATACAAGTATTACATGTTAGCATGAATGTACCTGCTACTATATGGTCACATAATATATACGTATAAAACAATAGAACTTTGTTGGAGCTTTCTGTAGGTGTTTTAACAGAGGGCTATATAGGCAGAATAGGTGAATCCCATTATGTGCATTGTTAATACACAATGTGATGACCATTTTTCAACACGATATGGCATGTACGGGAATGTTTCTCGGTCTTCAGTATGTCATCTAACAGCATAATCAGTGTCACTTTTACCTATTTTTCCACCCTCATGTGCGTGTGTGTGTGTGTGTGTGTCTGAGTGAAGTGGTTACTTGTAAAACTACACTTTCAAAGTCGCCTCTGCCCCCACACTGCTGGCTGCAGCGCACCCTTTGTCCACCACAAAGCGAGGCGAGGACAACAAAAGGCGCCTTTGCAGACCCTGAGGAAATTTAGGAGCCTCCTGTCACTCAAAGCCATTGTTGACGTGTGCGGGGCTCGGAGGACAATAGCACTTTGTGCAAGGCGAGAGGACACACCCTCCTCCTCCTCTTCTTGTATCTCCACCTACTATCTGCCGAACCGTCACATTTCTCCACCACTCTCACTTCTCCTACAGACGACGCTCTCTTTTGTCTATGTTGGTCTTCGTTTTAGCATCAGTAGCAGAAGTGGCTAGTTTTTTACAAAATATTCCCCAACTTTTCCATTTGTTCTACTTCTACAAAAAAGTAGTGAATTTAGTTGTTTAAATAGTATTTAAATGTTTTAAATTCGGCCATCTCTGTGTGGAGTTTGCATGTTCTCCCCGTGCATGCGTGGGTTTTCTCCGGGTACTCCGGTTTCCTCCCACAATCCAAAAACATGCTAGGTTAATTGGCCACTCCAAATTGTCCATAGGTATGAATGTGAGTGGGAATGGTTGTTTGTCTATATGTGCCCTGTGATTGGCCGGCCACCAGTCCAGGGTGTACTCCGCCTCTCGCCCGAAGACAGCTGGGATAGGCTCCAGCAACCCCCGCGACGCTTGTGAGGATAAGCAGTAGAAAATGAATGAATGAATGAACTTGGGGTAAAGAGTTATAAAGTTGTAGTACAGTATTAGATTATTTATTAAGATCATTTATGAAAAAGTGTTGAAATTGTCAACAAAAAAAGAAAAAAAGAGTGAAGTTCATACTAATAATAGACTTTTTCATCAATATCACAAAGCTTTTTTCGGTAAAAAAGCGGTAGAAAATGAATGAATGAATGAAATTGTCCATAGGTATGAATGTGAGTGTGAATGGTTGTTTGTCTATATGTGCCCTGTGATTGGCTGGCGACCAGTCCAGGGTGTACCTTGCTTCTCGCTCGAAGACAGCTGGGATAGGCTCCAGCACCCTGCAACCATCGTGAGGATAAGCGGTAGAAAATGAATGAAAGAATGAATCTTTTAAATTCAATTTAATTTATTTACATAGCTCCAAATAATACGAGCAGTTATCTCATGACACTTTCACAAATGAAAAGAGAGAACCAACTAAAACCGCACATGAGCAAGCACTTGGCCACGTAGACAAGGAAAAAATCCCTCTGGGGAAGAAACCTTGGACAGAACCCAGGGGCTGTCATCTGTCTCAACCAGTTGGGTTGAGATAGAAAAATAAAGTAGGAGGATAGGTGGTAGATCAAGCCAGAAGTCTTAGTCCAAGGAACATAGAGGAGTGTTTCTGACGGTATCAACATACCAGAGGTCACTTCTATATGCTTTAGCAAAGGCAGGAGTTTTGTTTTTAGATGAGAGGCGGGGTACACCCTGGACTGGTCGCCAGCCAATCAATTGCAGGGCACATATAGACAAACATTCACACCTACATTCATACCTATGGGACAATTTGGAGTTGCCAATTGACCCAGCATGCATGTTTTTGAATGTGGAACCTGGAGAAAACAGGGAGGCACAGGAAGAACATGTAAACTCCCATTTATATATTTACGTATATATGTTAAATTATATAAAAAACACTTGTGTTCTTACCTTTTATTTTATGGAAGTACATGTACACTATCCTTCTCCAAGAAAAGTGTTGATACTTTGTTGTAAAAAAGTCTTATTACCTCTTGGTGAGTTTAGGTGTATAATCATTCAGCATGGCAGTCAAATTTTTTCATTCATTTTGCAGAGCATAAAAATATCTTGAATACATTTGACAATATGCTGGCTTTTCCTATACGGAAAGACGGCAGTGACAAGCACCTTCCAACTACGCCTGACCCCTTCAGGATGATGTTGTGTGACATTGAATAAGAATATCAAGAATAAAGACCCTTGTATTGAAGACATGACATGGGCTGTAGAACATTATGGTGTATAATAATAAATGTTGCAATAAATGCAACATTATATTATTGGCGACATGCTGACAAACAGAAACTGGCAGATGCCATGGTCCAACTCAGAGTGTAGTCAGTGTTCTCAGAGGCTTGCGCAACTGACTTCCTGTGACTGAAAAATCACATAAATAAAACTAAATGATTACATATTGTCGTCCGAGTTTTTACATTTTTTCCTAGGGCTAGAGTTATTCCAAAACTCATCACTGGTCCATCAAAAATGATCTATGATTAATTTTTGGCATCAGCGTCTTTCTTTCTGTTGTGTTTTGTAACAGGAGCAGCAGGTCAACCAAGTCCAATAGTGTCAGATTTGTTCTGAAGGCCAGTTTGGGCTGCATAGGCATTGCAATCCCGGCCTCCGACCCTGATGACATCACACGACGGGCTATGCTGCTTCTTTCCATGAACACGAAAGGAAGGTCAAGACCATTCAGGGGGCTTTCACATAAACTAAGAGCAATTTGATGGATGCTTGGACAGTTATGAGTGTTTGCTTAAGGAGGTGCTGCCGTGTACACGACCATGTGTGGTCGAGACTGTTGTACAGAAACGTGATGTATAGATAAACGGGGATCAGGAAACAAGTTGGGAACACACTCTAAATTAAAATATGTTCTAAGTGTCACATATTTCCTTTGGAAATATTAGAGACATAGGAAATATACAGTATTGTACAAAGGAGCATGCAGCATATAATACAATGTCTGGACTATTCCATTAGCAGAGCAATTGTAGAAGAAAAAAAGTTTTAAGTGTCACAAGCTATTTATCTTAGATATAGAAATATATCTTGACTATTCCAGATATGTATTGCTGGGTACACAATGTCAATGAACATACTGTATGTCCCATGTGTCTTGCCTGTGAAGACATTTCTTTGACATAGAAATATACTGTACACAGGAGCATGCAGCATATAATACAATGTATTGACTATTTCTGATCATATGCCTTACTGGGTACACATTGTCAATGGTAATACTATGTGTGATATGCTTGTCTTACAAGTAGGGATTATATTATTATTGTAGCATATAATGCAGTTATCACTATTCCAGATGGATTGGCTAGTCGAGTACTTTTTATGCTTTTTCTACTTTTCTGACCTATAAATGTTGTATTATCGTGTTAGACGTTGCCAAATTTCAGAAAGTAAGGTTTGCACATTTGGAAATAAGTCTTGAAAGAAATTCTGGATGGCTCTGAACGCTAGGTTCCAGAGAGTTTTTTCTAACACTGGTTCACTATAATGTCACAGTGGTCTGGACTTCCTTATATGGGCGTTCCCGAGTACAAGTTCTTGGATTGCCCTCCCCCTGCTTTGCCTCTCTGGTTCACTGCTCTGATATTGTTGTGTTACCGTGGCGCTAGTGGTAATGGCTTCCAGGAAAAATCTTTTCAGTTCTGAACTTGCCTAAAGAGGCAAACATCAGACAGAAATGGTTGGAATTGCAGAGTCCAAGTGAAGAGAGACAGGAGACTCTTTCGTTAGCCTGGGTGAAGCTGGACTATCTGTCAAATTGTTGCTGAAGCGCTTTGCATTTCCAACGTTATTTGGGCATGTTGAAGAGTCAGAAGTGCAAGCAGTAGGTAACAATTTAATTTATCAGTGTCCTAACCGTGTTTATTTTGTGTAAGTAAGTGGTTGTCTCTGTGTGCATACAGCAATTGTGTGTGACCAATCACAGCGGAGTGGGCTCGGTGGGAGTCTTACCAGCATGCATGCATGTTACAAGCTAACTGATGTCTGGAGTTGCTAATAGCCCAATAGTTAGTCCAGCAAAAAAAAAAGTTTAATGACCAAACTGACACTACTGATCAAGATTGTCTACACTTAATAAACGCGGCCCTACGCTACCACTCAGTGGCTATCAGTGGTCTCCAGCTAGTAGCTCATGAGCTACCAGTAGCTCCTAACCATTTTCAAGTAGCTCTCCAAAGGATTTATTTATTTCTCAACTTCTATACCGCCAAAATTAGAAAGTGGGTATCGGCAGTAGTCTGGAAATCCTCAGGAGCTCTTGGGAGTGTGACCAATCACAGCGGTCTGGGCATGCCTGGAGGCGGGCCGATGTTGGTTTCCTCAGGAGACCAATCTTAAGCATAGGAATATACTGTACATAGGAGCATGCTGTGTATAATACAATGTCTTGAGTACTACTGAGGATATTCTTTGCCAGGTACACAATTTTGATAGATAATATGCCTAGCGGGTGCACATTTTAAATGAAAATATGTCTGAAATGTCACATAACATGTGAAAGACTTGCCTTATATACTGTACATAGAAGCAGGCAGCAAATAATGTGATGTTTTGACTAGTCCACATGCCAAACACCCCATCAAGCATTTTTTTTGTACATGTCAGCCAGGCATACTAAAAGGCCATTTATTAATCACCAGACAACTTCAGTTTCACTCAGCATCTAGCCAGAAGTGTAAATACAGTATGAGTATGTAAATTCCCACTAGTGAGTCGGAAATCTCAGTGTATTTCTCTATGTGTGAAAGTGTTACGCCAATAAGAGGTACACGCCGCGCCTGTTTGATGTTTGATCGCAGAAACGCGGAGACACTGCCTTTACGCGACCACAAGAGAGGGCACAAAGTCACACACATCCTCTGTTTTGCTCCTGACCTCATTCCATCCGTGGTTTCTAAAGGCTCAGTTGTTAGACGCATCTTTGAAGTTGAGGTATAGCCTGCCTTGTGTATATTCCTACCACTTTGTAAAAAAAAAAGAAAAATAAAATGAAATTTTGCTACACATCTGAAAATAAAAAGCTCAGCCAACTATCTGTAAGCTGTAAGTTTGATCATTTGGCTTTTCTTCAGTGAATAAGCTAAGCTAGCATGTTGTTGCTGTTAAAAGTAAAAAAAGAGTGTAATGTTAGCCTTCAGCTCTCATAGCTTTGCTAGTGCTGCTAATGTTTGTGTCCTCCTGTCCGCTTGTTGGAGACACACACACTGTTGAAAACAAACAAAGCGCTTTAGCATTAAAAACACACACATAAAAAAAAGATGTTGTGTTATTAATCTGTTTTTATTCAAAATATTAATTATATAATTAAGCATTGAATACACACATCTATATATAATAGTACCACAAGTAAACAAAGTACGATGTCATAACACCCACACAAACACACTTGCTGTGATTTTTTTTTTACCAAAAAGGCTCGAGGAGCTCTGAGGAGCCTCTTGAATCAACACGGGCAAGAGGTTAAAGGTCAAAGTTGATAGAAAGAAGCCCAAGGAGAAAAGGGGCGGGGGAGAGAAGGAAACAAACAGTGGTGGGAGGGGGGGACAGGGAGACATTTTGGCGGGAAACCAGAGGCAGACCTGCAAAGCCACCTCTTACAGACAGACGGTGAGTCAGAGTCTGCACCCTCTGAATCACACACACGCACACACATACACACACACACGCACACACACACAAATACCTGTGCATCCAACAGATTTGAGCTTAAACAAAAGCTTTTAAGTGTGCACTGTGCAATGATGTCATCCTCTTTTCCTATGGAGCAACACTATGGACTAGAAGGCATGACTCAACACTTTTTGAGTGCGTGTGTGCGTGTGTGTTGACTCATGAGGTCAAGGTCCGCATTTCAAGCCTGATGTCACTTATCACTGACTAATCCTCTAAAACATTCAGAGGGCGGCAAACAGTCGGGAACTGGAGGGAAACTGTGTGTGTGTCACCTTGCTTAGGGTGTTTCTTTTGTGTTCAATCATGCGGTAAATTACATTTGTGGCGCCCCCTATGGGCTATGGTCAAAATGCTTTAGAAGACAAGCTAGCATCCTGTACATGTATTACAGATATCCTTAAAGTCTTGTCAGTATTAGTCTTGTCAGTATTAAACAAATGGTCAGTGACCGCTGAAGAGACATTTTGGTTGATGGCGGCCATGTTTTTCAACCAATCTTGCTCAAATTATTCACATGTTTACTTGTCAGTCCTGTAAACTGACTTCATGTTTAGACATTAGGGTGCATCAAAAAACACAATTATTGAATTGTGATATGGCTGGGTACTAAAAGTGTTCCAATATATGTAGAAACAACACATACAAAAATATTTTTCCAATACATGATTATTTAGGGGTGCCACCATAGATCTGTTTTTGTGGAATAAAGTGGTGAACAGTTCAATGGTCGCCATGGAGAACTCTGAGGTGATCTTTATGTTTTTGTTGGTATTTATACTCCTATTACATATTACTAGCAAATTTGTGGTTTTGTCTTTGTAATTTGAATGATTTGTAGTCATATTTATAGGTATTTAGTGCTCATTGCCTCTACTGTAGCTAACATTAGCTAGCTACAGTTTGCTAATGACAGTTAGCTAATAGCTGAGCAAGCATAACATCAACAACAGTAATATAGAGTAGACAGTATTACTGATGCCTCATATTTATTGAGAGTGGTACTGTAGTCCTACATAATGTGATGTACACTTTTACTCCATTTATTATTTTAGGCACTGTGCAGCACAACCCACCAGCTCTCCTAAGATGCTGCCCTCAACAACTAGTTCCTTTCAGACTAGCAGTCGCAGCTTGGTCTTTGGTCTGGGCCCCCTTTGATAACCCTATAGAAAATCATGCTGTATAGACGTTCTAGAAATTGCACATTTTCCGAAATTTTACAAAAGTTTATGTGTGAGGTGGCACCCCTAAATCTCAATGGATTTCCTCAAAACTTTGCAAAATACATTTTTATGTTCATTAGAAAAAAATGGAATGCCAGCCAAATTGACATTCATTCATTCATTCATTCATTTTCTACCGCTTTTCCTCACAAGGGTCGCGGGGGTGCTGGAGCCTATCCCAGCTGTCTTCGGGCGAGAGGCGGGGTACACCCTGGGCTGGTCGCCGGCCAATCACAGGGCACATATAGACAAACAACCATTCACACTCACATTCATACCTATGGACAATTTGGAGTCGCCAATTAACCTAGCATGTTTTTGGAATGTGGGAGGAAACCGGAGTACCCGGAGAAAACCCACGCATGCACGGGGAGAACATGCAAACTCCACACAGAGATGGCCGAGGGTGGAATTGAACCCTGGTCTCCTAGCTGTGAGGTCTGTGCGCTAACCACTAGACCGCCATGCTGCCTCAAATTGATATCATGAATTAAAAATTTCCCATTCAAATTTGATGCACCCTATTGGACATATACTATGTGTCACAAACTGACACAAACACAAATATGCAGTCATGTGAAAAAATGAGGCGTCGTCTATCTGCGATATCTCACGCTAAACTAGCGTGAAGTCATGACAACTTTGGCCACGTGTGATTTTGACGTGCAAATTAGCGCAAATCGGTGACTGTTCAGTCAACACTCCCTCCAAGTGAGCAGCGTGTAAACACATCGCAATGATTACACCCGGGGGCCAAATCAAACATCGCTTGAACCCCATACGAGAAATGAGCTAAACCCATGACACGGCCCAGTGGACATGAAAAGGCCTCACCAAGCCAACGAGACAGCGGCCCAACGCAGGTGTGTCCAGGAAGACAGATCTAGGACCCAAACACTACAACAGTTGCACATGACAACCAGTCATTGGGAGTCTGGCAGTAATTGATAATTGATAATGTCGTGTGTGTGAGGGTTTTTTACAACGCATCAAATGTATTTAAAGCTCAATTATGGCATCCCGAGTTGTCAACCACCCATCCAATTATGCAATGCTAACCTACCAATGCGACAAAGACAGCACATCATAATCATGTCCATGCGGAGGCCACAATGCTGCAAAAAAAACATCACTGACTGTCACACTTAGCCTTATCATTGTTATTGGAAGGTGATTTTACACTGTTTGCACAGGTGAATGGTTGCAGGTTTGATTCCCATCCCGTAATCATGTCAAAGTATCCTTGGATAATATATTGAACCCCTAACAGTGCTTTGAGTGGTGGATAAGCTCTATACAAGTGAAAGACCATTTTCCATTTTGCATCAGAAACCATGTCACGGTCGGGCTTCATTGCTTTACGGTTTGACCCCAGGATGCAGAGAGCAGGACCAAATGCAGGTAAATAATATTTATTCTGTGCAACAGCAGCAGAAGAAAAAGCAACTCAGGTAGCAGACGGACAAACGACAATGATCCCACAAAGGGAGAAGCACACACCTGAACTAAATAGAGACGACAAATTAGGGTCAGGTGTGGGTGGCTATGGCAACGAAGGCAGACGAGGCAAAACAGGAAGTCCAATACAAAATAAGTGTCCAAAACGGAAACCAAAGCCCAAGAAGGTAACTCAAACTCAACCTGTCACGTGCGAACCCACACGGGGTGTGACATACACATTATTACATAATCAATTATACCGAGATGCATAACAAAAGACCACAACATTATTATTTTTATTTTTTATTGCGATTTTCAGACTTTGGATTCTTGCTTTTATGTTTATGTCCACAAATAGACAAAAGCAACAACAGCAGGAACTGTTTTGGTCACATGTTTGGATGTGTCCATTCTTAAATGTAATTACAGATTAGGTGTACAATTACGCCAACGCCTAAAGTATGACAAATTCCTTGTGCGGTCATTACGTGAAAGCAATAACTTTATGGGTATGCCCTTTAAAGAAGTACTGGTACTGGTCCATGTGATAAAATAAATTATTTTTAAAAATACAATTGTAAATAACTGCATACAATTTTATGTAAATGCATATCGATTTTGGAAATATTGTATTTGGAATATTGTATTTGTTTTAATATATTATATATATAATATTATATATATAATATTATATTGTATATTGTGTATTATATATTATATATTTTTTCATATATTGTATTTGGAATATTTTGGAAATATATAATATTTTATTTTACAAATATACAGTTAGAAACCCCACCGTATTTGCATGTTTAGGCACGTGGGACCTGTCCCACTTTGTTTGACGGTCCTTGAACACACCATCTAACTGACTATTTACTGTATTCTCCCCATTTTCCTTTGGTTCTAAATGCTGATATGATGTGGGGTGGGAATGCATAAAGATAAGGCTTGATGGCGTCAACCTCGTGTTCATTCATTTTACCACACGGCCTGTAACAGCGATGTAATAATTTTCACTCTGAAGATGTGCTGTCGACGTCTGGACTTCCCTGCTTAGGCTTATGCCCCTGCAACCACACCTTGGATAAGCAGTAGACGATGGATGGATGGATGCTGTTGGCGTTCATGATTGCCCGGCTCAGGACTAGAGTCCGTCGGCAGGGGAACAGAGACCCATCTCTCAGGTGGTCTCACCCCCCACCCCGTTTGGTCCTGGACTGTGTCCATACAACGATCCATACACACCATCACAGGCAGAATTCTATGACCTTCTAGATGCTATGGCCATTGAGTGACATTTTGCAAATTTAAACAGTCACCAGGAAGTGAAAATATAGTCATGTGGGCGGTGGCGGATGACTACACGAGTACGCTCAGCAAATTGCATGGAAAATACTGCGTCTCTTCTCCTTTTTCAGAGATGACTTATCTGAGGCCTTTGGGGTCAGAAGTCAACAATGAGTCAGGTTAAAGTTTAGTGATTTCTGGAACTGAGCTCCTCAGGACGGTTCAAGGACCGGGAGCTCCTCAAGTGTATGCGCTCAGCATTTCAGCATTTCACCTGCAATGTGTTTTTCCACTCAAGTGACGTGTGTGAATTGCCGCAGGTGAACTAGTACCCCCCCACTTATCTCATATCATGGCGGGCTTCAGGTCTCGTCCGTCGCCACCTCCTCTCTACTTCTCTTAACATATATTTCGTCATTCTCTCAAGTAGACTAATGGCTGCCTCGGGGCCACTTTTACCCTTCACTTTTACTCAATCACCCCCCCCCCCCCCCCACTCGCTCATTCTTTTACCTTGCCATCCCAAAGTCTGCATTTGAACCCTTGAGTGGAGGCAGTGCGTGCTGTCTATCACCGTGGTAACAGAGGGGCACTGTTTGATTAGCAATTGTTTGTTTGAGAACAGGTGGGAACAATAGGAGGAAGGGGAGAACACCCCCCCCCCCCCCCACCCCCAAGCTCCTCCGTCAGTGCCAACACTGTAGCACTATAGCACTATAAGCAGTATACTATTATACTATATTACTTATTGTGTTCAGTCACAATGACTCTCACATCAACTCTGAAGCTGTAATAACGACATTAAATGACTTTGTGGGTATTTAGGACATGTGCTGTGACAGGAGGAGGCAATGGACCTCTACTGCCCCCTCATGGAAGCTGTTGGACACATTTAAAGTCCACCTGCTGCACAAAATTATGAATTTTTATATGCGGTTCTCCAATCGATGAATAGATGTTTTTAATGATGCCATAAACCAATCCTAATGAGACTGAATACAACATGTGTTTCTTCAAAATCAGTTTAATGGGCATTTTTTTAAATATCATTTAATAAATATCATCACAGGGCATTTCCTCATTGCCCTGTGATTGGCTGGCCACCAGTCCAGGGTGTACCCCGCCTCTTGCCCGAAGACAGCTGGGATAGGCTCCACCACCCCCCGCGACCCTCGTGAGGAAAAAGCGGTAGAAAATGAATGAATTAATGAATAATTTCCTCATTTAAAAAAATCTTTTATTTAGCATTATTGTTTTGATATTAAAGAGATATTAATTGGTTCTCCTGTCCAAAGCATTTCATTCCAAAAAAATACAATTCTAAAAATTGTATAAAACTAACCCAATTTGAGAAAAATACTATAAAATAAACACATAAAAATGCATCTTCAAATACAATTATGATTGTGTTACCATATTAACAAACTTATGCTCAATGGTTCCTCTAACATCCAGTCCATTCATCCATTTTCTTTACCGCTTAACCTCACAAGGGTCGCGGGAGTATGCTGGAGCCTATCCCAGCTGTTTTCGGACGAGAGGTGGGGTACACCCTGGACTGGTTGCCAGCCAATCACAGGGCACATATAGACAAACAACCATTCACACTCACATTCATACCTATGGATAATTTGGAGTCGCCAATTAACCTAAAATGCAGAACATGCAAACTCAGCCCAGCGGAGAATCAAACTCAGGTCTTCTTGATCCCGATCTCTTGATGCTAACCACTCCCCTACTGTGATAACTAGTGGTGTCATTGAGACTTCCTTCTCCCAATACCTCTCCTTCCATTGCAACACCCTTTTTAGTATGCAAGACAACCACAGAGATGAAGGTAATTTCATTTAATCCTTATATTGATTATTTCCATTACTGTATATCCTTCATATGTCCAATATGTCCTTCAGGTATTCTGGTTTTTGATACATCGCATCCTCCTCATCTTCCATGAAAAGGTGCGTGAGAACGGCGCAATTTTGGTTGTAATTTTGAGTGGAACGTGCATTATAGAAATTTTTTGCATTGATACATAAAGAAAAATAATTGATTTGTGTCACTCAAGCGAGGAAAGAAAGTAACTGCTGCAAAAACAATAAAAGGCCCTTGTGAAGGTGCAAATTAACATTTTTTTCAAGGACTTACTCCTCATAAGAAATACTCCATATCCAATTGATTTGTTCCAGACACCCAAAAATATGATAAAATGTATAAAATGTACATTTTATAGAGTATACATGCAGTCTTAAATGTTAGAAAACATAATATTACCAAAAAATCACAAATGGATCAATGGACCTTACATCTTGACAAGATTAAATTCAATAGTGTTTCTCACATTCTTTATTGACTTGCTGAAAAAACTTTATTTGGCCCCATGGCAGGTTATTTAGCAGTCACACAAAATGAAAAAAATGCACAGCGAGTGGTGAGTAAGCAAGGCTTAGGGTGCAATTTCATGGAATGATACAGTAGAGTGAAAACGGACTAGTTTGAGATAACTGAGAAAACAGTATGAAAACTAGTATACGAAAACCGGTGCAAGTATTGTGAATATTTACCTGACACTTTAAATGTTTTTTGGAATAAAAAAAACAGCATTTCGACACATACGTATGCTTCTTTCTGGTGAGAAAGATTTATGTCCCCACTGTGGACTGTTTAGCGCCATGTCCAGTCAAAACAGTCGTTTACAGAAACAAAGGCAGTCTCATTATCCGCACAAAATTTGTGCCAATAAAACCGTTATTCAGCCCAAAATAAAAGAGGCTGTGCAAGAGAAACAGGCACTCTGTTTCCGAAAGAGGACCGGTGTTGTTTTAATGTATACTTTGGAAACCGTAAGTAGACATAAATACCACATGTCGAAGCTAATCCCCTCACTTAGACGCAACCCAAAACCCATGCAGCTCTATGGATGAAGTGAGGAGTGCTCTCAAACGCTCCTTTGTACTGACTAGGACGGCACATGCGTTTAAAGCACGGGTGTCCAAACTGTGGCCTGTGGGTCATTTGCGGCCTGTAGTTGATTTTTGTATTGCCACACGCCAGGTTCTAAAAATTTGATATAATAAGAAACAAAAACCCAACAGCAAAAATGTAAACATCAGCAGGATTTTTCCATGAATTGAGTCAAAATATGAGGGGAAAAAAGTTGTAATCTAATGAGAAAGGTCCTAATTTTACAAGAATAATGTTGGAATACTATGAGGAAACTTAACGTAATTTTAGTACCACAAAGTTGACATATTAAACAAAGACATTTTATAAAGTGGGAATATTCTGAAAAACAAATGAAACAATGAAGAAAGTAGTAATTTGGGCAAAATTAGGTTGCAATAAATGTTAGAATATTGTGAGAATTAAGTTAAACTATTGTAGGCATGAAGTCATAATTACAAGAAGAAAATTTTTAAATTCATAAAAAGAAAGTTGTTGGAAAAATCTGAAAATTTTATGAGAATAAAATCAAAATATGAAGACAAAAAAGTCATATTTGAATGAGAAAAAAGTAGCAATTTTAGGAGAATAAACCTGTAATATTACGATACAAAATAGTGCCGTTTTAACAGCCCAGGGTTGAAATTAGATTTTTTTAAAAAGTCAAAATATTATCAAAAGCAAACAAAATAAAATAAAGTAAAATCAAACTAAGTTGGGGGGGTATAATATAATATATAATTATATTATAATAATTGTACTAATAATATATAATATATAAATAATATATAATTCATAATTATATAACGGGAAGAAATTTTACAAGAATCGTGAGGATGGTTTAAAAAAATAAATGTGAAAGAAAAAGTATTTTTAATTCGTAATATTAGGAGACACAAACAAAACAAAATGGTTATTTTTGGATTAGATTGGAAAAACAAAACCAGCAGAAATGAAAAAAACTGTTGTAATTTATGAGAAATAAGTCAAAATACTAAGAGCAAAAAGTTCTATTCTAACAAGGGAGAAAAAACACACAATTTTAGACAAATAAACTTGTAATATTATGAGGAAATATAATGTACTTTTAGTAGCCAAGAGTCAAAAGTATGGGAAAAAAATAGGTTTTAAGTCGTAATCTTACAACAAGAACATTTATAAAGACTATATGAGAAGAAATATTTATGCAAAAATTCGACAAAAAGAGTAAATAGCAAGCTAATAATATGCTTTTCCACCTACTATATCAGTTAAGTTAGGTGCATTTCTTAAAATATCCATAACTTCTTAGCATATCTACATGTGTTGTGAAAGTGGCCCTTGCATCCCCCATCCAGATCAGAACCATTAAAAACATACATTGTATATATAAATGGAATTTTTACATAAAAAGGCACACATGCAAAATTATTGACTGCTTGTACAATAAATGTTGTACAAGCAGCACACACGTTGAATCATTGACATACGTACGTACTCGCGCCAGGAAATGAAGCCAATTACCATCATGTTAAATCTATGAATAGTGCTTATACGGCCCTGAGGCTACACAGAGCAGCCTTTCACCTTGCACACACACACACACACACAATCACTACATGCACACACTGCACAAAGACCTGGTTCTCTCTGGTGAGGGTGTGGTCAACCAGAGGTGGGTGTGTTGACACAGAACTGTTGTAATGTGCAGGGCCTGTATGATGATGATTTGACACAACACACAAAGAAAGGTTGCTCTTTTTTTGGGGGGGGGGGGATTTTTTTTTTAGTGTGGATTGGTGTGCAAGACTTGGAAAGTTGCTTTGTCACAGTTCCAGTGAGCATGGTTCGCCCCCTGGTGGTGAGGGTGGTCAGGACAGAGATTTGATGCTGTATAACGGGGAATAGGATCAAAACCAGATTCTGACAAACTGCAGGCTGTCATTTGTGTATTTTTGCTTTCAACGTAAAAGACGTGATATTTCGTCAAAGCTATGAGTTGATTTGACTTTTTGAATAAACTGTAGCAGGTCTGGAGTGTGTCAAATCTGATTGCGTCTCTTATCCCATGCCAGAAGCACACAAGGCACAAGGCAAGCACCTGCAACCTGGATCTTCTTTCCTCGCCAACCCCCCCGCCCCCCATTTCCCCCACATCTGTGCCTGCAATCACCGTTTTTGGCAGAGAAACAAGACTGGAAAGTTAAGTAAGAAAAAAAAATGAAAGAAAGGAAAAGCTGAACATTATCTACTTGCTGAACATGAAAACGTGTGCTCACCACATTCAGATTTTAAACCGGTTTTTACCAGTTCTGCAGCCATCCCCTGTGTTACCTGTACAGTGTTAGTCACCTATGGTACAATGCTGACATACGTAAGTATATTTAACAAAATACAGTCAAGCCTCAGTTTTTGTATGTATGATGTAGTATGATTACATTTTCATTCAGGGTCGCGGGGGTGCTGGAGCCTATCCCAGCTGTCTTTGGGCGAGAGGCGGGCTGGACTGGTCGCCAGCCAATCACAGGGCAAATATAGACAAACAACCATTCACACTCACATTCATACCTATGGACAATTTGGAGTGGCCAATTAACCTAGCATGTTTTTGGAATGTGGGAGGAAACCGGAGTACCCGGAGAAAACCCACGCATGCACGGGGAGAACATGCAAACTCCACACATCTCCTAGCTGTGTGGCTTGCGCACTAACCACTCACCACCGTGCAGCCCGTGATTCAATTTTCATTCATTCATTCATTCATTCATGTATGTACATATACATATACAAGGTATGCAATGTGTGAGAGTCACAATGTTTTCTTTCAGCTGATACTAACTAGTCCATCCAGTCTTAGTGACACGATGTACTGAAAACCTCTTGTGTGAGAGGCAGTGACCAAAGACGGAAAAATGGGGAACAATTTGGGTTGGCTGCTGTTAAATCTATGACATAATATTGTACTACATTTTTCATCCCATAATTCTATATGAATGCGATACAATAAAGTGAAGTGCATTCATCCATAACTCATTCACAAGTAGTGCTTAAGTACAATTGGTTCAATAAAACCTTTCACAGAAATGCAATAATTCTACCATCAACATGAAAGTGGATGTTTATTCCATTAATAATATATATTATATTTATAATATATATTAATTATATATTATATGTTGAATTATATTACCATTTTCACTTGGATTACATAATTGTTAGTTGCAGTGCCACCTCTTTGAATGTGAGTCACATACGTCATATTGAATGTAATTAAATACCAAATGAGTCATGAGGGACACTGTAAAAAAAGGACATCCATAAATCACACCACAGCCACACAGGAAATCCTGATAAGCTCACAGCTCAGCTTCAGGTTAGAAAGTGATTAGCTCGACTTTCTAATTTCATTCCGCCATTTAAAAGACACACTCAGCCTCCCAGTCAAACACAGATTGTGGGATTGTCTCACAAGCCGATGATAGCGAGGAGGCCTGTATTTGATAGCAAACACTAAAGTGACAGCAATGTCGCCCAACACAAAGATTAAGCAGCGAGTCCACAGGAAAGGGACTCACACCTGGCACACACAAAGAGGTGGATTGTGTTTGGACAAGACTGTGTCCTCTCAATGACACCTCAAGTCGTACAATTTGAAATTCGACTCAAACTATCAGGGGGGGATCAGTAAGGACGTTAAACTCTTGTTTCTTGTTGCTCACACAACAAATATGTATAAGTATAACAATACATTATGATGTACATGATTTTCATTCATTCATTCATTTTCTACCGCTTTTCCTCACAAGGGTCGCAGGGGTGCTGGAGCCTATTCCAGCTGTCTTCAGGCGTGAGGCGGGGTACACCCTGGACTGGTGGCCAGCCAATCACAGGGCACAGACCTGCACAGCTAGGAGACCAGGGTTCAATTCCACCCTGGGCCATCTCTGTGTGGAGTTTGCATGTTCTCCCCGTGCATGCGTGGGTTTTCTGCGGGTACTCCGGTTTCCTCCCACATTCCAAAAACATGCTAGGTTAATTGGCCACTCCAAATTGTCCATAGGTATGAATGTGAGTGTGAATGGTTGTTTGTCTATATGTGCCCTGTGATTGGCTGGCCACCAGTCCAGGGTGTGGACTGGGATAGGCTCCAACACCCCCCGCGACCCTCGTGAGGAAAAAGCGGTAGAAAATGAATGAATGAATGAATAATGTACTGTAATTTGAGGCTAAATTAAAATCTCATAACATCTCCTTTACTTCAGAAGTACTACTACTTATTTAAATACTGTACTGCTCTCGAGACAGTAAGCTAAAAGGGAACTCACGAGGAGCATATCAACCCATTACTCACTGCCTCGCTTTCAAAGAAGGCTAAACTCGTCACACAGCAACTTAACACTAAAAAAGGTAGTTGGGAAATATACAATACAAGTACAAATACAGGTTTAAAATTGAAAAAAAACGATTTTAACGTTTTCCAATAATGGGTTTTGTCCAAGCAAAGCATTTCATTGGTGTCTGCCAGGGTGCTGCAATGATGTCAGCCTCCCTTTGAGTTCATCTGGCTGCTTCTGGTGAACAGAGGGAGCATTGCAGCCAATTGTCATTTTCTATATCCGCTTGTCCTGAACTTATACACTGGAAATTACTGTAGTTATTTACAAATTATTATTATTTTTATTAAAGTGTTTTATCTTTATCTGAAAGTTTCCTGTGACGCAATGGTTGGGGACCCTTGGCTTACAGCATGTTTGGTGGTATGATGTGCTCTTTTACCCATTTGAAAATACTGTTAGAATGCCACTTTTATAGCTGTAGCTTCCTTATTTTATAATGTAAAATGTGAAAATGACAGCATAAAGGCTAACCCACTTCCAATACACTGCTGTTGAAAAATGGGATGATATTGGGTGTTTAAACGGTAGTGTATAAAACACGACAAGTCCAAGTATCTGCAGCACAAACCTCACATCCATTCCTGTCTTTGTAGTGTCACGCTGGGTTGACCTCCCAAAAATAACAAATGATTGTACAATATGTTCCGCAATAAATGTTGGCAATATGGCGTGTCTATTTATGGAGTTTATTAACACAATATGTTCATACATAAATGTACAATGAAAGCCTCGATGGCGCTTTCCAAAGCCACTCTAACCTCTGTCAGTCATCTGTCGTCCATTGTTGGCTTGCTAATCCCACCATTGACGCCGTGACGTGCATTTCCACCATGCGAGGTTTTAATCAGGGGTGGGCTCAAATTAGCCCAGTGCAATTAAAACGCCGCGGCTGATGGGTAATGAAGTGACCTTGCTGGTCATGAAGCAATTGGCAAAATCAATAAAGGATCATTGATCACTGGTGACCTTTTGCGGCTCAGAGCAGATGGAGGCTGGTCACTTAGACCAAACTGTGGCTGGAGGACAGCAAAGATGAGCTTTATTGCGGGGGCAGATGGATATGTATAGCCGCCTCCTCCTCCATGACTCTCCCCCTCAAGCAAAGGTTTTATTTTGCCACCCTGAGGACACTGAGGCTTAACCCGAAAGCCCCAGATTAGTTTTCTCTGCAAGTAAAAACAAAATAGAAGATGTTTGCACATGCGAGAAAATGATTTCTCTAACTCAAAATAAATACAACCGACCCTGAATGCATTTACAAAACAACTTCCCTTAAAATGAACCTCACTTGGCCGAGAACCAGGCTTTGCTCCTGAC
This sequence comes from Doryrhamphus excisus, assembly GCF_030265055.1. Taxonomy (NCBI): domain Eukaryota; kingdom Metazoa; phylum Chordata; class Actinopteri; order Syngnathiformes; family Syngnathidae; genus Doryrhamphus; species Doryrhamphus excisus. Next base: position 8,154,910 of record NC_080471.1, read on the forward strand.
CCCTGTTTGACCAGGCTTTTTAGAGACAAAAGGACTCGGCTTTCTGGTCCGTCACCCTCCCGCCGCCTCCTCCCCCTCTCAAATTCAACTTCTGCTCATTTTAAACTCCCCAGACCCACACACACCACGCCTCCATCCCCCCAAACCCTAACAACAACAGCCCCCACCCCATCCAATGTCTGCTGATTATAGAGGCCCGGAGTACCATGTGGTTGAATAGATGCCATCGCTCCACGGACAACAGTCATATGTTGCATTTAAACAATGGGATGAGGAAAGAATTCAATTCAGGCTTTTAGTTCAAATGACCATTAATAAGGTCAGGCAACATTTTTGAAATGGTAGTCAAAACTATTTTATGGGGGAAAATACTTAAAAATCACCAGTATGACCCAAAGTTTGTCATAAGAGTAGATTCAAATTTTTATATTATGATGACAATTGATATCAATTTGAGGCAGCATGGCGGTCTAGTGATTAGCGCGCAGACCTCACAGCTAGGAGACCAGGGTTCAATTCCACCCTCGGGCATCTCTGTGTGGAGTTTGCATGTTCTCCCCGTGCATGCGTGGGTTTTCTCCGGGTACTCCGGTTTCCTCCCACATTCCAAAAACATGCTAGGTTAATTGGCCACTCCAAATTGTCCATAGGTATGAATGTGAGTGTGAATGGTTGTTTGTCTATATGTGTCCTGTGATTGGCTGGCCACCAGTCCAGGGTGTACCCCGCCTCTCGCCCAAAGACAGCTAGGTTCCAGCACTCCCCGCGACTCTCGTGAGGATAAGCGGTAGAAAATGAATGAAACCAGGCTCGGAAATGGTCAGATCCCTGTCTCCACGATACCCAACAACCCAACAACCACCATGTACATTACCACTCACCACCAGTATGTGACTAAGGAGTGAATGAATAATGGCTTTACTTCATTGTTGAAGGCATTGGGTGCCTTGAAAAGTGCTATAAAACCTAATTATTATTATTACAACTAGATTTGAGCTTCACAGAGCAAAAATACATGACTTAGTATTACCTGATTTGTATTACCTTGATTTTGCACTTACTCTTGTGTGCTTCTTTTTGGTAATTTTTGCAATTTTAGGACTATAAAAATCTGTAACAAGATGGAAAAAGCTTGCAGTCAATTTGACTATGATCATTCTAGGTAGTAATGCTCATATCTCTTTTGGGTTTTTGAAATTTTAAATATAAAACAATGTTACAACATTCTGTAATTAGTCATGTATTCATTAATAAAATATCGTTTGAATAAAAGGTGGCTTTGTCTGTATCTGTCCCTAATGAACGCTTCTCCGGCATAACTTATTAATGGGCTTGGCTATTAAAAAACAGCGCCCGCCTGTATGGGGCAGCATGTGTTTAAATGGATCATGTTTAGCTGTGATGTCACCACTTTAACCCCCACCCCTGAAAACACTCCCTCACATAAACACACCCTCTGTTTCCCTGGTAGCACCAACCAGCTGTCTCTTCTGTTGCTCTCAGCTGATGGAGCACTGGGATGCAAAGGGTGTTAAGGGTGGGTGGGGGGGTCTGACAGCTGAGCAGATGCAGGAAGCCTCTCTGGGTTTGGCGGGGAGGAGCTCTTTCCCAGCCACCCCGCAGCCGTGCAGCTGCCCCGGCCGGCACCAGCTGTCCTGGTGACCACCGCAAAAGTCCAGAAAACGAAAAAAAAGAACCCCCCCCCCCCAGTTTCCAATCAGCCCCTCCAGGCTAAAACTATCTCAGAGCAAACATGCCTTAAAATGCTCGCACCCCCTCAACCCTATGACCCATGACCCCAAGGGTCACAAAGAAGTGGTGTGTTTCAAATGAGATATTGATCAGTACATTGACATGCAGCATGCTATGATATGATCAAAGAAAGAGAGGCGACACACCTGCTGTTTAGTCACTGATCACCATCACCATGCCAAACACAGCGTGTCGACCTCCGCCAAGGCTTTAACATTCCTAAAAAGTCAATGGTCTTTATATGTTACATTGAAACGGTTGTGGATTACCTACAATATGCTCATTTAAACCACCACCACAATACTAAAAATGGTCATTTCTATTTCATCTGGTACCCTCATGAACACGTGCAACATCCCCTCATGTTATAGCATTATTTTTCAATGAAAGAATTATGAATTCGACCATTTGAATATATTTGTTTGGGGTGTCCAAAGTTTTAGTGAAAAATGAAAGGATGCACGGGCCAATTTGATATTTTGTAAAGCAACACATGTAAGTGACATATGAATATTTCAAGAAAAAAGCTTTGTGATATTGATGAAAAAGTCTATTATTAGTATGAATTTCACTCTTTTTTTCGTTTTTTGTTGATAATTTCCCAACACTTTTTCATAAATGATCTTAATAAATAATCTAATACTGTACTACAACTTTATAACTCTTTACCCCAAGTTCATTCATTCATTTAATTTCTACCGCTTATCCTCACAAGGGTCGCGGGGGTTGCTGGAGCCTATCCCAGCTGTCTTCGGGCAAGAGGCGGGATACACCCTGGACTGGTCGCCAGCCAATCACAGGGCACATATATTTGTACTTGTATTGTATATTTCCTAACTACCTTTTTAGTGTTAAGTTGCTGTGTGATGAGTTTAGCTTTCTTTGAAAGTGAGGCAGTGAGGCAGACTGTTATATTGAGTAATGGGTTGATATGCTCCTCGTGAGTTCCCGTTTAGCTCACTGTCTCGAGAGCAGTACAGTATTTAAATGAGTAGTAGTAGTTCTGAAGTAAAGGAGATGTCATGAGATTTGAATTTAGCCATAAATTACAGTACATTATTCATTCATTCATTTCCTACCGCTTTTTCCTCACGAGAGTTGCGGGGGGTGCTGGAGCCTATCCCAGCTGTCTTCGGGCAAGAGGCCGGGTACACCCTGGACTGGTGGCCAGCCAATCACATGGCACATATAGACAAACAACCATTCACACTCACATTCATACCTATGGACAATTTGGAGTCGCTAATTAACCTAGCATGTTTTTGGAATGTGGGAGGAAACCGGAGTACCCGGAGAAAACCCACACATGCACGGGAAGAACATGCAAACTCCACACAGAGATGGCCGAGTGTGGGATTGAACTCAGGTCTCCGAGGTCTGCGCGCTAACCACTCAACCGCCGTGCAGCCCCCCGTTCCCCAGGTTAATATTTAAAAAAGTACATTTCTCATTGTATTTAAACGTACATATTTTATGTTATACCAAAATAATATTATTTGACATTATTTTCCTGTATTTTCCCATAAAATTGTGATTTCTTTTCTTCTATTTTTTTTTTTTAGTAAGTATTGCGCCTTTATTCTTGTAAAATTCACTCACTCAAAACTCATCCTCAAACTTACATTATTACCAAATATGCAAAAGAACACAGCTTTTGTGATCAATATTTACATTAGCTGTCTATTAAAACCAATAAAATGCCCCAAAACAGATAATATTAACTATTTTACTGAATTGATGTGACTGGAGGATTCTGTATGTGTATGTGAGAGTGAGGCGAAGCCGTTGGTGTGTGTGTGTGTGTGTGTGTGTGTGTGTGTGTGTGAAGGGGAGGTGGGGGTCCCAGATGGATAATGGATGGGAAGTGCGTTTCCAGGCTGGGGCCCAGTAACGAGCCAGTGGGAGACTGTGGGCTGCTGACACGGATGTCCACCTGACACCCAATTATGATAGCGAGTCTCTTTCTACTTTCTCATTGTCAAGAACGTCTGTTCTCGTCTGTTCAAGCTTCATTCATTAAGTTGACATGACATTTTTTCGGCCTACGATGTCATGCGGTGGGAAAAAAATATATGTTGTAGCGCAATCATTATTTAATACTTTATTGCCATTAATTCAATTTTATATCAGGTGCCAAAGTCTCTTTCCAGGTTCCTGTTTTTTTGCTGTCATTCTTCATATATTAAAGTACATATATGCTAAATTAAATTTGTGTTTTATATGAAAGCCTATCATATTTCTGGTTGCATATTCCCGTTGATATACAGTAATACTTTCATAACATTTTTCACTGGGAAAACCCAGAGAGATGCCGACACCGGGCAAGTAAACAGCTAAACATTGGTATGATTGGCAATACATTCACCACACCCCCTCCAGCAGCCAGTCCCTGCTGAGGGGTGATACTTTTTCAAGCATCCCAAATAAATGTATAACTGTCAGCACACCATTCTTCTTCTATAAAACCCACATGGGGTTTTATAATTATTGCTACACCTCCTGCGATATGAACACAAATACAAACCATTAAAAAGAACAGGCCCACATTGTCTGTATTGAAATGAAAATATACATACAATGTATAAAATATATCTGGTAAACGTACTATACCAAATACTGACTAGTATTTCACATTCACAGTTTACAAGTAATCAAAATAGGTGATAGTCAATAATTCGAAATTCAGTTCAATATGACAATAAAAATAATTACACAAAATTCCTGAACAGTTCTGCAAATAACCTGAATAACGGTCATTGGACACACAGTTCATGTATTATGTCCAGTTAGCATTTGCTATCAAACATGACAGATATGCAAGAAATAGAAATTATTAAATGCTCATTATGTATTCACTCTTCATGCTCTTACAGATCACTTACACACATACACAGTACACATATAGCGGAATAATGATACATATAGCAACCTTTCATTAATCAATTTCAATTTCAAACAATGCACAGATGAAAGCCCCACACATTTCCGTATAAACTACGCCCACTTGACGTCACAATTGCGGTGTGCCTCTGATGCGCAGGTCAGTGGGTCCGCTCATTTAAAGGCAATGTGATGCGTTTATTTAATTGGTTAGTATTACACTCGGCTGTGTTAAAACCTTTCACTCCTTCTCTCCTCAAAATTCATTTCAAAGTGTGCTGGTCACATGGCGTTGCCGCGGAAGGCCCAGTGTGTCCGACAACGAGTGGTCCTCCTCTTGGAGGTAGCGGCCACACGTCCCCGTTCTCCTGAGCTCTACAGCAGCAGCAGTGCTTCTGACAAAGTGTGTGCGACAATGAGTGCTCCTCCTCGGGCAGGGGTCTCCAGCCAGTAGCTCATGAGCTGCCTGCCAGTAGCTTCAAAACACTTTTCAATTAGCTCTTTACCTCCTATACCCACTATATTAGAAAGTGGGGTTCGTAGTTTGGAAGCTCTTTGGGCATGTGAACAATCACAGTGGAGGTGGGCCGTGGGTGGAATAAATTAAAACAGACCACTTTGGCAGGAAGCACAAATCCAAGGAAATACAACTGGAATAGGTGCAGATTCTGGATGATCTAGAAAGTTTCCTATGCGGGTTATTGTGTGTAGCTGCTCTATAGAGTCCAAAAACTCAATACAAAGGGTAGAAAAATGAACATAATAGGTACCCTTTAATAATAAATTAAAACGGACCACTTTGGCAGGAAGCACAAATCCAAGGAAATACAACTGGAATAGGTGCGGGTTATTGTGTGTAGCTGCTCTATAGAGTCCAAAACTCAATACAAAGGGTAGAAAAATGAACATGGTAGGTACCCTTTAATAATAATTTAAAACAGACCACTTTGGCAGGAAGCACGGATCCAAGGAAATACAACTGGAATAGGTGCAGATTCTGGATGATCTAGAAAGTTTCCTATGGGGGTTATTGTGTGCAGCTGCTCTATAGAGTCCAAAACTCAATACAAAGGGTCGAAAAATGAACATAATAGGTACCCATTAATAATAAATTAAAACAGACCACTTTGGCAGGAAACACAAATCCAAGGAATTACAACTGCAATAGGTGCAGATTCTGGATGATCTAGAAAGTTATTGTGTGTAGCTGCTCTATAGAGTCCAAAACTCAATACAAAGGGTGGAAAAATGAACATAATAGGTACCCTTTAATAATAAATTAAAACAGACCACTTTGTCAGGAAGCACAAATCCAAGGAATTACAACTGCAATAGGTGCAGATTCTGGATGATCTAGACAGTTATTGTGTGTAGCTGCTCTATAGAGTCCAAAACTCAATACAAAGGGTTCGAAAAATGAACATAATAGGTACCCTTTAAAGACTGTATGGTTTTAAAATAAGTAATGCGATTAGTGTAGTATGTGTGTATACTTTCCCACCTTCCCAGTTTCAACAGACAACTGGTTTCTGTGTTTGAACAAAAACCATAGCGGTAAAGCTTTTCAGTGTTTATATTTTCAGCTTGGAAACCACGCACACAAAGAAATGTTCCTCATTTTCAGTTAAAAACATATCACGTCAACAAAAATAAATGTTTTAAGATAGCAGCAATGCGTTAATCCTCTTTGATGGTGGTTGTTTTGGGTCTGCGTATCCTCAGGGTACCCCACTGGCCATCATCAGGTCATTTTCACCTCAGCTGGACTCATCTATCAAAGAGGACCCCAATGGAAGCCTGTGAGGACCCCGTCATCATCACAAAAGGTGAGCTGTCCCCGTACTGCCAGTCTTCAACTGCTGCAGACGTCACACATCAGCAGTCGTGCGACTCCTGGCTACAAAAAAAAAAAAAAAAAGAGGGCGGCAGCTGGTCAAACGGCGCCCAAAACGGACCACCATGTCCCCTGTTAGTGTTTACTGTCAGTCCCCCTGACACTTAAGTCCTCTCTACTGTAAAAGGTGGCGTCTTTCGCCTCGGAGGAGAGAAATGGAGCACATCACAATGATGCATGCAGCACTTTTATCTCAGGGGATCCTGAGAAAAGGCAGGAAGGGGGTCTTTGTGAGGCCCACTCAATGATCAAAAGCCTGCCAATGCTTTCAAGTTTTCCTACTGATCCACTTCCACAGGCTATCTCAAAAGTCAATACTTACTGTTTTATTATTTCTTGTATTTTTGAACCACAACTCTGCCAAGGTTTTGTCAAAAATTAACGTATTTAATATCATTGCACATTTTGAAATATTGTTTGTAGTCAATATATTAATAATATTAGCAGCCAAATCAATGATCATTGATTTATACATTGATTTATCCCAACGACGACTGAAAGAAGAAGAAGCTTCTTAGCAGCTGCTCAGCAAATGGCGCAGATTGATTTTTTTTCACTCACCAGCTGACCGGTGGCGTGAAAATCCCAATCCACAAAGCAGCGCCAAGGTCACGCCGTTGCAACTGAGAGAGTAATTGAGCGTTAATGGCGATTAAAAAAAGTCATCACGACCCGTTTGTCGGCCGGCGTCATAACCATCGCCTCGTTTGCAGGACTCGGCAGAGCCCCGTGGTGGAGATCAGGGGTGTCGTAGTGTGAAGTCGCAGCCCGTCCGGTGTTGACCTGACGCTTCTGTTTGATGAATCACTTCCACTGAATGTGGCACATTTGCGCCAAATGTCCTCCAAAGCGTGCGGGTTACTTGCAGAAACTTTATGAGAGCATCTGGAAGAAGGTTACGTTCAAACCATGGAGCAAATGGAGACCTGATTGTGTTAGCGTGGTATGCAAAGTAACAGCAGCAGAAGGCTAAGCTAAGTGTGTGCTAACATCATGTCCTGAAATACACATTACGATATCTAATCATTTCAAACAGAAACAACAGTCATTTTAGTGCCAATGCTTTAGTGTCCTGGCTGGTCTGCTGCTGAGGTCTCTGATGGTAACATACATGAAAGCTGACCAGGGATCGCCATGGCAACAATAGTGCTTTACAATAAAGTCGGTGCACTATAAAAATAGTTTTGACAATGTTATTTTAACATAAAATTATTACATAGTGTAACTTTAAGGACACCTGACTGGCCTTTAGATAAAGTTTTTAAATGAAAAAAATCCGTAGCCTAGTTTAAACAGGAAACCTGGTTGTGAATGTCAATAATGACATCACTTGGAGACTATTGTCCTGAAAACTAAATAAAAATGCACTTCAACTGCACCAAAGTAGGGATAAAATAAATTGATAAATAAAATCATATCATTTAATATGAAAAAATATTTTGTAATATTTTAATATATTAAATATTATAGTAATATTTTGTAAATTCTGTAAATATTGACGTTACATGTGTTGGGATTAATATTTTAGTAAAAATATAAACTTTAATAAAAAATGAAAGAAATGATTACATATATATTATATTATATATATATAATCATTTCTACATAGTGATGATCATGAAAGAAATAATTACAATTATATATATGTATATATATATATATATATATATATATATATATATATATATATATATATATATATATAGGCTATGTTGGGATTTAAAAAGTAATTGCCAGATAAATTAGTATTTTTATTTAATTTTATTTATTTTTATTTTTTATTTATTTTATTAAACTTTAATATAAAATGAAATACATGATTTTAGAATATATATATATATATATATATATATATATATATATATATATATATATATATATATATATATATATTCTAATATATATAAATCATTTATATATATTTTATAAATTAAAATATGTATTCAAAATGAAATAAATGTCATTGAACTATGAAATGTATTTCATTTCATTTCAATCATATTCATTTCAATATTAATACAGTGGCTTGGTTTGAGTAGAAAAGTTAAAAAAAAATAAATTTCATATCGTCTACACGGTTTGCTACTTATGATCTCCCCATCCACCCCCCAGGTAGAAGGTTGTTTTGGTAGACAGAGGTGATAGAACAGCTGTTAAAGTGTCATTAGGACCTCCCAGGTTCGACAAAGGCCCACCAACACCTCAGCGCTCTTCTGACATGTTGGTGTGAGAGTGTGTGACCCGCAGGCGTGCGCACAGACTTAGAGGAAACTCATTTTGACAGTTTGACCAAAGGACAGTCGAGCATAGATGGACACGATGAGGAGGAGTCAATACAATCATATAATCCCATCCTCAAATATACTAAGTTGGTGGGAAGGCACTTCCAGAAAACTGTCAACATGTCTCAGGGTCGTGACACCAGGAAGTTGTCTGGTAACTAACCAAAACAAAACATCAAAGAAATATACAAAGCTTAATTGAATTGTCCAAGATAATTAATACACTGTCACTTAATGAGGAGCAGCTTTCAAAGTTCTAAAAGAAATACGAGTCAGCAAATGGAGAGACGTTTGCATTCCGGAGCAGTTGTACGGAACACCAGATGCTGTTTGGAAGTATGGCAGCCTGAGCGGGACACAAAAGAGTCGAGGCCAAATATGTTGGCGTTGATGGTGGAGAACAGCTGGGCGGAAGCGACCAGGAAGTGGCTGCACTTCATTAAAGAAGCAGCAGGACAGATGACCCCCTCCCAACCCATAGACACCTCTTTTTGTTACTCCTCACTCTCATTTTACTCACAAATATCCTTCCACCATCCATCCCTCCATCCATCTTCACAAAAGCTCCATAACGTGTCGCTATGGTGCATCCTTATCGCATCCATGCTGCATCCCCTGCTGCCATGACAACAAACTGACTGCATCAGCAACATTAATATGAAGCAGCAGTTATTCCGTTTTTGTGGGATAAAGAATACTTTTTAAAGTCAAGTCTGCCCCCAAAATAAAGAATGACCCATGCCCCGCCCCCTTTGTCATCATCTTTAGCGACTCACTTTATGATTGGCTTATGATGGAAACGTCGCTCTTCAGTGCCACAAAAGAAAACACCTGTTAGAATCTTTCTAATCCTCAGCAGCAGCCCTGTTCTTTGGGGGGGGGCTTTAATCCAAACTTGGGGGCAAGGCCAAGGCCAGTGCAGATTAAACCCCCTCCGCCACCTCATATATCCACCAGGATTCTAGTCGGCCCCTTAATCCTTGGACTCAGTAGAGGGACACATCCACCTTCCCCCCCTCCAGTGCAGAGCTAATCTACATGCATCCCCGTCGGCCAATCATGGGACCAGGATGACAAGACTTCCTGCTATCACACACACATGCATACACGCCCCCCCCCCCTCCTCCAGTGGGTCTGATGGCCCATTGATTTGTTGATTTCTGTCCTTTTGTCTGAGGTCAGCGGAGTGTTAACAAGACAAGCAGGGTCCAAGGCCCAGTGCCAGGACTTTTGGCATGGGAGTTTATAGGCCTGATCTGGGCATCTGTCACTGCCCCGTCATCCCTCACTTAGAGAGCGACCACTTCCTGTCTCATTCATTTTCTAGGTCATTTTTCATATACCATGAAAGTAAATACTATATTCTTTTTTGTTTGATTGTTATTACAGTAATTTTTTTTGTAATTTATAGTTGCTATTATTGAGATAATGATGTTCATCACTTAGTGTTATTATGAGACTACTGAACAGTATATTTGTCTTTTACATCACATTTTGACTTATACATATACTTTTATATATATTTCCATGGCAAATTAGGTCAGTTGAATTATTTCCAACTGGCCCCATGACAAAATGATCTTATTACATATGCAGATAATGTGAACATTTTTAAGAAACATAAAAGACAAAAAAAAATATGGTGCAGTAAAAAAAGTCAAAAAGTAAAATGCCCTATTGCTGTTATTTGGATAGTATAAATATATATTTTGCTGAAGCACCCTGAATAACGTTATATTCTTAATTATAGACCTAATAGCAATAGAACTTGTAAATGAATAAAGCAGACAATGGGGCTTCAGCAGACTACACGTACTTTGCCTCCATCTAGTGGTAGAACCTTATATCACAAGGGAATTATGCCTTCATTGCTTAATTTGCACTTACTGATCACACACAGGGCAGCACAGCGGTCAAGTGGTTAGCGCAGACCACACAGCGAGGAGACCAGGGTTCAATTCCACCCTCGGCCATCTCTGTGTGGAGTTTGCATGTTCTCCCCGTGCATGCATGGGTTTTCTCCGGGTACTCCGGTTTCCTCCCACATTCCAAAAACCTGCTAGGTTAATTGGCCACTCCAAATTGTCCATAGGTATGAATGTGAGTGTGAATGGTTGTTTGTCTATATGTGCCCTGTGATTGGCTGGCCACCAGTCCACGGTGTACCCCGCCTCTCGCCTGAAGACCGCTGTGATAGGCTCCAGCAACCCCCGCGATCCTTGTGAGGAAAAAGCGGTAGAAAATGAATGAATGTTGTGAATGGACTCAGCTCTTGGGCTTTACCATCATGAACTACTTTTGGAACTGAACTGTTTCCAGCCAGGATTTGAACGTTCCGATAAAAATGTATAAACATTAAATGAACTGTGTCCTTTTATCGTTAAAAATCTACCAGTGATGATGACATATCCAGTTTAAACACTGACACTGCCAAAGTGACAAGGTGAGTGTTGGTAGCCGAGTGTCTTTCTGTGCGTTGCTACAGCTCAACATCTTTTACCCAAGATCCACTTGTTTAGTGGAGTGTCAATGGTTTAAAGTGGTTGCTGTTTGGCCACATTTTTGCGTTTTATTTAATGGCAAAAAATGACGTTGGCTATGTTGCGGACTTCACTGATTGGGGCCATTTTGGGTATCTACATCCCAAACACTTCACTTCTGTCTCCTCAATGCCACCACAGCAACCGCCTGTGTTTGAACACACCAAAGCCCAATTTTGACTGCGAGTAGTACAGGACATGACAGGTCACCCCGGACCTCCACATTCACACCGTAGAAAGTATGCATCATGTGGCCAACTTCAACTTTCAATCCAATCCACTTTATTTATATAGCACATTTTATAAACAGAGTTTCCAAAGTGCTGCACAGACTAGTAAAATAAAAAGTAAAAATAAAATACAATAAATAAAAGGTACAAATTGAATTTAATCCAAAACTAAAATATAATTTAATAAACTAGTAAAATAGATATTAAAATGTTAAAAACAAGAAGCAAAGCAATAAAAGTATAAAAAAAAAAACAATTCAAATAAAAGAAATAACTAAAAGACACAGGACCATACGACTCACTTCGAGTTAAAAGCCAGAGAATAAAAGTGGGTTTTAAGACGAGACTTAAAGCTTTCGATGTTTACTTGGGAGGGGAGAGAGTTCCATAGCTTGGGGCCAACCACAGAAAAGTGGTTGGCCCCAAGTCCCCTGGTCTTAAGTCTCGTCTTGGGCACCACAAGTTGCAATCAACGCAACAATTTCTGTTAGTCTTTCTTAGTTATGACAACTTAATTTGAAATTGCTTTGAACCAACAAACAATATTGCGTTACACGAATTAGCTTTTCCTCTTCACTCAAAGCTTATTTTAAGTAATGTTTACTGAATAATTGTTGTCATAGGAACAAGGTTTTAAGTTCATAACTCAAGTAAAATATGTGAAGTCAACTGACTTAATCATTTTATTCAAAGTAGTTTAATTTGTTGTCTACTTAATTATAATAGCAATGCACACAGCTTTTTAAGTAGCAGTAACTACTAAAACTAAATGGCATTCCATTTTTTCTGTTGAACATAAAAATGTCTTTTGTGCTTTTGTGCAGTGCTGTAACTTAGTTAGCATTCACATAGTTATACAAGCACAGGGGAAGAGCACAGCTATGTGAATGAACAAAATATATATTTTTTCAGAAAAAAATGTGGCTGTGGCACTTGGGTAACGGCTGCTGTAGGTAGCAGTTACACGGCTAAACTAGCTCAGGGGAAAAATACAACTAACATGTGGTAACAATGCTATAGAAGCTAGCAGTCACATGGTTAAACAAGCTAAATTTGACTTACTGTGACTAATTTAAAACCATCACTTCAGTAGAACAATTAGAAATACAATTTTTTCACCATGAAATGTTGATTCAGCCTACTGCACTGTCTTGTCTTGTAGGAGATGGAACTTAAAATGGAAAGGTTAATGTTGAGAAAAATTATGTTACCGAGCTAATTTTACTAAGTCATGGCAACTTGGATTTTGTTTTAAGCTTAGCAACAATAAAATTTGAGTGGAAATGACATGCTAATTTAAGTTCATGTAATAGCCAACATTATTATTTGAACATGACTTCAAAAATAAAGTTAGCAACTGAGAAAGTTTATCTAAATCAATTAATTACATTTTTTTACATTGCATTTATGTATTAAATCAAGTGGTATTTTTTAGAGAGCTGGCCCTCGGACCTCAGTGACCGCGCTGAAGAGTAAATTTGGATGAGGTCCGAGATGTATTGTAAGTGGGAGAGAGACTTTTGGATTATAATTCCAGACTAAAGTGCATTACAGTAGTCCAGACGTGATGAAATAAAAGCGTGCATGACTTGCTCAAAGTATCGCAAAGATAAAAAAATATTTCATTTTAGCTAAAAACCGAAGATTATAAAAACAAGATCTTATAACTGCATTAATTTGTTTATTGATTTTAAAATCAGAGTCTATTATGACGCGGAGGCTGGTGGCTGAGAGACGAATGCTGTTTTGGAGGGGGCCAAAGTCTATAGGGGGGCCTTTATAGTTGAGGAGGATAGCTTCCGTCTTCTCCTCGTTAAGCCTTAAAAAGTTTGTTCATTACGTCACCAATGCTACACAAAATGATCCATTGCAATAACGGGTTGGTTTCTTTGCACATTGTGGACTCAAGCTAAGTCTGTTGTGATCCAACTTTTGGTCCTCAGGCACTTCCGAGCTGCTTTTTCACAAAGGTGCTCCAACGGTGTCCTCGAGTTTTCCCAATAGCTCACATAACGCTGCCGCTTGAGCTTCTGCAGCTGATCTGCCCATCTGCTGTGTTGAACTGTGGATGCTCTCCATAGCTGTCACTCGGCGAACCACGGCCACTGTCGTCGCACCAAGGTTTTCATTCACCCTTACTTGAATCTTCATAGTGGCATTTAGACTCCAGACTTCCCGGTTCAACTGCTACATTCTGAGCAACGCTGAGGCATCCATGTTGCCAAAACCAACAGGTTTTGTGGTACGAACCCAGGTATCTTCTCATCACACTCGTTATTAGGTAGTCTTCAACTTTATTAGCATCCTTTTCGGGGGCTTTATGCCTGATGCAGCGTATGGTAGTCGCCCACATTTCAAACAGTCGACGCTTGGACTCTTCAATCCACTCATAGAAGAAATTGCTTGAAACCGACAATAGAAATTCATGTGGTGACAAAGGTTTCATTTCGCTGACAATAATGTTTTTAAAAGCTCTTCCTCTCTGACCACTCTCCCACCTGCTGTTGTGTAGACGTACGTCTCCAGACTACCAGCATCTCCCGTATTCGTTGCTGCACCCGCCACCATCTTGCTTTTCTCTGATGAGAGTATTATATTGTTAAAACTGCTTGTGTTTATATTCTGATTGTAATTATCAAAAAACGTATGCCCATAATTAAAGGCTAAGTCAATCATTCAAGGAGCTTCAGAAATTTCATGTAAAAAGTAAGGATCGGCCGATATATCGGGCAGATATTTGCGTTTTTTCCTTGTATCGGTATTGGCCGATACGCACGTGGGTTTGCCGATGTATTTTTCCACCGCATGATTTACCCGGCGGCGGAGGCAGCAAACATGAGACCTGTAATATTTGTTATCATGGTCATTTTTTCATGTAAATTGGGGGATCAAAAGCAGTATCGGCCACAAATATCGGCCCAAGTAAAATCGGCCATCGGCTGAGGGTGATGGAAAAAAAACGGTATCGGCATCGGCTCCGAAAAAAAACATATCGGTCGATCCCTAGTAAAAAGTATCAGTATCTCCAATACTGGCCCTGCAGTTCCTTTACAGTATTGTTAAATATTTCCATCAAATGTGAATGAAGTGAACATACCCGTCCCGGATTTTGAGGTCCTTTGACGTAGGGTGGAGCCCAGCTGGTTCCTTTGAGTATCATGCCTGGCCAGGAGGACACAACTACAAGAGAGTCAGGACTCTGACAATGGCACTATGATTTTGGCTAAGTGTTACGTTCCACCAATGCTGGGGAACCTACAGATGTGGATCTTTTGATGACTGCATCCAGCTCTCAGACATGCTCATTGATGCCTTTGCATCGAGGAAATGCAGACATGTGCATCTGTGAAAGGCACACGTGCATTTTTAGTTGTTCTTTCAGTTTTGTTGTGGGTTATTGAGGTGGTAGAAGTTATTTATTGAGTTTAGTCATTTCAGGTTTTTTATTTCAAATTTATGTCAGGTTGAAGTGTATTTAATATTTTTTTCTTTTTTGTTTTTTTATTTAATGTTTTTGTTTAATATTTATTTCAGGTTATTTTTAAAAATATTTATTTATTCATTACACATTGAAGTTTATTTAATAATCAGTTCAGGTTGATTTTTTTCTTTATTTCATATTGATTTTTTTTTAATTTACTGTATGTTGAGTTTAAGGTTTTTGTTTGATATTTATTTTACTACATGTCATTTCTTTCGCCGCACGGCGGTCGAGTGGTTAGCGCGCAGACCTCACAGCTAGGAGACCAGAGTTCAAGTCCACCCTCAGCCATTTCTGTGTGGAGTTTGCATGTTCTCCCCATGTGTGGGTTTTCTCCGGGTACTCCGGTTTCCTCCCACATTCCAAAAACATGCTAGGTTAATTGGCCACTCCAAATTGTCCATAGGTATGAATGTGAGTGTGAATGGTTTACTCAATATAACAGTCTTCCTCACTGCCTCACTTTCAAAGAAGGCTAAACTCGTCACATAGCAACTTAACACTAAAAAGGTAAGATTAAGATTAAGATATGCCTTTATTCGTCCCTCAGTGGGTAGTTAGGAAATATACAATACAAGTACAAATATATGTGCCCTGTGATTGGCTGGCGACCAGTCCAGGGTGTACCCCGCCTCTCGCCCGAAGACAGCTGGGATAGGCTCCAGCACCCCCGCGGCCCTCGTGAGGATAAGCGGTCGAAAATGAATGAAGGTTGTCAAGTATTATATAATATGTTGTATGGCATTTTGTACCTATGATACATTTGGGAGGTGTAGGGTGTGTCGGTTGGCTTTGGGCCCCACTTTGGTCAGGGTTGGATAGATGGTTGTTATTTTAGAGGAAGAAAAAAGGAACAGTTATTTTCGCTACAGTCCTAACAGAATAAGAGCATATAGGAAGAAGATGAACCTACCGATCATCGTACTCAGGTGATTGGTCTTTCTTATCCTTCAGTGTCGTAACTTCTTGGAACTGCAGGAGCAATCGCACCATGTCGGAGTGCCCTCTTCTGGCAGCGACCATTAATGGTGACCTGGAAAAATTTTTTGCAGTTTAACAATATACATTTTAGTTTAAAGGGGACCAATTATGCAAATGTTTCCACCCTTTGTATTGAGTTGTTGACTCCTATAGAGCAGCTACACACAATAACCAGCACAAAAAGCTTTCTCGCTCTTCCAGAATCTGCACCTATTCAGTTGTATTTCTTTGGATTTCGTGATTCCTGCAAAAATGGTCTGTTTTATGTACTTCATCCATGCCCGTCTCCAGACACGCCCAATCTGCTGTGGTTGGCCACACTGCCAAGTGCATACAAAGAGTTCCGATTTGTGCCGCTAACTTTATAGGAGTTGATAATAAACGGCCATTTATCTTTGAAAAATGTCGGCCGAATGTCACCGTCGGGCAGGACCCAAATGCAGGTAAGATTGTTTTTAATAATCTCGCTGAGCAGCAGGAAAATGGCAACAGCGCAAACCACACGAATGATCATGAACCAACAAAGGAAGGAGCACACACCTGAACTAAATAGACGTAACTGAAATTAGAAACAGGTGTGGGAGATAATAGAAAAGCAGGACAACGGAACAGGGCCCGGCATAAAGTGAATACAAAAATAAGAGCATCCAAAGAAAAACTAAACTTCAAAATGGGAACTTAAACTGTCACACAGACACGTTGTGACACCGACATCGTCCAGTGTGAAATGCTGTTGACAGGTTAAAATGCATTTTGTTTGCTGGTAGGGAATCAGGAACTCCAACCACTTGTGCCTGATAATGGCGTCTTTAGGAATTGTAAACAAATGCAGCATTCCCTTTCGAGGCTAGTAAGTAAACAGCAGAGCAGCGCTTGGGTGAGGACACATAGTATAGTCAAGTCCGGCCCTCTGTGACATCACAAAGGGGCAGTTTTACCACGCCTTTTGAAACCGAGCATTTTTAGCCATCCCAAACTTCTTTCAGGTGTCACTTCCATATGCACAAACCTCATTATCTGAAACTTTGGTATTGTTTAACACGAGAATACAACATTCTAACTACATTTATAGGTCAGAAAAGTGGAAAAAGCATAATAGGTCCCCTTTAACTGGTTTATTAGTGTGTCATTGTTTTGTGGCTGACCTTTTCTTATCGTCCAAAATATTAACATCAGCCCCTTTCCTCAACAGAAAGTCAGCTACATTTATGTGGCCCTCCATGGCCGCCATCATCAGCGGTGAAAGGCCCTCCTAAAAAATGAGAACACATAAGAATGCTCAAAGTTACAACATAGACAAGCTGTACGGTGAAACTGCTTAGACATTGTAAAGAAAATCACCTGATTTTGAGCATTGATGTCCGCGTTGTGCTTCACCAGCATAAGAACAATGGAGATGTTTGGGATGCTCGATGCCAAATGTAAAGCCGTGTTGCCATTCACATCCATCAGGTTGGGATTGGCATTGTTTTCCAGCAGCAATTCCACAATGTTTTCATGCCGCCCTTCCACTGCCTGATAAAATAGAACAGAATTTACATAAATGAGGACCAAACAACGAAAGGAAAACTGTAACTGCAGCACAATCAACAAAACACATTAAGGAACGTTTCAGTGGATGTGTGATATTTTAACCTTAACATTGTTAAAATGCATTAAGTGCATAACATTTACACTTTTCACAAACCAAACATTCCTGAAAAAGAGCAGATCTTATTTAAAATTACTCGTTTTCTCAATGTCTTTGCAATGACTAATTTCTTGGCTTCCTGTATTGACCATGTATGTTTGTATGAAAGACTTAACAGTGTGTGTGGTCATAAAAGTTAATGGAGTTTCTTCATAGTCTGATATTATCCAATATTAAAAAGCAATATAATGTGCATGATTACCTTTATTAATGGGGACCTATTTAGTTTGTCAACTAAATTGAGGTTGGCTCTGTTCTCCACGAGGAATTTTACTTCCTCGACCATTCCGTTGGCACAAGCCAGGTGAAGCGCTGTCCTGGAAGAAGAGAGAGAGGGATGGGTATGTCTTTACGTCAGAGGCACCCACTGTATGACCCAGGGTCCATTTGCAGCCCAGGACTGTTTCTTATGCCATGGGACATTCAAAAAACACAATACCTAAAAAAAAAAAACAACAGCAAAAATGAAAAAAATTAGCAGTAATTGTACAAGAATGAAGTCAAAATTTATGAAAAAAATCTGGAATCCTAGAAGTTGCAAAAATTGAATATCACAAAAAATAACATTTTAGCAGCATGAAATTGAAATATAAAAAAAAAATTGAAAAACAAAAGTTGTCATTTTTGAAAAAGTAAAAAAGGCTAATCTCTATGAGATTAAGTAAATTACCAGAAGAAATGTTACAAGATAAAAATTTAATTGTTGGAAAATAAAAAAATACAGAAATGGACACAAAGTCAACATATTAAGATAAAGAGAAAAAAGTTGCAATTTTTCCAAAAATACTCACAATGAGGAAAAATATTTTAGGATACAGCTGAAATATTCAAGAAAACAAATAATCAGGGATAAATATATATTTTTTATTTTTTATTTTTTTTATTTTTTTACTGAAGACAGTTGAAATATTAGGAACATTTTTAAAAGCAAAAACTGAGGTTCACACCATTTGGTATTAGCAAGTACACCAGTTCACCCATCTACTGAATTATCTGTATCCATATATGTACTGGGAATGGGTGGGGCATGAACCGGAAGAATGTCTGCTTTAATTGAAAATGGACGTGGATTAGTGGGGAACTGTTGGCAAAAAGTTTTTTTTTGTGATGGCTTTAGCCAAAATAGGTATAAATAGGTATTTCCCATGATGCCTGTTGCTAGCTAGCTCATATAACTCATTTTACCATGCTAGAGTGCACAGAAAAGGGAAAGAAATATGTGTACATGTTTCACATAACGATTGTGTAAGAGCAGCAAAATTCCCTAAAAAAGCGCAGTTCCCTTTTAAATCGGTACATTGAGTCTGAAATTAACGTATTAATTAGAAGTTTCTATATTTATTGTAAATTATTCATATGCCTACTGTGTATGTGTGGAAGACTTAGTTTTTAGCATCAACTCTTCTACAACTTTCAATTTCAAAACAATTTTTTTCTTACTTTTTTCAAGCTGCTGTCGCATCCACACTACCTGCATGCAGCCAAAGTACCAAAGTAATTGACAGCTGTACTTTTTCTTGCTTGTAATCAGCAAAAGTGCATGATCTGTATGTAACAGCCTCATAACTCCAAATTACACTTTTTCACCTACATCATAGCAGTTTATTGAAATATTTCTTTTTAGCATTTACAGAATATAAGTGGCCTTTGCATTGGACCCCAGCTTTAAAGTATTTACTAACCCTATTCATTCACTCCGGTTCCTGGAATGCAGCAACTACATTCTTAATTAACCCGTGTCAAGCTCCACACTGACCTGTTGTGTTTGTCGACTTCATTGACGTCGATGCGTTTGGCAAACTCCTTCAGCTTGGACATGTCGCCCTCGCACGCAGCCCTGTGCAGCTTTGCAATTTCTTTTGCTTCATGTGATCGTTTGGTCTTTAATCCACTGAATAGTTTCTTCATCCCGACACAGTAGCAAAGCGATGCTTTTGCATCGCTATTATCTGCTACTCAACTTTGAAATGATCTCCAATTGCAGCTTTCATCCCTATGCAAGAGAGATTCATTATAAGGCATCATAGCTGTAATACACTCCTGTATTAAGATGAAAAAGCTGCAAAAAATTAAATATTCACATTTTGCTCTGGCTATTTGGAAGCAGATTGGATGTAGAGCATCAAATAAAGGTGGATTGATATTATTAATATTATTGATAACAGGGTTGTAGCGGATCAATACTTCATTCATTCATTCATTTTCTACTGCTTTTTCCTTACTAGGGTCGCGGGGGTGCTGGCGCCTATCCCAGCTGTCGTCGAGTGAGAGGCAGGGTACACCCTGGACTGGTCGCCAGCCAATCACAGGGCACATATAGACAAACAACCATTCACACTCACATTCATACCTATGGAAAATTTGGAGTCGCTAATTAACCTAGCATGTTTTTGGAGTATCCGGAGAAAACCCACGCATGCACGGGGAGAACATGCAAACTCCACACAGAGATGGCCGAGGGTGGAATTGAACCCTGGTCTCCTAGCTGTGAGGTCTGCGCACTAACCACTCGACCGCCATGCGTTCTACCCTTCCCGCACTCCTGAACAAGACCATGAAGAACTTAAACCCCTCCACTCCAATGTGGTTATTATACATTTTTTTGTGTTGTGTGTTTCAGACATTGAACACTGTGGTTCTCTCCACCTTAAGAGAACCACCTCTCCACCTACAGCACACGCCCATATAAGGAAGCCAAAAACATTCTGAATTCTAGAATTCTTATTCTAAAACATTCTAACTACATTTATAGGTCGTACATGTGGAAAAAGCATAATAGGTCCAATATAAATTAAAAAGGATCAGCTTCACAATGCCAGTCAGACTAAACACAGTTCAATGTGAAGTAAATAATGGTAATGGTTTTATTTCATTTGAACATGCATCAGATTACAATTGAGTGCATCCCATAATCAGTTCACAGTTCCACATGTCCAAAAGGAGTAGGAAGAAGCAAAGCTTATTAAATCCTACCCCTCCATCTGGTACTTTTACAATCAGTAACTGTTACATTTGTTCACTTCCTGCTTTCCAAAATACAGTTTAAGTTTTTTTTTTTGTTTTTTTTTAATAATGTACCTTGTACCGAAGTAGGAGGTGATATGAGCATGCAATGCCATAATGGGTACCATAGTAAGTGTCAATATAGTGATATATATAGCACATCATGACTGGTTCAAGACTCTTCATCCTTGTATTTAGCAAACATCAACTGCTTGTATTGTTTCTTGAATTGGCTCATCGTTGTGCATTGTTTGATTTCCTTACTCAATCCATTCCATAGTTTGATTCCACATACTGAAATGCTATGGCTAGCATAACATAGTCCTAGCATAGAAGTGTTTCAAATGTACTTCTTCCCTGAGATCATATTTCTCCTCTCTTGTAGAGAAGTATTGGATGACATTTTTAGGTAATTGGTTGTTTTTAGCCTTATGCATTATTTTAGCTCTTTGAAGTTGAAGTATTTGTGATTTTAAAAATAAGGACTATGCATATTAGAAACACAAATTGTTGTTACATACCAGTCTTGTCTCGTTTCAGCATCTGTCATCTGTTGACTCTTGACAACTGCCTTCCCTTGTATCATTCAAGTCACAGAGGCTTTAAACATCACATAGGCTTCAAAAGTGTCCCATATCAGGGGAATGACATCAGTTGCGTCATTATCATCATTATTAGGTTCAGAGTTATGAAAAATGTTAATAGAATCATTATTGTCAAGAACCTTTTTTGGGCTTCGTTGTGTGACGTGGGATGTTGTGTTTTGCCCACAAATCACTTCATGAATGCAGATGCTGTACACATCAGCATCTTGCAGCTGTGCAGCAAGTACAACCCTCAATTCATCCATGTTGTGTAAAAAGTTTATACAATTCCTTTGTGTATATTGCATATGCAGCGGGTGCTGTCTTTTACAAGAAAAGCTTTCAACAATCCCGCGAGGAGGACTGACCTCCACTTGTTTCACTCGTGTTGTGATGGTAATCGTGTTGGCAAAATGGCAAGAAAGTGTTTTTTGTAGTGATAAGAGAAAAATAAGACCCAGAATGTCTTGTAGCGTGCACTTAGTGGACACTGTCAGTGGGGAGAAAAAAAAAGCCCACTTTGGTGTTTTTGCGCTGTGGAATTAATCTGTTGAACGTCTGGAACGAGTGGGAGTCAGCACTAAAACCCGTCATTTGGTTTTGACGCTTTGGACGGCTGAGAAAGATCCTGTCATGACAAGTACGACTCAGAAGTGTTGGTGTGTTATTTACTTTGATAAATGGATGAAGGATTGATGTTTTTAACACAAATACACAATTGAGAAAACTATGAAAAACAACAGAGGAGCTTCCTTTATTGCAAATCTCTGAATTCCAAATGAAATATTTAAGAAGTCAAAGCATAGAAAACATTCATTCATTCATTCATTTTCTACTGCTTTTCCTCACGAGGGTCGCGGGGGTGCTGAAGCCTATCCCAGCTGTCTTCGGGCGAGAAGCAGGGTACACCCTGGACTGGTGGCCAGCCAATCACAGGGTACATATAGACAAACAACCATTCACACTCACATTCATACCTATGGACAATTTGGAGTGGCCAATTAACCTCGCATGTTTTTGGAATGTGGGAGGAAACCGGAGTACCCGGAGAAAACCCACGCATGCGCGGGAAGAACATGCAAACTCAACACAGAGATGGCCGAGGGTGGAATTGAACCCTGGTCTCCTAGCTGTGAGGTCTGCGCGCTAACCACTCGCCGTGCCGCCCATAGAAAACATGTTAACCTTTAAATAAAATCATATTAGAGGCCTCTAGACATGATATAATACATAATAACACCTCGATAGTCACCTTTACACTCCTACTACCCAATATGGTTAACATAGTACGACATTGTTGCTGAAAATGTGCATTTAGCTCAGTTAGCTGACTAATTCATTAATAATATACCAGGACCCTACTTAGAACATTGACATGTCCTATCTCTCTCAAATGCAGCATTATCATATCTTAGCATAGCCTAGCATAAAAAACAAAGACAAATTTGACTGGTTCACTTTAAAGTAGAGATCGACCAATATGGATTTTTAGGGTCGATACTGATTTTTAATTGAATTAGCTTTTGAGTTAAAAGAAACAAAAAAATTGACAAATGTTATTCTGTCTTTTGTGTTCTTTTGTGTGGTGCTGGGAGCTTGTTAGCGTCAATGGAAAGTGCTAGCACAACGGGTTCTGATATCCTGCTGGAAAAAACAATACCAGCATATGTTGTGTTTTCGTGCTGGTATGCTGGTCTGAAGGATGATCTCTCATCGGCCTATCAAAAAAAATGTCGATGCTGATAGTTGTCAAAATAAAAAGCGTGACAGTAAGTCAAGCTACATTTCGTGTGCTAATATGCTCCATAGTAACCAGGCTACTGATGGCTGCTAATGCAGTGCATTAGCTTGGCTTGTTGTGATGTGCCAGCCAGACGTCTAAAAGTTTGTTTTTGATTGCAGTGTCACTGTGAATCTTACAATAATATTATTATTTTTATGTCAAATTGCTTGCTAAACAAAAAATCGTTGTCTCTTGTCTTCAGCTCTGTGCAGTGTACAAAGAGCAAGCTGATAGCCTGTGGCTATCACTGACAGTATTTTGAGTAACGAGTGGGTTCACTATTGGTCATGTAGTTACATGACAGGCCACCAGGGGATGCAAAGTGTCAAGGTCAATGGCGGAACCAGAAATTTTCCATTAGGGTGGCAAAGGTGAGGTCATTACTCACATCGGTGTGGCAATACCTGAAATGTCTAGATGGCCAGTGGGGTGGCTGGGGAGTAACTCTGCTCAGTAACTGGTCAATGCTTCCAGAACACAAGAAGTAAACACGGACACAATCTCATCCAGTCTGACTGTTTGTTCTGCTCATGTCGGATTATTAATGGAGTTTTTAAATAATTGTTTTCAATGAAATGAACACAGGGGCTGCACGGTGGTCGAGTGGTTAGCGCGCAGACCTCACAACTAGGAACCAGGCTTCAATTCCACCATTGGCCATCTCTGTGTGGAGTTTGCATGTTCTCCCCGTGCATGCGTGGGTTTTCTCCGGGTACTCTGGTTTCCTCCCACATTCCAAAAACGTGCTAGGTTTTTATTTTTTTTAAAAAGATTAAAGACACACCTTTTTAATCAGGCTTTTACCAAATATTTTTAAACGTTTCTTATGTTTTTATCTTTTTAGTCCTATTTTATGCTTTTAGTCTTATAGCTTTTAACTCCAGTGTTTCCTCAGGAGGGGTCCTCCACACTGGGGGCTGTGTCGGGTCTGCTGAGGGGGTGCCATCCTTGGGTCCCTTCGACCCGGCCGGCTGGAGGTTCCTCCCTTTAATGTGGGGGTCCGCTCATCTGTTGGAGTCGGGGGGCCCGGGTGCTGGTCCTCCTGCGGCTCCTCCCAGTGTGAACGGCCCCAAAGGTGGCGTTTCCTTGATCCTCAGTGCCATGCCATGTCTTCCTACTGTGTGTGATTGTGTGTGTGTGTGTCTAGTATGGAGGGTGGGAGGGAGGGGTTTTCTTAGTAATTGTTTTTCCTTTTAATTGTGGTAATTGTTTTTAATTCTGTAAAGCACTTTGTGTTGCATGTCTTTGCAGGAAAAGTGCTATACAAATAAAGTTGATTTGATTTGATTTAGGTTAATTGGCGACTCCAAATTGTCCATAGGTATGAATGTGAGTGTGAATGGTTGTTTGTGTATATGTGCCCTGTGATTGGCTGGCCACCAGTCCAGGGTGTACCCTGCCTCTCGCCCGAAGACCGCTGGGATAGGCTCCAGCACCCCCGCGACCCTCGTGAGGAAAAGCGGTAGAAAATTAATGAATGAATGAAATGCACACAGTTTTGCTTCCTTGGAAAACCCAAACGTGGAACATTTCATCTCTTGCGGAACAATGAGACGATATCTCATGAAGGCCATTATTTACTGAAAGACTTGTGTTTTTCCTGGCGAAATAGAGCGCCACAAGAGAAGGCGTCGCCAAAAGTCCCAATAAAACCTTTTCAAAGGATACAAGGCAGATTTGAAGAGACAGGCCTGCAAGCGCAGCTGCCCTTTGTGAAGGGATAAAGAGGTGAGAGAAGATGACAGTGGATAATAACGTGATGTACGACTGCGCTGCAGTGAGCCTTAAACGTCTTATCTAAATTCATACGGCGCCGCCGCCCGTTTTATCATTCCACTCGCGCCGCCTGGCAGATAATGGACAAAAGGAAATCAATAAGTTAGAAAATCGTACTGAATCACGCGCCGGCACTGATGAATCCGCCGTATTCTCACGTGCTCCTGATTGACTTGGTGAGGGATGGCGTCCTCTTTTGACTGCATTTGTTTAACATTGCATGATGCGAGAATACACAAGTAGCATACGGAACAATGGCATTCATGTATGAGGTGTTGCTTTTGTGTTAGTCTCTGGTCTCTGGTGTATTAGATACATGAAGGAGTTTCGATATAAGAGCTGTATTTAAGCAAAGAACGGTATCTGCATCACTTTTGTGGATTATTTCCATTCCAAGCCAAGAATGTAATACACGTTCAAGGTCCCTGATAATGCAAAAGTGAGTTTTGAAGGGTCTAACTGTAAGGTGTGTCCCTGAAGTCTGTTGATGAACACTGAATGTAAGAAAAATCTTTTTCACATAGGGCCATGTAGGTTTGGATTTCTCTTCTCTTAAAGGGGACCTAGTATGCTTTTCCCACTCTTATGACCTATAAATGTAGTTAAAATGTTGTATTCTCATGTCAAACGATGCCAAAGTTTCAGATAATGAGGTTTGTGCATTTGGAAGTGAGACCTGAAGTTTGGGATGGCTCAAAACTCTCGGTTTCAAAAGGCGTCGTAAAACTGCCCCTTTGTGATGTCACAGATGGGCAGACTTCCTTATATGGGCATGTATGTAAGTCAGATAAGCTATCTGCCCACCCCAAGCTCTGCTTCTCTGTTCACAAAACAAGCTCAGGCAGAAGTTATTGTATTTCGTGATTCCCAACAAGAGAAAAATATTTTCATCTGTCAACGGCATTTCATATGGGGCTGTTTTTGTGAACATTAACATGAAATTAACATGGAGCCAGAAGCAGCGCGCTCTTGCCAGGAAAGGTGCATTAATTTCGGACGCGCTGTGTGTCCACATGGCGCCCTCACATCCAGCGGTACTACGTTACCACTCCTGAGTTCATACACAATAAGTCAGGGGTCTCCAACCAGTAGATCATGAGCTACCAGTAGCTCCTACACAATTTCCAATTAGCTCTCCAAAAACTTTATTCATGTATTACACCCACTATATTACAAAGTGGGGTTTGCTCATAGTTAGGAAGGACTTTGAGTGTGTGACCAATCACAGCGTAGTGAGCGTGCCTGGAGGCAGGCCATGGGTGGAGTACATTAAAACAGAACGTTCAAATCCAAGGAAATACGGCTGGAATAGGTGCGGATTCTGCCAAATCTAAAAAGTTTTCTGTGTGTTATTGTGTGTAGCTGCTCTTTAGGAGTCTCAACCCACAACTCAATACAAAGGGTAGAAAAATGAGCATTATGGGTCCCCTTTAAGAAAATGCTTTTGTGTTCAGTTGTGTCTAATATTTCAAAAAATCAGGACGGTGGCACTTTTGCACACCACTGTATGTCCAATTATGTCCATTCATGCAATGTATTAATATTGCTTTCACATAAAAAATGATTTAAAAAAATTCCAAGGCTTGTATTTACAGTCTTGCTGTGCTGCGATCCATAACATGTAGCGGAAACCCTGGGACAAGTAGAGTTATAGTGTATATGTAAAAAGTGGATAAAGTTCAAAAACCGAGTTTCCACTGTAATACATTCTTATATCTCATACTTATATATCTGAAGGTTGATTCCTTTGATGATATCACTCCGTCCTCAGAATTGATGTCAATAAAGTGTGTGTGTGTGAGTCTCCATCTCCAAAAGGCTGCGATCTATTACTTCTTGTCTGGGAGGACGAGAAGGACATCGCTTTATCTCCTCTTCCAGGGCTGCTGTTTGGGTAAGGTCCAGAAAAGATCACACTTCAATTGCCCATAATAACACACCCACACACACACACTAGGTATGTGCATAAATACACAAAACTGGCACCATTTCAAAGCAGTCCAAGGGCAAAGCCGGCCTGTCTTTTCTTTGAACTGAATTGGAGAAGACATTGCAAGGTTTCCTATCTTTTGCCGGCTCTTTGGGGGGGGGGGGGGGGGGGGGGGGGATCATGCTTGGTTTGGAAGCGCAAATCTGACCTAAAGAAATGTTTTTCCATACTGCAACTAATGCTTTCTTTAGCCCTCAGCTAAGAGGAGTATTTTGCATGGTGTGCGCTATAAAGAAAATAAGTAGAAGAGGACCAAGCAATGAACCCAGTGGGACACCTTGAGCTCAAACGTGATATGTAACCAACAAAAAGTGAAAATATTTGTTTTTTCAAATAATGCACCTCGTACCAAAGTACAAGGTGATATGAGCACCCAATGCCATAATGGGTACCATAGTAAGTGTCAATATAGTGATATATATAGCACATCATGACTGGTTCAAGACTCTTCATCCTTGTATTTAGCAAACATCAACTGCTTGTATTGTTTCTTTGTATTGTTGCTTTTTAAAGTAGTCCTAGCATAGAAGTTTTTCAAATGTACTTCTTCCCTGAGATCATATTTCTCCTCTCTTGTAGAGAAGTATTGGATGACATTTTTAGCTAATTGGTTATTTTTTAGCCTTATGCATTATTTTAGCTGTTTGAAGATGAACTATATCAGCAAGTTGAAGTATTTGTGATTTTAGAAATAAGGAGTTAGTATGTTCTCTGTAGGCGGCATTATGAATTATCCTTACTGACCTTTTTTGCAGTACATTTAGCGAGTGAAGATTGCTTTTATAGTTATGAGCCCATATTTCCACACAATAAGTAAGATATGGTAGAACCAGAGAGCAATACAGAGTGAGGAGTGATTTCTGATTGAGAACAAGTTTTGCTTTGTTCAATACTGAAATATTTCTGGCCACCTTATGTTGTATATTTGTAATATGAGGTTTCCAGCTCATATTTTCATCTATTGTGATCCCCAGAAATGCATTTTCGTTCACCCTTTCAATGTCCACACCGTAAATTTGTATTTGCTGGTGCGTGTCCTTTCTGCTGTTACCAAACAGCATGATTTTAGTTTTACTTAGGTTCAAGGACAATCTATTATCATCAAACCATCTTTTTAGTGTGACCATTTCTTCTCTGACCTTTCTAATGATTTCGTCTGTACTCCCTCCAGAACAAAAAGCAGTGGTATCATCCGCAAATAATACGGATGATAATAATGAAGTGCAACCACGTGCAGTAACAGTAAATGTTTAAACAGTGTTAATGAATATTTTATTTTTCGTAAATATTGCCAAAAGTGTAGCATTAATACAGTAAACCTCGGATATATCGGACTCGGATATATCGGAAATTCGCTCACAACGGACAGATAAAAAAGAACCGATTTTTCTGTAATGCATTTCCAATAAAAATTCATTGCATATATCGGATTTTTTATAACGGATTTCGCCCATTTCGGACAAAATCTCCAGTCCCGTTCCAATGCATTTCCATTAAATTTCCCTCGCATATATCGGATGGCCGCATCGTGGCGCTCCGATTCGCCGAATCGTGACAGGCCGCTATACGACGTCATTTGCAGCGTTTGCAGCGTTGCCTGCGCGTCCAGGTACATTGGAAACATAGTCAAGGAAGTGCCTTTTTATAACGGATAAAATCCGATTTACGCATATACCCGATATAAACCCGATATATGCGTAAAACGGACATTTTCCGGTATACGCATATAACGGATTTTGCTTATATCGGACAAAACCAGTGGGATCAATTGAATCCGATATATCCGAGGTTTACTGTAGTTCCAATGGTGTCACATTGTTTTTGACTTCTGTCATTTGTCTTTGCCCGTTTACGTATTTCACTGGGAAGGACAAGTAAAACAAGAGACTTTTAACAACAGAATGGGGTTTTCAAGCTCTGGCTTCTGCTTGGCATTATCCCTTGCCATGATAGTCGTGTTCCGATTCTAGGGAAGAAAAGTAAGGGGCAGACAGGAAGTGACGTTGGGGCCTCAGAGTTGAGTTTTAGCTTGCAACGGTAGTTTGTTTTTGTGGGATAATTGTGACTGTTGTGAGGTCATTCAGAGAAATTACTTTCGGTCTTTTGTGGGATTAATAAAGGCATACATATCTTATCTTATCTCTTATCCAATTCATTTTACTACTACAAATCATAATTGGGTTGTCAACATAGACGCACACATGAGCTATGATGAGGCTTTCATGTTGGACGAAGGCTTCCAGTCTTCACATTTGTCTGATGCTTATCCAGAACACCCCCACGCTTGATCCGATGGGCTTTGCTTCACATTTGCGGCACCACTACCGTCTAGTCTGTCATTGTCAATCTGACAAAAGAAGCTAGGAGGGCGAGGTTGTTCCGTCCACTTTCGTCTTGAAGTGCACTCACACGTTCTTGGCTCGCCTCAAGGAAATCATGTCAGGCTTAGCGCATAACGATTAATGATCGGGCGACATGACGTCCAGACACAAGTGATGGCTGTGCAATGGAAGTGTTACAGCTTAAAAAAATACAAACAAAAAGCAAGTAGCCTGTCATTCACAGAGGATGGTAAAGGGCGACTGGAAAATGAGACAGCCTTTTAGAAAAAAAAAATGTAAGTGTGCTTCATCCATCACATGCCGAGTCTCATTCTGGCTGTGGGTGCAATATCACATAGAAGCCTTTATCACTGCTTCCTCTTCTTATTAGCAGCAGTCGAGCAAAGGAAGGCAACAGTTGCACCTTCATCATGGAGAGCTTAAAGCAAGTCCTGTATGTGTGTGTGTGTGTGTGTGTGTGTGTGTGTGTGTGTGTGATCCATCCAAGGAAAACCTATACAGTATTGGTTAAAACAGTGTTTTTCAACCTTTTTTTTTTCGAGCCACGGCACGTTTTTTTACATTGGAAAAATCTTGTGGCACACCACTAACCAAAAATGTTCCAAAATGTCACCACGACCTCACACGTGCATCAATAAGTCTATGGGAGGAACAAGGTAGGTGTTGCCACACGGACCAATATTACATTGCTCTGCCAGTCTTTACACCACAGACACTCCACAGTAGCCACGTTTTTACATCACCACTTTTTCTCTTTCCGAATGACCTTTCGGGAAACGATGGTATCCATAGAAAGGAATATTCCAATCTCTTGTCTACATGCGCCGCGAAAATCAACCAGAATAGTCAATAGGGCATGCCCAGTAAAACGTAAACATCAACATCACGTGATACCGGCTTCCCCAAGTTTTTCTTTCACTTGTTGGAATAACTCCGTATTGCCAGTTTTTCGTCTGTCCAGTCTTGAAATTTAGTTTGAATCAAAAACAAACTTTGCTTAGTCCAGTGCCGATTGCTGGCCTCCATTTTTAAAAGTGAAGAACATCTGGATCTGCGTGTTACGTCATATCTGAACATGCGCTGAAAGAACGCACCCGGGATAAATTTAAACAGGAAAAGATCAAATTCAATCTTGCTAATATTTTATAATTAAACTCAGGACATGTTTTATATAGATATATATTTACTTTTTTAATAAAACTGCACTTGTGAATGGCGTATAGAAGGGTTTAGATTCTGTTCCACAGATGGCGCTAATGCACACGAAAGCTGCTTGCCAACCGCCAATAAACAACAGAAGAAGAAAAACACCACGAAGAAGAAGGCACCCTGACAACTTTCCGTTTGAGCGGGTACAAGATACCTCAATCGGATTGGTTAAAGGAATATTCCATCCCTGTTCAATTCTTTCCGTTTGAGCAAATAAACCAAAGTGAATTGGAATATTTGGGTCCATGTATACCAGTGACATAATGGCTATTGACATAATATTTGCAAATGATGATTAATAAATGTTAATTATAAAAAGTGATATCGGATAATTCCTCACGGCACACCTGACGGTTTCTCAAGGTACACTAGTGTGCCGCGGCACAGTGGTTGAAAATCACTGGGTTAAACTACAGGAAGGGAACACAGTGACTTCTTTCCTCCATTGGATAAACACCGCAAAATGATGTTCAACCCTGATATTCAAAAATGTAATAACATGAGATCACTCCATGACACTTCTGGTTAAGACAGGCAACCAAAGTAGTGTTGGAATTTACAGAGAACACTAATAGTGTTCCGATCGATCGGCCATTGACGGGTATCGTCCGATATCAGTGACGGTATCAAGCCGATCAGCTCCACCTCTGCCGCAGGATGCTGAGCAAGGGAGCAAACAAAAGCTTTACCAAAACTGTTCCCACAAATCTCACAGTTGTCCAAAAAGTCTTGTTAGAGGAAAGTCCAACTGACTATTGATTATTTCATTGTTTAAAGGGTTGATGCTTGATGCTTTTGTCCATGTGGAAAATGTTACCTTTTACCTTCCATTTTTCCAGCTGCAGTCAGTGTCCTTCCCCTCATGGACATCTGCCACGTCACATGTGGTTAAGGTGCTATTTTAAGCAACCTGAGCAATTTTAGGAGATGGTGACACAACACACAGGAGCGTGAGGCGTACCATCTGTTATACATTATTTATAATTCCTGAATTAAAAACGCAGAGTGGAAAAGAATGGAGATGTTTAGGATGCCAACTATCAGCAGGGCGCATACCGGCCAGTTGACCCCTTGAGAATTTCCACATGATTGCATTGTTAAAATGGAGCGTCACTCAGGGATGATGCTTAGGTGGAGAGCTCAACCAAGAATTTTTTTTTTTTTTAAATGTCTCAGCAGTGTGGGTACAGCCTTGTAGTTTCATCACTGGCTCAGCAGAGGTCAGTAGTCCACAATGAAGACTTTGTCCACTCAGCATCAATCACTGAGGGGAGGCTAATGTCCTCAAAGGAGGCGAGGACAAAAAGAAGAGCAAATTAGGCTATTTTCCAAAGAGGATGAGTGCCTTCAAATATCACAGCCAGAGGCGATTTGCGGCACATGAAGGAAGTCAGGTGACATTTTCAGCAAAGTGGCATGCACAGCATAGGGGAATGGGGGGGATCATAACAAAAATACGGGTGCTGTCATTTAATTCAATGAAAGGTTTCAGGTAGACAATTGGCACCAGGATAACCATAATTCTCTAGTCTGTTGAGACGAAGATGGAAAGAACCTATTATAAAGAAACATTAACTCAAGGGGAGGGATGTCCAATTTTTTTATCGACCCTGGCACATTATAAGTATCAAATTTAACAAGAAAAAACTGCCAACATGGAAAAATCTGTAATTTTTCAAGAATAAAGTCAACATAAGAAAAAAAGTTGGAAACTTAACTCTTAAAAAGTTGTAATTTTTCAAGAATAACATAATATTTTGAAGAACAATAACAAAATTTAAGTTGTGCATAAAATGTTATATTTAGGAGTAATAAATTTATTGCAAACATGCATACACGTTAGATTTGGAATACATCACATTGTACAATTCACAGTTCCACAGGTGGAACAAAGCAAAATTTGTTCTCAATCAGAAATCACTCCACACTCTTTATTGCTCTCTGGTTCTACCATATCTTACTTATTGTGTGGAAATATGGGCTAATAACTATAAAAGCAATCTTCACTCACTAAATGTACTGCAAAAAAGGTCAGTAAGGATAATTCAT
This sequence comes from Doryrhamphus excisus, assembly GCF_030265055.1. Lineage (NCBI taxonomy): Eukaryota > Metazoa > Chordata > Actinopteri > Syngnathiformes > Syngnathidae > Doryrhamphus > Doryrhamphus excisus. Next base: position 8,187,376 of record NC_080471.1, read on the forward strand.
AATGCCGCCTACAGAGAACATACTAACTACTTATTTCTAATATCACAAATACTTCAACTTGCTGATGTAGTTCATCTTCAAACAGCTAAAATAATGCATAAGGCTAAAAATTATTAGCAATTAGCTAAAATGCCATCCAATACAAGAGAGGAGAAATATGATCTCAGGGAAGAAGTACATTTGAAACACTTCTATGCTAGGACTACGTTATGCTAGCCATAGCATTTCAGTATGTGGAATCAAACTATGGAATGGATTGAGTAAGGAAATCAAACAATGCACAACGATGAGCCAATTCAAGAAACAATACAAGCAGTTGATGTTTGCTAAATACAAGGATGAAGAGTCTTGAACCAGTCATGATGTGCTATATATATCACTATATTGACACTTACTATGGTACCCATTATGGCATTGGATGCTCATATCACCGAGTACTTCGGTACGAGGTGCATTATTAAAAAAAAAAAAAACCTTGAACTGTATTATGGAAAGCAGGAAGTGAACAAATGTAACAGTTACTGATTGTAAAAGTACCAGATAGAGGGGTAGGATTTAATAAGCTTTGCTTCTTCCTACTCCTTTTGGACATGTGGAACTGGGAACTGATTAATCTGATGCATGTTCAAATGAAATAAAACCATTATCATTACCATTACATATCCAAAAAGGAGTGGGAAGAAGCAGAGCTGATTTAATCCTACCCTTCATGTCAACTGCAATACATTTGTTCACTTCCTGTATTCAAGTCGTGACATGAATAGTCATACAAATAGGTTCCCCACCCCTGCAATAGAGGGTGCCACAAATTGAATTTTACTTTTTTTGATAGCTCATACTTATTAGGCGAGGTTGAAGTGAAAGCAAGCAAGTGATCATGCCTAGCGATAACAAAATAGAATAAGATGCTAACTACCGTCCTTGGTGCTTGTGCGCGTTTTTGCTATAATAAAGCTCAAAATGAAGACACTGCGTGTTGTGTTTGAGAAAAAAATACAAATGTGAACACTGGAGGTCATCCAATTATATAGTGTGGCACTTATTTCTACGCAGCACGCGTGTGCGTGTGTTACATTTACATTAAATGGCCACGCTAGGAGATGCTATCATCGCCGTGTCGAAGGTTAGCAAACAAGCTGTGGGATCAGACAGCGGCGAGCGGGTTACAAATCAGTTGACTCCACATACACTCATACCTAATCAAAATCAACTATCCAGTCCGTCAGCATACTTGCAGCTAATTGGGTCTTGATGAGGAAGTGGTCTCCGTCCACACACACACACACACACACATAATGAGACATTGGCCAGCCAACACAAATGAATTCCCACAACAGTTTCTCCTACCAGATAACATCTCTGCCAGCGCCTTCCTTCCAAAGCCCGCAGGAGACTTTTCTTCCCCGCCTTTTCTTCAGGCGCTGGCATGGACCAACATGGGGGGCCTAATTAAAGGCCGTTCCTCCAGGGGAGTCTTGGAGAGAGCAGCTGTATTATTTGCATAGCCTGATATGCAGCCAGGTTGCGTTACATTTCATTTCTTGCTTGGCCCGCTCGTGTCCACTAGGTGCTCTCCGGCTGGTGAGCTTGCAGGAGGACAACATCTCACTCCTTCTTGTCTCACACCACAAAAACTTTGTAATGCAAACATAAATAACCACCAAACACCTCATTAGGTACACCCTCACAATCTAATGAGATATAATGAATACATGAAGTGCTCCTAGAAATCACCTTTTATAAAGACAATCATGCTGAGTGGAGTATTAACTAGCACTTTTATTTGTAATAATTTAGAAAGACTTTATTTATTTAAACACATTTCATCAATATATTCAATATTTACTATTTACCGTTTTACACATGCATTTATGAACCCCCAATTGTGGACACATGAGAGCAGGAACCGCTGGTGCTCCTCCAACCTCGCCTGCCCGAGAAGCAGCACTCATTGTCGGACACGCTTTGCCAGCAGCACTGCTGGTAACATGGAGCTCCTGAGAAGTGGGACGCTATGGCACTGCGTCCAGCTCGCTTGCCCGAGTAGGAGCACTCATTGTCGGACACACTTTGTCTGAGGCGCCGTCGGTGCCATGGAGCTCAAAGCGGATGTGAGGGCACCGGGTTTACTAATTGCAGACAAACTTGACACAACATCGGTGGTGGAAATGTGGTCATTAGAATAGCCAATGCAAGAAGAACTGTACAGGATCCAGAGGTAAAAAGGGAACAACAAGGACCTCTCCTACTGCATTTATTTAAACACATTTCATCAATACATTCAATATTCAATATTTACTATTTACCGTTTTACACATGCATTTATGAGCCCCCAATTGTGGACATATGAGAGCAGGAACCGCTGGTGCTCCTCCAACCTCGCCTGCCCGAGAAGCAGCACTCATTGTCGGACACACTTTGTCAGCAGCACCGCTGGTAACATGGAGCTCAGGAGAAGTGGGACGCTATGGCACTGCGTCCAGCTAGCTTGCCCGAGTAGGAGCACTCATTGTCGGACACACTTTGTCTGAGGCGCCGCTGGTGCCATGGAGCTCAAAGCCGGATGAAAGCCGAACAAACTTGACACAACATCGGTGGTGGAAATGTGGTCATTAGAATAGCCAACGCAAGAAGAATTGTACAGGATCCGGAGGTAAAAAGGGAACAACAAGGACCTCTCCTACTGCAAACATTAATTAATTCATTCATTTTCTACCGCTTATCCTCACAAGGGTTGCGGGGGGTGCTGGAGCCTATCCCAGCTGTCTTGGGACGAGAGGCGGGGTACACCCTGGACTGGTCACCAGCCAATCACAAGGCACATATAGACAAACAACCATTCACACTCACATTCATACCTATGGACAATTTGGAGTGGCCAATTAACCTAGCATGTTTTTGGAATGTGGGAGGAAACCGGAGTACCCGGAGAAAACCCACGCAGTCACGGGGAGAACATGCAAACTCCACACAGAGATGGCCGAAGGTGGAATTGAACCCTGGTCTCCTAGCTGTGAGGTCTGCGCGCTAACCACTTGACCGCCATGCAGCCCCTACTGCAAACATCTAGTCTATAATCAGTCTTACGTCGTATTTCTGTTATGTCTACCATATTGGGTTTTAATGGTATGTTATTTCACATCCAGAGGGCTCTAATAATTCTAAAAACACAGTATTTAGAAGTATTCATAAGGCAGTCAACTGATTTTCTGACTACAAGAATATTTGCTTTATAAATAAGAACTCCTATTTCGGAAATGCACATATCACGGTCAGATGTGGAAGCAATTAATCAGCATAAACAAGGAATGACTGTATATAACAATGTTTTTGAGTTAAAAATGTTTTTCCACTTTGGCCTAAATACTATATGGCGCCCTCTGTTGCTAGATGGTGAAATCCAATATTGTAAAATATAAAATCACTAATATGAATGTTTGACAAATTTAATGATCGATTCCAAACACGTCTACAGTGCCAACTCTAACCCAATCATAATGTGCGGGTGCACCTCATGAAGTGAGCACTAAAACTTCCTCATAGGAGTTAATTTCAGACTGAATTGATAAATTAAATTCTATTTTCCAAGGCTGGAAAAAAAAGCTGTGTTGTCCTGGGGGGGCTTCCTTGGCTCATGCGGCCATAACGAAAGCGGGCGCCATTCTTTTCTTCCTGCTTTGCCATTCTTTACCAGCACAAAGCAAATATGACAGCGGCGGCCGCGTGAGAAGGCATTTACATAAGCTCGTGTACATGGCCATTGTGATGATAATAGGTGTGTGATCTCCTGTGTCAGCAAACAGGGGGGGGTGGGGAGGGCAACTCATCTGTTCCATACAAATAGATGTTAGCCAAAGCATTAGCCTCCGCTATAATTGGCTGCAGAGGTCAGCCTGGCTGAGCGTACGTTAATGTGGCGCAAGAATTTGTTAGCTCGCTCTCTCCCCAGATAACCTCGACACAGCCAAAAAAATGAGGGCGGTTCAGTGTGGCACTTTCATCTGACCGTACAAGCAATCATCAGATGTTTTATTCCTTTCATGGCCTCCGTGAATACCTAGCCTGTTGTTATGCATCACTGCTGCACGCTACAGAGGTAGATGATTGCTTTAGACCAAGGCAGGACACTTTTGGTTTTTAAGGGGCCGAGCCATTGATGGCGAATAACATACACAGGTTGTCCTCGGGTTACCAACATGCATAAAATACAGTAATAAAAACACTAAATGCAAGAATAATTCCTTACCTTGTTGAGGTAATGATACAGTTATGATACAGTAGCAAAAATGATGGTATTTTTTCTGAATGTGACGGGCTGTTACATTTGCTGATGTTGTTTTTGCAAGAGATTTGAATACGATACGAATCATTATCCTTAAAAGGACAGTACGTAGTGGGTTCCTACAGTTGCTTGTTGCCTGTTGACATGCAACACATGTCCACTTTTAATGTAAATCATTCAATAACTCATACATTAATAAGCAGTCAGTGCATGGATGCTTACCAGTTGCAAACCGATGTACCATCATGTACATTTCAGTCCAGTCTAATTCAGGTCTAATTCACAATTTAAAGGCCCCTCCTGGCTCCCTGTTATACTTTCAAGGCAGAGCTGGGCAGAGATTGCATCCCTCACACCCACTTTTTACCCCCCGTGCCCCCCAGTGTGGTAATTGTACACCTCATTCATGGGCGTGGGCGCTGACAAAAGTTGTTGCATCCACGATGATGATGACGATGATGATGACAGCTGTGATTCTTATGCAGATGAAAGCAGTGCCAATTCCAGGGTCCTTGCCAAGCAGGCCTACATTGTTGCTGTCATCTCAGCCCAAGGCTCTGTTATTTATGTTTGATAGACTATTACGTCAAATCTTCTCTACTAGCGACTATTACATACGAAGTTGTTCACATAGCTAATAAAATCACTGTATTTTAAATTTATTGTTTGTAAAATAAAATAGTGTCTTGCATTTGCCAACTTAGTCCCCCCTGGTTGTTTGTTTTATATACATAATAGGACACCCTCTGTGGGACTTGCAGACCAGTGGGCCTTCAGCCCCGCCCTCACTGGCCGCTCCGTTACATTGTTTTCAGCAGGATCTTGTAATCAAAAGCAGGTGTGGTTTGGCATCTAGTTGGCGATACACATGTGTGGATTGTGCTGTGAAATACTTTGATTGTGCCTTTTTTTATGAAAGAGGAAGTTGGCACTTCGTGGGAGCTACAAGTGCTGCGAGAGAAGGTCCAACGGTTGGAGGCGGAGAGAGATCATTTGCGACAGGAGTAGGCCACCGCCCAAGCTGCTTCGAGCTTTGGGGTGACACCGAAGTCTGGGACGGCAGAACGCATCGTGTACCTGCCAAGGGAACGGAAGTGCCCCATCTTCAGAGGAACTCATGGTATGGAGATTGATGAGTGAGTGGAGGGGGGTCCGCACTGGTATGTGGGACTGGCTGATCAAGCTGCTTTCATCTTTGATCATGCAGAGGGCAAAGCTTGTGATGAAATTAGACACAAACCTAATGCTGACTGTGAAAACCCTGAATGTATGTTTGTCATTTTTAAATAATTTTCTGGGTGTCAAAAGCCGTATGTGTCTCTTCAAAAAGAGTTCTTCTCTTGCCGGCAGGGTGAAAACTTGCACTGTTCATGCACTGCACTGTTCTGTTTAATACAGGGGTCACAAACACGCGGCCTGCGGGCCAAATGTGGCCCGCAGGACACTAGTTTGAGGCCCCCGCCTTGATATGAAAGTTTAATGTTAGTGCGGCCCGCGCAAGTTTGATATGGATGCTGTATGGTATCATGTACCCAGACAAAATGATTATGTTTGATTAATGTTCATGTTAAAGGTTAAATAACTGTTAATAGTTATCCTCCCTATCCATGTGGAAGTGGTAAGTTTTTGGCTATTTAAGTTTAAAGGAAAAAACTTGAAGGCTACTGTTTAGGTCGCTAGCGCTCTAGTTTGCGAGTTAGCATGTGTCTCAAGACCCTGCAGTTGCGCAATATGTTGTAAATAAAAAGAGTATAAATGTGACTATAGTCGTGTTTTGTCATGTCTACAGGGCTCTAATAATGCTTTGTTCATTTTAATCTGAAAAAAATAATTTTTCTACCCACCAACTATATGTGGTTTCTTACGTTTTTATTATTTGCCGTTTTATAATTATTATTATATTTATTTATTTATTACTGATTGATTTTCTTTATTCTTGATTTGTTCATTTCTTTTTCATCTTATTTTGATATTTGATATTATATATATTAAGATATATTAAGATATTTGAGAACAGTGGAATGTTTTATCAGAGCTTTTCTTGTAGAAAATCGAAACCAAAGCAAAGTTGATTCATTTTTCTGTTTTTAATAAATGCGTTTTTTGTTGTTTTTTTTGTTGGAAAACCTGATGCGGCCCAGTCTCGCCAGACCCTAGCTCCAGTGGCCCCCAAGTAAATTGAGTTTGAGACCCCTGGTTTAATGGATAAGGTTGCTGCCAATTCTCCTTATAGAATGACTAATTCAGCTGTATTGTTTCGTAACCAGTTTGTTGAAAATGTTCTGAACACGGACTTGCGAAGGGAGTTAAAGCGTTTTGTTAGTGTTAAACCTACATGTACGATGCTGGATGTTAGGGCCGAGGCCTTCAGATGGGAACGTGAGGGTGGAGTAAGCTCTGTCAGGATGAACTTTCCTTCAGTACCCACATTGTGTGCTACACAGACTGTTGATGTAGCCCTTTATTCTTGTCACTTATACCCCGTCCCCGTCATGCCTGCACTGGGGGGGGATATAGTGGCGAAGCTGCTTTAGGATGGGGGGGTGAGTGCAATGCATAATGTGTGTCTTCGGATGCATGAGTACGTGGCCTGCAACGCTTCCCCCGTCAGGTGCCCAAACCTGGAGCTCAGTTCGCAGGTGTCATTGCGATACACAGCAGTTGCCATGGAGAAGTCCGTGGTGGGCCCAGAGAAGAGAAACAACAGTCTCTTGGGACTTGGGACTTTTCACAACATGACCTTGGTTAGCCGTGGTGAGGACTCCGAAATGCAGATTAAGAATATTGTTTGCGTTAGTTCGGGCAGCCACATTCCAATAGACCGGACCACCCTATTGTCCATTCTGGTCTCCCAATTGATCCAACTGCTTTTGCAAAGCCGAAATCTTCACCAAGAGGGCATCCTTGTTGTGATTGGCAGTCACAGTCACAGAGTGTGAACAGCTTTGCCGACCAAATCATTCACGATGGGCAGCTGTGGCGTCTTCGATGTCCTCCACGGAAAGAATCGCCAGGCACATGACCTTCAACTTTCCCAACTGTCCATCACATACACGGCGGTGTACGTTCCGTCAGGGCAGGCAGGTTCCCCCAAACCTGAGCTTCTCGTCGAGAAGATCATGTCAATTACGTGGAGAGACCAGTTGATCAATTCCATGATTTAGGTTTTTTGAGAACAGTGCAGAGAGGCTCTTGAGAAAGTATAAGATGAGACTAGACAGGGCATAAAAAGCAAGCAAAGCAGGGAAGATACGGGATAGGGAGGAGATTGGAAAGATGCGACCGCCTTTGTTGAGAGCCAAAGAATGGCTTAATATGAAAGAATTAAAGCTGGTATTATTTGCGGATGATACCACTGCTTTTTGTTCTGGAGGGAGTACAGACGAAATCATTAGAAAGGTCAGAGAAGAAATGGTCACACTAAAAAGATGGTTTGATGATAATAGATTGTCCTTGAACCTAAATAAAACTAAAATCATGCTGTTTGCTAACAGCAGAAAGGACACACACCAGCAAATACAAATAGAAAGTGTGGACATTGAAAGGGTGAACAATATAAATTTCTGGGGATCACAACAGATAAAAATATGAGCTGGAAACCTCATATTACAAATATACAACATAAGGTGGCCAGAAATATTTCAGTATTGAACAAAGCAAAACTTGTTCTCAATCAGAAATCACTCCACACTTTATTGCTCTCTGGTTCTACCATATCTTACTTATTGTGTGGAAATATGGGCTCATAACTATAGAAGCAATCTTCACTTGCTAAATGTACTGCAAAAAAGGTCAGTAAGGATAATTAATAATGCTGCCTACAGAGAACATACTAAATCCTTATTTCTAAAATCACAAATACTTCAACTTGCTGATATAGTTCATCTTCAAACAGCTAAAATAATGCATAAGGCTAAAAATAACCAATTAGCTAAAATTGAATGGATTGAGTAAGGACCTCAAACAATGCACAACGATGAGCCAATTCAAGAAACAATACAAGCAGTTGATGTTTGCTAAATACAAGGATGAAGAGTCTTGAACCAGTCATGATGTTCTATATATATCACTATATTGACACTTACTATGGTACCCATTATGGCATTGGATGCTCATATCACCTTGTACTTTGGTACGAGATGCATTAATAAAAAAACACAAAAAAAACCCACAAAAAAAACGTAAACTGTGTTATGGAAAGCAGGAAGTGAACAAATGTAAGAGTTACTGATTGTAAAAGTACCAGATGGAGGGGTAGGACATGTGGAACTGTGAACTGATTATGTAATCAATTGTAATCTGATGCATGTTCAAATGAAATAAATAAAACCATTACCATAGTGTTTTAATGTGTACTTAGCCTTTTTAGAAGCACCTAATACAATCACTGTCTTGTGATATTGATGAATTTCTTGTTTGTAAAATAAAATAGTGTCTTGTATTTGCCAACTAGTCCCCCCCGGTTGTTTGTATTCATTTGCCAGATTTCCCTGCATTACTGTGTAATAGGACACCCTCTGTGGGACTGGCAGACCACTGGGCCTTTAGCCCCGCTGAATATAAGACAGCTCTGAATGTACTCTAAGACGAAATATTTGTTTAGCCAAAACTAAACTATGTTTCAGTGACTTCACTACGCCAACCCTTCTCACAGCATCTTAATTCATTTATATCGTTCTGGCTAGGCCGAGCTCTAAACATGCAATTACGCACATACTGTAAATGCTTTTCCTGAGAGTGGGCAAACATAGCTGTCTTTTAAGTTATATGAGCTAGCTAGCAACAAACGTCATGACACTAAAGCCCGCACCGAAAAAATGCCCACAGTGGTCCATTTACATACCCGACTTGTATATTAACCAAGCTACAGCGATATTATTATTGTAGCAGCTAACATCAAATAGTATTTTTATCTCACGGACTAACACAACGCTAATTGCTAGTCTCAGTTGCCATTCACAAACGAAAGAGTGGAAACCTAGCTCTCCATTGCACTACAAAGACTCAACAAGATTCTCGTTTGCCGTCAGCATTTTTTACCAGAGGAGTGGAGCACATGTTTTGTGCTGGAAGACACAGCCATCCAAAGGAGAGCGGACATCAAATTCCCAAAAAGTGTAGATTTTTTGGTAGACAGTAGATTTTATGGTCCGGTTTATCACAGCAAGTCTTCCACATCCTGAAGCTGTGAAACAGCCCCAGACCATCACACGACCACCACCATATTTTATTGTTGGTATGATGTTTTATTTTTTTTCACACCAGGTGTAATGAGGCACCTTCCAAAATGTTCTTATTTCTCGTCAGACCAGAGTATCTTCTCAAAGATCATTAAGATGCCATAATGTTCTTTTTGTTCAACAGTGGTTTTTGTCTTGGAACACAGACCGTTTTTGCCCAGTGTCTTTCTTATGGTTTCTTATGAGCACTGACCATAACTGAGGCAAGTGAGGCCTGTAATTCTTTGGATGTTGTTGCGGGGTCTTTTGTGACCGCTTGGACGAGTCATCGCTGCGCTCTTGTGGTAATAACAAAGTTTTATTTAAAAATCCCTTTAACTTTTGTGCTGTTCTGAAAAATCCCTACTTGGATTGTGTGTCTGAACAGCTATAAAAGTGGTCTTAGCAGTTATAGGCCAAACACTTTGACAAAAGTCCAATATTGTCAGTGGCTGCAGCAACACATTTGAATGTCACACCTGATATTAGCTGAAGGTTAGAGTGTACGCCCCCCCCCAACACACACACACACACAACAGCGCTCAGGACGGCTTAGTCATCATCACTCAATTAAACATCCTTTATCCCGGGAGACTATCTCATGTCGTTGTCAGGGAAACCGGAGGGCCCCCCTTTTCTGGCTGACATTCACGTGCTTTCTAGTCATATCTGGGTTTTGATGGGATTCATCTGGGTTACCCTTGCACCTGACATTCAAGTTGGACTGCAGATATAAGCACCCGGCATCAGATTGAGCCTGTCTGTATCAGCAAATACAAATGTCTCCTGACAGTATTTAAGGCTTATTCTTATGCTTGACACTGCAAAATGTTGATTTGAATAGATAATGTTCCATTTGAATATCGAAGGTAAGAGTTGTAGTAGTAGTCTGTATTTACTGCAAAACATAGCTAAAGACAATGGTCACCTCCAAGGCCAACCACAGTTTGGGGAACCTGCTTCAGTACCAGCCATTTTAGCCGATGTTGACTGATCTGTCAAGCCACACAGAATATTGCGTTCTTTGGCTAAATAAACATATAAGGTACCAAAAGCTTAAATTAGACTCCAGTCAAAGGTTCAGAAGTCAGAAGTAGAATCAGAAGTAGAACATAGGTACTAAGTTTCAGGACGTGGTTGTTTTTGTGTGCCATTGTGTAGTGTGTGGTCGGAGGATGTTGCCCAAGACTTTAGTTAACTGGACAAGACAATTTAAGACAGTAGTATCTCTCAGGCCAAACCAAGTTCTTGTTGAACTGTGACACATGGTCTAACCCAACCACCTGGAAATATCCACCAATCAATGTCATCCTGTGAGCTTCCTCTGGGATGAGTCTGTTCCATCTCCAGAAAGCTTGCCATGGTCATAATGTCTGAGTTGACATGTCTTCAGGGACTTGGAACCTAAGGACACATAAGATCATTGGTTATTTCCTTAAAAGAAATGGGAATAGGCTAACAGATAACCGGGATTCTAAAGATCTCAGATATAACTATCTGGATAACACTGCCGTTCAAGGGTTCAATCACCAAACCAGGGTTAATGACTAATTTCACCACCCACAGATTCTGGACTCAGAGCCAATTCCATGTAGTCACTGAAAGTCCGGATTTAGGTCTTTATTCAGAATTGCCAACCTTCTGGTTTCTGAACGACCTGCTCGACCTCCTAATAAAAATCCACTATCACACCAAACATTAATTTGTTTACTTCGTAGGACTGAACGAAGGCTGTTCTTGTCTCAGCAAGTGGCTTTGCTTCAGCATCACACATGTAACAATTTTGAAGAATAAGCCCTCCCTTCCCGTCTTTCAGGACAACATCAGACTACCAAACTGCACTTGGGGCCACCTGCAGAAACAGACTGTTTTTTTGTCCTGGTTTCAAGTCGCTCCCCCAGGATATCACAGACACCAACCACTTTGCCCCCTTTCCGAATGTCCAACTGCAGTGCTGTGTTTGTCTTTAAACGGATCGAAATCCAATCTTTGCAAAGTCATATATTTTGATTATCTCATTAGATAGTGCAGCTATACCTAATGTTGTGCCCAGTGAGTGTCTTGTTTGTCCATCAAGGCAGCATCATTAAAACAACAAGCAGAGGCAGTATAATCTTCTCTGTGATAAAAGTGTTTTTTTTTCTTTCAGTGCACGAGCGAGCGGCAATCACACAAAATGCAATCAGATTTGAATCTAATTAGAAATTCTTTTGCTCCATACGATGATAATGACTGCACGTGGATGTAATATATGGAGAAAATAAAAGAGGTTAATGACTTCAACAGAGTTAATTAATCCAGCTAAAGATGCATCTCACACACAGATACACACACGCAGGCAACATAATTGATTATTAGCATTGCAGCATGCATGTCATTCTAATAAGTCCTCAAACTTAGCATCGGCATTCGTGTTTGGGAGAAGATATGCACGCCACTAAAATGAAATGCAAGTGCAGCGGGGTCAACTGATTCCTAATTTGACGCACATTTCCCTTGAAGTCAGTTTTACATTATAAAAGATGGTCAATCGTGGCTTTAGGGATCATTATTTTTGTGTAAAATAAATGTATAAATTCCAATATATTTAGAATATTTACACAAGGAAAGACACACAACTCTTGAAGCAACTTGTGTGTGTAGTGTAAGAAAAAGCCACAAAGCATTGTTTTCCCCTAAATATTGACTGAAAATCTCAATGCCCACCTGATGTTTTCCCATCACAATGCATAACTGTTGCTGTCAAATGTGTGTAAAGGGTCGCTAACTCCATGATAGCCCACATTTTTTTTTTCTGGGTCGTCTACCTCATTTTGTCCATTTGGGACAGCACACCCACTGGGTGCAGCGAGAGGGAACGGCAACCTTCCACCTCGCAGCCAAAATTGCTGCCACTTGACTGGTTCCTTCACACAAAGTGCCTTTTGCTGCTTTTGCAACGTTCAAATTTCAAATCTGTCACTCCACAGTCAGCACCGTTGACAGGGTTTGCAGCTGGACTACAGAGAATAATCAGTACTTGTCTACTGCATTATCTGGGCATCTATGCATGTACCCAGATTTGGGCCCTGCTAGTGTACACAGATTGTTGATACTGCATTGGGGACAACTGAGGTAATAATAATAATAATAACACCAATAATAATCATAATAATGATAATCATCATCATCATCAAGTATTATCATGTAATTATTATCTAACAATAATAATAACATAATAATAATAACATAATAACACATATAATAACATAATAATAACAATCATAATCATCATCATCAAGTATTATCATGTAATTATTATCTAATAATAATAACAGCAATATAATACTCATTATTATTATTGATATTTATTAGTAATAATAACAACAACAACAATAATAACAATAACTATTATTATTATTAATAATTAAATGAATTAATGAATGAATGAATTACTATGTAATGTATTATTATTATTATTATTATTATTATTATTATTATTATTATTATTATTATTATTATTATTATTATTATTATTATTATCTCAATTACCCCAATGCAATATCTACAATTTGTTGACAATTATTATTATTATTATTATTATTATTATTATTATTATTATTATTATTATTATTATTATTATTATTATTATTATCTCAGTTGCCCCAATGCAATATCTACAATTTGTTGACAATCATTATCATTATCATTATCATTATCTCCGTTGCCCCAATGCAATATCTACAATTTGTTGACAATTATTATTATTATTATTATTATTATTATTATTATTATTATTATTATTATTATTATTATTATTTGTAGGTACAGTTGGGTTTATAAATATTTGGACAGACACAAAGTTTTTCTAATTTTGGTACTGTACACTACAGCAATGTAATTGAAATGACACAATTCAGATGTAGTTCAAGTGCAGACTTTCAGCTTTAATTTAGTGGGTTGAAAAAAAATGCCAGGAATTAAAGCAGTTTTTAAACACAATCCCTTCATTTCAGGGGCTCAAAAGTAATTGGACAAATTAAGTAACTCAAAACTAAATGTTCATTTCTAATACTTGGTTGAAAACCCTTTGTTTAGTCTTTAACAAGTGAAATGCGTGCTCATTTGGGTTGAGATCAGGTGACTGACTTGGCCATTCAAGAATATTCCACTTATTTGCTTTCATAAACTCCTGGGTTGCTTTTGCTGTATGTTTTGGGTCATTGTCCATCTGTATTATGAACCCCACCCAATCAATTTGGCTGAATTTGACTGGATCTGAGCAGGTAGAATGTCTCTGAACAACGCAGAATTCATCCAACTGCTTCTGTCCTGTGTCACATTATCAATAAACACTAGTGACCCAATGCCACTGGCAGGCACGCAGGCCCAAGCCATCACACTACCTCCTCTGTGTTTTACCGTGGATGTAGTGTGCTTTGGATCATGAGCTTTCACCATACTTTTTTCTTGCCATCGTTCTGGTAGAGGTTGATCTTGGTTTCATCTGTCCAAAGAATGTTCTTGTTGTTGAACATTCTGGCTTTTTCATCTGGCTTGGTTCACCTGCATGGAGAGCCCCTTTGCCCGCATCTGGTCTTCACGGCAAAATCTTCAGAATGTAAACACCACACCTCAGACCAATTCCAGGCCTTATATCTGCTTAATTAATATTGATATAATGAATGAATTGCCCAAACCTTAGCCTTTTCGTCAATTGTCCAATTACTTTAAAATGAGGGTGGTCGATGTTAAAGAGCTGAAACTCCTAAACCCTTCATCCAATTTGAATGTGGATACTCTCAAATGAAAGCTGAGAGTCTACACTTTATGTCCATTGTATGACTATCTTTGGAGTATGTTTCAGTAAAAGGGTAAAAAAAAACTTGTGTCAGTGTCCAAATATATATGGGCCTAACTGTATTCATATTGTACCAGTCAAGGGTCCCAAGGACAGTTCAGTAGTGGTGATTTGCATCTTCAGTGTGTATTAGTAAACCTTTGCCCCTATAGTGTTGTTGTTTTTTTATTAATTAAGATGGATTTTTCTCTAAGTTCATGTTCTGGCCAACTCTCCCTGTCCTTTATTATTTGTGTACTGGAGATCAGCCAAGGGGACAAGCTAATGAGCATGTTTAGTCTATTCAGTATTCAAACTTTTTTTGTAAAATTCAGTAAAATTTTTTCAGTAAAATTCATTCAGCTCAAAGCTTTGTCAAACTGACAGGTTAAGGATTGTTTGGCCTTGGTATTTATTAATAACAGACAGTCCTTTAGTTTTTTTTTGAATATTTTGCCTACCAATGTAGTTATATTTTAAATATAGTGGTGGAGGATCTTCATTAAAACAAAAACTCATCATGCCCATTCACTGCAACATATACATGTTCATTATTAATCTGTGTGGTATGTTGGCATTATTGTGGCTTTCCTCGAGCAAGCTTAAAAATTAAAAATGCATCACAAATGCAAATGGATCGCTCGTGTTGAAAAGCCCTTAGAGTACATATTCAAATCCCATCATCCTACCGTAGCATTCTAGTTCAGGTTATATTTCAGGCCGTGACCTGACATGTCATGTTCCTTGTCTATTTTCAGTCAGGTGAAGGTCTGAGCAAAACACTTACATGAAAAGGAGTAGATGTGTGTGAGAGAATGGAAGATGACAGTTTGGTTTTAGTCTTCTGTTTGTCTAGTACCTGGTTTTGCCAGTGATCACGCGTCAATGTCCAGCGAAGTAGGCAGAATGAGAGTATAACTTAATAATAACTTAACTTGTCAGCATTTAGCTGCTGGTAAATACACCAATTTCATCCAAGAGGAGACTGAGGGCAGCAAGAAAAGAGAACACTCCACAAAACTGGACTGTGGAGCAATGTTCCCAACACAAACTTAGTGTAACACTTCCTGTACCCGATACGTCCAACCTTTTCGTTACCACATTCCACCTTAAAATAACTGCTTTTTTGTACTTTTTTATTGCTGTTAGTTGATATGGGTTAGCAAGCAACATGTAGCTCTCTTAACTCCTGCTGCAGCATTAGCTTACATTATATAAGGGTGTCATCAATGGAAAAGCAGCACTAGGAAGGAGAGCCAAGTGGAGCGAAGTAGGTACCGTATGGTGGAAAACTTTAATAGGCCAACTCAAAATCAGACATATTCTTGGACTTTTAATGAAGTCTCATAGAGGGCCTTGTCTCTACCACTGAACTGAGTAGAAATCATGGAGAGGTTCATTTTCTCCCTGCAAAGCTTTGCTCACCTGGCAGCCGCTCAGTGTTGACTCAGTAGAGGCCAGTTGCTATTGGAAGGTTTCCATATGGGTACATATCGAACGGCCCCCGAAAAGACGAGTGCTCCCATCGCCTCAGATGTATGTCACGGTGAGTCAATTAAAAGTGGACTGGATGGCTGCTCCGATGAGACCAGTCAGCGGAAGTGACAGCTGGAGGAGGAGGGAAGGAGAGTCAAGTGGGATGGAGAGGTGAAAAGATGGCTGTGAAATTGAACAAGAGGAGTCCCACAGCACATACCTCTGCCAAGGCGCTCATCAGGCCCTTTTACACCAGCACAGCTTACATTTTTTCACAAGCCAAAAAAACAATCACTTATTATAAGGGAGGGCCATAATGGATTTCTTATTATGCAAAAATATTAATGATGTTCTAACGGTAGTACCCCTTGAGCCTGTTTATCACCACCAAACGCATCATCTCCTTCCTTCTTTTGTTGGCTCCACTTTAGACAGAAGAGGTGCTCAAACTAAGTTCCAGTTTTTAATGACATCATGAACTACAACAAGAAAAGCAGGCTTTGCTACACATCTTAAAATTATGGTAATGGTTTTATTTCATTTGAACATGCATCAGATTACAATTGAGTACATCCCATAATCAGTTCACAGTTCCACATGTCCAAAAGGAGTAGGAAGAAGCAAAGCTTATTAAATCCTACCCCTCCATCTGGTACTTTTACAATCAGTAACTGTTACATTTGTTCACTTCCTGCTTTCCATAATACAGTTTAAGGTTTGTTTTTTTTTTTTTTAATAATGCACCTTGTACCGAAGTAGAAGGTGATATGAGCATCCAATGCCATAATGGGTACCATAGTAAGTGTCAATATAGTGATATATATAGCACATCATGACTGGTTCAAGACTCTTCATCCTTGTATTTAGCAAACATCAACTGCTTGTATTGTTTCTTGAATTGGCTCATCGTTGTGCATTGTTTGATTTCCTTACTCAATCCATTCCATAGTTTGATTCCACATACTGAAATGCTATGGCTAGCATAACGTAGTCCTAGCATAGAAGTGTTTCAATTGTACTTCTTCCCTGAGATCATATTTCTCCTCTCTTGTAGAGAAGTATTGGATGACATTTTAGCTAATTGCTTATTTTTAGCCTTATGCATTATTTTAGCTGTTTGAAAATTAACTGTATCGGCAAGTTGAAGTATTTGTGATTTTAGAAATAAGGAGTTAGTATGTTCTCTGTAGGCGGCATTATGAATTATCCTTACTGACCTTTTTTGCAGTACATTTAGCGAGTGAAGATTGCTTTTATAGTTATTCGCCCATATTTCCACACAATAAGTAATAAGTATTGTAGAACCAGAGAGCAATAAAGAGTGTGGAGTGTGTAGTGAATTATGCCTGTAAGTTTGATCATTTTGTTGTTATTCAGGTAATATGCTAACCTAGCATCAGATTGCTGTTCAAATCTGATCTTACATAGCTTCTCAATTAATGTTTTATGGGATATATACTTTATTATGATGGATAAGTTACAGTGTTGTTGGAGTTGCGGACAAACACAGCTTGTTAGCATTAAAGCTCCACACACAGAGAATGTTCCCCGTGTTCCCCATGGGACTTACTAAAAGCTCTTTTAACTTGTCTAAACTCCGGCATCACACACTTCCAATCCATGACTTCCCTTGCTAGCGCAGCCTTCCCCCATGCCTGGCAGCCGAACGCCCCATAGGACTGAGGGCCCTTTCACATTCTGCATCCACTCATCCCACCTCTAGTGTGTCTCTGAATGACAAACAGTGTCTCGAGACACTGGAAGAGACGTGTCGCAGGGCGAGGTAACTGTGGCAACAGCATCATAATCGAAACACCGACACATCAGCCTCCCTTCTTTATCATCCTCTTTCTTAACATCAAAACAACAAAGAAGCCATGTTGCCTTTAAATCAGACAATTAGTCAATGAATTGCTTTGGTTGCAATTATTGGTCTTTCAACCACAGCAAGATGAGACTCAGCTGGCCTTCAATTGCATCCAGCATACGTTGAACTGGGCGGCACGAGTGGTTAGTGCCCAGACCTCACAGCTAGGAGACCAGGGTTCAATTCCACCCTCGGCCAGGGTCGGTGGAGTTTGCATGTTCTCCCCGTGCTTGCGTGGGTTTTCTCTGGGTAGTCCGGTTTCCTCCCACAATCCAAAAATTAGCGACTCGGTTAATTAGCGACTCCAAATTGTCCATAGGTATGAATGTGAGTGTGAATGGTTGTATGTCTATATGTGCCCTGTGATTGGCTGGCTGACCCAAATCACTATCACAATCACTATGAGATGCATATAATGGATGTAGAATTATTTAGCAGAACAATGAATGACAGAACCAAAGTATTCCTTTCCTTTTGATCCTACATTTAGGAACACCGGAAGCAACCTGAACTCATCATGCAGGGGATGACTGGGCTCATCAAGGGCTAACTGAGCCTTCTTTAGAGTCGCCCTTCAGTACAACACAGTCAGGTCATTGAGTCCGGTGCCAAAATTCTGCTACTGCACACTTTAGTGATGCCCTGCAAGCTATTCCTGTTTTGAAGGGGGAACAGCCCATACCGAACATACATGAAATAAAACATTTGCATAAAAGTGTTATCCATTTTCAAACTGCAAAACATAGGGTAAAAATACATCTTCTCATGAGTTTTTTTTTTTTTTTTTACATCCTGTGGTATTTGTACTGCTGAACTACCTCAACAGCCTGATCATTAATTACGACAGTGGAAAAGACTGGAGGAGTCTTCTTAAAAATCGACAATCCTCTCGTTGGTTTTGGTCACGTTTATGTTTAAAAAGACCTGCAGCACATTTTAAATATATTTTAGCAACAAAAAACAGTAAAAAAAAATTCTGCAGTAATTGGACAAGAATGAAGTAAAATATTAAGAGAAAAGTGATGTTGTTTTAGTAGCATAAAGTTGAAATATTAGATAAATACATTATGCGACTATTTTTTTTAAAAAGGCTGTAATACTGTTGAAAAACAAACAAAACAAGTAAAATTGTAACTATGTTACGAGAATTAAGTCAAAATATTATTGGGGTTAATGTCAGAATTGTGAGGAAAATAATTAACAAGAAGATACAAATGTTGAGAAAAACACTTTAGTATAAGGTTCTAATATTATGAAGAACATTTTCTAATAATTTTAGTATCATATAGAGTTAATATATTAAAAACAAATGTTATTTTTTAAAATGTAATATTTTGAAAACCAAAATAGAATAAAAGTGTAATTTTTTTATTAGATGGTGGGATCAATTATAATATTACAGTAATGAAGTCAAAATATTATGTAACTTTTCACTATGTGGCCCCTTCTAGTGAAATACAGCTCTAGGCTTCATTTTAAGATGTATAGAGAAGCCTGTGTGCGCATATACGACAGGTTTGAGTCCATATCATATCTACAAGGAAATATATTTTTCCTTCATGACATTATGGAAAAAGGAAACTTCAAAAAGCAGCATTTGAGTTCCTCTTCTCTCAAAAATTTAGGAAATGTGAGTAAAGTTCTATTGTTCTCATGTTTGGTACTCATAATCAGATTATTTACTGCTATATATCATGAAAATTTTACTTTTGCATAATAGACCATTAAAATTGTGTAAGCAAATGTTTTTTCATGTTTCTTTCTTTAAATAAATATGAATGAAGGTGGCAATTGTGTTAGTTTAACCTTCCTCTTGTGTTAGCTTTCTGGTATCATCTCTTATGTTAACAAGTCGTTTTTTTTACCCATGTATTAAATCAGCTATAAAATACACTAAAAACAATAAGTTACCATCAAATTTGCTTCTTTTGTCTTGGTTACCTTCTTAGGCTTCCTCATCCATGAAAATGTTGGTTTTAATACTTTTGGTGTGGGCATGTAGGCCTTTTTTGTCACTATACCCCTCCATTTCTATTTCCAAAAATGGTAAAATTAACCTCAAAAGAATCATATTAATACATTGAAGGTTCTTTTGTTACCTGGCTATTACTGAGGGCTATAGAACATATCTCTTAAATCAATTAGTTTTATTTATTTTCTCATTTTAGTATTAATCACTAAAGAAACATCTATGGTGTTTGGGTCAATTTTGACCCATATATATTAATGTCAAGAAAAGGTAGAAAAAGTTATTGTTTTCAGCAACAGAACTTTAGTATAAGCTGAAATCAAAAAGCAGAACAGGTCCAGATCTTGGTTCACTGTACTTCTTGCCATTCTTTCCATGATCCAAATTGTAAATGTGAAATCAGCCATCAGTCAAATGAGTGAATTCACCTCACATGTCTGGACCTTGTTTTTCTGCTGGTGTACTGGAAAATCGGTCAAAATGAGAATCCCCTGAAGCTTACATGATGAGAAGAGGAGCTGGTTGTCATTGTGTTGGCTAATTGTACACTTATGATTTCAGTTGTGGCTCAAAATATTGCTTTATAGTCATATTATTATAACCGACCCTAACAATACAGTGGTCATAATTTCAACCAGACCATTTTAAAATGTAATTTTTTTTTGTTTTATTTTGTTGAAATAGAGTTTCCTGACAAAGTCAAAAAGCCTTGACGTAATAAACAAATGTTATGTGGTTCTTTTTATGCATTAAAATGTAAAACAGGTCGGTGCTGACCTTAACACATGAGGAGGGTTGAAGGAAAGGAAGGATTTGGGAGGCTGTGTAGATCCCTCACAAACACAAACAATGAAACTGTATCCCTCCAAAATAACATACCTGGAGGTGGGATTGGATTTGCTGATGATGAGTATGTGTGTGTGTGTGTGTTTTGATGGTGAAGAGGTACGGTGGAGACGACAGAGCAGAGGTCCGTTGAGACAGCCACACACAGATAGTCATCACTGCAGAAGAATCCTACGGGGACAGAAAAGTCTCAAGGGTACCGTCCAACGCCAGCATCATTTTCCTTGACAGTCCGTCCATAGACACACAAAGTCACACAGGATCAGGCGCCTTCATGAACCCGTCTCACAACCCTCCATCACTTCCTGTGTCTGTCTGTCCCACCCTAGGAGGATCCTGTCTTTCCGCAATGCACTCACTCATTTCCAATTACCCGGCAGGTAGCTGGCGTTCCGAGACAATAGCTCACCAAACTTGATTACCCATTCCCATGGTGGCACCGGCGGGACAGCAGATGAAGTCTGAGGTGAGGGAGTCCGCTCAGGCTGTCGGGCTGAGGCTGAACAAATACAGTATGTTATCAGTTATTGTGCGAGCATTTCTTGTTTTCATATCTGGGGACAGCAAACTTAATGAATATGTGATGTGTGACGCCTGCTGGTGTTCATTTCTTAGCATTTATTCATTGTTTGGGTTTAAAATCAACAATACCGGTTATCTTTGGCCTGCCCAATGGGGGTCCAGAGAGACATCCTGCTATAGCGTTCCAAGGGCAGACCAAACATCTTCAAACTTCTAAATCTCATAAAAAAGCAATGTTAATTTTGAATGATATTACTAATTTAGTTATGAGATAGGGCGGCACTGCGGACTAGTGGTTAGCGCGCAGACCTCACAGCTAGGAGACCAGGGTTCAATTCCACCCTCGACCATCTCTGTGTGGAGTTTGCATGTTCTCCCGGTGCATGCGTGGGTTTTCTCCAGGTTCTCCAGTTTCCTCCCACATTCCAAAAACATGCTAGGTTAATTGGCCACTCCAAATTGTCCATAGCTATGAATGTGAGTGTGAATGGTTGTTTGTCTATATGTGCCCTGTGATTGGCTGGTGACCAGTCCAGGGTGTACCCCGCCTCTCGCCCATAGACAGCTGGGATAGGCTCCAGCATCCCCCGCGACCCTCGTGAGGAAAAAGCGGTAGAAAATGAATGAATGAATGAAATGCACACAGTTTTGCTTCCTTGGAAAACCCAAACGTAGTGTCCTGGTGGCTAGCATGGTGGGCACACAGACCAGGAGATCTGGAAGACCTGGGTTCAAATCTCCGCTTGGGTATCTCTGAGCGGAGTTTGCATGTTCTCCCCGTGCATGCGTGGGTTTTCTCCGGGTACTCCGGTTTCCTCCCACATTCTAAAAACATGCTAGGTTAATTGGAAACTCTAAATTGTCCATAGTATGTACGACCTGGCTTCCTCGCCTCTCCCTCAAGAGTCAGCTGGGATAGGCTCCAGCATACCCATGACCCGAGTGAGGATAAGCGGCATAGAAAATTGATGGATGGTGATAGGACAATTCGGAATGCGGAATTGCGGCCAAAATGCTCTGGAAGACATTCCATAAATGTAACATCCATCCATACATTTTCTACCGCTTATCTACACAAGGTTCGCAGGCATGTTGGAGCCTATCCCAGCTCTCTTTGGGCGAGAGGCGGGGTACACCGTGAACTGGTCGCCAGCCAATCACAGGGCACATATAGACAAACGAAAAATACTTTTGTAACAATGTTAACAACAATAATAATAACAATGTCGCCCTCGCTTGGTGTAAATGGAGCGTTGTTGGCTGTTTTTAGCTACTTTTTACATCTTTAGAACGCACAGAAAAAAGAAAGACATGCGTTCAAGTCTCACATAAGCCTTGTGGGTGATGGGCATAATTCCAAAAAAAATCCAGTTTTCCTTAAGTACAAACAAATGCTTTAATTAGCATGCTTGTCACGGTGTCTCTTCGGGGTTCCTTCCCGTTAATCATATCATTGCAATTATAATTGCTTCATGAATATTTGAAAAGACAAAAAGCGCCCATTTGAGCCTCCATTGCAAAGCTAATTGACCCCGAACAACGCCATCTTTATCTCGATCCCTCCGTCCTTTTCCGGCTATTTATGCAGTAGAGTTGTGATGACCAAATGAATCGAGTCAACGGAAGCAGTCAATGCTATTTGAGAGTAATGGATTGAAGCAGCATAATGGTATTGCATGTAGGATCACTGTCACCATAATGAGTATATTGATTTAACGATACCAAAAAAACATGTTGTAATTATGAGCCTTCATAAATGTACATTAGGGTGCATCAAAAAACACAATTATTGAATTTTGATATGGCTGGGTACTAAAAGTGTTCCAATATATATAGAAACAACAAAAATATTTTTCCAATACATGATTATTCAGGGGTGCCACCATACATCTGTTTTTGTGGAATAAAGTGGTGAACAGTTCAATGGTCGCCATGGAGATTTGAGGTCAGCAATGACTGCAGCTCAAGAACTCTGAGGTGATCTTTATGTTTTTGTTGGTATTTATACTCCTATTACATATTACTAGCAAATTTGTGGTTTTGTCTTTGTAATTTGAATGATTTGTAGTCATATTTATAGGTATTTAGTGCTCATTGCCTCTACTGTAGCTAACATTAGCTAGCTACAGTTAGCTAGCTACAGTTAGCTAATGACAGTTAGCTAATAGCTGAGCAAGCATAACATCAACAACAGTAATATAGAGTAGACAGTATTGCTGATGCCTCATATTTATTGAGAGTAATACTGTAGTCCTACATAATTTGATAAACATTTATTATTTTAGTCACTGTGCAGCACAACCCACCAGCTCTCCTAAGATACTGCCCTCAACAGCTAGTGTTGGTCTTTGGTCTGGGCCCCCTTTGATAACCCTATAGAAAATGATGCTGTATAGACGTTCATTGTACTCAACATTTCCTGGTCAACTTTTTGGCAATTAGACTAGAAATTGCACATTTTCCGAAATTTTACAAAAGTTCATGTGTGAGGTGGCACCCCTAAATCTCAATGGATTTCCTCAAAACTTTGCAAAAGACATGTTTATGTTCATTAGAAAAAAATGGAATGCCAGCCAAATTGATATTATGAATTTAAAAATTTCCCATTCAAATTTGATGCACCCTAATGTACATATAATATATCAGTTAGATATATTAGCTTTAATTGAATGATACTTTTTCCATTGAGTTTTCTTCAGAAAATTCTGACATTTGGTAGAAATTCCCAAGATTTTGGAGTGGCTTAAAGAAGTTAAAAACAAGTCACAATGTGGCACTTCCACTATTCGCTATTAGTACAAGGTAAAATCAGCAACATGTAGCCCACATGGATGTTCACACGGCAATATCAAACCAGACTATTGGGGTTAGGCACTTTTTTGACAATTTTACAAAATTTTACAAAAGTTTATGTGTGGGGTGACACCCCTAAATCTCAATGGATTTCCTCAAAACTTTGCAAAAGACATTTTTATGTTCATTAGAAAGAAAAATGGAATGCCAGCCAAATTGATATTATGAATTTAAAATTTCCCATTCAAATTTGATGCACCCTATTGGACATATAAGTTCACTCTAAATGTGTCGGAGCGCATGGGCTCAATATGAAATGAACACAGAAGAGAGTGAGCATCTTCTCAGCTATTACGCCTGAAGCGGGGCTACACAAGTGCTCAAAGGTGATAGTTTGTAAGCAGGAGGCCATCATCTTTGAATGATAATCTTAATAGGTCCAAATGATCAAATATCGGTCAATAATTAATGGCACAACTCTGGACCAGTTAAATGTGTTATGGTGACAGGCGTACTAGGATGTCTTCTGTACATTTTGATCCAAATTAGGATTGCTAGGCCTTGGCTCCATTCTTATATAATGAGTGATTTGTTATGCATGGCTGTGAGCGTGCGTATTAATATCAAGGAACAAGATGGCGGGTGTTTCTTCATCGCAGATGGCGTGTTTTGCTTGAGTCCAAATCTCAGCTGTTGGCTCATATTCTGCTGTTGTCGGATGAGGAAGAAAAGAACACACCTTCTGTTTCTCCCTCTCGCCGTCTCACTCTCCGCCCTCTTGACTTTCTTTATGAATTCTTCCACCCCCCCCAACACCAACCCCGGTGCATGGTGAGAAAAACTCTCTGGTTTTTGAGCCTGGATGCGGATATGGTGTAAATACAACTACAACATGAGCGTGCGTATTAAAGAGCTTGTTTGTGTGCTGCCACAAAAGGGTCGTTGCAATCCATCATAGCGATGATGGTTTCTATAGAAACACATTCCCTCCTTTGCGCTCTGGCTCCTGACACCAGGTTACAATTTAATCTGTACAAGAGCATGATTGCCACTTTTAAAGGGCACTGCACTCCTTTGTGTCAAATGTGACAGTGAGATGACAGCCTGATTTGGGCTATTCAAAGCCAGTCAAAGATCCTCTATTTCATTGGTACCCCCTGTGGAATCTTTTTTTTTTTAGCCAAGTACACTCTTAAGAGACAAGATATATATATATATATATATATATATATATATACACACACACACACGTATATATGAGATATACCACTAGGGATGTGTAAACTTTTCCACTCTCATACTGAAAATGAAAGAATTCAAGGGCCCCTTTTTTAAAAATATTTTTTTCCCAAATATTTAAACGTTCTAATATAAAATATTGATAATCGGCGTAAATGTTTTTTGTGTGTTATATTATGACATTATGCCCATAATGCTTTGTCCCCAATTAAATTTTCTGTATATTACAACTTTGGAAAAAAGCAACTTTTTTCTCATTAGTATGTAACTTTTTTCTCTTAACATTTTCACTTCAATCTAGTAAAACAGCTTTTTTTTCATTTGTGCTGTTTTTCCAACTATTTTTGATTTTTCTGATGATTTGTTTTGTATATTTTGATATTTTTTGTCCATCCATCCATCCAGTTTCTATACCGCTTATCCTCACCAGGGTCGCAGGCATGTTGGAGCTTATCCCAGCTGTCTTTGGGCGAGAGGCGGGTTACACCCTGGACTGGTTGCTAGCCAATCACAGGGCACATATAGACAAACAACCATTCACACTCACATTCATACCTATGGACAATTTGGAGTGGCCAATTAACCTAGCATGTTTTTGGAATGTGGGAGGAAACCGGAATACCCAGAGAAAACCCATGCATGCACAGGGAGAACATGCAAACTCCACACAGAAATGCCCGAGTGAAGAATCGATACCAGGTCTTCCCAATATCATGACTGCAGTTTTCAAATGAAACATTTTATTATTAAAGAAGATAAAGTATGATAAACATAAATTAACTGAGATTAATGGACACCTATCAGTGTGGAAAAGGTTATAAAGCCATTTCTAAAACTTGTACTAGCCATTATCGCTGAATGGCAAATAAATGGAGCAGTGATGAACCTTCCCAGGAGTAGCCGGCCAACCAAAGTGACCCCAAGTGTACAGTGACAACTCATCCAAAAGGTCACAAAAGACCCCACAACATCAACCAAAGATCTGCAGACTTTGCTTGTTTCGGTTAAGGACGTGGAAGACTTGCTGTGATAAATGGAACCATGAATCCCTCAATTCCTGATGGAGAATGGCCATCTGTTGGTGACCTCAAGCTGAAACCAACTCGGGTTCTGCAGCAGGACAATGATCCAAAACACACCAGGAAGACCTCCTCTGAATGGCTGAAGAAAAATAAAATGTAGACTTTGGAGTGGCCGAAACTCATTGCAAGTTCTTGCACCTGATTGCAATTGTTACTGCTCAGGGTGGCCCAACCAGTTATTATGTTTATGGTAATGGTAATGGTAATGGTAATGGTTTTATTTCATTTGAACATGCATCAGATTACAATTGAGTGCATCCCATAATCAGTTCCCAGTTCCACATGTCCAAAAGGAGTAGGAAGAAGCAAAGTTTATTAAATCCTACCCCTCCATCTGGTACTTTTACAATCAGTAACTGTTACATTTGTTCACTTCCTGCTTTCCATTTAGGGGGCAATCACTTTTCCACACAGGGCATGTTGGTTTTTTTTTCTCACTTACTGTAAAGTTTCATGAGAAAACTACATTTTGTGTTCAGTTGTGGTATCATTGACTAATATTTATTTTTTTTTGATCAGCTGAAACATTTAAGTGTGACAAACATGCAAAAAAAATCAGGAAGGGGGTAAACACCTTCATACCACTCTATTATTATTATTTTTTTTAAAACAGCTGCTGGCCGCAAAAGGTCCTTAGGTCGCACTTTGGAAACCTATTATAAAAGTGCTGTACTGTGCATTTTATTGATGGCGTTTTGAAGATAGCGAGCATGGTTGGGATGCTCGGCAGTAGATACTTGCTTTTGTACCCCCCCGGACCATCCCCGATACAGTTTAGCTGAACGAATGTTGGACTCTCTTGTCGGTCTGACAAATGAGTTGACGGGCAGTTATTTCCTTTTAGTGTGAGTGCAGCACTATTCCTCGGGCACACAGTCTTCCACAGACACTGCAGGGGATTTTGTTCCTTTCCCGAGGTGAGTATTCGTCAATACCTCAGCTTTGATATTGGTGTGTCTTTGAAGCAAAATAGAGACCATTTAGTTTCCTATGTTTGGGATGCGGCTATCAGGGTATTGATACTGGGTAAGCCGCAGGACCTCAAAGTTTAATAAACCTTGTCCTGCCACCTGATACTACATACTACTACATACTCATCGCAGACATCTCTGATGGAATTGTTCTAGCTGCTGGATGTGACAGCAGTAGTCCATGTTTCACAGCCATGGAGTAGGACATTCATGATGACTACTCTGTAAACACATTTCATTTGTTTCCAATCAGGGTGCCTTCAAGTACCGCAGAGGATCTTAGTAACCCCATTTGGGAGTGATGGAGTGGCCAAAAGTCATTGACTGATCTACCACAAACCTAGTCTAAGTACCTAGTAACCTAGTAAAAAAAAGTCTAGAGTGGCC
The DNA here is from genome assembly GCF_030265055.1 of Doryrhamphus excisus. NCBI lineage: Eukaryota > Metazoa > Chordata > Actinopteri > Syngnathiformes > Syngnathidae > Doryrhamphus > Doryrhamphus excisus. The sequence goes on from NC_080471.1 coordinate 8,214,848, forward strand.
AATAGTCATAGACTGATCTACCACAAACCTAGTCTAAGTACCTATTAACCTAGTAAAAAAAAAGTCTAGAGCAGGGGTCAGCAACCCCTGGCTCCAGAGCCGCATGTGGCTCTTCAGCCACTTTGTTGTGGCTCCCTTCACAACGCTCAAGTATTTTTTTAAAATACCCTAATGGGAAAAAATATGCATTTTTTAATGAGTTTTTTTTTTAAATCTGACTTTCTGTGAGACCCTGAATGAATTGAAGTGAATGAGTTCTGACTCGTGATTGGATGAGCTCAAAGAGCTCACATGTGACGAGAAGCAACAATTTGGTGTAAAAATTTGGCGTTAAAACTGATTCAAACTTTCAAAAGTTTATAAGATATTGTTTTTAAATGATGTTTTGCGGCTCCTATCTGTTTTCCTTTAGTAAGCGTGTGGGTAAAATGGCTCTTTTGATAATAAAGGTTGCCGACCCCTGGTCTAGAGTGTCCAATAGTCATAGACCGATCTACCACAAACCTAGTCTAAGTACCTAGTAACCTAGTAAAAAAAAAGTCTAGAGTGTCCAATAGTCATAGACCGATCTACCACAAACCTAGTCTAAGTACCTAGTAACCTAGTAAAAAAAAAAAGTCTAGAGTGTCCAATAGTCATAGACTGATCTACCACAAACCTAGTCTAAGTACCTAGTAACCTAGTAAAAAAAATCCAAGTAACCTTAACAGTTGACATTTAACTTCTATCTTCAATTTGACAGCGCCACCCTCACTCCATCCCCACTCATCCGCAACCTTGGTATCCTCCTGGACCCCACTCTTTCATTTGAACCCCACATCAAACAGTTAACCCGGACTGCATTTTTCCATCTTAAGAACATAGCCCGACTCCGTCCATCACTTACATTCTCTGCCGCTGAATCCCTGATCCATGCATTCATCCCAACCAGAATGGACTACTGCAACAGTATTCTCTACGGTACACCTTCCAAAACCCTCAACAAACTACAATATATTCACAACTCCGCTGCCCGCCTCCTCACCTCCACCCGCTCCCGTCAACACATTACCCGGTCCTTAAAAACCTCCACTGGCTTCCCGTCCCCCAACGCATTGACTTCAAAATTCTTCTCAAAACCTACAATCCCTCCACGATCTGACCCCCCCCATATCTCACAGACCTGCTCCATCCACACAGTCTCCCGCGTTCCCTTCGCTCCTCAGACTCCAACCTCCTGGCACTCCCCTGTAAGACCAAGCTGCCCCCACCCTCTGGAACTCTTTGCCCCATTCACTCCGTGCTTGCCCTGACCTTCCCAGTTTCAAAAAACAACTAAAAACCCACCTCTTTAAATCTGTTTTTAATGTCTAACTTTTTATACCTGACTGCTGTGCACCCCCCCCCCCCCCCGCTTTTACTCATGTTTTAACTGTGTATTAATCAATCAATGTTGTATTTTCATGTATCTTTTACTCTGTTTACTTGTTTTTATTCAACTCAACTTTTCTGTAAAGTGTCTGAGTATTTTGAAAAGCGCTATACAAATAAAATGTACTATTATTATTATTATTTATTTTTTAGTCTGTTTATTTGTTTTTATTCAACTCCATTTTTGAAAAAGCGCCATACAAATAAAATGTATTATTATTATTAATATTATTATTAACCTAGTCTCCATATGACAGGAGTGTTCTGCTGTTTTAGGGATCTGCTACAAAGATGTAAGTTACATCCTGGATAGGTCTATAGTGTAGAGCAATTCAGATTCATATACGTAGTATTTGATATGCAGCTAAAAGCAAAAATAGGTGTATGAACCATTTTAGACAAAAAAATTCATTAAAATGACCGCTTTTGCATTTTCTTCTGTCATGTATCGATTTTCACAAACACACGCAATAAAACTTTGAATGAGTTAATGAATAATTAGCGGCTGAAATCAATTTAGAAGACAAAACATACCAAACAACAGCATCTATTTTTTTTCAACTGTAAATCCCATAGAAGGGAGAAGTCCTCCTCATAAAACTTTTTCCTCCCTCTCTCTCTCTTTCTCTCTCTCTCTCTCTCTCTCTCTCTCTCTCTCTCACAGACTTATGGTCGTTAATTTTGGCCTTTATCTAGTTCAGGTCAACATCAGTGATTTAAATCATGATAAATGTGCTGGATCAGGCTGAACACACACAGACACACACAATCACACAGTGCATCAGGAACAGTTGGTAGTTCCCACATCAGAAGCTAGAGGGAGCTGTGGATGTTCCCTAGACATTCTTTCTCTCTCTCTCTCTCTCTATGGTAGTACTTGCATGCAAAGCCCCTACACACATGCATCCAAACATGCACAGATGACGTGTGAATATCTCATGAGTGTCTGGAAGATTGCATCATTTGGGAGACACGGGATCAAACCCTCGACAATGAGATATCATACCATCAGCCTAAACACACGCGAGGTTAAACACTCCCATGTCAAGGTGATTAACAGCTTGAAAAAGTAGCATCCTCTCTCTTGTTGCTCTCGTGAAGTTTCAGACAAAATCGATGCGATCACGAGGTTGGAGTTTACTTATGGCGCCAGGCCGAGCGTGACCGTGCATATGGACGTGTGAGCAGTCACATGGGACCTCCAAAAACACGGCGATCTTGGTCAATCAAGCAGCACTACAGGGTCCCGTTTAATTGCTTTCTCTGTTATCTCTTAAGGCAGGTTGCACAACAAGGCTAATGCAGCAAAGGTGTAGTTTGTTTTGAAGTACAAACGAAGGAATAGTCATCGTTGGAAAGTCCATTATCGATCAAAGGTTACCAGATTCCAGGAAAGGTTCCTTATATACTGCATACTGAGATGTAAATCCTTTACTCAGTACATAATGCCACAGCATCATACTGTACACAAACACTGTAAATAATCTACCTAATTATTTACCCAAAGAGGAGTGTTAATTGGAAAGGCATGATAATTGGAGAGACTGAAACGCAACGTACCCAGCGATAGCAGGCGACTCCATAACACAATAGAGGCATTTACGGTATGCTAACCTGTATTTACAAATCACCCAAATTTGCAAGACTGTGCATCCAGGTTAAAGTTTTTAGGACCCACAAAACCCACCCAGTAGCACCACTGCCATTTTTTTGGTTAGCATACAAAATATACACAATGCAAGTCCAACTTTGTTTTGAATGTGTTTTCATCATAAAACGGTCTTGTTTCCTGCTGGTCAGTACTGCTCTATGTTGGTTTGGTGCTGATTTAGCTGATGGACCATGCTGATGTGGTCAGTGCTGGTCCACCAGCATATTTTCCATGATAGACCAGCATCATTTCCATGCTCGTTAGGGTGCATCAAATTTGAATGGGAAATTTTAAATTCATAATATCAATTTGGCTGGCATTCCATTTTTTTGTAATGAACATAAAAAATGTCTTTTGCAAAGTTTTGAGGAAATCCATTGAGATTTAGGGGTGCCACCTCACACATAAACTTTTGTAAATAGCATATAAATATGACTACAAATCATTCAAATGACAAATACAAAACCATAAATTTGCTAGTAATATCTAATAGGAGTATAAATACCAACAAAAACATAAAGATCACCTTAGATCTCCATGGCGACCATTGAACTGTTCACCACTTTATTCCACAAAAACAGATGGAACACTTTTAGTATCCAGCCATATCAAAATTCAATAATTTTGTTTTTGATGCACCCTAATGCTCGTGTAGGAAATACAACGAAATACAACAGGGATAGGTGCAGATTCTGGAAGCTCTATAAAGCTTTCCGTGCAAGTTATCGTGTGTTGGGTCATTTTTCAGTGAGACTTGAGTCAAAGGGACTTGAAAATATCTTGTTTTGAGTCATATGTCACAGCTGAAACAAGCTTCACTTGACATGTTGCCACTGTCAATTATAAAAGATGACTCATCTTGTTTTAAAAAATATACTTAACTCAAATTAAGACAGCAAATCTGAAATCTGCTTTATTGAAAACTTCAGAATGCAGGCTGGCTAATTTTCTTACATTTTTATCAAACCATGTACATGTGATACAGATGGAGAAAGAGGGAGGATGGACACATTATACCACAACATTATAAGTGAAAATAAATACTAACATTAATGACATGCCATATTCAGCCCAAATACCCCCAAATACAATTAGCAGACAAAAGCTTCTATAACCCCATCAGTGGATATTGGAAGGTTTGCACACGTATGACTATAGTTGTTGTCACTTAAAGGTTATTCTAGCAGCCAGTGGCAGAATGTATCATGGGGATGGCCAAAGTGAGACCATTCTGGATGGCCTGTGGGGTGGCCGGAGAGTGACCACCTGTGGCCACCCCGTAGCCCCACCACCTAGCAGCTCTAAAAGGACGTTGCGACTTATCCCCTGAAATGCATTCTTAATAACAGCAATTAATAATATGCAATTGGCTGGCAACCAGTCCAGGGTGTAACCCACCTCTCGCCCGAGGTCAGCACACCCCTAAGCATTGTTGTAACATGTACGTTTGTTTACATATAATGGTGAACCAAGAAAGCTAGCTTTAGAAAGCTAATCCCTAGCCGGTGTATATGTACCTTACTGCTATGTAAGAAAAGTAACTATTGGCTATCCTGATATTGGCAAGAAGTCCACAAAGTCGCCAGTTTCTTTTTGGTTCTAATGTAGGAGAGTAATAACATCATGGGATGGATTAAAAAAAAGTACATCTAAAAATGCTAAATATGATATGAATGGGCGGCACGGCGGTCAAGTGGTTAGCACGCAAACCTCACAGTGAGGAGATCAGGGATCAATTCCACCCTCGGCCATCTCTGTGTGGAGTTTGCATGTTCTCCCTGTGCATGCGTGGGTTTTCTCCGGGTACTCCGATTTCCTCCCACTTTCCAAAAACATGCTAGGTTAATTGGCCACTTCAAATTGTCCATAGGTATGAATGTGAGTGTGAATGGTTGTTTGTCTATATGTGCTCTGTGATTGGCTGGCGACCAGTTCAGGGTGTACCCCACCTCTCGCCCGAAGACAGCTGGGATAGGCTCCAGCACCCAAGCAACCCTCGTGAGGAAAAAGCAGTAGAAAATGAATGAATGAATGATAAGAATGTTATACAAGTGTATTCTGTTGATTTTTTGGATTTTTTTTTCTTTTTATTTATTTAAAGTGAGTTCCCACACTAAAATAAATCCCCAAATTCTCCAGTGATTTATATTACAGAATTATCCAGTGACTTTATATGCAAAAATGGAGAAATGTTTATATGTACATCTTGCAACAAGCAGGGTAATAAATCATATCAGTGACTACTGCCCGCCCGTGTTTCCCCTCGGATTTTCAGAAGGTATGGTGGTGGGCTTCATGGGTCTGCTGCCGCCGAGTCTCAGAGTCTCTGAAAAAAATGTTCAGAACCTGCAAAACATGAAGTGAGAGCATTGCAAAACTGTTTATTTAATGGAAAAGTTGCTGAGAGAACTTAAAGTGAGAATCTAAAATATTGTATTATGTAACTAGTACAAAAGTACACAAACCTAAATTTAATGTGATGTATATTTAAGAGTAATATGAATTCATGGGGGCGGCACGGCGGTCTAGTGGTTAGCGCGCAGACCTCACAGCTACAGGGTTCAATTCCACCCTCGGTCATCTCTGTGTGGAGTTTGCATGTTCTCCCCGTGCATGCATGGATTTTCTCCAGGTACTCCGGTTTCCACCCACATTCCAAAAACATGCAACTCCAAATTATCCATAGGTATGAATGTGAGTGTGAATGGTTGTTTGTCTATAGTATGTGCCCTGTGATTGGCTGGCGACCAGTCCAGGGCGTACCCCGCTTCACGCCCGAAGACAGCTGGGATAGACTCCAGCACCCCCACCACCCTCGTGAGAAAAAGTAGGAGAAAATGAATGAATACATGGGAAATTAATTGGTAAATAATATATTTTTAGCTCAAAGTAACACAACAAAATTTATATAATATATTATATATTATATAATATATTATACATATATTTATATAATATATATTATTATATGTATAATATTTATTATTAATATTAAGATTTATTAATATTTTTATGTTAGAAATTTGTCCTGTATAAACAGGGTTATGATAGTACCTGCATGATGTATCTGCAGTGCTTTTACACAATCCTGATGTGAAACATGAACACATACAGTATGTCTTTCTCTTTTCTGTGCATTCCAGCTTGAGAAAACAAGTTAATATGCGCTAGCTAACAATGAACATAATGGGAAGTATGTATTTTGACGATAAAGACCTCACGAGAAAAACCTTATCAATGTTCAATTTACATAACGGACTGCCGTATAAACCAAGCTACAGACAAATTATTATTGTAGCGGATTAACATGGGACCTCACTAGCCATGAAAACTAGGGATGACCCGGATACTCATTCGAAAAGAGTATCCGTTACGAATAAGGGTTTTTTTTCCGGGTAACAGTATCAAACAGGTACATTTCATCGTGATCCGTATTCGTGTTTACAGAAAATGCTCATTATGCATTCACTTTTCACGCTCTTTGATTGGCCAGTCACACGCAGCGGCCGTCTCTCCCTAGACGGCGGCAGCCACAGAAGAGCTGCACGGTGCCTTATTCACGTACATTATTGTCCTGTGGAGGGTTGCAAAGGCAAACCCACAAAAGCATTTCAGCAGAACTGATGTGCTTTGTCTGCCGTAACGCTGACTCTCAGCCCCCAACTCCCTCTCCCCCTGAGGGCAACATGAGCTCCTTTCTCAGACTCATTCCAGGACCTTGAAGGCATCACGGTAGAGGAAATTGTTGTGGCATAAATAAGTCACGTCGCTTCAGCGGTGTGGTAATGTGTTTCTAATGACCGTCCAAAATGAGAAATCCTCTGGTATACAGCTGAGGTAATTAATAATGGAAAATACGAACTAGGGACGAGCGGTGCAACAATATGGGCCGAGCGCAACTAACGAGTTTAGAATATGGATTTATGCTGATGTATTCCCATGACAGAAGCACCGGGGTACAAGCAGGAGGCTACAGGTGCTTTGACGCTACCACATGCACTGTTCATTAAAAAGTATGACGGACCTTTTCTTTGCTAAAGGCAGGCATGTTGACAATAAATCAACATAACAAAGAACACCATAGTACATTTCAGCACGGTCTCTCGACAGTTGTCACGTTTACAGATTTAAATCTGAATTGTGTCACGCGCAGTGTAAATGCAGTATAGTGGGATTTTACATGCTAAGGGCTGGAATTTCGTGGCGCAGCGCAAGGTGGCGCAGCGCAAGGTGGCGCAGCGCAAGGTGACGCAGCGCAAGGTGGCGCAGCGCAAGGTGGCGCAGCGCAAGGTGGCGCAGCGTGGCACATCCCACAAAGTGGTAATTTGGTCCAGTGCACCACACAGTTTGGTAGGCTGGACTGTACAGAGATGGGTGTGGCGGTGCACCAGGGGAAGTGTCTAAATTTCTGACTTGGTCTATCCGGGAGGGGATAATCTGGCTGTAGGATTTTTTTATTTGTTTACTGTTCTGTTTTTCTGAAGTAGGATGAGGAGGAGATACTGTGAATGTACCATCAGAGGTTCCCCGATTTGGTGATGTAGAGTAAAAGTAGAGTAGGAATGCCAGTGGATAACAAGTAAGATTCCCGGATTAGCATGAATTTAACTGTCAGGAACAGATGACGTGCCCCACGAGGTGGCGTATGACGTGAATGACGTGCGTTGTGGCCTCTGATGCACAGTCCTTTCCGGCGCATTTAAAGGCAATGGGAGGCGTTCATTCGACTGGTTAAGATTACACTCGGCTGTGTTAAACCCTCTCATGCCTTCGCTCCTCCCTCTTTGTCACTTACGCCGGTGGGAGGGGTGGAGGTGTGGGTGCGCGGCGCTGACTACAGTGCTCACAAAATTTCCAAAGTACGTTAGCCACGCCCCTTTGGCGTGGCAGAGCCGTGGCGCAAGGCAGGTGCGCTTCGCCTGCGCCTGATCTACGAGATTAGAACCCTTAGTGTCTACATTGCATTCTAATCAGGTTCAGATCACACTTGTTGGTAGCCACATCCACTGACTTTGCATATGAATAGCCTATTTATTTTGCACAGCTTGTACCGTTTGTACCCGGTCATGCACACCTGGCTCCCTGTGACATCATAGTAAGCCGGTGTTTGAGTGTTCAAAGCCATCCCAAACTTCCTTGAGGGCTCACTTCCAAATGCGCAGGAAAGTAGAAAAAAACACATTAGGTCTCTTTGACATTTGAATCCGTCGTTTGACCTGTGGAGTCCAACACTGGACTGTAAATCCGATGCAAACATGGCTACGATTGAAAAAATCCATTATTATTATGATAATTGCGATTCAAGGCAACATTTCAGATATTATTAGTTATCTGATAATTATTTGATGCCATTAGATGGTGCAGGTCTACCTGATGGAAGTCAGTGATGCGGGCTCACCGCCTCCGCTCGGAATGAACGTGACTGTGACGATGATGGTGACAAGAAGTGCGTGTGTTGTGATGCAGAAGATACTACCTCCACCGTGGTGGTCATGAGTGTCTGCCTGAGGCTGCCTGTGTCAGCTTGTGTTGCTACATGTGCATGACAGCTGACATCGGTGGGCTGAGTCAGTCACAGCTTGTTCTGTGCACACACACACACACACACGTATATACATATATAATTACAAATATATACAAACATGCATAGACTATGAAATATGACAAACTGGAAGCAGTCCATTATTTCCTCCTCATCTCCTCTCCACACATCATAGTTGACTTTTCTGGTTTATTTGGTGAAAATGATTTTTTTTTTTTACACCTCAGGGTTAATTGTTCTAATAAAGGCCATGTGGGGTAACGACTGACACAATATGTCCTTGGCCTGAGATGTTCCCTCTTGAAGTTTGCTGAAGGCGGCTGTCACCATCAATCAAAAGATCCTCTGACTGAAGTTCTCATTAGTCCACTTTCCTTCCAAATGCACCACAAGGACCATCCATCCTTACATGTATCTATCCATCCATCCAATCCATCCAACAACCTGTCCATTCCAGCCCTTCCCAGTTGACATTGAGCAGGAGGCGGGGTAACCCTGGGCAGATCACTAGTCATGTGGGATTTCTTCGTGGAAATTTGCATTCAATGAGAAGCCGTACGAAAAATTGCCACAGACCTCCTCCAATCAATCAGTCAATTTACCATCTTCCTATTTTCTTCTCTGCTTTGCAATCACATGACAAAAATTTATATTGCCAAAACTCAAACTGGTGGCACGTCTCAACTTTACAGTTGTTAAAATTAATTTGTTATAGCTTTATCTCCTGATTGTCCCGCCCCTACATAGCCAAGATGGCGACTGTTGTGGGTGTAAGCATCCACCACTGTGGATTCCAGCTCCAGCTTCTGCATTTATGAATGGTATAACACAGGGGTCTCAAACTCAATTTACTTGGGGGCCACTGGAGCTAGGGTCTGGGAGACTGAGCCGCATCAGGTTTTCCCCCCCAAAAAAAACATTTATTAAAAACAGAAAAATAAATAAACTTTGCTTTGGTTTCGATTTTATACAAGAAAAGCTCTGATAAAACATTCCACTGTTCTCAAATATCTTAATTTTTATTTTTCTGCACAAAATAAGATGAAAAATAAACAAATAAAAAATAAAGAAAATCAATCAATCAGTAATAAATAAATATAATAATAATAAAACGCCAAATAATAAAAACTTAAGAAACCACATATAGTTGGTGGGTAGACAAATTATTTTTTTCAGATTAAAATGAACAAAGCATTATTAGAGCCCCGTAGACATGACAAAACACGACTACAGTCACATTTATACTCTTTTTATTTACAACATATTGCGCAACTGCAGGGTCTTGAGACACATGCTAACTCGCAAACTAGAGAGCTAGCGACCTAAACGGTAGCCTTCAAGTTATTTCCTTTCAACTTAAATAGCCAAAAACATACCACTTCCACACGGATAGGGAGGTTAACTATTAACAGTTATTTAACCTTTAACATGAACATTAATCAAACGTAATAGTTTTTTCTGGGTACATGATACCATACAGCATACATATCAAACTTGCGCGGGCCGCACTAACATTAAACTTTCATATCAAGGCGGGGGCCTCAAACTCGTGTCCTGCGGGCCACATTTGGCCCGCGGGCCGCGTGTTTGAGACCCCTGGTATAACAGCTCTTCTCAGCTTGTGTAATGAGAAATGTGTGTATTTAAAATGCCAGTTCACCAGGCAAACATGCAGCAACGTCCAAAATCGTTAGCATCGAAGAGTTAGCTAATCAATATTATCGTTTTATGGTCAGTTAACTTTATACCACTACATTACCTTCCTCGGGTAAATGTTGAATATTAGATTTATTAAGCTTGTAAACAAGCATAACTTTTTTTAAATCTGTTCTCTGAGCAACAGGAAGATTGTTGCTCATATTTCCTGGTTCTAGTCAGGTTTTACAGCTCGTTTAGAAACCCCGGTGAGAAGGCCGTTGAGCCTGCTTTACAAAGACAAAGGCATGGATTAGTCTCTCTAAATCTGGTTTAGGCAGGATTCCCTTGATTTATTCCCATTTTTTATATGGTAACAAGCTGGTGATGTTATTGATTTAATGTGTCTGTTAAAGTTAATATCTGAGTCCATTACTACCCCAGTTTTGTAATTGGATGATTAGGTTTTACAGAGTCTAAAGATTACTAATAACACTTTCTCTTTGCTTTTGACCACAATTTCAGTTTTGTCAGATCGGAGGTGGAGAAAATTGATGCAAAGTAAATCTGCAGGCCACCTGCCATCAGTGACATATAGATCTGAGTCTTGTCTGCATGTTTGTGGTGGGACATTAGCTGACTTAAAGCCAGCTATTAGCTGGCCAAAAGGAAGCATGTACAGATTGAACAATAGGGGTCCCGGGATTGACCCCTGGGGAACCCTACAGGTCATAGCCATTTGGTCTGAGACACAGTAACCAATTCCAAGAAGGTACTTCCTGTCCTCCAGATAGGACTTGCCATCCAGTTTTCTAACCTCTGTGATAACTGCCAGAGGCAGCACTCAGGTCTAAAAGAACTAAAACTGAGACTTTGTCTTCACCTGTGGTCAGATGGATATGATTCGTCACCTTTATCAGAGCTGTCTCAGTGCTGTGGTATGGTCTAAAACCCGATTGGAAAGTTTTAAACACACAGTAATACAGAAGAAAGCCAGTAAGATGTTGGTATACAACATTTTTTAAGGCCAAAAATGGTCGGTTTGATATGGGCTGCTATTGTGGCATCAAGAATTATCTTTTTTCAGAAGAGGTTTAATTACCGCGTTTTTAGGGCATTTGACAGTTAACCAGGCTACCAGGAATTTAGCCCGTCTACAAGAAAGTTAGCTAGGTGACCAAGATGTTAGCCAGGCTATCAGGGAGTTACCAATAAGTTAGCATGAGCTAGCAGAGAGTTAGCTACGATACCAAGACATTTTACCAGGCTACCATGAAGCTACTCACCAAGGAGTTTGCCAGAATACCAATATGTTATCAGGAAGTTAGCCAGGATACTAAGAAATAAGCCAGGCTATCAGGAAGTTAGCTAGGCTGTCGTTAACATTTTACAGTTTTATACAGTAACCAATGTTCATCGCATTGAACAAATATGTGGTAGACTGAAAAAAAATCCATTCATTATCAATTTTCTGGCTTTTTCATGTGTGTCTGAAGATGGACATCCCCTGAGTGGTTAACTTTCTAGCCTGACTGGGGTTGTATTTTTTATTTTTTTGCTTTAATTAGATAAAACATGCAACATGCATGACAGCCATTTTTTAACTCCACTAGTGAGAATGGAGTTCTTTTAAAAATATCTGCTTTTGTGTAAGTGTAAAGTACAGTGTGCAATTTGAAACTGGGCATTTATCTTTGTGGTTGTACAAAATAAAGCAGGGATGGTTATAATGGAGATAAATGGTCACCACGGTTGAGTCGATGGTTATGAAAAAGCACACCAGCGACTTCACAAGGCCATCACTTGCAATTTTGTCCAGAGGCTGAATGGACAAACGCTTTTCATGGCAGAAGCAGAAGAAGAAGCTTTGATGCTGCCTTCCAGCTCACGTTCTGCTTTGCTAATGTTGCACCCTGCAATCGCGTTTCTGCTTCCTAAGTCATTCACACCACTGCGAGCGGCCCGATAACGAGCGAGGAGCGGCCATTGTGTCCTGAGGCGCTGCGAGGAAGATGAGTGGAGTGTGATGGGGGAGGTGGGAGGATGTCGATGGTGACATTGAGCGACTGTGGACTTACAACCTTAGCGAAGAGCCATAGCGAGGGGTAAGCGCGAGAAATCCGCTTTTTGCCTTTCGCCCTAACACGGGACTGAGCTGGCAGTAGTACAAGGCGCGGATAAATGGAAGTACATCAGAGTGGAGGGATGAGATTATCCTGCTTGGGATTTGGATGTGGACTTTAGGGAGGGGGGGCGCTGAAGGTGGGCGCAGAGACGAGGTTCTCACCTAAGCTAGCTAGCGCCTGCAAGAGAGCTGAAAGACGAGAAGGAAGCCAAGCACGGTATTGTTTTTCTTTGTTCTCAGCAAGCTACATTTGATGCGCGTCTCTGGTGTGGAACAGCAAAGCTGCTGAATTGTGTGCTAATAATTGCTTCCATTAGTAAGAACTCCCAAGATGATACATGCAATTAGACGCACTCCAATAAACAACAGACCGCGTCTTTGTCCCGCACTCTTTCAGACAGCAATTAGTTCCTTTACTAATTGCCAAAATAATTTCTTTCACGTGTTGGGGTAAGCGGAACACACTCGAGCTGGGCGGCGCAGTTGGAGTATGGAAAACCTCAACTTCTGACCTCTGACCACATGCAAATGATTCCCCTGCCTGAAGACCAACTCTGACTTTTTGGCACCAGGGTGCTTCCGTTATGTAGAGCAGTGATTTTCAACCACTGTGCAGCGGCACACTAGTGTACCTTGAGAAACCGTCAGGTGTGCCGTGAGGAATTATCCAATATCACTTTTTATAATTAACATTTATTAATCATCATTTGCAAATATTATGTCAATAGCCATTATGTCAATAGTATACATGGACCCAAATATTCCAATTCACTTTGGTTTATTTGCTCAAACGGAAAGAATTGAACAGGGATGGAATATTCCTTTAACCAATCCGATTGAGGTATCTTGTACCCGCTCAAACGGAAAGTTGTCAGGGTGCCTTCTTCTTTGTGGTGTTTTTCTTCTTCTGTTGTTTATTGGCGGTTGGCAAGCAGCTTTCGTGTGAATTACCGCCATCTGTGGAACAGAATCTAAACCCTTCTATACGCCATTCACAAGTCCAGTTTTATTAAAAAAGAATATATATATATATATATATATATAAAACATGTCCTGAGTTTAATTATAAAATATTAGCAAGATTGAATTTGATCTTTTCCTGTTTAAATTGATCCCGGGTGTGTTCTTTCAGCACATGCTCAGATATGACGTAACACGCAGATCCAGACGTTCTTCACTTTTAAAAATGGAGGCCAGCAATCGGCACTGGACTAAGCAAAGTTTGTTTTTGATTCAAACTAAATTTCAAGACTGGACAGACGAAAAACTGGCAATACGGAGTTATTCCAACAAGTGAAAGAAAAACTCGGGGAAGCCGGTATCACGTGATGTTGATTTTTACGTTTTACTGGGCATGCCCTATTGACTATTCTGGTTGATTTTCACGGCGCATGTAGACAAGAGATTGGAATATTCCTTTCCATGGATAGAATTGTTTCCCGAAAGGTCATTGGGAAAGAGAAAAAGTGGTGATGTAAAAACGTGGCTACTGTGGAGTGTCTGTGGTGTAAAGACTGGCAGAGCAATGTAATATTGGTCCGTGTGGCAACACCTACCTTGTTCCTCCCATAGACTTATTGATGCACGTGTGAGGTCGTGGTGACATTTTGGAACATTTTTGGTTAGTCGTGTGCCACATGATTTTTCCAATGTAAAAACGTGCCGTGGCTCAAAAAAGGTTGAAAATCACTGATGTAGAGAATCCAGTTTTGAGGTGGGTTCTTATTAACAGCAGAGCGGCGTTGCTGCAAGGAGGATCTTTGTGACAAAGTGAATGAGTTAGAAGTCATCACTTGTCCCTTGTGTTGTTGTATTCAGGATTTCATTGTTTGTGTAGTTATGTCACTGATAATAGTGCTGTGTTAATCCAGGCTACATTGGGATTCGAACAGGTGTACAGAGTTGGTCTTACCTGGGGATACTTACCAGTAAGGATCAACCGATACATCGGCCGGCCGATATATTGGGCCGATATTTGCGTTTTTTCCTTGTATCGGTATCGGCCCATACGCGCGTGGGTTCGCTGATGTATTTTTCCACCGCATGATTTACAGTCAGGCATTTAAACTACGACAGAAATGTTTTGCACATGGTTGAATATTTATTCCTTTTAAAGTTGATAATGCCGTTTAAATGTGTGTTTAAGAAAGCTGAATTCTACTGTGTTCAGTTTATGTTTCAATAAATATTTGTTTAAACATGAGACCTGTAATATTTGTTATCATGGTCATTTTTTCATGTAAATTGAGGGATCAAAAGCAGTATCGGCCACAAATATCGGCCCCAAGCAAAATCGGCCATCGGCTAAGGGTGATGGAAAAAAATCGGTATCGGCCCCCAAAAAAACATATCGGTCGATCCGTACTTACCAGGGGAGTCACCTGCAGGAATGTTTGGGGAGGAGCCATCATGAGTCTCTGGGTTTTATAGGTTTGGTGATGTCATTAATGACATCATCAGACCATACCATGTACTGGGGATGGGGGGAGGGGGTTGTAAGGTTGGTATTTAATCTCGAGTTCGGGTAGGGAAATATGTGTATGGGTTAATGTTTTATGGAGATTAGTAGTAGCAGTGGGGTCGCATCAGATGATGGTGTTGAAATCCAGTTTTAAGAGTTTCATGATTAGATGTGTTTTGTAGACTCACCTATGGACGAAAGTGGGACATTCTGGGCAGATTGGGAGGCTGCAGTACTAGATTTCAGTGATGTGAGCGAATACTTTTTTTTCTTCTCATTGTTTGGAAAGTCAATTCATTCTTTTTTTTTTCCATTTTTTTTTTATTTTTTATTTTTAGTGTTTTCCATAAGTTTTTCTGCCAAGCTAAATAAATGTGCCGAGACAGGGCGAACTGCAAGTCTGCCTCCTGAATTGTTTTGGTTTTCGGACACCACATTACAACAATCTTTGACTCACTTTTTACAACATGCCTTTTTTTTTTTTTTTACAGTATACAGGTAATTAGAAATACTAGTAGAGTAAAATATCCCAAGGCTTGTCTATAAAATATGATGCTAACATGCTACCAGGGGCTACAAGTAATGTCATCACAACTTCATTGATCCTATCAGCAGCAACACATTAAGGTAGAATGAAAGCAGATTAATTTTTTTGTGAGCTAATAATAATAATAATAATTGGGGCAAAGAGTTCCAGAGGGTGGGGGCAGCGATGGAGAAGGCTCTGTCTCCCAGGTTCGGAGCTTGGTCTTACAGGGGAGTGCCAGGAGGTTGGAGTCTGAGGAGCGAAGGGGAGGCGGGGGGATTGTGTGGATGGAGCAGGTCTGTGAGATATGGGGGGGTCAGATCGTGGAGGGCTTTGTAGGTTATGAGAAGACGTAGAACAGACCTTCACAGTTGATTAGCCACAGCATTTCATCATTTCAGTAGCTACCGTAAAAAAGTCATGCTCTAAATCCTGCGCTGTTGCAATGCAAAACCGCCTCATAATGAATGAAATGAAAAGCACTCACATTCAAGTTTCTCTCCTGGCGGCATTCATACATGTAAATAACATGAGTGGTTTTACTAAAACTTCCAGGAAACTCGGAGGAGTACATCAGGTTCTCGGGAACTGCTTCCCAGAGGTCACCCAAAAAATAAATAAATAAATAAATAAAACCTCTTAGTGAACCCAAATTAAAGGCGAACATTTGAATTGTAAAAAACAAAGCATGAATTATTTATTTCATCATGACAACAACATTAGAATAAATGCTTTAACACAAGATAGTCCTACTTAATTATTCAACCCCACTGTTTTTGTAAGAGGTGGGGTAGTCTGTTGACAAAAGGCGAAGGTTGCATGCATAACTGAGTGAAAAGTTTTCTTTATTTAAAAGGTTACTTTTTAAAAACTTGTGCCCCAAAACTGAAGCTGGAAAAAGTCATTCAATGTCATAAACATTTTGATTGCAATGCTTGTGCTTGGTTTCCAACATCCAGTGAATAAACAGGATCTGACAAAAATTAACAAGCATTTTTATGATACTACAGAAAGCAAACTGGGACATGTCTTAGAGAAGTCAGTGTACAACTTGTTTAACAGTATAGCTGTACTTTCTACTGAGTCAACACACAGGAGTTATAGCCTAAATAGCAGGGAACAAAAGTGAGTAGGAAGATAATTGTGTCAAACCCACAACCAAGTGTGGTGGTGGTAGCATCATGGTGTGGGGCTACATGAGTGCTTCCACCAACTGGGGATTTGCGGTTCATTAAGAGGAATAATTGTAGGTAGATTGTAGGTAGATAGCAGCAAGATATTTGTGTCTCCAGTCAAGCATGGTGGTAGAAGAGTAACTGTCTGGGATGGCACAAGTGCTGCCAGCACCGGGGGTGCTGCGGTCCATTGAGAGGAGACATTGTCTGACAACACAAGTGAGTAGAAAGATAATTGTGTTTTGCCATCCACCAAGCATAGTGGTAATTGAGTCACCATCTGGGGTGGCACGAGTGCTGCCAGCACTGGGCGTGGTGCGGTCCATTGAGGGGAGATATTGTCTGGCAACACAAGTGAGTAGAAAGATAATTGTGCTTTGCCATCCACCAGGCATGGTGGTAATTGAGTCACCATATGGGATGGCACGAGTGCTGCCAGCACTGGGGATGCTGCGGTCCATTGAGGGGAGATATTGTCTGGCAACACAAGTGAGTAGAAAGATAATTGTGTTTTGCCATCCACCAAGCATGGTGGTAGAAGAGTAACTGTCTGGGATGGCACGAGTGCTGCCAGCACTGGGGGTGCTGCGGTCCATTGAGGGGAGATATTGTCTGGCAACACAAGTGAGTAGAAAGATAATTGTGTTTTGCCATCCACCAAGCATAGTGGTAATTGAGTCACCATCTGGGGTGGCACGAGTGCTGCCAGCACTGGGGGTGCTGCGGTCCATTGAGGGGAGATATTGTCTGGCAACACAAGTGAGTAGAAAGATAATTGTGTTTTGCCATCCACCAGGCATAATGGTAACTGAGTCACCATCTGGGATGGCACGAGTGCTGCCAGCACTGGGGATGCTGCGGTCCATTGAGGGGAGATATTGTCTGGCAACACAAGTGAGTAGAACGATAATTGTGTTTTGCCATCCACCAAGCATGGTGGTAGAAGAGTAACTGTCTGGGATGGCACGAGTGCTGCCAGCAGTGGGGGTGCTGCGGTCCATTGAGGGGAGATATTGTCTGGCAACACAAGTGAGTAGAAAGATAATTGTGTTTTGCCATCCACCAAGCATAGTGGTAATTGAGTCACCATCTGGGGTGGCACGAGTGCTGCCAGCACTGGGGGTGCTGCGGTCCATTGAGGGGAGATATTGTCTGGCAACACAAGTGAGTAGAAAGATAATTGTGTTTTGCCATCCACCAGGCATGGTGGTAATTGAGTCACCATCTGGGGTGGCACGAGTGCTGCCAGCACTGGGGAACCAGCAGTTAATTGAGGGGAGCTATTGTCTAAGTAGCTGGCAACACAAGTGAGTAGGAAGATAATTGTATCAAACCCACAACCAAGCGTGGTGGTGGTAGCATCATGGTGCGGGGCTACATGAGTGCTTCCACCAACTGGGGATTTGCAGTTCATTAAGAGGAATAATTGTAGGTAGATAGGAACACAGGTGAGGAGCAAGATATTTGTGTCTCCAGTCAAGCATGGTGGTAGAAGAGTAATTGTCTGGGATGGCACGAGTGCTGCCAGCACTGGGGGTGCTGCGGTCCATTGAGGGGAGATATTGTCTGGCAACACAAGTGAGTAGAAAGATAATTGTGTTTTACCATCCACCAAGCATGGTGGTAATTGAGTCACCATCTGGGGTGGCACGAGTGCTGCCAGCACTGGGGAACCTGCAGGGGAGCTATTGTCTAAGTAGCTGGCAACACAAGTGAGTTAGAAAATATTTGTGTCTTGGTCGTAGCTTGGCCGCATGTTGCCCACACAGTCAGGAGATCGGAAAAACTTGAGCATTTCCGTGTGGAGTTTTCATGCTCACCCCGTGAGGGTACTGTGGTTTCCTCCCACATTCCAAGAAACATGCATACATGAATGATATTTGTCTATATGTGCCCTGCCATTGGCTGGCTATCAGTCCAGGGTCTACCCCGCCTGTCGTAGCTTTATGGTTTGGGGCTGCCTAAGTGCTGCCCGCAACTGGGGAGCTGCGGTTCACCGAATGGGTACACAAATTCCAATATGTAAGATGACAATATGAAGCAGAAACAGTGCCTGGGTGAGCGGCCAAGCATGTCTCTTCCACACTTGAATCCTAAGTGGAAGGAATGACGGAATGTGGAGGAGTGGGAAAGGATTCCAGGAACAACCTCTGCAGTTCTGCTCAATTTCACTTCCAAGAGGATTAAGGCAATACTAGATAATGATGGTGCTCACACGAAATTCTCACACTAAGGAGACTCACTGGTGTTGCCAGCTATTTAGATAATAATACCCCTCAATTAACCACAGCTCCCCAGTGCAGGCAGCACCCGTGCCTCCCCATACCATGATGCTACCACCACCATTCTAGACTGCAAGCAAGTCCCAATTATCATGTGTTGCCAGCTATTTAGACAATAATAACTCATTTTCAGTGGATAGTGCAGACTGCAGTTAAATGCTAGGAGTAAACCTTCACAGGCACCATCACCGACGCAGGTATCCACCTTGTTGCCATGAAAGGCTGAGCCTGCACCGCCCCACCACGGCACCAGTGTATAGCGCTATCTGTGGGTGTAAACGCTTTGGCAAAGAATCTGTCGCTATGAGACCGCGAGGGCAAAATGTTTTTTCAGACAAGCGAGCGAAGCCATCTGGCATGCAGTGGAGACACCAGCTGGAGGGAGGCAGGAGCGTCGCCTCGACGGGCCCGTCGGAGCGTTGTGAATCATGTGATGTTCAACAAACTGGCCGAGAGGTTTGAGTGATAGTACGCACCTGCTCACATCCTCCTGTCCTCTCTCGGGTGGTAGTGTGACCCTGCAAGTGAAGATTGACCATTTGGAACATCTGAGGGTTGAAGGTTGTCATCCTTTTTAGATCACAGTGGTCTTGTTTGTCTAAAACACAAACATGTCAAAGTTTGCTGTATCACACTGCATTATATTTGTAAACCAGGAGCCAATATCACTGTGCAATATCTGATTCACTGTGCAATATATAATCAAGCTCCACATGCAATATTAAGGCTCTAAGTGCAATATATTAAGTTCTAAGTGAAGTATTTTTATAATGCCTCATATTAACTCACTAGAAAGATCTCATAGTGTATAGACTGGTCATATATTTCATCTCATTTCATATTATCTGCATACTGTATTTGTATATAACTCTGGGTAAAATTGTTGATTTGTTAATACTTGGGTTGTTTATATCGTTTATTTTTTTATATTGTGTATTTTGTACTGCTTAACTGATTCTGTACTCTTGCTGCTGTGCAATGCAAATTTCCCCACCTAGGGACGAATAAAAGCATATCTTATCTTATCAAACACTAAATAATGAAAGGATGCAAGAACCACTTTGATATTTTGTAAAGAAAAACAATAATGTTAAAGGGGAGCTGCACTTGGAGTTGGGTTATTTGCCCATCGTTTGCAATCCTTTTGTGAAACATGAACACATATTTCTTTCCCTTTTCTGTGCATTCTAATGAAAACAAGTTAATATGGGCTAGCTAACAATGGACGTCATGGGAAATACCTATTTTGACGCTGTAGAACTCTGAAAAAAACATACATAACTGGCTTGTATATTAACCAATCTACAGCGATATTGTGACTGCAGCAGCTAACATAAAAAAAAAAAACTATTTTGATTTGTAGGACTCACACGGCGCCTCGCTAACCGCTCGCTCACGATAGAGTGGATACCTAGCTCTCAATTTTGCTGCAAAGACTCAACAAGATGCTTGTTTTCTGTCAGCATTTTTTACCCAAGGACTGGAGAAGACATCATGTGCTGGAAGACACAGCCATCCCAATGAGAGCGGACATTGTAAGTGTTGTTGCTGTATCTATGCTGCTGTTATTGACGGAACTAGCATTAGTATGTGCTCCCGAAGAAATCAAGGTTTGGTAGTGTTTTAAAGATACTGCAACTATTAGATGTTAGCTGATTAGATGCAACATTGTTGAGGTTTTTTCTAAGAGGGCTACATAGTCATAATAGGTGTGTCCCAATGACGTGCATTAATAACAATAATAATAATACATTTTATTTAAAAGCGCCTTTCAGGACACCCAAGGTCGCTGTACAGAAGATAAAAACACCAATATAAAATACAAGATTAAAGAGAACATACAATAAAGCATACAAGAGCATACAAGTTAATATGAACATTGTTAGCTAGCTCATATTAACTTGTTTTCTCAAGTTATGATGCACAGAAAAGGGAAACAAATATGTGCTCATTTTTCGCACAGGAATTGTGAATGATGGACAAAAAAGTCCAGTTCCCCGTATATTAGGATTAGGGTTAGGGTTAGGTGTTGGGGTTAGGGTTAGACCCTAATCCTAACCTGCTGCGATATTGTTACTGCAGCAGCAGCTAGGGTTAGACCCTAACCCTAACCCTTCTAGGGTTAGAGAGATCCAGCTGTGTTTAATGTATGCAATGAAAGAGCAAAGGCTTTATATAATGCAACTAAATGTTTTGAAGGTGTTGGGCTTTGGGTTAGGGTTAGACCCTAACCCAAACCCTAAGGGTTAGGGGTTAGATATAATGCAACTAAATGTTTTTTTTGAAGGTTTTAGGGTTAGGGTCTAACCCTTAGGGTTAGGGTTAGGGTTAGGAGTCTAACCCCTAACCCTAACCCTAAGGGTTAGGGGTTAGACCCTAACCCTAACCCTAACACCTTCAAAACATTTAGTTGCATTATATAAAGCCTTTGCTCTTTCATTGCATACATTAAACACAGCTGGATCTCTCTAACCCTAGAAGGGTTAGGGTCTAACCCCTAACCCTAACCCTAACCCTAACCCTGACCGGATGTAGCATGCTTTACCATGTACAATATTCGACACCTCTGCTGTATTTTAAAAGCTAGGCCAGTGCTGTTTTTCCTCCTCTCTCCTTCGATTAGCCATTTCTTTGTGCTCGGGAAGGTTATTTTCATCGTGTGTGAGCACCGGGCTCCACGATTCTCAGCACACACAGTGGAGGCAAATTGGGTGGTGGGGTGAAAGGGCACGAGCGACACCTGTCCCGAGGTCTCTGCATCGATACTCGGCAGAGAAACTAGCCAGAGGCAGCAAAGGATCCTAGGGGATTGAGAAGGGGTGAAGTTGGCCATCATTTATCAGCTGTGGTGAGCAGACTGGGACACTGAAGCATCAATAACCTCCAGCCTCAGTCACGCTTGCATGCAATGGTGCTAATGAGGGACAATGGTAAAAGGTCATAGCGGGGTAGCTGGTCGGTGGTGAAGGCCCAGGCTTAAATTGCATGTGATTCCAGTCCCCGTGTTTTCCATCTGTATGATAAAGAGCGATGGAATACCAGAGGTTGGGGGGAGATAAAGGGCATCCACTCTAGAAAACAGTAGGAGCGAAACACAGCCAAACTCCTCCAGACAGCCCGCCGCAAATATTGATTTTTGCCTTTGCAGCTCTCTCCATCAATGCTTCAATGCTAACCCCCCTCGACACCCGCCAACCCTCCCACCTCCTCCCAGCCTCCCCGAACCATCGACACTCTTGTGTTAGAGTCCTGTGTGGTTTTTAGAAAAGTAGCACAGCAATGTCACGCTACGCTTCGCTCGCTCTTAACTGGAATCTCTAGTGCCTCCCTGCGAGTCCACTGTCTCTCCCTGCGCTGCCTTCTTTTATATCAGACTGCACCTGAAGGCATCACAGACTATCATTTTATTTTACACTTCTGCATTTTCAATGTCCTCAACACGCCACACGGTCATCCGTACTGCAGTTCTTAGATGACCTTCTACAAATTTGCTCTAACGGGTGCACATAGTTGCGTGTAAAGGCAAATAGCTACACTTCATTTAGGTATGAAATGCAAATATATAGGAATGTATTTATTTATTTTTAAAGTGGTTTGCAAAGTTGTTTGTAATATATTACTATACGTTTGACCTTGCATATAATCAATATTTTTTTTAATAACATCGGAAGTAAAGAAAATAGAAAACAATCTGTCACAAGGTCAAACTGTGGCCAATATATACATCCATTTTCTATACCGCTTATCCTCACTAGGGTCGCTGCCTATTTAAGATGTCTTCAGGCAAGATGCGGGGTACAGCCTGGACTGGTCGCCCGCCAATCATAGGGCACATATAGACAAACAACCATTCACACTCACATTCATACCTATGGACAATTAGGAGTGGCCAATTAACCTGGCATGTGTTTGGAATGTGGGAGGAAACCGGAGTACCCGGAGAAAACCCACGCATGCACGGGGAGAATATGCAAACTCAATACAGACATGCTCGAGCAGGGAATCGAACCTGGGTCTCCTAGCTGAGCCAATTCAAACCTGCAATAAAAGCCTATAGTTGCAGCCATCAAGTCTTGATTTTGTTAGTCTCACCGAACATTACACGAGCATTAGTACAATTGTATATATCATCGTATTTGAATGTGTATGTTTAATGTCATGTATTTGTATTTTAATTTGTTTAACCATTTGCATGCTTCAAAATGCGTCATTTAGGCAAAACATTTGTAACATTTTCTTAAATATGCATATTTTTACCAATAGGCCTTTTTTTTAACCACAAAAGAACATGAGAGACCATAAAATTTGAAGCGCAAAGAGTCAAGGGCCAACTGTACATAATAAGATACTTGCAATTGATTATTGAATGATCGATAAACACACTTACATACAGTGTAACTGCATTAATATTAATGAAACACGGCATGTTTATATTTGATTTTTACAGAAATGCACTTATCGCCTAGCTCAAGGCAAAGACAGCAAGTTCTAAAGCAAAAATGTAATACAGTGAGAATGTACAAAGGGCTAAAATAATCCTAAAACATGGAACAGACTATAAGACGTCAAGAGCGTCTAATGGTGTGAGACCTTTACTTGAAACACTTGAAGCAAAGCCAAGCCAACAGCATAATGTTCACCACCCACGCTCGGCATATGGTGTGATCATATAGCCACCTCCAGAGATGTAAAAGTGCAGCAGCAAAAACCTGAAGGTACTGCACGTTACAGAACATATAAAAGAAAGGCACAACCCCCGCAGCCTGAATGGTGATGATTGGAATGTGCTGTGGGCATTAATATGTCAGAGCATCGGTACTAAGTCAACTGTATCGTACGCCTCATAAAAAAACACTAAAATGTCTTGGCCTCTTTCCGAAGTTGAGGATATATAATTTAATGAGCCCGATCCAGTGGAGTGGAGCGGTGTACTTTGCTGTTAAACACACCCAAGACCCATTTGCGGCTCTTACGGCGTCGTACTGATGTGGCCATTATCTGCTCTCTGCTTGTGTTTTGTTTACACATTGGAACTCAAAACTTTGTCAACTTTTACTGCTAGAAAATCAAAAAATATATATATGAAAAAGTTGCACTGTTACAAGAAAAACTACAAATGTTGAGACATCGCAATGTTTGACTAAGATGCAACAGAACGTAACTATAACAAATAATTGCTTTGTCACCTGTGATACCACTTGTGATACCCAGTACATGAACTATACTGCAAGCTGTTTTTTTTTTTTAATTCAAATACAGTATATGTACCTGCTTAGTAGATATTGGATTGGATATGTTGGATTGGTTTTACCACAAAGGTGTCCAAGGCTATTTTTTAATATATTATTTTTATTACATTTATTTTTTTAGAAATAAAATTAAATATCAAAACGTAAAAAAATAATGTGTGCCAAAGGAGCGCTGCTGTTTTTTTTAGGACATCCTGCCAGCTTGATCAAAGATTCTCGATATGACAGGAGCAATTTGGGGATCTGTTATACTAATTTTTGGCCCTCTGTAGTGAAATGTGGACTCCTATAGAGCAGCTACACACAATAACCCGTAGAGAACACTTTCTTGATCTTCCAGAATCTTCAACTGTTACAGCTTTCTTGGATTTCCACCCATGGCCCGCCTCCGGGCACGCCCAGTCCGCTGTGATTGGTCACACTCCCAAGGACTTCTGGACTACTGCCGAACTCCTCTTTCTAATTTTGTCAGTATAGGAGTTAGAGATAAATTAATAAACCCTTACGAGAGCTACTTGAAAAGTGGTTAGGAGCTACTGGTTGCTCATGAGCTACTGGTTGGAGATCCCTGACTTACCGTGTATAAACTCAGAGTGGTGACGTAGGTTTTCTAAAACATCACTAATAGAAATATAGTGATTATATGTTTTTTGTTGGACTATCCTTGTTTAAAAAACTGGTAGACCACTGACTGTCATGGAAAAAGCCAACAGTTTGTACCCGGACACACCCATATAATGCCATCCCAAACTTCTTTCAGGGCCCACTCCCTATTGCGCAAACCTCATTATCTGAAACCTTGGCATCATTTAACATGAGAATACATTATAACACCATTTATTGGTCAGAAAAGTAGAAAAAAAATAGCAGGTTTCCTTTAAGAAGTTATTACAATTAACATTACATTAACACTAGTCAAATTCATATTATCATATTTTGTAAATTAAAATATCACTCTGCTATTTCTAAGAACCTAGAAACACTTGTTAAAGATCCTTTATATGATTTGGAATCCATATGATTATATGAAAAGCGCTCTATTGTTTTTAAGGAGCAAAAATTGTCAAAGATCCTATTTATAACTGAAGCCCTATATATAGTGTTGTTTTTTAAGGACGTGCTGCAAACACAAATGCTAGTCAAAGGCCGTCTACAGGAAATAAACTGCTGGTTTAATAAAACCTCCTGCTAAAAATGCTAGTCAAAGATTCTTTGGTGACAAAAGTGCTTGGCTGTTTTTAAGGATCTACTGCAAAAACACTGGTCAAAGATCCTCTAAATGACAGAGTACTGTTTTTAGGGACCTGTTGTAAAAACACAAGTCAAAGATCCTCTATATCAGTGATTCTCAACCAGAGGTCCTTGTTTGACTGCTGCTATGTGAGCAAATACGTGGAAATATTCTATTTCCAAAATGATAAGTAAATATTGTCACTCAATTCAATAAAAGGAATGTGTACGCTACAAATAGTTTCCCCAGGGAGACAATATAACTCGTGGCACAGCTGCACCAAAATCATAACAGTTTTGTTACATTCTACTTTTGGAGAATTATCAACAAGGATGAGTGAGGGGGTACTCATCGTGTGACAAAAATGCTCTGGGGGCACACAAGACAAAAAGGTTGGAAAACACTGCTCGGTATGACAAGAGTGCTTGTTAAAGCTTTCTTTAAAGACATGCTACAAAAGCAAATTCTAGTCAAAGACCCTCGACATGACAGGACCACTTTGTTGTTTTTAAAAACCCACTGCCAAAAATGCTAAGTACCTATTTCAAAAACTGTAGTTGGAGTAATGTCAGGAATGTTTTGTCAACATTTTTTGAAAACATTTTTTTGCAAACACAAATTCTAGTCAAAGACCCTCGACATGACAGGACCATTCTGCTATTTTTAAGGATCTACTGTAAAAACACTAATCAAAGATATTCTAATTCTAGTCAAAGACACTCGACATGACCGGACCACTTTGTAGTTTTTAAAAACCCACCGCCAAAAATGCTAAGGACCTATTTCAAAACCTGTAGTTGGAGTAATGTGGGGAATGTTTTGTCAACATTTAAAAAAAAATAAATTGCAAACACAAATTCTAGTCAAAGACCCTCTACATGACAGGACCACATTGCTATTTTTAAGGATCTACTGTAAAAACACTAATCAAAAATATTCTATATGACAGGATTACTGTTTTTAAGCACCTATTGCAAAAGCACTAGTCAAAGACCCTCTACATGACAGGACCACTCTGTTTTCAAAAACCTGCTGAAAGCACTACTCAAAGATCCTCTAGATCAGGGATCTCAAACATGCAGCCCGCGGGCCAAATGTGGCCCGCAGGATACTAGTTTGAGGCCCCCGCCTTGATATGAAAGTTTAATGTTAGTGCAGCCTGCGCAAGTTTGATATGGATGCTGTATGGCAGGGGTCGGGAACCTTTTTGGCTACAAGAGCCATGAAGACCAGATATTTTAAAATGTGTATCTGTGAGAGCCATATACATTTTTTTAAACATTGAATGCAATAAAATGTGTGCATGTTTATGTAGGACCAACAGTTTTAGATATAATGGGCTCTAATTACGTAGACCAGGCACACTACTAGATATGGTCGGCCGTATTGCAGTAGAAAATAGATGGACGGATTAAAATGCATAAGAAAGTTGTTGATTTTTAATATTTTTAACAGTGATTTCTGTGATGTTTACTTTAAAATGTTAGCAAACATACATTTTTATTGTGGTAAATGCATGAGAGACAGATACAGTCATCAAAAGAGCCCTACCTGGCTCCCGAGCCATAGGTTCCCTACCTCTGCTGTATGGTATCATGTACCCAGAAAAAATTATTACCTTGGATTAATGTTCATGTTAAAGGTTAAATAACTGTTAATAGTTATCCTCCCTATCCATGTGGAAGTGGTAAGTTTTTGGCTATTTAAGTTTAAAGGAAATAATTTGAAGGCTACCGTTTAGGTCGCTAGCTCTCTAGTTTGCGAGTTAGCATGTGTCTCAAGACCCTGCAGTTGCGCAATATGTTGTAAATAAAAAGAGTATAAATGTGACTATGGTCGTGTTTTGTCATGTCTACAGGGCTCTAATAATGCTTTGTTCATTTTAATCTGAAAAAAATAATTTGTCTACCCACCAACTATATGTGGTTTCTTAAGTTTTTATTATTTGCCATTTTATTATTATTATTATATTTATTTATTTATTATTATTATTTTTATTATTATTTATTATTTTTTTTCCGTTTTTATTAAATGCGTTTTTTTTTTTTTTGGGAAAACCTGATGCGGCCCAGCCTTGCCCAGACCCTAGCTCCAGTGGCCCCCAGGTAAATTGAGTTTGAGACCCCTGCTCTAGATGGAAGGAGCGCTGTTTTTAAGGACCTGGAGCAAACACATTCTGGTGTGAATGACCACTCTGCTATTTTTAAAAACCTGCTGTTTTTAAGGACCTATTACACTTTACAAAGATCCTCCCAATAGCAGGAGCACTTGCTGTAGTTTAAGGACCTGCTGCAAAAACAAATGCTCGTTTAAGACCCTCTATATGACGTGGGTGCATTGATTGCTTTTCCAAAACCGGCTACCATAAAAGTTAGTCAAATAACCTCTGTATGATAGCACCCTCCTGTTGTTAGCAACCTGCAGTAAAAAGTTGCTCTCAAGATTGGAAGTGAACTTGCGGGTTGGTCTGATGTCATTGCCGAGCTGCCAGTTGATATCACTGCTCTGAAGGAAAGCTAGTATGGAGTCGTGGTATGCACGTGACAAAGTGGCTTCACTCTCACCTCAGCTTGCAACCCGACTTTGAGCGCACGAGTGCCGATGGCCTGGCTGCCAGCGATACTGTCGATGCCATTTGGGTGATTTTGTTTGCGCAAACAGATCCTCTGAGGAAGCCATTATGGAGTGTCAAGACTGTTTTTCTATCAGCTCCTGGGAGTCGATGGGGCCAACTAAGGCGGCAAAGTTTTCCTTTCTTCAAAAACACCTTTTGCATCTGATAAGGCACAAGGGCAGAGGGTATGTAAAAACCCAAAAGATGCAGTCAACACAGCAGGAAATACATGATTGACAGGGAAATGGTTTGGAATAGGTAGTAGTACTTTTGAAGGGCTCTCATGTAGACATAAAAACTTTTGCTCACCGTTTCTGCAGACTGCAGACAATGGTGCATTGGAATTGTGTAGTCAGAATATTGCCTTGACGCTAGTATTTAGACAGTTTAAAAGTACTTTTACATCTTTTTTTGAGTGTGTACTTTTAATGCTAATGAGCCATGTGTGTCTCCAAGAAACGCTATTGTTTACATTGGCCACTTTTTACATATTCACATTCACATGGATAGGAGAATGGAAACATTACACAACACTACCTAACATTCATTTTAACTCATTCACTGCCAGCCATTTTCAGAGAAAAGAGTTCCATACTGCCAGAGTTTTGGGGTATTTTGCTAACCTTTCAAGAATTAAACATTGAAATTGTGTAAGGAAACTTTAGGCTATCTTCTTTCATCAGAAACATGTTTGTTTCTAGCCCTTTCTGGTCTTTGTAACTCGCTATAAGCAGTTTAACAGAACAACAGCGGTTTAAGAGAAAATACCTGTTTTTGACCAAAACTCGAAAAAATTAGTTTTCTGCGGAGACGCAAATTCAGTCAATGACTTAATGCGACATCAAGCGAGGCTAACCTATTCGCTGAAGAGAAACCCAAAGATCAATGATGGATAGTTGACTGAGCTCCACGCTGTGTTTTAAGATGCGCAGCGAAGCCTGATTTGTTTTATTTGTATTTATTTTGTTTTTACAAAAGCCATTACCAGTACCTTATGGTGGTATGAGAAGTTGCACTGTTACAAGAAAAACTACAAATGTTGAGATATCGCAATGTTTGACTAAGTAAGATGTGACAGAACGTAACTATAACAAATAATTGCTTTGTCACCTGTGATACCACTTGTGATACCCAGTACATGAACTATACTGCAAGCTGTTTTTTTTTTTTTATTCAAATACAGTATATGTACCTGCTTAGTAGATATTGGATTGGATATGTTGGATTGGTTTTACCACAAAGGTGTCCAAGGCTATTTTTTAATATATTATTTTTATTATATTTATTTTTTTAGAAATACAATTAAACATCAAAACATATAAAAGCATGTGTGCCACAGGAGCAATGCTGTTTTTTAGGACATCCTGCCAGGTTGATCAAAGATTCTCGATATGACAGGAGCAATGTGGGGATCTCATTTTTGGCCCTCTGTAGTGAAATGTGGACTCCTATAGAGCAGCTACACACAATAACCCGTAGAGAACACTTTCTTGATCTTTCAGAGTTTTCACCTGTTACAGCTTTCTTGGACTTCTAAAATAGTCTGTTTTAATTTAATCCACCCATTTGTATTTATTTTGTTTTTTTAAAAGCCATTACCAGTACCTTAAGGTGGTATAAGAAAGAAACAAAAACAGACTTGATGGTGTTCCTAATGTAAATATTGTTCCAATGCTGTGCTGACAGATTGTAGGTAGAGCTTTATTTAAAAATTTGTTGTGAAACCCTTTTATTTATTTTCTTTTCAAAAAGCTGCTCACGTTGAAACACGAGGTGGGCTCATCTAGCTACGGCTAGTATGTCCGTAATGAAGGTTTTTCTTTCTTTATATCACAAAAAGCCACAACAAAAGCATTTGAGCATTTGTTTGTGTCTTCTTTCAAAAGTGGGGCAAACAGGTGAAGGGGATGATGGATTTTTCTGTTTGGTGCTCATAAACAGGCTTTAGGGACACATATTACTGTTATTAAACATTATTAAAACAATCAATTATGCATAATATGGAACCTTTAAGTGAGTTAAGACACCACATATAAAAAAAAATCTTACATGAATCATCTTACATTACATAAACATCTCATTGGTAGCCATTGAATGCAGCAATCTTGTTGTGAAGTCGGTGATGTAACCATCAAGGACTTTCTTTTTAACTTGGTAAAAATGATCCCATTTACCTTTTAAGATAAGTGCACATTCACTCCAAGTATGATGCAATGCAAATTTGTACCAGTTCTGTAAGAGAGAGACCTGTTACTTTGTCTATTTGCAAATGTTTACTACATCAGTGTTTTTCAACCTTTTTTGAGCCACGGCACGTTTTTTACATTGTAAAAATCTTGTGGCACACCACTAACCAAAAACGTTCCAAAATGTCACCACGACCTCACACGTGCATCAATAAGTCTATGGGAGGAACAAGGTAGGTGTTGCCACACGGACCAATATTACATTGCTCTGCCAGTCTTTACACCACAGACACTCCACAGTAGCCACGTTTTTACATCACCACTTTTTCTCTTTCCCAATGACCTTTCGGGAAACAATGGTATCCATAGAAAGGAATATTCCAATCTCTTGTCTACATGCGCCGTGAAAATCAACCAGAATAGTCAATAGGGCATGCACAGTAAAACGTAAACATCAACATCACGTGATACCGGCTTCCCCGAGTTTTTCTTTCACTTGTTGGAATAACTCCGTATTGCCAGTTTTTCGTCTGTCCAGTCTTGAAATTTAGTTTGAATCAAAAACAAACTTTGCTTAGTCCAGTGCCGATTGCTGGCCTCCATTTTTAAAAGTGAAGAACGTCTGGATCTGCGTGTTACGTCATATCTGAGCATGCGCTGAAAGAACGCACCCGGGATAAATTTAAACAGAAAAAGATCAAATTCAATCTTGCTAATATTTTATAATTAAACTCAGGACATGTTTTATATAGATATATATTTTCTTTTTTAATAAAACTGCACTTGTGAATAAAGTATAGAAGGGTTTAGATTCTGTTTCACAGATGGCGGTAATGCATACGAAAGCTGCTTGCCAACCGCCAATAAACAACAGAAGAAGAAAAACACCACGAAGAAGAAGGCACCCTGACAACTTTCGGTTTGAGCGGGTACAAGATACCTCAATCGGATTGGTTAAAGGAATATTCCATCCCTGTTCAATTCTTTCCGTTTGAGCAAATAAACCAAAGTGAATTGGAATATTTGGGTCCATGTATACTATTGACATAATGGCTATTGACATAATATTTGCAAATGATGATTAATAAATGTTAATTATAAAAAGTGATATTGGATAATTCCTCACGGCACACCTGACGGTTTCTCAAGGTACACTAGTGTGCCGCGGCACAGTGGTTGAAAATCACTTTATTTTATTATTAATATAGACGTTCAGTAAACATCAATTCATATTGGGGACTCTTTTCTTCGTGACTTATGAACTCATTTAATCCCAGAGCTGCAGGACGGCTGCATGGCTTGGAGCGGCAAAGCAAGCTGCATTTGATGGAAGAAAAAAAGCTAAGTGAACTGTGAAGCACATGGTCTGAGGGCACAACCATGGAGAATAACCCACCCAGCACTGGCTGGCTGCAGGTAAGGTGGATGAGAAGGGAACTAATTAGGAACAGCTGCAAAGTCTCAGTAGCTCCACCCAGCTCAGGTGGTGTCAGAATCTGAGCAGGCCAAACAGAAAGGTCGTGAGCAACAACAATGAAAACGCAAGAATGCCATAAGAGACTGACTGGTGTCACAGAAGAGCGTGACATTTGCAGCTGTACAAGAGTACACAAGAGTATACTACATATGGCACAAGAGCTGATACAGTGCAAAAACAGGGTAATGCTAATCAGATGTTATATAAACTGTATACAGCTATAGTATATAGTATAGTTTATTGCATGATTAGTGTACAGGACTTTTTTGGAGCAGTTTTTATTATAGCCTGACAGATGCACGGAGATATCTCACCTTCATGCTTTGGATGTATCATCCTGTCACTAATGGGGCTTCTTAGCGCAGTGAGTGTGTGTTGGATGGGGTAAAAGTCTTTGTTCATCATGAAGGACAGCTTGGCTGCCTCCTCTTGCCCACCTCCTCCACCTGTTCCAGAGGACATCCCAGGATAGAGCCGGCGTTCTTTATCACTTTTTCTAGCCACTTCCTCTTCAGCTGCTGTGATTCTGCTCCCTCAGTAGACCACACCATAGAAGATGGCAGAGGCCATCACAGTGGCATAGTATGACCGGTCGTCCCAATTTGTGATGAGTCGTCAGAAAACGTCTGGAGGTGAAGGATCAGGCGTCCGGGTTTATAAAAACGTCCAACTTTGGTACTGAATGAGTTAAAAGACATCCAGCATGTTCAGGTTTCTGGCTATGTCATTCATTAATTCATTTTCTACCGCTTTTTCCTCACGAGGGTCACGGGGGTGCTGGAGCCTATCCCAGCTGTCTTCGGGCGAGAGGCGGGATACACCCTGGACTGGTCGCCAGCCAATCACAGGGCACATATAGACAAACAACCATTCACACTCACATTCATACCTATGGACAATTTGGAGTGGCCAATTAACCTAGCATGTTTTTGGAATGTGGGAAGAAACCGGAGTACTCTGAGAAAACCCACGCATGCACGGGGAGAACATGCAAACTCCACACAGATATGGCGGAGGGTGGAATTGAACCCTGGTCTCCTAGCTGTGAGGTCTGCGCGCTAACCACTAGACTAGTCCACATACACTGCACTAAAATATTAAACACATTGTAGTATGCAACTTGCAATATTAAACTTGACATCGTAATGTACAAGGTGCATTTCGCAAGACAGTGAAACAGTCACTGACAGTGTGGTGATATAACGTCAGTTGGAAAGCTGCTTGCAATACTGAACGTGGTGCTTTTCAGAAAAATACAGTTAACAAGGCTGACAGATTATTTCCCTGTTTGCCATGTTTGCATGAATCACCGATTCCAGACAGCTCATTAAAAATAATGAAAGGATCAAGTCTCAAGGATCACTTAAACACATACACAGTACACATATAGCGGTATAATAAACAATACATATAGCAAAGTAGGTATTCTTTGCATCATGAGATGGTGCATTGTCATGCACAAAGGTGCAGAAGGTACTACGCTTCTTCATATTGTACTATTGAAGAAAGTGGTGAGCGTCGGTTAGGGGTGGCCAAATGGTAGGCTAAATAGTGGGTGTATGCATAACTGCATCCGACATCTTGAAGTTCATGGGAATTCAGAGGCACCAGCAGCTTCAAATACCTGCTTGCTGCATTGTAATGGCTTTTTAGCAGGTGCTGTCTTGATTCAATAAATTTGTCTGACAGAAACATTTGTCATTATGCCTTCATCAGCACATTCCCGGCTGTCGTTTGAATCAGCCGCAAATTTCTTCACCGCACAAAAGTTTTAGTGAATTATTGAATGTTTTCATGCCTTGTCTAAGGCATTCCTTTTTCGTCATTTTTAAGAGATTTTCTTTTAATTGGGCTCACCTGGCAAACTAATTATACCAGTTGTCCGAGATTGATATCAGTAATCCAAAGAGCCACAATGCCATCCATGAATTCCATCCATCCATCCATTTTCTATGCTGGAGCCTCCATGAATTTCATTGAAAAACAAAAACATTTGGCGGCACGGCGGACAAGTGGTTAGCGCGCAGCTAGAAGACCAGGGTTCAATTCCACCCCCCACCATCTCTGTGTGGACTTTGCATGTTCTCCCCATTTTCTCCGGGTACTCCGGTTTCCTCCCACATTCCAAAAACATGCTAGGTTAATTGGCGACTCCAAATTGTCCATAGGTATGAATGTGAGTTTGAATGGTTGATTGTCTATATGTGCCCTGTGATTGGCTGGCGACCAGTCCAGGGTGTACCCCGCCTCTCGCTCGAAGACAGCTGGGATAGGCTCCAGCACCCCCTGTGACCCTTGTGAGGAAAAAGCGGTAGAAAATGAATGAATGAATAAAAACATTTATGTTTATGATAGTAACATCCTATTTGCATAATCATTTGAAACACAGTGTAGTAGCCAACACAGCCTATTGTGCTAATGGTGGGTAATGCACAGAGAATTCAGATGTCCTAGCTAAGTAGCTAATGTTTTATCCGTTGTAGCTATTACTGCCAGTAAAACATATTATTGTTGTCACTTTCTATGTGTGCAGTCATGGCTGTGTTTGTTTATACCTGGTCGCCAGGGTAACCGGTAAGTAATCTAGACCTGATTTGCCTTTGTCATTGGCCTTTCTCGCAATCTTTCAGTAAGTAAATCCTTATATTCATTCATTCATTTTCTACCGCTTTTTCCTCACAAGAGTTGCGGGGGGTGCTGGAGCCTATCCCAGCTGTCTTTGGGCGAGAGGCGGGGTACACCCTGGACTGGTCGTCAGCCAATCACAGGGCACATATAGACAAACAACCATTCACACTCACATTCATACCTATGGACAATTTGGAGTCGCCAATTAACCTAGCATGTTTTTGGAATGTGGGAGGAAACCGGAGTACCCAGAGAAAACCCACGCATGCACGGGGAGAACATGCAAAATCCACACAGAGATGGCAGAGGGTGGAATTGAACCTTGGTCTCCTAGCTGTGAGGTCTGCGCGCCAACCACTCGACCACCGTGCCGCCCAAATCCAAATAATTTTTACTAAATCTATTTTACAAATCTCATATCATGGCCATGTTCACCTACACCACCAGAAAGATTTAAAATATTAATGTTTATCATCTTCTAACAAGTGTGAATATGAGCAAAATTAAGACCAAAACAGTAGTATGTACTTTAAAATTGAAGAAAAACAAATCAATCATCAGTTTTTAGGAGACGTTTCGGGGGCCCTGGAACTCTCATGGCCCCAGGCAATTGCCTGATTGGCCCACACTGCATTCCCCAATTGTTGTGTTGCAGTCAAGTTGATGGTGTTGATGTTGATGGTGACAATTATTTTTTGTATAAACATGCAGCAAAAAAGCTATTTTTTTTTCATTCAATAAAAAAAATTCTACATTAGGCTGCATGGCGAACGAGTGGTTAGCACGCAGGCCTCACAGCTAGGAGACCCGAGTTCAATTCCACCCTCGGCCATCTCTGCGTGGAGTTTGCATGTTCTCCCCGTGCATGCGTGGGTTTTCTCCGGGTACTCCGGTTTCCTCCCACATTCCAAAAACATGCTAGGTTAATTGGCCACTCCAAATTGTCCATAGGTATGAATGTGAGTGTGAATGGTTGTTTGTCTATATGTGCCCTGTGATTGGCTGGCCACCAGTCCAGGGTGTACCCCGCCTCTGGCCTGAAGACAGCTGGGATAGGCTCCAGCACTCCATTTGTGAGGATAAGCGGTAGAAAATGAATGAATGATTTCTACATTTTCACTCCCTGTGAAAGGTCTCATACTCCAAGTTGTGGGTACCTTAAAATGTATTAATGTTCATGTCTATTCAGACATCAGGTCTGAGATCAGGCGCTTCTGCACATTACAGTAAGATTACTGACACCTAGTGACCAGTTCGGAATAGTAGACAACATCATTGAATGTGTCTTCTGAATGCCTTCTATTTGTACTTTGCTTTATTTGTCCATTTTTATGCTTGTAATTGATCAATTTAGGTTAAAAATGTAAAAATGTGCATATTTTGACCGTGTTCAACCTCGAAATAACATGACTTATTAATATTTTTTTTAAGTGAAGCCATGACACGAAGAACTGTGGGATTACTGTATATCATATTTTTTCAGTTTGGGTGACTTTACTGCATGACTAACAGCTACAGTCATGCCAGACTTAATTTGGTGTTGTTGCATGACAAACTTGGGGCGGTAATGATGCACTAAGGCATGCCATACATGCTGGCTAATACCCCTCATAACAACGAGGAGGAGAAAACAGGTGGCCACCGACCTGCGAGAGCGGATGTCGCAGGATGACGGCAAAAACATGGCCGAGTGTTGTATTAATCCACTTCCATGGCAGTAATGTGGAAAATCCAGCAGCTGTCGGGGCTTTATATAGCAGGGCCTGAGGCAGAGGCAACCTGCAGTGATTCAAATGGCACAAAAGCCTGAAATACAGGCTTCTTCTGTGGGCATATGGAGCTTCCCAGATCCCGTCTGCCTTCCAAGCATCCTCATTTTGCTTGATTTTAATTTCCCTACAATATACTGGAGTAATCTGGTGCTCCTCCCGTTTCTTCCACTCTTCATCTGCTTACATTTGCAGTATGTGGACCATACCACCTGATTGGCCGGCACACATACATCTTGTTGTCCTCACTTTCTCCGCTTCCACTCGCTTGTCCTTAGCCTCTAATGTACACGTACTAATGAGAATGATGAACTAATGAACTAAGATGATAATACGCGGTTTCGCTGAAGTGATTACTACTGCAACTACAATAGTAGACCTGACAAAACTATTACTGATACATCCTTTGACCCAGGTTACCTGGTTGCAAAAATCAATAATGTTCTTGCTCTGACAAAGAGATGCAAGTTGCGTATAGATCCGTTGGAAATCGTCACTGGTAGATCCTGATTTTCATTTACTTTTTAATTAACCTCACCTGCCCAGGCTGCAATCTTGAGGGTCAATAAATAAAATCAATAAAGAAAAAAAAAAAAGACTCACCTATTTAATTTCATGGGAATCTGCCATCCCTATTTTTATTTTATCCTCCAAACAAGTCAAACATAATACCCTCAAATTTTAATATTATGTTATTTAGGAAATCATTTGGACAATAGTTACTCAATTATTAAATTTGTTATTTTTAAAGTAGAAAACTGTTTGGACATTTGATAATATCAATAATCAATAATCCCTAAAAAAAAAATCCCTAGTAAAACCTGCAACTAGTTCGGCCATAACGCCAAGCTAAAACTGAATTCTGAATCCCAGACATCACTTCCTGTCCGCCCCCGCTCTGCTCCCCCGAGGGAACACATTTATTTCAAAACACCATGAGTCTGATTTACGTCTTAAATATCTTATTTTGTCTTATTATATCTACCATATGAGTTAATACAAGTATAAAGGTAACTCTAGGGGGGGTTTGCACGTGCATGGTGGGCTCCGATGTTTAAAAAAAACATATTTAGAAGGTTGTTTTCTATACTCTAACTACAAAAATATTCCAGTAGGGCAGTGGTTCCCACAATATAAAGTCAATTGCAATAGGCGGTACGTGAATAAAAATGAAAAGCATTTACCACCTAACACTGAAAATTACAACTGTGCATGAACGCCTCACAGTAGAGCAGACCTCAGTGAGAAGGAGACTGCGGCAAGTTGTTCCTTACTCTGTGTACATCATTCATTCATTCATTCGCTTTTCCTCACGAGGGTCGCGGGGGTGCTGGAGCCTATCCCAGCTGTCTTCGGGCGAGAGGCGGGGTACACCCTGGACTGGTCGCCAGCCAATCACAGGGCACATATAGACAAACAACCATTCACACTCACATTCATACCTATGGACAATTTGGAGTGGCCAATTAACCTAGCATGTTTTTGGAATGTGGGAGGAAACCGGAGTACCCGGAGAAAACACACGCATGCACGGGGAGAAAATGCAAACTCCACACAGAGATGTCCGAGGGTGGGAGTTGAACCCTGGTCTCCTAGCTGTGAGGTGTGCCGCCCTGTGTACATCATATCAACAAATAATTAAGTCTGAATGATTACTTTGTGTATTAAGAGTATTTCATCTTGAAGAATTCATTTATATTGGTGTTCCAATTAATCCATGCACGGCCCCAGCGGTCCCTGTGAGAGGAGATTCCAAAATGAGGCTTTATTGATGGTTGTATGTATTTATGTATTTCAGATACTATTAGGAAGGGGGTAGTGTTATTTTACAGTTGGGACACCATGGAATTATTCCAGTCAGATAACGGACACTTCATACTCAAAATGTAGGATCAAACCTAGCAAACTGCCGTCAGTGCTGCTCCACCTTTTTCTAAAATGGTGCATTCATGTGCATCACATAACTCTTTGGACGCAAGTTGCCACTGCATACAGGAACACATTGCAGCAAACACATCCACACATGCACATACACCTCAAAGTAGGTGAATGAATGAACCAATGAATCATGTTCAAGGGCTGCAGGGAGGACGAGTGGTTAACACGCAGGCCACACAGCTAGGAGACACGAGTTCGATTCCACCCTCGGTCATCTCTATGTGGAGTTTGCATGTTCTCTACCGCTTATCCTGATGAGGGTCGCGGAAGGTGCTGGAGCCTATCCCAGCTTTCTTCGGGCGAGAGGCGGGGTACATCCTGGACTGGTCGCCAGCCAATCACAGGGCACATATAGACAAACAACCATTCACACTAACATTCATACCTATGGACAATTTGGAGTCACCAATTTTTGGAATGTGGGAGGAAACCGGAGTACCCGGAGAGAACATGCAAACTTCACACAGAGATGGCCAAGAGTGGGATTGAACTCTGTGAGGTCTGCGTGCTAACCACTCGACCACCGTGCAGCCATCTCTGAATTAATTATTTTAATATTAATGTTCGACCAGTCCAGGGTGTACCCCGTCTCAAGCCCAAAGACAGCTGGGATAGGCTCCAGCATACCCCCACGACCCTAATGAGAATAAGCGGCATAAAAAATGGATGGATGGATAAAAATGCATTAAAAAGTTTGATATGGATGTTTTTTTTTTTTTTTGCGTTTTCTGTAATGTTTTAATTAAAAAAATTACAATCTTTTTTTTTATTGTGTTACGACATGTCAGAGAGCCAGATACAGGCTTCAAAAGAGCCATATGTGGCTCCCGAGCCATAGGTTCCTTACCCCCGCATTAAGGAATGCCACTTCTTGGAAATTCACTTATCACGGTCGGGTATGGGACCAACAAACCGTGATAAACGAGGGATCACTGCACAGTTGTCTCTTACATGATTGCAGTTTTTTAAAAATGTATTAACTAATAAATGATCCCTGTTTTGTGGTTGAACGTGGCCTATTATTTGTAAAAAGAAAATATTGAAGGACGAGTCATTACGTAGTATTCTGGTCACTAGCCATCAGAGATGTTCTTCCTCACTCTGTGTGCAACACTTTAATTTAGAACAAATATATTGGGTGCTACCTACTGACCTTGGTAGTAGCGCCCGTCTCTGCAGTGATCCCATAGCCTGCACATGTGTTGCACATCGTAGTGCAAACATAAAATAAGGAGTGTAAAGGTGACTATGGGGTGTTATTTCACGTCTACAGGGCTCTAATAATGGTAAAAACCATATTTAGGAAGTCAAACAGTTCTTTTCTCTGCTTTATATTGTAAATAATTTGTTTGCATGGTAACAAATACAAAGTGGTTTGATGGCACCATCTGCAAGGGGAATCCAGCACATGTCGATTCACTCAACATTTTCCAGCAGGATGATGCTTTGACAAGGCCTGATATTTTGTAACTGCACATTTTGTAAGTACAATACTCTAATGCAGCGGTCTCAAACTCAATTTACTTGGGGGCCACTGGAGCTTGGGTCTGGGTGAGACTGGGCCACATCAGGTTTTTTCCCCCAAAAAAACAAACGCATATATTAAAAACATTTTTTTTTTTAAAACTTCGCTTTGGTTCCAATTTTCTACAAGAAAAGCTCTGATAAAACATTCCACTGTTCTCAAATATCTTACTTTTTATTTTTCTACACAAAATAAGATGAAAAAGAAATAAACAAATCAAGAATAAAGAAAATGAATCAATCTGTAATAAATAAATATAATAATAATAATAATAAAACGGCAAATAATAAAAACTTAAGAAACCACATATAGTTGGTGGGTAGACAAATTATTTTTTTCAGATTAAAATGAACAAAGCATTATTAGAGCCCTGTAGACATGACAAAACACGACTATAGTCACATTTATACTCTTTTTATTTACAACATATTGCGCAACTGCAGGGTCTTGAGACACATGCTAACTTGCAAACTAGAGCGCTAGCGACCTAAACAGTAGGCTTCAAGTTATTTCCTTTAAACTTAAATAGCCAAAAACTTACCACTTCCACACGGATAGGGAGGATAACTATTAACAGTTATTTAACCTTTAACATGAACATTAATCAAACGTAATAATTTTTTCTGGGTACATGATACCATACAGCATCCATATCAAACTTGCGCAGGCCACACTAACATTAAACTTTCATATCAAGGCGGGGGCCTCAAACTAGTGTCCTGTGGGCCACATTTGGCCCACGGGCCGCGTGTTTGAGACCCCTGAATTTGTATGTAGTGTGTCCATTATTAGGTTTTTACTACTCTACTCAATAGTAAAAAGGGTGGTTAACCAAAATAATGTTGTTGGAGTTTTTTTTTGCCCAATTCAATATATATATATTTTTTTTATTCAATTAAATAATATGCAATATGTGGTCTTTCAAAAAAAAAGCACACTACCTTTACACAGTAATGTATGCTACTATTATCAGGTCATAAAATCATCAGTTTAAGCTTTGCAGACTTCACACACATTGCAGAGGATTCCAATTTGGATGTATTCAAAAGAAATATGTGCCCTATATGCCTCCTTTGCTGTTGTCTTGTCCCCTGGCGGACTACCCACTCCCCCACCTCCCTCGGCATCGAGCTGCAGGTCAAAGAAATGACTGTGATAAAATGTCATGATGAGAAGAGAAAAATGTCACTCTTGTTAGCACTGGAACGTGACTTGAAGTTCAATTGCTGTTAGTGCTAATAAAAGTAAGTCTTCTGCATGACTGACTGTCCATGTAACAGATAGCATAACCGATGCTGTGGATTAAATCAGTAGCGCCTCTTCTGGTTGCAACAAAGTACTGCAGTCTATTTGGCCTCATTGCTTCATAACATGACTTAAGACTTTGCGTATATTTAGTGATTTATTCATATAGTGCACTTATAATGCATTTTGTACAGATGTCCTGAAAATGTATTCTGTCTATGAGGATTAGAATTGGCAGCGTGAGAATCTCCCACTGGTCCTGTTCCAATAGGCCAACATTTGATTCGCTATAATACCTAATACATATTAATTTAATTTTTTTAAATTTAACATTTCCAGCATAATGACAGAGATTCTCAAGCTGAGCAAGCTATTTAAACGGTCCCGAGTGAGGCAGCAACTGTCACCTTGAGTGTATTGCCACAAAATATTTTTTCTTACATAATCAACTTTTCCAGCGGATGATGTTCAACAATAAAGACCTAATTTCTCCAAAGTCTGATTGATGCCAGCGGGTTTAAATCGACTGACTAAATTAACCATTAGCCATTGATTTATGCTGATTTTAATGTAAATTAGAATGGCACTCAGAGTCCAAACCATTGCCAAGGCCTAATTTGGATCAGCACCAGAATCCTGGAAGCAAATCATGGTCAAAAGTTAATACATTGGTCCTTGACTCTGCACACCAAATTTCATCCGCATAAAGATCATTATTTCTGGAATCATTGCCCATTATGGCAAATAATTCCTGATCATTTTCCTTTGGATTACTTTGGGGGGAAAGTGTATTATTATTATTATTATTATTATTATTATTATTATTATTATTATTATTATTACAATGGACAAAATTACAAATATACGTTATTGTTTTTCCACTCAAATATCATGGTTGTTTCATGGTTGAATGTGGCCCATTAAAAAAAACAAACAACGTATACTCAATCAAATTGTACGTATTCTTAGCCTAAATTAAGCATTTTCAAGCATAACAATCATAAAATATATGTAACTTGTTTTGGGTGCCTTTAAGAGACGTGCCTGGGAAGTGATGTGTGTGATAGCGTGAATTGTGGCTGACAGCAGCTCCTGTGTGTATGTTTAACTGTAAATGTGTTCTCATCGTGGCTCTCTTCTTAAACACAAGCAGCGCCATTAACACTATTGTTATACAGTAGCCATTAGGTTCAAGGGATTGCTGTATTATCTATATGTTACTAAAATGCAGACATATTTCGACATATGTTACATCATTGTACGGTGTTGTAAAAGCAAGTTATTTTCTTTCACTATTTGGGACTACATTGCTATTGTAGAAGTTGTCAATGATCACACAATTTCAACATTTTTAAACTGTATTAATCAATAAGAGCAATGTTTGGCTCCAGTGCTGGACTCTTAGCAGCAATGAGCCAAAAATGAAAGTACACAGAGTCTGTATTGCCCCTCTAGAAAGTGAAACTTAAGCTTGTGTGCCTGGAAAGTGAAAGTTCATTCATTCCACTTTTTCCTTTGGGCAGGAGGCGGGGTACACCCTGGACTGGTCGCCAGCCAATCACAGGGCACATATAGACAAACAACCATTCACACTCACATTCATACCTATGGACAATTTGGAGTCACCAATTAACCTAGCATGTTTTTGGAATGTGGGAGGAAACTGGAGTACCCGGAGAAAACCCACACTTGCACGGGGAGAACATGCAAACTCCACACAGAGATGGCCGAGGGTGGAATTGAACACTGGTCTCCTAGCTGTGAGGTCTGCGCACTAACCACTCGCCCTCCGTGCCACCCGAAAGTGAAAGTTAAGTTTGTGTAATAGTGATGGTCCCAAACTGGTTCTAACCGGGTCTGTTTACTATCCTCTCCTCTCTGTACTTTTCAATTGGTTGTCCGTGATCTGCAACTGCAGTTGTGTTGCGTGAGTGTGTGTGTATGTCAAGAGGGCTTTCTATGACAATCTATTAGACTTGATTGACACTGATTAGATTGACAGTGACAGTGTCAATATAAAAATATGCGCTATACAGCATTTACTTATGGCATTTGCATTTTAATACTTTACTTGTATTCTACATCCTAGTCTTGAAACTCTATGCCCCAATTAGCAGTGTCAAATGACAATAAATGCTGGAATTTGTCTTTTTCGCCACGTGGTGAAAATTGTTGGTTATTTATTGCTGAAAATGGTAAAAGTTCCTGTCAAGACACTGTTCATGTCTTAGAAAAACTTGACAGTAATAATTTTCCAATGTGCATTTTTGCCGCTCCAAGCCGTCACTATTACAGCTATTTTCAGGGACGTTGACCCGAAGAGGAGCGTCTATCGCTGGTGTTGACATCTTTTTTACTGAATGCCATTTTTTGCCTTGCCTCTAAATCATTATTGTCTTAAGAGGCAGGCTAGGGAATAGTCATTTGCATACTGCTGTGTTGTTTTTCATTCATTCATTCATTTTCTACCGCTTATCCTCACGAGGGTTGTGGGGGATGCTGGAGCCTATCCCAGCTGTCTTCGGACAAGAGGCGGGGTACACCCTGG
This sequence comes from Doryrhamphus excisus, assembly GCF_030265055.1. Classification (NCBI taxonomy): domain Eukaryota; kingdom Metazoa; phylum Chordata; class Actinopteri; order Syngnathiformes; family Syngnathidae; genus Doryrhamphus; species Doryrhamphus excisus. Next base: position 8,258,065 of record NC_080471.1, read on the forward strand.
ACTGGTGGCCAGCCAATCACAGGGCACATACAGACAAACAACCATTCACACTCACATTCATACCTATGGACAATTTGGAGTGGCCAATTAGCCTAGCATGTTTTTGGAATGTGGGAGGAAACCGGAGTACCCGGAGAAAACCCACGCATGCACGGGGAGAACATGCAAACTCCACACAGAGATGGCCGAGGGTGGGATTGAACCCAGGCCTCCTAGCTGTGAGGTCTGCGCGCTAACCACTCGACCGCCGTGCAGCCCTGTGTTGTTTTTTTTTTTCATTTTAAATTTGAATTTGTAAGTACATTTGAGAGCGGGGGTAGGTAACCTGTGGCTCGGGAGACAGATGTGGCTTTTTGGTGACTGCATCTGGCTTTACAACATTTCTTAACACAATAAAATTATAAATATTTATAAAAAAAATCTTACATTATAAAGTAAAAAATTACAGACATTACAGTGTTAAAAATAATGCTGAAAATGGAAGTATGTCATATGGAAGCCATATGTCATACGACATATGAACATTGTGCATAAAGTGGTAACGGCTCACTAAGGAAACACACCTATAACAGATAGATGGATGGATAGATGGATGGATGGATGGATAGATAGATAGACTTTCTTTATTGTCATTGCACAATAACACAGCAGTGAAATTGCCAACAAAATGTCGTTGCCTGGCTCCCGTATAATAATAAATAATAAATAATATTAATGTGGAGAATAAATAGATGACATCAAATATGAACAACAATGTACAGTGTAAACAGTAATTTGTACAAATAATTTAAATAATTTAGAATAAATAATAATAATAATAAAGTTTTGGTTGTGCGTGTGGGCAGGTGGAGGGGATTATTTGGCATTGAGCAGTCTGATGGCCAGGGGGAAGTAGCTGTCTCTAAACCTGGTTGTTCTACAGCGGATGCTGCAGAGCCTTCTCCCCGACGCCAGGCGAGAAAACAGTCCATGCTGGGGGTGTGTGGGGTCAGAGTAGTATAACACTGCAGACTTGGGTTTTTATGATAATGCAGGTCCTTCAAGTCTGATATGTGATGACATTAAATGTATAAAATCATTCAGGGTTCAATTCACCACCTCACCATCTGCACCGCCACTTCCCCCTGTCTCCAAAATGTTCTGAAAGGTTCTGAATGTGTTTTCTATATCCTCAATGGAAGAATAACTATGCACATGACGAAGAAGCTGGGATGGTCTTTAGTCAAGATGGTGCATGATATGCTGCTTGACACTGTGACTTAGAACTGAAACTCCTCCGTTTAAATAATTTGTATTATTTATTAAAACTACAGAAACTGATGTACTGTACACTAGATGCAGTGATAGAATCTATGCATACATTACATTTATATGTAGCTTCCTATATCCAATTCACATTAAAACGAGCATGCAGTGCTGACCCCATAGATCCAAAAAGCTCAGAGGCACAGCAAAGCTCCTTCAGCATCTTCCAGCAAGCAATTAGCAAACAATAACAATGCCATGTGGCGTGTAATTAGTGATGGGGATCAACCTCTTCCCCGCTCATTACGCCGTCCTGACCTCAACAAGTACCAAGAAAGTCAATTTAGTGAGGGAGGGTGGGGAAAAAAAAGAGGAAGCAATAATTCCAGAAAAAAAAGCTGTGTAAAAGCTATCAGAGCTGAAGAGGCGCCGACTGGCATGGCTGCTCATAAGAATGATAAAATTAGCGCAAATGGCCGCCGTATCCCTGGATGGTCATGTTTACATCGACTGGCTGTTGCGTAATGAAGCATTTTAAAGTGTACTATTGTTTCCCACTTAAATCCACTTTGACTAATATGAAAGAAACTTTGGCTGACGTTATTTTCCTTGGTGAAAGACACAGCCACACAAAACTTATTTTCACATTAAAATTGAAAGCATAATTTCTTGTCAGGTACCAAAAAGTTTTTTCACATTGTCATAATGGAGTATTTTGTGTAGAATCTTGAGGTAAGAGATTAATTTAATACAGTTTGGAATGAGGCTGTAACATGACAAAATGTAGAAAAAGTGAAGCGCTGTGAATACTTTCCGGATGCACTGTATATCACTATATTGACACTTACTATGGTACCCATTATGTCATTGGATGCTCATATCACCTTGTACTTCAGTACGAAGTACATTATTAAAAAAAAAAAAAACTTAAACTGTATTATGGAAAGCAGGAAGTGAACAAATGTAAGAGTTACTGATTGTAAAAGTACCAGATGGAGGGGTAGGATTTAATAAGCTTTGCTTCTTCCTACTCCTTTTGGACATGTGGAACTGGGAACTGATTATGGGATGCACTCAATTGTAATCTGATTAATGAAATAAAACGATTACCATTACAATTACATTTCCTTGGTCAATTATGAGAACAATAAACATTCAATTCATTGATTTTTATTGTTACATTTTGTTGGAGAATATCTAACTGTTCTGAACTCCTGTTTCCATGCCAGTATTGTATTTTGTAGAATAATGCTGCATAGGAGTAGAGTAATGTTTATTTGATTATCACTCCCTTGTTATATCGTGTTTTTTCAAAGAATAATTAATGAATTGAATATTGCTGCTTGTGTTTGACCCTAGCTTATTATTAGAACAAAACATGTTGAAAAATTCAAAGTTATATATATTATTCTGATCACGAGGCATCAGTAATGTTATGAGGTGTGACCTTAGATTACATTACCTTTCATACTGCATGGGGATTTTACCAGCAAAGCCCAAAGCAGCTCATTCAATATTATAAAAATGACAAAGAAAGAAGCAACAAATGAAAATAAATTGTATTAAAAATACTTGTTTTTGTCATGGTTTCTTACTCACTATTTGTTTCTCCCACAGCATTATTCCTCTCCACTATGACATCCATCACAATTACATGCACATGCTTCAATAAATTGTAGTCTTGAAAACTACCTTGTAAATAGTGTGTACATCTCTGAGATCAAACAAAAAGAAGGTTTTAGGGCGGAGGAACTACAAAAAAGTCTCGAACATGTGAGGATCTTATCGCCATTTTGCAATGCTCTCAAGTGTGGCGATGTTGGTGGTTATTCAGCCAAGTGGAATAGGTCTTACAGGCGGATTAAAGCCAACCTTAAAGCTAAATTAACATGAGTCCTCTTTTGAATGGACGAGTGCAAGTCTGCAAAGGAGCTCAGCTCACGTCCATCAGGCTGGCTTTTTAATTGAAAAGCCGGGCAGACCACCCCCCCCTCCTGTTTCCACACAGACACTCAGTCATAATTAAACTTGCCTCCCTGACAGGGAGGATGAGATTAAAAAGTCTGCGGGACAAACTTTCAGCAAAGGCCAGTTTTTGAGACAAAAAAGTCTGATCTTTCTCTCTGACAGATTCATCAGATGATGTGGTGTCCTGCAGCGGTATCATCATCGCTTTATGGACTTGTAACCCTGATTTGACTGATTACACATATTTAATCGTTGACAAAACATGCATTAATTAGGTTATGTAGTACAATAACTTCTACTGTATATACAGTCGGCCCCTGCCACATTGTGGCTAAAATGTTGCAGGTTCGCTCTGTAACTGGATAATGCTACCTTGCACGCTGCTCTCGAGGAACAGAAAGCAGAGGAAAATATCACTGAGCAAATGAAAAATACAATTAATGAGAAGATTGAGAAGGGGCTCCAAATTACACCCTGGACAAAATGTCAGGACAGTTCAGAACAGCGAACTAGATGAAATGAATGTTGCTTCAACAAAGCAACAAATTGCCAAATTCCTACAATCAAAAGGAGACCAAAACACACTCAAAACACCACACTGACCATTATTGCTAAGTCCACCAATAGGAATTGATAACCGCACTGCCGAAATAGGGAAAGAAACTGCAAGGTGTAAACGTCTACATGAATGAGCATTTAACAAATTGTCGAGAAAGCAAGAGACTTGAGGAAGCAGGGATACATACAAAGTACTTAGAGCACCAACACCAAAATCCACATCAAGCTAAACGAAGGACCCACAGAGACAAGAGCGCTTGTTGTCAAATATATTAACGATTTGGATAAATAAAGATCACATCACTATGACAACAAGTAAAATGGAAGATTAAACCCACAAAGAAAGAACACTGGAATTGGAAGGATTACATTTAATAACGTTCAATTCCACCCTCGGCCATCTCTGTGTGGAGTTTGCGTGGGTTTTCTCCGGGTACTCCGGTTTCCTCCCACATTCCAAAAACATGCTAGGTTAATTGGCCACTCCAAATTGTCCATAGGTATGAATGTGAGTGTGAATGGTTGTTTGTCTATATGTGCCCTGTGATTGGCTGGCCACCAGTCCAGGGTGTACCTCTCCTCTCGCCCGAGGACAGCTGGGATAGGCTCCAGCACCCCCACGATCCTCGTGAGGAAAAAGCGGAAGAAAATGAATGAATGAATGAATACATTCAATAACATTACAACCGGCTGAGTGGTTAGCACGCAGACCTCACAGCTAGGAGACCCAAGTTCAATTCCACCCTTGGTCTGTGTGGAGTGTGCATGTTCTCCCCGTGGATTTTTTCCGGGTACTCTGGTTTCCTCCCACATTCCAAAAACAGTGAGTGTGAGTGTGAATGGTTGTTTGTCTATATGTGCCCTTTGATTGGCTGGCAACCAGTCTCGCCCGAAGACAGCTGGGATAGGCTCCAGCACCCCAGCCAGCCACCCTAGTGAGGATAAGCGGTAGAAAATGAATGAACGAATGAACATCACGACCACCTTGCAAGGGCCTGCTCAACAAGAAGTACTGGAATTAGGAACCCATTTATCTACATTCAATGACACTCATAGTGCAACATGCAAGACCTGGAAGTGGAAACCTTTCCATACATGCCATGGCTGAGTTTGAGTGGAAAAGGTTCTCCTCTCATTCCGTGTGGAAGTGGTGAGTTTTTAATATGAATAATAATGTTAAATATTCTCTATATGTGCCCTGTGATTGGCTGGCGACCATTCCAGGGTGTACCCCACCTCTTGCCCGAAGACAGCTGGGATAGGCTCCAGCACCCCCGCGACCCTGGTGAGGAAAAGCGGTCGAAAATTAATGAATGAACCCACATAATGTTAAATATACAATGTTAAATATGTAAAAAATCTGTAATTTGTAAGTCATAAACTGTTTTTTTCTATGCTCTAACTACAAAAACTTTCATATTATTAATATTGAATCTTATACTTTGTGGAAATTCACTCAGGCCTGCAGCCAATTAACTACAGTAAAGGAGGGATTGCTGTATAAGGCATTCAAAGATGTTGCAATGAGTTGTAGTATTTTACACTGGTCAAAAGGTCAGTAATGCTACAATAATATTCTGAGACACACAAGCACCAGATTTGACTACCGGAACAACAGGCTTTTATTGCAGGTTTGAATGGTCTCACAACAGGAACAATAGTCCCTAACACGGGCCACTGTTATGGCTGTAACACTTGCCAAGCTAAAAACTCAAGCACATTTACAGCAAAACATACAAGGATGAGTATAATTTATGTTTTATATGTCCTATATTCAGTTATTATGTCTGCTTTATTGGGTCTGTTCTGGAACCAAGTAACCGCAATAAACAAGGGATCACTGCCTACAGCCACAGTTAAGCTCTAAAACGGGGACGTCTACATTTTTATCGACTTTTTAAGAGTTTATGGGTGTCTCTATTATTTGAGTTTTTTTCACACTTTGCGGGCTGAAAAAACAACTAGGTATGCATGGTATTTGTTTTGATTTTAACACATGAAATGAAATGAAATGAAATATATTAATCTTCTATGGATATCTTGACCTACATTAGAGATAAAATATGCTCACGCTGTGACCGTCATCTTATTTGTATATGCAAACGTATACAAATAAAGTTAGGGTTTATTAATGAACCGGTAAAAAAAACAAGTTTAGTTTTTTTATGTGGTCCTGTGGGAAAGAAAGTTTGGATGTTCGTCCTTCTCATTTTGCACCACCATACTTCGTTGTTGTTGTGGATCTTTGTGGCTTTGACCTTCCTGAAAGAGTGAACTCCTCACCCGCTGTAAAAGCCTCATGGGAAATCAAAGTGCTTGTACTTGATTGGCGATGGTAGAGTTCATGTAAACAAGCAGGAAGGCTCCCCATGGGAGGTCACAACCATAACTTACTTCCTGTTCGCCTAGCAGGGTCCTTAAATAGTCATTCAGATAAAAGCCTGCAGGGTTGTTGTTTTTTTTAATACAGTATGTGACAGGAGAGAGCGACATAGCGTGGCAAAGTGTGCTTGTCCATCACACCGTGTCTTACTTCAATTGGCCAATTAATGCAAGCAATCTGGCCTTATGGAAGCACATGAAAATAGTGCATGGAACATCTCCCTCTGAGGGTCTATAAGGCCGACTCTCTCGCAATCTGCTCTCACTGGAGAAACTTCCAAAAAGTAAATTTCATGTGCTCTTCATAAGAGGTGTTTTATTGCTTGGAGAATGGCAGGAAAATCACCTCAAACTAGATGAATTTTTGAGCTTTTTAAAGGGGACCTATTATGCTTTTTCCACTTTTCTGACCTATGAATGTAGTTAGAATGTTGTATTCTTGTGTTAAACGATGCCAAAGTTTCAGATAATGAGGTTTGCATATTTGGAAGTGAGCCCTGAAAAGTTTGGGATGGCTCAAAATGCTCAGTTTCACAAGGCGTAGGTAAAACTGCCCCTTTGTGATGTCACAGAGGAGCGGACTTCCTTATAAGGGTGTGGCTGTAAGCCAGATAGGCTCTTTGCCCTCACCCAACCTCTGCTCCTCTGTTTACGTTGCTAGCAATGGCTTGTACGGGAAAGACACATTTTAGTACAATTCCTAACGATGCCACCGTCAGGCACAAGTGGTTGGAGTTCCTCATTCATCCTGTTTCAAGAAATGCATTTTAATCTGTCAATGCCATTTCACACATGGGCCAGTATGCAGCTGGACTAGCCGACAAACTTGCTGAAGCCTGATGCCTTTCCAACATTACTTGGTCGTGTGGAAGAGTCAGAAGAGTAAGCAGTAAGTAACAATTTACCAGTGTCCTGTGTTTATTTTGTGTAAGTCATGGAGCAAAAGCTCCTGTCTGTGTAGCATTATAGAGTGTGCATAAATGGAGCGGGGGTTGCTAATAGCATTTTCCCACCAAAATTGGTGTTTTTTTACACACTGGTAGTCCTGCAAAACACATTGGACGTTACTGATGCTGGAGAAAATATTTTCTTGAGAAAGTTCAGACTGCCCCGTCTCTACTTCCGGCTGTATGTAAGGAACATTTTTAAAAGATAAATCCCTGTTTATTACCAACTACAATACCATTCATTAACTCCTATAAAGTTAGCAGCACAAACCGGAAGTCTTTATATGCACCAACCACAGCAGAGTGGCCAAAATCACAGTTTATTATCAACTCCTATAACATTTATCTACTCCTAGAAAGTTTGCGGCACAAACCGGAACTCTTTATATACACTAGGAAGTGTGACCAACCACAGCGGAGTGGTTGTGCCTGGAGGCGGGCCATGGGTCGAATACATTAAAACAGACCGTTTTCATGGGAAGCACAAAATCCAAAGGGATACAGCTGAATAGATGCAGATTCTGGAAGAACTAGAACACTTTCTGTGCTGTGCTGTGTGTAACTGCTCTATAGGAGTCCAAAACTCAATACAAAGGGCCAAAAAATGAGTGTAATAAGTTCAATGATGAATTCTTCTCACAAATTCTCACAGATTCTATTTATAAAAACTATGCTGATAGAAGTCTTTCACCTCCTTGTTGGACATTCTAGTTTAATTTGTTGGTCTAAGATGGTTCTATTCATGTGTCATTATGTTGAATTATTGCAGAAATAAAAGTTCCCCTTGGGTCTACCTGCCTGATTAATTGCTTGCTTTCCCTTGAAGGTAACTTAATGAATTCAAAAACTAATGTTGTGATTTGACCAACAACGACAAAATAATAGAAACGATAAAGAAAGGCTGACAATATATTTTAATACTCATACCACGTTTGTATGTGCGATTGTTGATCTTTTATCATCTCTTATTGCTAGTCTCATTTGTTTATGTTGTTTATGTGTTATCACAATATTTAGTCGGTTGTTGGCTTCAGTTTTCTATTTCAATCACAATGGATCAGCCCCAAAGTCAGCTGGGATAGGCTCCAGCATACCCCCCGTGACCGTAGTGAGGATAAGCGGCATCGAGGATGGATGGATCTATCGATCGATCATTCCTATCTTTACCCCAAGATTGGACATGATGCCGTCCTGTTTGTCCATTATCCCCCCCAGCCACAGAATCGAACACGGTACAGTCCTGTTTGTCCATTAAGTCATCCTTCAGAAACCAGTATGGAGCCACCAACAAACGGTTGCACAATGGCGCTTTGCCATTTTTTTTCTGTATTATTTGATGGTCATTTCTATTATTTCATAATGGAACATTCCCCATTGCCCCAGAATCAACAATATAATAGTCCAGTTTGTCCATCACTTTGTCTAATGTATTAATGGCCGTCTGTAATAGTAACAGTTCAATCTGAGCAGAAGTCAGCAGAAACGAGTTCTGCTTTATTTACCACCGTGATCCCCATCAGCCGCCGTCCCATAATGAGTTGACTTGTGCCAGATGTCTTTTGAGTGCCGCGTGACTCGCAGTAATTGTATCTGACTGGTGTTGCTGAGTGACACCCAAGTGTGACTCCGCCCTGAGGCTCCCAAAACCACCTCAGGTGTTTTGCTCCGATGGCCCCCACTTTCAACCCAATGCACAGCATGTCATTAATGTGTTTTCTTCACATTACATCAAAGGAGCTTGAGTCATTTTAGGTGAAACGTAATTGGCTTTAAAAAAAAAGGCACAAGTTGCTGCGCAGTGGTGTTGCGTGTCCTATCATCATTTATCAAAGACACAGCGAGTCATACATATTTATACTGTCAGATGACATTTATGCTTTGTAAATACTCCGAGGACTTCTGACTAAATGGGAAGAGAACGTCCAAGTAAATTAGTGTACAAAGCATCTTCCTTATTAGAGGCCACGTGCACTCATGCCCCCCACTCATGCCTTGCATAATTACAAGTACTTCTTAGGTAGAAAACTTCAAGAACAACTCATCCATGTGGACAAGCTACTGCTTTGTTGTTTTGTTCAGTTTATATCAAAGTCGGCAGTTGGTCAAAATGTCCAATGTGGTTTAATCAACAAAACTAGAAATAACATAATAAAGCCACAACCTGGTTTTAAACGCCCTGGTTTTTGTATGATTGTTTTTGGTGAATATGTTCACCAAAATTTTGCATTGGTGCATACTGCATCAAGAAATTGCAGAATTTTGCCCTTTGGTACATTGACAGCATTGCTTGTTTATTCAGGGATGTTGGATTACACACCCAACACCAAATCTTGAGATACTTAGTTTACACAATACAATGGTGGTGTCCTGTAAGGCACAATTATTTGGCAAACAACACAAATGTTGTGAATCATTTGAAAGCTGAAAAGATCATTTTTGCCATATACAGTATGATCAATAAGTGTACCATCCCACATTGCACCAATACCTCTGGCCCTTCCCATTAGTGGTGAGCCCATTGGAGGGTGCTGAGCCAAGATTTACCATACTGATTCTCAATTTCACTGGAGGTTTCAGTCATCTCCAATTGTCCATAATGTATGAATGTCAGAGTGTGTGTTTGTCAATGTGTGCTGTAAAAATCCTCCCCCTGAGGACTCTAAGTGGGTTTCAAATAGAGGATAAGGGAATCTTAAAGAACCAAATTATATCAGAGAACCAGATTGTTTATTCCTGACAACAATACCTAATACAGACGTCCGGGCTTATCTGCAGTCCCTGTATGCCTACAAGTAAGCGGGTCTTATTACAGCGCAGCTGCAAAAAAGCACCCTTCCTTTCCCTGCCCGGCCTTTTATACACTCGAGGCTGGAGTCCTGGACCAATCAGCTTTCGCCACTACCCTTGCTTGAACCGCTTTCATGGTGTTTCTCCTTTAGTTTGTTCGCTGGGGCATCAAGGCATCTTTCCTTTGGGCATCAAGGTATCTTTCCTTTGCAGGGGCATCAAGGCGTCTGGAACATTCTGCTTTTCCTTTGTTGCAAAGCAAGCTGTCATATGCGTACTCGATGTTTCCACCTTAACTTAATTAAGTATCTTTTGTCTATTTGTGAGACTATGTGTTTGTTTTAGCTTTTATCTTTAGCTAGCAAAATTGAGCAAATACCTCCAGTGCTCTGCGATTGGCTAGCGACCAGTCCAGGCTGTACCTTGCCTCTCACCCGAAGTCAGCTGGGATAGGCTCCGGCATATCCCTACAACTTTAATGAGGATAAGCAGCATAGAAAATGGATGGCATAGAAAATGGATGGATGGGTTTCAGTCATAGCACACCCTCCTCCTCCACGTAACAAGTAAAGGTTCATTCATAAAGTCTGTAAGCAACGACAAAAACATTTTTTTTAGTTTGAGCATAATTTGCTCTGTCATAATGTAAATATGTATTAATTATTCATGTAATTTGCTCTGTCATAACAATAATATGCATTAATTATTCATGCACCTAACCCATTTGTTGCAATAATTGCAGTTTATTATTGTGTAGTAGTGCTTAACGTATTTACAAGGTAGAGCAGGTTTTCCAGAAACCGGAGGGTTGGCGGTGTGAACCCAGCTTCCCAGTCGCTGCAGTTGTATCCATGGGCAAAACACTTGGTCCACCTAGCTTCCAGTGCTGCCCACACTGCTGCATAAATGTGAATGAATGATTGGTGGTTGTCGAAGGGGCCATTGGTGCGAATTGGAAGCCACATTTCAGTCAGCCTACCCAAGGGCATCTGTGGATAGAGATATAGGTTACCACCACCAGTGACTGACTGGAGTGAATGAATAACGCGTTCTCAAGGTAAAGAAGTTGGGTGTCTCAAATGGCGCTATATAAATCCACTGAAACCCCATTTTTTTTAACTTTCGAAACAAATTAATAATGAAAACAGAGGGTTTCCAGTATTTATTAAATGGGATGATTTTTTTTCTCACCGATCCCCCTCATGACCAAGCAAGTATAGAAACTGGATGGATGGACAGAATGGTTTTTGCTTAATAAAGCTCCCATTATATGTAATAATTGAAGCCTTTGGAAAAAGTGACAGATATATGTTACAGATTATTCCATTTAATTAAAAAAAATCATCAAAAGAATGACTAATATTTTACTCAAAGCAGGTGGACCTCATTCAGTATGGTGTATAATTACGATGTGATTTATATTACATTTATTATGTAGCTGGCACAAAGGAATAGGAAAGTCTTTTTATGTGCAAAATGACACAAGGCTTGATGATGGTAAAATATACACTACATGTCATTAATTAAACATTATTTTTATAAGGGGGACTTACAGATCAAGGTTGGTATTCAAAGAGAAACGACAGAAAATTGTTCAAGTGAAGTATTCTAACTCTATTAATTATATAATTATAAATCTTTTCGATATGTACAAGAGGAAAGACCACTACAAATGCTATAAATGTGCACTTAATTCGGCTTTGCTAACTTTGTGCTTCTTATTGCTTTTTGAGCTCACAGCAAAAATGTGGATTACCACTTTAATATACAGTGTAAACATGAAAACATGATTCTATGTTTATATTTTTGTTTTCCCAACTCCCTCTAAGTGCATTTGCAGGTTATTCTCAGCTAAACTCCTGGGTGCCCCGCTTTAAGAAAGATCCTCTTATTTTAGCAAAGCTGTCATCTTTTGGGGCCTTTTTAAGGACAAGCCTAAAAACGAGTTCAACCGTGAGCTAAAAAGTCGTAGAAGTGGATCAATTTGTTCCCAAGCCATTAAAAAAAACCCAAAACATATCACCATTAACGTTGGTACTGAAAGTCAATTATTTTAGTCACAAAACATTGGATTTTTTTCCACTATATGGTACCTGCTCTACTCATTATTGGCTGCTTTCCTGTATTTTTCCAGGTACTAGTAGTTACTATTAGTAGTATTACTATTTCCATTACCTACATGGATAGAAAAAACACATATAGTATCATTAGCTGACCCTGTTGGCAGATGTGGGAGCAAGTCAGTGTTTTCAAAGTCTCAGGTAAGCCTCAAGTCTTTAATATCAAGTCTCAAGTAAAGAGATGCAAGTTCAAACAAGTCAGGTCCAGTCCAAAGTCGTCAGCTTGGAATTGTGGAGTCCTTACAAGTCATAAGCACTGTGTAGTGTCGCTCAAATGAAATGCCAATTTAATGATGTAACTGTCCGTTAAATTTGACAAATACAATAAATGCATTGTATACATTAAAATAACACCAACGTAACTAGACTAAGCATTCTGGATTTAGTCACTCTTTGTAGACGAGTATCCGTTATGGATTTGAGCAAGATTGGTTGAAAAACCACACAGCTAGGAGACCCGGTTTTGATTCCCCGCTCAGGCATCTCTGTGTGGAGTTTGCATGTTCTCCTTTTCTCCGGGTTCTCCGGTTTCCTCCCACATTCCAAAAACATGCTAGGTTAATTGATGACTCCAAATTGTCCATAGGCAAACATAAAATAAGGAGTGTAAAGGTGACTATGGGGTGTTATTTCACGTCTACAGGGCTCTAATAATGGTAAAACCCATATTTACGAAGTCAAACAGGTTTTCTATGTTCTAACTATGAAAATATTTTGTTTATTAATATTGAATTCTGGGCTGCACGGAGGACGAGTGGTTAGCACGCAGGCCTCACAGCTAGGAGACATGAGTTCAATTCCAACCTCGGCCATCTCTGTATGGAGGTTGCATGTTCTTCACGTGCATGCGTGGGTTTTCTGCGGGTACTCCGGTTTTGAATGTGAGTGTTAATGGTTGTTTGTCTATATGTGCCCTGTGATTGGCTGGCGACCAGTCCTGGGTGTACTCTGCCTCTCACCCGAAGACAGCCGGGATAGGCTCCAGCAAGTCCGTGGCCCTTGTGAGGAGCGGTACAGAAATGGATGGTTGGTTGAAAAACATGGCCGTCATCACAAGGTTTTTGCAGGGGCACAGAAGGGACTTCACAACTAATTGTCCGTAGGTTATTGACCATTTGTCTAATGATTATATCGGTACTACAGTAAAGTGTTTCTATTTAGCCTTTCTTCCTGTTTCTTTGGACCAGTCAAGTGGTCAATGATCACGCAAAAGATTTTCAAATTGCATTAAAAAAAGAGCTATATATTTTGTTGTAGTACTGGACCCTATCATTAATGAAGAAGATTGAAGAAGAGTGTATGAGTGAGGGTCGAGTGGTTAGCATGCAGACCTCACAGCTAGGAGGACCAGGGTTCAATCCCACCCTCGGCCATCTCTGTGTGGAGTTTGCATGTTCTCCCCGTGCATGCGTGGGTTTTCTCCAGGTACTCCGGCTTCCTCCCACATTCCGAAAACATGCTAGGTTAATTGGCCACTCCAAATTGTCCATAGGTATGAATGTGAGTGTGAATGGTTGTTTGTCTATATGTGCCCTGTGATTGGCTGGCGACCAGTCCAGGGTGTACCCCGCCTCTCGCCCGAAGACAGCTGGGATAGGCTCCAGCACCCCCCGTGACCCTCGTGAGGAAAAGCGGTAGAAAATGAATGAATGAATGAATGAGTGAGAACATTGCATTTATTGTGTGTCTCACAATATTTTTCCGTCAATCATATGCTTTATACTGTATATATTGTGCCACTCTGATAGTGCTATGTAGAGTGGAAATGCACTGATGTACCAAAGCGGCACAATGGGAAGTGCATTTTTTTGCAATCCAAAGCAAAGGTTTGCGGATTCTGTTGTATAGTTTGATCACGCAGGTTTTTTTAAGATTGAAGTCATGTTATATTATCTTAGTTTTTGTGTGGATGGAAAAGATCCTGACTGCTTCAGGTGTGTTAGCCCCTTGATCATGCTTGTATTGCAAGAGATTGAATCAGGTCAGTCTGCTACCGCATTAATGTAAGCAAGGTACGAACTCAGCCTCTTGAACTCTGCCTCACCCAAAAAACAACCATAAACTTCTTTGTTTGCTGACTCTAAATGCAGACTTCATCGTCATCCAGCCCGACACACACAAAGTATCGCAACGTTTAACGGCCGGAGGATCAGCGGCTGGCCCGGCTTTGAAGTTTTACGTTTTCTTTACCTGCTATAAAAGGCGTCTTATCGCCAGTGATAATGTTAGAAGTGCTGGAGTAGCAGCAGCAGCCACTTTCTGGCTAATCCCCTGAACCCTGCCAAAAGCAAGGCCACAGGAGCGTCATTACTCTTTCATGTGGCGGCCCGTGACACCTTAGAAAAAAGTGTCAAAGCGTGTGTTTCCATCAAATATTAAAACCATCGAGTCATAACTGCGTTGCTTCCGTCGTATTTCTTGAAAGTTTGTCCCTGAGCTGATCGTTCTCCAACTCATATTTCCGTATTGTTTGGAAGTTCCACAGCGCGGATAGGAAGCCTTCTAGGATGATGGAGAGATATTGCTTCTATTTATTTTCTCTTCAGCATCGTAAAGGTTGCATGCCGAGGCTTATGGTGCTGTGTTATCTTGGAAATGTGTTTTGGGATTATCAGATCATGTTGGCCTGTATTGTTTTCACCTTGTGTGCGTGTGGGTGTTCCATCATGGCTGTTGAATGTTGGATGGCTCGTTGCTGTGTAACGGGCACCACCAAAAGGACGTGAAGACACAAGAGCGAGATGCTATCAGAGGTAGTTGGGATCCAAAATGGTGGCCTCTGGTTGAAATAGATTTGTTGTCAACACAGTTGCATAACCGACCATGCAAATTTGCAAACAAATATGCAAGCTAACGTTACACTTAGTGTCAGTTGGTGTAACAATTTTACAGACGCTATTTTTGAACATATCAATTCCAAATGAGAGACCAAGACGTGTGAGATGATCAAACGTCTGGTTTTTACTGTTTGAAGTAATCAATGACAAATTTGACAAGCATGCTGTTAGTAGGTAGCCTTTAGTACTTAGCTCTTAGCTGTTAGTAGTTAGCACTTAGTAGTTAGATCTTAGCTGTTTGTAGTTAGTCGTTAGTAGTTAGCTCTTAGCTGTTCGTAGTTAGCACTTAGCACTTAGCACTTAGTAGTTAGCTCTTAGCTGTTAGTTGTTAGCCGTTAGTACTTCGATCTTAGCTGTTCATAGTTAGCACTTAGTAGTTAGCTCTTAGCTGTTAGTAGTTAGCACTTAGTAGTAAGATCTTAGCTGTTTGTAGTTAGCCGTTAGAAGTTAGATCTTAGCTGTTCGTAGTTAGCACTTAGCACTTAGTAGTTAGCTCTTAGCTGTTAGTTGTTAGCCGTTAGTACTTCGATCTTAGCTGTTCATAGTTAGCACTTAGTAGTTAGCTCTTAGCTGTTAGTAGTTAGCTCTTAGCTGTTAGTAGTTAGCACTTAGTAGGTAGAGCTTAGCTGTTAGTAGTTAGCTCTTAGCTGTTAGTAGTTAGCTCTTAACTGTTAGTAGTTAGCACTTAGTAGTTAGATCTTAGCTGTTAGTAGTTAGCCATTAGTAGTTAGATTTTAGCTGTTCGTAGTTAGCACTTAATAGTTAGCTCTTAGCTGTTAGTTGTTAGCCGTTATTAGGTAGATCTTAGCTGTTCGTAGTTAGCACTTAGTAGTTAGCTCTTAGCTGTTAGTAGTTAGCTCTTAGCTGTTAGTAGTTATCACTTAGTAGTTAGCGCTTACCTGTTAGTAGTTAGCCATTAGTAGTTAGCTCTTAGCTGTTAGTTGTTAGCCGTTACTAGTTAGAACTTAGCTGTTCGTAGTTAGCACTTAGTCGTTAGCTCTTAGCTGTTAGTTGTTAGCCATTAGTGGTTAGATCTTAGCTGCTCGTAGTTAGCACTTAGTAGTTAACTCTTAGCTGTTAGTATTTAGCCGTTAGTAGTTAGATCTTAGCTGTTAGTAGTCAGCACTTAGTAGT
Organism: Doryrhamphus excisus; assembly: GCF_030265055.1. NCBI lineage: Eukaryota > Metazoa > Chordata > Actinopteri > Syngnathiformes > Syngnathidae > Doryrhamphus > Doryrhamphus excisus. The sequence goes on from NC_080471.1 coordinate 8,274,043, forward strand.
TAGTTCTTAGCTGTTAGTAGTTCACCATTATTAGTTAGTTCTTCGCTGTTAGTAGTTAGCCCTTAGTTAGCGCTTAGCTGTTCGTAGTTTGCACTTAGTAGTTAGATCTTAGCTGTTAGTAGTTAGCTCTTATCTGTTCGTAGTTAGTCGTTAGTAGTTAGCTCTTAGCAGTTAGTAGTTAGCACTTAGTAGTTAGCTCTTAACTGTTAGTAGCTAGCACTTAGTAGTTAGCTCTTAGCTGTTAATGGTTAGCACTTAACAGTTAGCTCTTGGGGAGCCCGGCGTGGTGTAGTGGTTAGTGTTCTGAATTGTGGTGTGGACACCTCGGGTTTGAATCTCCACTCGTAAGCATCATGGTATTCGTCAGGAAGGGCATCGGGAATTTAAAAAGCTGAAGCCAAAAATCAGTATGCAGATCAAAAAAAGATCCGCTGTGGCTACTCACGAAAAAGCCGAAAGAAACAAACAAAAAATGCATGTTATCACTTTCCCATAAAAGCAATATATTTAGACATTTCACCAGAAAAACAAAAAATATATATTTTTTGCTGCTTTGTATTGAATTTATTTTTTGTGTCATATAATTTGTGTTAAACAGATGCATAAAAAATGATTATGTTAAATACATATTTATTGTTTGTTTAACCAATCCCCCTCTACAATATCATCAGCAATTGATGCTGTAGTTTTTGCTAACTGACAAAGTTATGCCACGAGTCACAAAAATGTTAACACACACCATATTTTTTATAGTTTATAAAACAAATCTCATTCAGTTTAACACCTAATTCTGAAGAATGGACCTTTCAAATAGACATTATGGAGCATAAACATGAACAGCCAAGTTGAAAATTTGTTCATATAAAAAATTATATTTTAACAAAAATATTTGATAACCAAAGGGTTGACAGTCTATGTCACCATCACACACAAAAACAAAGAATAATTTTTTGATGGTAATGGTGTGTGTGGTGAGTGCATGTGATTGTTTGCAGCCTTTCACAATCGTTCTTTTTTCATCTCAAAATGAATACAAATGATGCACTTTGTAGGTGTAATGTTTTAGTCTTAATCAAATCCTATTAGTGAGCACCGCTGCTACCGCAGACGTCGACATCAGAGATGATGAAGCTGAAGAACCCTGCTCACACCTGAGTCATCTGCCAGATGCCACGCAAAATTCTCTGTGTTTGTGTGTGACATGCGGCAGACGAACGAGTTCCCGATCTGCCGCCACGCGCTTTGTGAAGCATGACAAAAGGTTCCATGCGGGGGAAGGGAAGCATTGCGCATCACTCGAGTTGTCAGTGAAGTTCAAAGCAGGTTCAGGAGATGAGTCACACTGCACACTTTTGACGGCAGTTCTCGCCGCGGAGAAACACTCCCAGACTCTTGCATCCTGCAGACACGTCCTGTCTCCTGACAACGGCACGTTAACACTGAAGGAACCTCCAACCTGAAGAGTTGTCTTCTGATCTCCAACAGATGGGAGATGTTTGCTTTTTGATGTTTACAGAAGGAAAACTTGTGGCAGGAGAAGATGAAAGGCCAGTTTTTTTTTGTTGGACGGTGAACACCTCCACAATATTCCATCCGCTTTAAAGGGCAACTGCACATTTTTTAAAATTTTGCCCATCATTCACAATCCTTATGTGAAATATGAACACTTCTTTCTGTCCCTTTTCTGTGCATTATAAAGCAAGACAACAAGTTAATATGAGCTAGCTAACAATGCACATCATTGGGACACAGCTACTTTGGCGCTTAAAAACTTCATGATCATAGCATGTGTAGTCGAAATAGGCTTGTCCCAATGGTGTGCAATGTTATAGCAAGATCATATTAACCTTTTTTCTGGTGTTATAATGTACAGAAAAGTGAAAGAAATATGTGTTTATATTGTGAATGATGGGCAAAAATCCAAAAGAAGTGCAGTTCCCCTTTAAATCACAATTTGGCTTGTCAAGGTTCCTACTGGTTACACTTTGTCTGTATACATCACAAAGAGCCAGTGCTATTGATTTGGAATGATAGCCAACTCAACAAGGCTGAAGTCGCTGAAGTCAAAGTTTAGATTCAGTCCTCTGCTAGACTCAAGTTTCAACTGATCTTCATCACTCTGTTGTTCTAAAGCAGGGTTCTCAAACTCAATTTACCTGGGGGCCACTGGAGCTAGGGTCTGGGTGAGACTGGGCGCATCAGGTTTTCCAAAAAAAAACAAACAAAAAAAACGCATTTATTAAAAACAGAAAAATGAATAAACTTTGCTTTGGTTCCAATTTTCTACAAGAAAAGCTCTGATAAAACATTCCACTGTTCTCAAATATCTTACTTTTTATTTTTCTACACAAAATGAGAAGAAAAATAAATAAACAAATCAAGAATAAAGAAAATCAATCAATCAGTAATTAAATTTAGTAATTAAATTAAAATTAACAAAGCATTATTAGAGCCCTGTAGACATGACAAAACACGCCTATAGTCACATTTATACTTTATACTATTAGCGACTTAAACGGTAGCCTTCAAGTTATTTCCTTTAAACTTAAAAAGCCAAAAACTTACCACTTCCACACGGATAAGGAGGATAACTATTAAAAGTTATTTAACATGAACATTAATCAAACGTAATATTTTTTTCTGGGTACATGATACCATACAGCATCCATATCAAACTTGCGCGGGCCGCACTAACGTTCAAACTCAAACTAGTGTCTTGCGGGCCGCATTTGGCTCGTGGGCCACGTGTTTGAGACCCCTGTTCTAAAGCATGACAAGAACTCTTTTTAATTTGAACAGGATGATGGGAACACAATGTTCAGAGCTATCACAAGTCAAAGATGAGATAAAAGTATGCTAACATTAATGGTCCATTAAGGTATGAAGGCATGGACCCCTATTGATTTTAAGCACTCAGGTAAAATTCATTTTGAGGGCTGTCCAGTGATGGATGTCTGATATATCTGAGGTCAAAGATGAGATTAAAGTAAGTTTTTTTGTTGTTATTTTTTCATGATTTTAGCATGGGCCCCTGTTGAGTTTGAGCATTCATAATCAGAACTCAGTTGATATTGAGGACTGCCCAATGATAGATGTTTTTATCTCAAAAATGAGATAAAGTCGGTTTTTCTAACACATTGTTCATTGTTCAGTGACATGTTAACTTTGAGATTAAAAACTCAGATTTTGAGGGCTGTCCAAGGTATCAGCGGTCAAAATATGTTTGTCAACCAAAGCTAACACATTGTTGGTTGGCATGGTTTCCACTGACTTTGATATTGAAAAGCGAGAAATCAGTCAATTTTAGGGGATGTCCTGGGTATCTGAGCTCAAAGATAAGATTAAAGCATGTTTTTAATCTTCAAACACAAACACATTCTTGAGTGGCACTTGATTATGATTTTGAGATTGAAAAGTAAGAGACCATGCCATGTGAGGGTTGTCTGATGATGGACATTTGAGATATCAGAGGTCAAGTTCGAAGTGTGTGGTCAATATTCAAGCATGAGTTGCCCGTCAGCCTGTTGTAAAATAGCTCAAATAGTACCACTTACCTGCAACGATAAATCACATTTTTTGGTTGGTATTCTTGTTTAAATCACACTTACATTTAAAACACTTTTTGGCAGTGTGTCACACAGTTAAATCCTAATTCTCGATTGAATTTTCCTTCCTCACAGTATAATCTCTACTGATTTAAATGCATTTGAAGAGTAAAATTGTTGTTTTTGACTCCAACTTAAAACCCAAAGACACACAAGTAGCATCTCCTCTTGCGTGAGTCATTGCACCTCCACAGCTAGCTAAAATATGACAATGACAAAGCGCTTCAAAAACGATCCATGCCAGCGCTGGGCTGCATTTTTGTTGCGGTGGTATTCCGCCGGATGGATGATGGATGCGGGATCAGGCGGGGTCATGAATCTTGTCGACTCCTCTGCTCTTGCTGGAAGATCTGACGTTGAAGGCTGGAATGTTAAACGTGCATTAAAAATCCCAAACAGCGGCATAAAACCCCTTGTGAGGTTTGGAGAGCGCCCGGGTCAAACGCCATGTGATTTGATGGACGAGATTACATTTGCAAAGATAATCAAGCTCACTTTTTGATTGACACTGTCAGAGGACACAGGGAGGCGGCTTGAGCGTTGATTACACTTTGGAGGTGTGCCGTCTTGTCAGAGTGTGTGTAGCCTTTCTGGAAGGTGCCGTTGCTGTAATTAGCAGATGTGGGTGCCTCTTGTAGTTACACGGCTTTAGTTTCCTGCATGAGAGCAGCCCCCCGCCCTGCTTGGCACCTTGTCATTGATGCAGAGGCTGACAGCTCAGAGGATGGAGGTTTGGAGGCAGAGGTTCTTAGAGGTGCTGGAAGTACTTGTGTATGTTTGTCAGTTTTCTTCTTGGCACATTAAATCAGTTACTAGGGTTGTGACGGAACGCCATAATCACGGTTTGGTACGTTTTGGTTTTAAGGCCAAAGTTTGGTTCATTTTGAGTACAACAAAATACATTTTAATAAAACTTTGCACGCATATTTGGCTTTGACTTGCCTAAACTCACTTTGCGGAAAGAATATCGGGATATATATCGTATATAGATATTCAACCTAAATATGTGGGGATATGACTTTTCGTCCATATCACCCAGCCCTAGTTTTTGTGTGAAAATTTTCAAATTAAATGTGAAATTTTAAAGTTTACTGGACTAATACTTAACATGTAGAGACGCTGTCAAATGTGCCTTGCGATTGGCTGCGATCGACCCTGCCTTTTGCCCAAAGTGAGCCATTCTGTTATTCATTCCCATATCCCAGCTGTCTTTGGCCGAGAGGCGGGGTACAGCCTGGACTGGTGCCTAGACTCCAGCCAATCACAGGGCACATACAGACAAACAACCATTCACACTCACATTCATACCTATGGACAATTTGGAGTCACCAATTAACCTAGCATGTTTTTGGAATGTGGGAGGAAACCGGAGTACCCGGAGAAAACCCACGCATGCACGGGGAGAACATGCAAACTCCACACAGAGATGGCCGAGCTGTGACGTCTGCGCGCTAACCACTCGACCGCCGTGCCACCCCTTTCTGTTATTATGTCTACTAAATTTAATGTCTAGAGGGCTCGAATAATGTAAAGAAAATGCATTTAGAAGGTCATAAACATGTTTTCAAAGCTCTCACTACAAAAATCTATCCATTTTGTTACACATACCCAGGCCCGGGTCATGGGGACAGCAGTCTTAGCAGGCCCGGTCTCTGGCCATGTCTTCCAGGTCCATCAGGTGGACACCAAGGCATTCTTGTTTTTGTCCTAGGTCTGTCCCAGGACCTCCTCCCAGCTTGGCATGCTAGTAACACCTCACCAGGGGCCTCTAGGAGGAGCCTGAACTAGAAGCCGGAGCCATCTCAACTGTCTTCTCTCAATGTCAAGGAGCACCTCCAAGCTCCTCCCGGATGGTCAAGGTCCCTTCCTATCCTAATGAAAAACATTTAGGCAGCAGGAAGGAGACAGTGCAGCAAGTTGTTCCTTGCTCTGTGGGTGTGAATGATTACTTTGTGCATTAAGAGTGTTTCATCTTGAAGATTTCATATATATTACTGAATCCCTGCATGGCCTCAGTGGTGAAAACCTGTCACTGTGAGGGGAGATTCACATGAAAATGAGGCTTGTTGGTTGTATGTATTTTTGTAGGGCTGCATAGCGTCGAGTGGTTAGCACGCAGGCCTCACAGCTGGGAGACGTGAGTTCAATTCCACCCTCGGCCATCTCTGTGTGGAGTTTGCATGTTCTTCCCGTGCATGCGTGGGTTTTCTCCGGGTACTCCGGTTTCCTCCCACATTCCAAAAACATGCTAGGTTAATTGGTTAATTTTTATATTTCTTATTATATTCATTCATTTTAAATGGTTGATTTTTACATTTTCAGACACTATAAAGAAGGGGGTAGTGGTTCTTCAAGTGGCTCAAGTGGAGTTGGGACACCATGGAAAGATTCCAGTCAAATAATGGACACTTCATACTCAACAACCAGGATCAAACCTAGCAAACTGCTGCCGGTGCTGCACTTGTAAATCACAGTAAACATACTCAAAGTATAATTTCCCCTTCAATTTGGTATAAAATGTATATGCAGACTTAAACCATAGCCATACTGTACAAAAAAAGTGATATGTAGGATAATTTATCTATTTATCAGTGCTCATGTCATACTTTATCCTAATGTCACCATGCAAAATACAAATTTTTGACCCAGAATTACTGTATTTTCCGGACTTTGAACTTGCACTTTTTTCATAGGTTGGCTGTTCCTGCGACTTATACTCCAGAGCGACTTATAAATGAAAAAAAAAATGTTTATGTTACATCAACACTGGACACCTTTCCTGTTCATGTTTATTTTTAGTGTAGCTGAATAAACATTGTGTTAGCATATCTTACACCTATTACTATGGTACACATAATGGCATTGTATGGTCATATTACCTCGTACTTCGGTACAAGGTACATTATTAAAAAAACGAACAAAAAACAAACAAACCTTAAACTGTATTATGGAAAGCAGCAAGTGAACAAATGTAACAGTTACTGATTGTAAAAGTACCAGATGGAGGGGTAGGATTTAATAAGCTTTGCTTCTTCCTACTCCTTTTGGACATGTGGAACTGTGAACTGATTATGGGATGCACTCAATTGTAATCTCATGCATGTTCAAATGAAATAAAACCATTACCATTAACATATTAGCCTGTTCCCGATTATTTTATTGTTAGAACTTGCCTTCCAAGAGAACGTAATGTCTGTTTTAGTCAAGTATTTTGTAAAATAAATTACCTGCAAAAAATGCAACTTATACTCCAGTGCGACTTATGTATGTTTTTTATCTACCTAATTATGCATTTTTGGCCTTGTGCGACTTATACTCCGGAGCGACTTATAGTCCAGAAAATACGGTACTATAAAATGAATGAACCATTGAATTATCTTCAATATTTCAAGTTAATTAACATAATAATGTGTATGTTTTTTAAGTGTGCAGGAGTTGGGGGTACATGTCTTCAGGTGAAATGTCTGAAGGGTATGTGAGTATAAAAAGTTTGGGAACCACTGCCTCAGCGTGAGTCCAGCCAACTAAGGGAGAAAACTCTTGTTCTTGAAAAGCCCTTGACCATAGGTAAGGGTAGGAACATAGATTGACTCATAAATTGAGTGCCAAAGACGGTCTGGTGCACCGGCTGGTTACTGCATTCGCTGCGCTGATCCACCTATGAATCTCCCGCTCGAACCTTCCCTCACTCGTAAACAAGACCCCAAGATACTCTAAGTCCATCTGGGGAAAGACCTTACTTCCAATCTGAAGGGTGCAATCTACAAAACTACTGTATTCGATTTTATAGAGAAGGATTTCCATCACTGTCGGATCTGGTACGTGATGAACGTGGCATTACGGTATGTCCATTTTTATAGTATTATCCCTTGAAAAGATACACGGTCATACAAATACTTGCTGAAATGTGAGAGATGTATTCACCTTTGCATATTTTTGTTGGCAAAATACCAGTGCAATATTCATTTCAGATGTTTCAATCCTGGACTTGTGTGTAGCATCACACATATTTTAAAAAATAACCTAATCCGAATTTTGTTGTTTGGTTTCATAGAAGTCCAGTAAATTCTTCTGTCTTTGCATTGGATTAGCATTGCATTTCCAGTGTCGCAGTTGCATTCCATTGTGTAATTGTGCGTTGTGTCACTCAGGACTCCAGCGTTGCATGGCAGCTGTTAATCATCATCACGGCTGAATATGGACCACCAGGTGTGAGACATCTTATCTGTCCCACCAACCTCCTCCACAGCATGAATATGGAGATTCACATTTAATTATCAGCCATTGTGCTGGAGTTCCCGGGAAGACAGCTCGGTTGGATTTGAGTCTGGGGAAAAGACAAGAGCCAAACACCTGACAAACAAGTGCTTGATTTTTCTGGAAAAGTTCAAGGCGAAGCACAAAGTCAAAAAGGAGCTCACTCCATGGGCTGCATGATGTCGGGACTCAAAGATAATGGATATCCTAAACAGTCATGACAGACTCCTGGTACTTGTTGTCATGCTGTGGGTAACGCACTGCAGTGTTTGCTTCATCAAGCTGCCGTGGAGCTAAATTGTTCTTTAAGTGTGATGATGAACATCTCAGCTTAACTTTGCTGACTGCTAATTAAACAAGGCACAGCCACTGTGCTTGTTGATGTTTGAGAACGTCTGGGTTTGTTCAAGTAGACCGCACCATGCTATTGTTATCTCCACAAAGCATGTTTGTGGACTTTGGCAAGGCGATCGCAAACACCGTGTGTGCGATGTGTTTGTGTATGTGTGTGTTTGTGTTGTTGGCTATAGAATACAATAAAAACTCCACAAGAAGAACTTAACTTGAACATAAAATACATATTTAAGCATGAACTGTAAAAATAAATGCACCTTGAAAGGTACAATGAACCACCGCTGCAGCAGGCTTAGAGGAAGAAAAACTCGGCTTCACTTTAGAGTTTGCTTGGACCTCGCTGGACCTTGGCTGAGCAGCTACACACAATAACCCGCACAGAAAACTTTTTAGATTTAGCAGAATCTGCATCTATTCTCGCTGTATTTTCTTAGACTTGTGCCCACTTCTGGGCCCGCCCACTCCACTGTGATTGGTCACATGCCCAAAGTGTTTACAAATAAATACATAAATGAATAAAGTCTTTGGAAAGCTAATTGAAAAGTGTTTAGGAGCTACTGGCAGCTCATGATACTGCCTGAAGACCCCTGACTTTACCCCTGAGCCCTGATGGTGATAAGAATATCACTCGACAATTTCAATGAAGCAGTTTCCATAGAGTGAAATTTACGGAAACCAGATTGAAATGCCTTATGGATATTACTTTGGTCAAGATAAAAAGACAGCTACTCAGATCTTAGACAAAAACGGGAGCTTGGAAATAGGCCTGAAGTTATTGGGGTAAACCAGGGTCAACCCTGCCTTTTTAATGAAGGCTCCACAATAGTGTTTAAATGTTTAAATGTTAAATGTTTTTTCCACAGTTCCTTACTGTCACCACCGTCTGTGCAACTGAAAATAAACAGAATTCTTCACCGACGCTAAGAAGTCACAAGACTGTGGTCAATAACAAGCTTTTTATTGCACACAGTAATGGCTACTGTCGGCCGTAACCATGCCATGAAAAACACCCAACCACAACCTAGGCGCTTCCTCAACAACTCTCCGAAAAACACGCCTCCACCGCTGGTGCATTCACGGCCACCCAAAAGAGTCAGATGCTCCAGAACACAACAACCAACCCCCATACAAAAACCCTTGCCGCGCGAGGTCACACAATGTCCCTGAGGCTTTCTCTATCTCTGAGGCTGGTTCACAGGGGACTCCCACGATTGGGCTTCCAGTCTTGGGAGAACCTGCTGAGGAGCAGGTGAAAAGTCTCGAAATGGGGAAGAACAGGGGAGCCCCTTGGGAAAGGCAAGCATTGGGGTGAGGGTCTCTGTTGCTGGCGGGAAGGTGCCAGACGCCTATGTTGCTTCTGCGGGTTTGGAGGACCACCCGTCTCCCCCTGGGTGACTGTTGAACCCTATATACCACTTCCCTCAGTTTCTCCAAAACCTCACAAACCTGTTCAACTTGGGGACTGTACACCCTAACCAATTCACCGGCTTTAAAGTCTTTTTCCCCCCCTGGCCCTCGTAATTCCTTTACTGCCTTATGCCCACTTTCTACAACTGGTTGCAAGCAAAAGCGTGTGTGAAGTCCATCTGGTCCTGGAGCCTCCTGGCGTATTCTGGACCAGGCAAGAGTTTTATCTGGAGGCCTGCCAAAGACCATTTCTCTGGCGTCCACAGCTCTCGTCTCAGCATGAGCAAGGCAGGTGTACAGGATGTGGACTCCTGCACAGCTGACCCGTAGGTCCACAGTCTAGGTGACTGTTGAACCCTATATACCACTTCCCTCAGTTTCTCCAAAACCTCACAAACCTGTTCAACTTAGGGACTGTACACCCTAACCAATTCACCGGCTTTAAAGTCTTTTTCCCCCCCTGGCCCTCGTAATTCCTTTACTGCCTTATGCCCACTTTCTACAACTGGTTGCAAGCAAAAGCGTGTGTGAAGTCCATCTGGTCCTGGAGCCTCCTGGCGTATTCTGGACCAGGCAAGAGTTTTATCTGGAGGCCTGCCAAAGACCATTTCTCTGGCGTCCACAGCTCTCGTCTCAGCATGAGCAAGGCAGGTGTACAGGATGTGGACTCCTGCACAGCTGACCCGTAGGTCCACAGTCTAGGTGACTGTTGAACCCTATATACCACTTCCCTCAGTTTCTCCAAAACCTCACAAACCTGTTCAACTTGGGGACTGTACACCCTAACCAATTCACCGGCTTTAAAGTCTTTTTCCCCCCCTGGCCCTCGTAATTCCTTTACTGCCTTATGCCCACTTTCTACAACTGGTTGCAAGCAAAAGCGTGTGTGAAGTCCATCTGGTCCTGGAGCCTCCTGGCGTATTCTGGACCAGGCAAGAGTTTTATCTGGAGGCCTGCCAAAGACCATTTCTCTGGCGTCCACAGCTCTCGTCTCAGCATGAGCAAGGCAGGTGTACAGGATGTGGACTCCTGCACAGCTGACCCGTAGGTCCACAAAGCAAGGGGGACGTGCATGTCCCAGTCCCGCTTATGCTCTGCTGTGAGAATGGCAAGTTTCTTTGCGATGGCTCTGTTGAACCGCTCAAGTAACCCATCACTCTGGGGATGTAAGAGCGTCCACATCTTCTGTATTCCCATTTGCTCACACATTGCAGAGATTACAGCCAATTCAAAGTTCCTCCCTTGTTCGCTGTGAATGACCACAGCTGCCCCGAACAAAGCATCCCCTCCACCAGATCATCCGCAACAGTCCTAGCTCCCTGGACTGGGATGGCAGATTGCTCAGGCCACTTGGTGAAGTAATCCATGATGCCATTGTCTGTGCAGGGAAATGGGCCCATTATGTCCACCGCCACCCTCTCCATCGGGGCCCCCAATGCGAGCTGCTGGAGTTTGGTGCAAGACTGACCTGGGGGACCTTTGTGCGCCGTGCAGAGATCACGTCAACAACGTCTCCTGAGCTGCCCCAATAGAAACCTTGCCGTAGTCGACAAAGCATTTTTGACAAGTGTCCTGCCCCAATAGTCCTATGGGAGGATTTCAACACCTGTTGTCTAACAGACTTGGGGACCACCACCTGCCACGTCTCTCTCTGGTGGCCGGCTCTTTCAAGGCTCTCTGAAGTACTCCATCCTTAACCCGCAGAGCCCCAAACTGTGCCAACTCATCCCATGGCGGATTCTGTCCTGACTCCAACCACTGCAACACTGGACGCAGATCACCATCAGGTGTGTTTACCATTTGAATCCCCATACACACAGGGCCATCCCCATCATGCATGGGGCCTTGTTCCTCCCCACACAATTCTTTCTCCCTGGCTTCTCTCTTTTAACAGTAACGGCAGCCACCGATAGCACAAGGGTGCCGTGACATAGTGTCTGCATTAGCGTTCAGAACCCCAGCTCTGTACTACGCATTGAAAACATATGGTGCCAGTTCTTCAAGCCAACATGCAATCTGTCCTTCTCATGTCCTTCTCTCTAAAGGACATGAGCCACTGGAGTGAAGCGTGGCCAGTTTGGTCTATGAAGGCAAGACCACACAAGTAATATTTTAAGTGACTTATTGCTCTCACAATTGCTGGACCTTCTCTCTGCATGACGCAGTAGCGCTGCTCCATCTTGTTGAAAGTCTTAATGAAGTAAGCCACCACTTTCCCCCAACCTGGTACAAAACCGCCCCCATCCGAATGCCACTGGCGTCTGTGTCCAGGGGGTCCGGGGAAACAAGGACAGGAGGTTCCTTCAAGGCCTCCTTCAAAGTGTTGAAGGCCTGTTCTCACGCATGTGTTCAGGAAAAATCTGTCTTTCCATTAGAGGAGAAAGAGGGACGCAAGCCCAAGGAAGTTCTTCAGCTCTCCCAAATTGGTGGGGGTTGGCCAGTCTCTCACTGCCCCAACTTTGTCCTGCTGGGTGCTGACACCCTGTCCTCCGGTCCTGTGACCAAAAAACTCTGGCTCCCTCGTCAGGAAGCAGCACTTGTCGGGGTTGATCTTCAGGCCAGCCGCTGACACTCTCTGCAGCACCCAACATAAAGTATGACATCCCTCTCAATATGTTGCAGTATGAACCTTGCAATCTCAAACTTGTTTCATAATTCACGGCGCATATTTTTTTTCAAGACAGCCGGTACGACCATGCATCAGTCACTGAGGGTGTTTTTTTTTTTTTTTTTACGTCTGCTTATGGTGGTTTGGCTGGTGATCTAAAGTCAATTTGAAAACTGCTTGTAGTACTGAACGTGGTGGTTTTGACTGACAGGCTGACTATTATTATTATTATATTCATTGCCATGTTTGCATGAATCACCAACTTCACACAGCTAATTAAAAATAATGAAAGAATAGAGTCTCAAGGATGACATACATTTAAGACTTAAAATAATATTCAAATATAAGTCCTGCCAAATTCTGGGTAAACCACACCCACATTTGGTTATGCCCCGCCCATTCTGAGTAAGGATATGGATACAGATAATTAAGATGTGTGAACAGATACAGATACAGATAGTGGTGTACTCGCTCATCCCTAATAACAGCATTATTAAGAAGAATAACTGCAGAGACTTACTATGTTGGTCTTGCCATTGTTTAAGTTATTTCAGAACTAAGTGATAGAAGTTAATTATTTCAACAAAAGTGGGCAGGTGCATAAATTTGGGCACCCCAACAAAAAAATTAACTCAATATTTTGTAGATTCTCCTTGTGTAGAAATAAATGCTTCCTATAGCTTCCAATGAGGCTCTGGATTCTGGTTGAAGGTATTTTTTAGACCATTCTTCTTTCCAAAACATCTCCAGTCGAGTCAGGTTTGATGGTTTCCGAGCATGGACAGCCCAGGGATTGAGATGGCCATTCCAGAATGCTGTACGTACTTGTTCCTCTGCATGAATGCCTTAGTAGAATTGGAGCAGTGTTGTTGTTGGAAGTATCCAACCCCAATGCAACTTCAACTTTGTCATTGATTCTTGAGCATTGTTGGCAATAATCTGCTGATTGACTACTAACTGGAATCCATGTCACCTTCAACTTCAACAGGATTTCCAGTATCTGCACTGGCCACACAGCCCCCCAGCATGATGGAACCACCACCAAATGTTACTGTGGGTAACAAGTCTTTGTCTTGGAATGCTGTGTTCTTCATCCACCATGCACACCGTCCCTTGGTATGTCCAAATAACTCAATTTTAGTTTTATCAGTCCATAGCACCTTATTCCAAAATGAAGCTGGCTTGTCCAAATAGGCTTTAGCATACCTCAAGAGACTGTTTGTGGCATGTGTGCATGACTTCTTCCACTTGATTTTCCCATACAGCATCCCCTTGTGCAAAGTGTGCTGAATAGCTGAATGGTGCACAGTGACCCCATCAGCACCAAGATCATGTTGTAGGTCTTTGGAGGTAGGTCACCATCCTTCGCTTCTGCTTATCTGAGATTTTTCTTGGCCTGCCATTCCGGGCCTTAACTAGAACTTTGCCTGTGGTTTTCCGTTTCATCACTATGTTCCTCAGAGTGGAACCTGACAGATGAAATTTCCGTGCTAGATTTTTGTATCCTTCCCTTAGATGATTTCTCATGATTGGCTTCACTTGTGTATGCAGGTCAAAGGTCAATGAGCTTACCAAACATATTTGTGTTCCAATAATTAGCATTAAAGGTATTCAAATCAATAAAACTAATTTTTGCACCTGCATACTTTTCTTTAAATAATTATTACACTTTCCGTAAATCCTATGAACTTAATTTCACTTCTCATCTATCACTGTGTTTGTTTGCTATATGATGTATTTAAGTGAAATTGCTGAACCAAACAACCAGTGATTGAAAAGGAAAATCTTGAAAATGACCAGGGATGAAGTAGCAATACTGTAATACTGAACCTGAAGTTATCCTTCATCATAGAGTTCCCTGGAGTAGCCCACCTTGAGAAGATCAGTAATCAGTGTTGCGTTTGGGGAAATTTACACCTGCGCTGATAAACACTGACTAGCGTTAGCGTGTTGGTGCCAGTAGCCATAAAATCAAGAGTCTATTTCATCACAATGCTGCCATCTAAGTCTTTCCCTTAGCCTTAGCGCTGTCGCTTCTGAACCACAGCCACTAACGTTTAGGGTCATCCCGCAAGGCCCCTCATAAATTACTCCAGCGTTACCCATTTTTTTGGCGCCTGCTTGATAACACTCATTACGGCTCAACAACCTGGAAGGCAAAGCTTCACTATGGAGCCTTATTGTCCTCGGGCCACGCTCATCCAAGGCGCCCCCCCACTCCGTAGCATCATACCTCCTCTTCTAAAAGCCATAAAGCCATGCCCTCCATCCCCGCCCCGCAAGTAAGCTACGAGACGAAAGTCACAAGCGGTGATTATTTGATATTCTAAAGTGAGTTACGCCCTCCAATGTCCTCCTTGACACGGAGGAATCATTCCCGAGCGCTGAAGGGGACGCAGCCAGGATGTGTGGCGCTTTATGAGGCTCCTCAATCACAGTGTGCGCTCAAACCTAGGCACCAATAGCACTCTATATCTGGAAAAAAAAATAAAAAAAGCATCTGCAGCGACCATTCCCAATTAAAAGTCCATCCATGGGTGATGGCTATGTGAGTATTCAGCGGCGTTAAATGGCGCTTGTGGATGAAGCACCTTTGTATGGCGGCGTAAACACTTCTCTTCAAACACTTAGGCCAGAGTTGGGAGATGTTCAACACAGGGGATGAGCCATTTCATCAGCCAAATAGAGCGAGAGAGCCCTAGGAGGCCATTCACACTAGTGCTGGAGCTTGTTAAAGCCCTGTGTGCTTCACTTCAAATGGCTTTAGAACAGCTTGTGGATGTGAGCGGGCCAATAGGGCAACATCCAAATACACTCTGGGAAGTTCACCTCGGGCTCTGCGATTCGCCGAGCGTCCCACTCAAAGCTACCCAAGATAGCCCATTGATTTTATGCATGGAGTTGTTTCCATTGAGGAATGGGAAAACAACACAGAAAGCACTTTTATCTCAAGGCTTTGCAATACTCAAAACTTCAATGGAAATAGCTATAAGCAGAATAGACAGTGTAACCAGGGATAAACGGGCACTCAAGTAAATAACAGTGTTGGCGATTGGTGATTTTGCTTGTTTTTGATTTTCCCAAAATACAAGCATGGTAGCAAAGCCATGACTGGCATTCAATGTTAGCACAATGGACCGTGTAAGGCTAAAGTCCATTCCACTTTGTTTTTACAGTAAACCTCGGATATATCGGATTCAATTGTTCCCACTGGTTTTGTCCGATATAAGCGAAATCCGTTATATGCGTATACCGGAAAATGTCCGTTTTATGCATATATCGGATTTATATCCGGGATATGCGTAAATCGGATTTTATCCGTTATAAAAAGGCACTTCCTTGACTATGTTTCCAATGTACCTGGACGCGCAGGAAACGCTGCAAACGCTGCAAATGACGTCATATAGCGGCCTGTCACGATTCGGCGAATCGGAGCGCCACGATGCGGCCATCCGATATATGTGAGGGAAATTTAATGGAAATGCATTGGAACGGGACTGGAGATTTTGTCCGAAATAGGCGAAATCCGTTCTGATATATCTGATATAAAAAAATAAAAAATCTGATATATGCAATGAATTTTTATTGGAAATGCATTACAGAAAAATTGGTTCTTTTTTATCTGTTCGTTGTGAGCAAATTTCCGATATATCCGAGTCCGATATATCCGAGGTTTACTGTATTTGGTTTTTAACACATTTTAAATGAAATAAATGAAGGGAATATAATTATTCCATACAGAGTTTGAATAAAAGCCATAATAAAACTGACCCACACTGAATAGGTACAATTTTAGTATAATCTAACCATATTTTGCAACCGATCTTGCTCAAACTTTACACGTACTGTATATGTATATGTACTGTACGTGTGCAAGGTATGGTCCATTCATGCACAAACCTGCCGCCGTCTACGTCCCTGGGTCTCTTATAGCGATCTGTGCAAGTGTCGTTACCCGTGGTTGGCCGAGTCGCGGTTGGTCACGTATCACCCCTGAACGACTCCGCATCCTGGTGCATTGCTGCCATCAGCATGCCAATCGATTCATTTATTCGTGGCATCGTGAAACATTGAATGAATGAAGACATTTGTTTTGGTCTTGAATAGGCCATCCTAACGGTACACATTGCTGTACAGTACAACTGCTGTATAGCTCAAATGCTCACTCACTTTTCAGACATACCACCAAACTACAGAGATTTTACGGAGTGGTCCATGCAGGGAAACGTGTGTAATATCAACATTTTTTTACTATGGGGCAATGAGGCATGACATGGAAAGTCAAAACACACAAATCAATCAAATCAAACCCCATGGCCCTAAAAAAAAAAAAAAAAAAACAATATAAAAAAACAAATATTGCATTTTTAAAGTCCTTCAGTATAATAGTACAGACAACACGACCAGAGTGCAAGTTTTCACCACTTTTCACCCTTTTGTGTGCTGCGGTTCAGAGATAAGAGTTACATTATTCATTTATTATTTACTTATTTATTGTATGTTCTTATTCATTGTTTGTTCTCTTTTATCTTGTATTTTATATTTGTGTTTTTATATCTTCTGTATAGCGACCTTGGGTGTCCTGAAAGGCGCTTTGAAATAAAATGTATTATTATTATTATTATTATTATTATTATTATTATTATTATTATTATTATTATACAAACGTACATACAAACATATGTATGTTTGTGTCTCCTCCTATTGGTTGTATTCAATATGATTTGGAATATAAAATATATAATAAATATATTCTCAATTGTTTATAATCATTAGAGAAATGCTGAGTGAATTATGGATAATTAGTTATTAAATTCTGCCAAAAAATTTTTGTTTGTTTGCAAAATATGTTTGTTTTTTAACACTCTTGCTCAAATTTTGCACACATGTGATTGCCAGTACCTGAAAGTTGAGTACCAAATTTTATGAATCTGATACCATAAAGTTCCATTTGGTGTTTTTATATAGCAGACTTGGGTGTGTGATAGATTTAATTAAAAAAAAAATAATAATAATAATAGCACAAGCACAGGCAACACTGTTTGGGGGTTTTGCAGGAGTCGAGTCGACTGTATAGGCTATGTGAGAGCTGCCATATTCACTCCAACATTACGGCAAGTTCCATTTCTGCTTCTGTGGTTATTGCCACACTTTTTCTCTGTGGTGGCAGCAGAGAAAAAGTATAAAGCCAAAGAAATGGAAAACATACTGCAAATGCTAGACAGTATAATGATGGTTCAAAGTTTTAACTTTAAACACAAAATTCTAGTTTGCCCTCCAAATTGTTCCACTTTTCTGGCGTTTGACATTGAGCCAGCTTCCTTGTCCGAGCTTCTCTGTTTGATTGACTTTTATGTTGGTGCCATTAAAGGCTTACGCTTGTTGGGTTTGTTTATCCTGCATTGTTGGAGTGTGTACATAGAAAAAGTCAACATTTGTTAGACATGAAGCTCCTTCCTCTTTAAAAACATCTGCTCAAAGGTGTTAAGCAATTAACTTTTTAATTGCTATTTGATAAAGTGTGTGTGAGACTGGGTTAGTTAGGTTAGCGTGGCAAAGAAATAGATTTACATGCGTTAGAACGGGGCAGTGCATCGATTGGGGGCGCCACTTGCAGATACCCAGAAAATAACGGTGTCTTACATTTGGATTAATTATTTCTATTATTTATTTATTTGGAAATTGTGCAATGCATTTAGTTTGTGTTACAATGTGCCATTTTTTTCGCTAGCTCCTCATGTTAGCCAATGTGACGGTAGAGCTTCGCGAGGGATATTCCAATCAGGGTTTTATGCTACCAATACCGATCCCGATAATCCAAGTGTGAAATCGGCCGATATCTATACCAAAAGAGATTTTTTTCTTGTGAGAGCTACTTTTACAAAATGAAAGAGTTTTCATTTTGGTAATTTATTATTATTATTTTTATTTTATTATTATTATATATATATGGTAATATAAATAAATAAATAAATATGGTAATATACATGGTAATTCATTGGATGGCACGGTGGACTAGTGGTTAGCGCGCAGACCTCAGACCAGACCAGGGTTCAATTCCACCCTCGGCCATGCGTGGGTTTTCTCCGGGTACTCCGGTTTCCTCCCACATTCCAAAAACATGCTAGGTTAATTGGCCACTCCAAATTGTCCATAGGTATGAATGTGAGTGTGAATGGTTGTTTGTCTATATGTGCCCTGTGATTGGCTGGCTGGCCACCAGTCCAGGGTGTACCCCGCCTCTCGCCCAAAGACAGCTGGGATAGGCTCCTTTTGAGGAAAAGCGGGAGAAAATGAATGAATTAATGAATGGTAATTCATTTATTTTTATAGCTTATTTCAAGGCAAATAAAGCCAATATGCTTGTTTTACCAGAACATTACCAAAATGCTGATAGTTATGACTCACGTTTTGTGAGAGATCATCTGGAGTCCAACGCATACCACTGGAGCTTTAATGGCTGCCTGATGGATGATCGCAAGCCTTCAAAACTTGTTTTGCTTTTTTTTTCACTTTTTTTTTCATCAGCCGATCCTGATTGGTGGCCGTTCGATCGGAGAACCCCTACTCTTAGCCATTCACTGAAGCAAACATTTGAAGGGCTTGGTGTTCTTACCGATTCATCGATCTTTCTTGGTAGTGAATTCACGTTTCCCATGATAATAGAAGGTACCGAATCTCCACTTCCTTGCTTGACATTCATCTTAGCCGCAGCGCTGACAACTTGAAGAATCACACAGATGCGGCATGTAAAAGATGACCTCATCAAACTGCCTCTCAAGCATGTAAACAAATGTGGTTGTCTTGCTACTTCCATTCATCCATTTTCTCAATATGC
Organism: Doryrhamphus excisus; assembly: GCF_030265055.1. Classification (NCBI taxonomy): domain Eukaryota; kingdom Metazoa; phylum Chordata; class Actinopteri; order Syngnathiformes; family Syngnathidae; genus Doryrhamphus; species Doryrhamphus excisus. The sequence continues at coordinate 8,293,112 of NC_080471.1, forward strand.
CTCTTATCCTCACAAATAGGGATGTACAAATTCCCAGAAGTAAGCATGTTGAAGTAGGCCTACATGAAAGTGTGAAACTTTTTTTTTTCTTCCCCGGACTTTTGGATGACTGTGTGAGTATTAAAATTAAAATTAAAATTAAAAAAAGTTTGAGCAAAATTTAAAAATAAAAATAAAAATAAAAATTTATAGTGACGATAAGAGTGATGATTAATTTTTGTGAATAATAATGATATAATAATAATATAAACATAGGCGGCATGGTGCACGCGCAGACCTCACAACTAGGAGACCAGGGTTCAATTCCACCGTTGACCATCTCTATGTGGAGTTTGAATGTTCTCCCCGTGCATGCGTGGGTTTTCTCCGGGTACTCCGGTTTCCTCCCACATTCCAAAAACATGCTAGGTTAATTGGCCACTCCAAATTGTCCATAGGCATGAATGTGAGTGTGAATGGTTGTTTGTCTATATGTGCCCTGTGATTGGCTGGCCACCAGTCCAGGGTGTACCCTGCCCAAAGACAGCTGGGATAGGCTCCAGCACCCCCCGTGACGCTCGTGAGGAAAAAGCGGTAGAAAATGAATGAATGAATGATTTTAAAGCAAAAGCAAAAACCCACGCATGCACGGGGAGAACATGCAAACTCCACAGAGATGTGCCGAGGGTGGAATTGAACCCTGGTCTCCTAGCTGTGAGGTCTGCGCGCTAAACAAAAAAATAAAGACAAAAAAAAACAAAAAAAAGTACAAGAAATGTGAAGCACTTCACTACCAGAACCATTCATTAAAAAAACACCAGTTTGTTATTTAAAAAAATATATATTTGTGAATGTGATTTATCGAATTAATTACCTTAGTTTTCTTTTGCATTTTGATCCATTCGTGTACCCAAAATAAACCGAACAGTGACGACGACGTATCATTCCACACATATTGTGCACGGTATGCACGCTCTTTGTGCCGCTGTCATACCATTGCACTTTCTCACCCAAAGGAGACGCGAACGGACGTGCATGTCATCCTCCAGAAACGACATCATTTGTATTCACTGGCAATACGACGTCCTCTGAAGGAGGCCAATTAATGAAGCTGTCACTCTCTCTCACGGAAGGATGGCCTCCGAAGAGGAGAGCACTCCTGACCTCTGGCACATGCTTGCATAGTTTGAATATTCATGCGGATTTTTTGTTGTAATTTGCAGCCTATAAGTAATTTAAATGTTTTGCAGTCTGGTTCTGCTACAACCAACATGGGCCAATTAATTGCTTTGAATGGGTTTCAACCAACAGATGGCGCCAGTACAAACACAAGTGGAAAAAAATGAAATGTAGTCAACAACAAAACGCAGACAAAAACTTTTGCTTTAACTTTATGGTTCAGCTTGATCCTTCTCTTGGAGGCTGATGACCAGATTTCTAAAACCGTCCTTCTCGGGACCGGCCATTTTGGATGATTTTGACAGATTTTTGAAGGTGCTGATCTCATAAACATCTCAACTTTCATGAGAAAAGAAAATATTATTTCTACCTTTTTCTGTTCAGCAGTAGAACCTTGGTAAGTTTCAGCCAAAATATATTCTCAACAACAAAGAAAAGTGTAACAAAAGGCTTTTTGTGGAGCCATACTTTCCAATTTAGTGAATATAGGAGTTGATAAGAAGTGAATGACCGCATTGCGGAGCTACTCGAAAAGTGATTGGACGCTAATGGCAGCAATTGAGCTCCTGGTTGAGACCCCTGACTTAGCGTGCACGAGCCAGACGTGCAGGCGCTCCCTCCATCTAGCAGCAGCTGCTCTGAGAAGAACACACATGCTAGTTTGTCCACCTTTGAACAAGCGGTGAGTGTCCGTGCACACGTGCACGTCCATCAACAAGTGTCTCTTTGTTGACATCTGCACTCGGTGGTCCTGCCGGCCTCGTCAGCTACAAAGACGCTTTTGATGGTGACTGTGTTCGCTTGACTAAAAAGGCAAAGAGGGACACTTTGATGAATAACTGGGTTTTAACGTCCGACGAGGCCGCAGGACTTTGTGATCGGCGTCCTCTCGCATGAGGGAGCAGCTAACAAATATTCTGTTTGACGCCACGCAACTAGCTAACAGTGTTTTTGATTTGAAGTTTCAAATGAAAGGGGTTTTTTTTTGCCGTGAAACAGAGTTCAGGTGTTCAAACGTACAATCACAGAAACTTGGAACTTTTTCGATGTTGTTTTTTCACACACATAACACATAACACATTTATAGGCCTATACACACACACACACACACACACACACACACACACACACATATATATATATATATATATATATATATATATATATATATATATATATGCCTATCAATATATTAGGACTGTTAATCAAATTAAAATATTTGAAAGTGATTAATTTGATTAATTTGGACCATTGTTAACTCTGAATTAACCCCATTTAATCACAGTTTCTATCTGTAATAAGTAGGGGTAATCTCTTTGTGGTCAACGATTTGATGTGCAACTACAGCGATAAATGCGTCATATTTAATGTAAAGCTATATCAATTTTGGAAATATGGGCCAGGGCTGTCAATCAATTAAAATATTTGAAAGTGATTAATTTGATTAATTTGGACCATTGTTAACTCTGAGTTAAGCCCATTTAATCGCAGTTTCTATCTGTAATAAGTAAGGGACATTTCTTTGTGGTCAACAATTTGATGTGCAACTACAACGATAAATGCATCGTATTTAATGTAAAGCGATATCAATTTTGGAACTACGGGCCATTATTTAAAAGAATACAGTCAGCAAGCAGATTTTTGTATTAGTATTGTTCTTTATTATTAGCATATTAGCGCTTAAACTTGCTCTCAAACATTCAGAAAATACAAGATAATTTGATTTGATTATAATATTTAATCAATGAAAATTTTTAAACAACAACAATGCTTCCACTACTACTTCTACTAACAATATCATTCATTTTCTACCGCTTATCTTCAAGAGGGCTGCAGGGGTGCTGGAGCCTATCCCAGCTGTCTTCGGGCGAGAGGCGGGGTACACCCTGGACTGGTGGCCAGCCAATCACAGGGCACATAGTATAGACAAACAACCATTCACACTCACATTCATACCTATGGACAATTTGGAGAGGCCAATTAACCTAGCATGTTTTTGGAATGTGGGAGGAAACCGGAGTACCTGGAGAAAATGCACGCACGCACCAGGAAAACATGCAAGAAAATTTTAATTCTTCTTTTATTATTATTTGTATTATTTGGTTATTATTATTTTGATGTATTTATTTACAGTATCTACTTTTCTTTTTTCATTAGATTTTTGTATATCTTATTCATGTAAATAACTTTAAAGGGGACCTGTTGCTAATTTTTTGGTCCTTTGTATTGAGTTGTGGACTCCTAGAGAGCAGCTTCAAATGATAACAAGCACCTTTCTAGATCTTTCAGTATCTGCACCTATTCTAGCTGTATTTCCTTGGATTTCCAAAACTGGCCCGGCTGTGGGCCCACCCACTCCGCTGTGATTGGTCACACTCTGTGCTAACAAGGGAAATCTTCACAGTCCAGCAAAGCCAGGGAAGAGCAGGTCTTGTACCGAGGAGCACCCATATAAGGATTCCGGAATAGTTAGCCGGTGTTCCAAAAAAACCAAGCGTTCCGAGCCATCCTAAACTTCTGTCAGGGCTCACTTCCAAATGCTCTAATTGATGGGGGGCAAATAGGGACGCCGTTCTATTGTGACTGAAATACCAAAGAATATAAATTAATTTCTATTGACATTATCATTCAGATTTACACCTTCATCGCCAGGTTCTTCTTCTTCAGGTATTCTTGCACATACACATGCACACATGTGAAAGTGTCTGCTGCGTTGTCTGTCGTGACAAGAACGAGACATGTCCTCAGTTAACACGCCGTGTCCTCATAAGGTCACTTGTGCATGATCCATGAATGCCGGAGCCTCTCTGTGGTTGCAGTGAGGATGAAATACGGACGGCCTCACAGATTAGCGAGCCATGCAGCTCCGTGTATTCTTGTCCTGCTTGCACGTGACAGACTGATGAGGAGGGTCTCCTATGGATGGTTACACAGGCCAGCCGCTGACCGCCCTCCTCTTCGATGGGACCTGGTCAAGCATGAACCTCACTCTGATGCATATGTGCGTGTGTGTGTGTGTGTGTGTGTGTGTGTGTGGACCATAACTGACCACCATGATGTCCTCAAGCGGGCGGAATACTACATGGAATCTAAAAACAAAATCAACAACAGCAAAAATGGACAATTACTGTATTTTCTGGACTATAAGTCGCTCCAGAGTATAAGTCGCACAAAGCCAAAAATGCATAATTAGGTAGAAAAAAACATACATAAGTTGCATTTTTTGCAGGTAATTTATTTTCCAAACTACTTGACCAAAACAGACATTACGTCATCTTGGAAGGCAAGTTCTAACAATAAAAGAATAGAGAACAGGCTGAATAGGTGTAAGATATGCTAACACAATGGTTATTCATTCACTCATTCATTCATTTTCTACCGCTTTTCCTCACGAGGGTCGCGGGGGTGCTGGAGCCTATCCCAGCTGTCTTCAGGCGAGAGGCAAGGCACACCCTGGACTGGTCGCCAGCCAATCACAGGGCACATATAGACAAACAACCATTCACACTCATATTCATAGCTATGGACAATTTGGAGTGGCCAATTAACCTAGCATGTTTTTGGAATGTGGGAGGAAACCGGAGTCCCCGGAGAAAACCCACGCATGCACGGGGAGAACATGCAAACTCCACACAGAGATGGCCGAGGGTGGAATTGAACCCTGGTCTCCTAGCTGTGAGGTCTGCGTGCTAACCACGAGACCGCCCTGCCGCCCCCAATGGTTATTCAGCTACACAAAAAATAAACATGAACACAAAAGGCATCCAGTGTTTATGTAACATAAAGACTTTTTTATTTTATAAGTCGCTCTGGAGTATAAGTTGCAGGAACAGCCAACCTATGAAAAAAAGTGTCTTATAGTCTGGAGAATATGGTAATTACAATTAATTAATGAAGAATTAAGACTGAGGTAAAAAAATTAAGAGAAAAAAAAAATCTAAGGAGAAAAAGTTGAAATTTTGCGGGAATGATGTAATATGAAGAAAAGCATTTTTTTCATTTTAGTAGCATAAACTTTAAATATAAAAGAAAGTCATCATATTATGAGAAAGAAACAAAACAAACAAGTTTGTCATTATGGGAAAATTAGGTTGCTGAAAAAGTATTGTGGAAATATTTATTATACTTTATATTATATTTTATATATATTTTATTACATTTTATATTTTATATTATGGGGAAAAAATAAATGGAAAGAGCTGGAATATATCAAGAAAGGGAATGTCGGACGCTGAAAAAAATGCTGTAATTTTACCAGAGTAACAACCAAAATATTGCAAGAAAAAAAGTCATGTTCATATGAGATTTTTTTTCCACAGGAATAAACTTATGATGTTAAAAGGGTAAAATGATATAATTTTAGAGTTGAAATATGAAATAACTAAAATATATTATGTAAAAGTTGTTAGATTATGAGGAACAACACAAAATAACAAAACACAAAATAAAGTTGTCATTTTTGTAAAATTATGTTGTGCCTCGTTTTTTCGCAGTGAATTGGTTCCAGATGCCAGTCACTGAATTTCCATAAAGTAGGATTCTGTGTTAATAAGTGGAATATTTTCATAGTTAAAGCATAGAAAACATGTTTATGACTTTGTAACTGCACATATTTACTTTTATTAGAGCCATGTAGATATGGAATAATGCTTTCCACGTTACACCTGTTAGCCTCCAATGAATCTATTCTAAACTTAATCGGTTCAAATGCAGTGAGAAGGGAGGACACGGTAATGAGCCAAAAATGTACCACTTCCACATAGAAAGGGAGGATAGCCATTTTTCCATTGAGGTAGGCAGAGTAATAAGAATACAAATAGCGGTGTTGTTCGCAGATTAAGAGATGACAGTCAGATGAAGAGCGTTGAAGGTGAACAAATGAATTCTGGGATGGGGGGGCGGTGACGGCGGTGGCGGCAGTGTTCCTCATCATTCTTCTCCTGAGCTTTCTGCCGGCTCTGTTTCAACATAAATCACCTTAACCTCCCCATCGTGGAGTTCATCCATTTTTAAGGTGCTCTCAGTGCTGTCTTGCAGGCGGATGCATGAAAAAGGAGCGGCGATGACGGCTGAGCCTCTGTGAAGCCTCTCACGCTGTATCACGAGTATTGTGTCACAACTGTACGATCTGTCAACGCTCTCAGCTGTCATGACGGACTGCCGCGGTGCATGCAAATGACGCCAGCAGGGCCAAAGATAATCATCAGGAAGGGTGAGAGGAGAGAAAAAAAGAAGGTATGGAAAATCAACAGTTCAGTGCCTTCATGGAACACTTGAGTGATCTGCAGCTTGACAGGGTGCCCCCACATGTGGAAGAACGCATCTAATAATAAAGACATTTATTATTATGGTTTTTTTTTGGTGGAGGCTCTTAAATTGCACAATACAACCTCACAGCACCATAAAATCTCAATAACTGTACAGGCATGAGGCACAGGCAGTACAGCATCACTGCACCAACGTAAGCAACGCTGGATCGCTCTTCGTCCTTCAAAACCCTCCAGTGGAGATTTAAAAAGACTAAATTTTACATATCATTTCTGTAATACAGGAAAAAAAAAGTTAAAATATGGAAGATTTGTGTGAAACCATTTTAACAGGAAACAAGGAAACATATATATATATATATATATATATATATATATATATATATATATATATATATTAGGGTGCATCAAAAAACACAATTATTGAATTTTGATATGGCTGGGTACTAAAAGTGTTCCAATATATGTATAAACAACACATACAAAATATTTTTCCAATACATGATTATTTAGGGGTGCCACCATACATCTGTTTTTGTGGAATAAAGTGGTGAACAGTTCAATGGTTGCCATGGAGATTTGAGGTCAGCAAAGACTGCAGCTCAAGAACTCTGAGGTAATATTTATGTTTTTGGTGGTATTTATACTCCTATTACATATTACTAGCAAATTTGTGGTTTTGTCTTTGTCATTTGAATGATTTGTAGTCATATTTATAGGTTTTTAATGCTCATTGCCTCTACTGTAGCTAACATTAGCTAGCTACAGTTTGCTAATGACAGTTAGCTAATAGCTGAGCAAGCATAACATCAACAACAGTAATATAGAGTAGACAGTATTGCTGATGCCTCATATTTATTGAGAGTGGTACTGTAGTCCTACATAATCTGATATACACTTGTCCATTTATTATTTTAACAACTAGTTCCTTTCAGACTAGCAGTCACAGCTTGGTCTTTGGTCTGGGCCCCCTTTGATAACCCTATAGAAAATCATGCTGTATAGACGCTCATTGTACTCAACATTTACAGGTCAACTTTTTGGCTTTTAGACTAAAAATTGCACATTTTCCTAAATTTTACAAAAGTTTATGTGTGAGGTGGCACCCCTAAATCTCAATGGATTTCCTTAAAACTTTGCAAAATACATTTTTATGTTCATTCGAAAAAAATGGAATGCCAGCCAAATTGATATTATGAATTTAATTTCCCATTCAAATTTGATGCACCCTAATATATATATTAGGGTGCATCAAATTTGCTAGTAATATGTAATACGAGTATAAATACCAACAAAAACATAAAGATCACCTCAGAGTTCTCCATGGCAATCATTGAACTGTTCGCCACTTTATTCCACAAAAACAGATGTATGGTGGCACCCCTAAATAATCATGTATTGGAAAAATATTTTGTATGTGTTATTTCTACATATATTGGAACACTTTTAGTACCCAGCCATATCAAAATTCAATAATTGTGTTTTTTGATGCACCCATATATATATATATATATATATATATAGCATATATCATGATATTTTTTAGGATGTATCATGATATGACGATATAAATCGATTTAAAATTTAAATTCAGCTGAGTCTTGAATAAAAAGCCAGAAACATTTAGCCATATAACGAAATACACTTGTGCCAATTGTAAAGCACGTGTATCTACTGGTAACAAACTGGCTAACTTTTCAAATGGGATGTCAGCCTCTGCGCACATTGCTACTAAATCTTCAACAAACTGTAATGCCTGTGCTTGTGATGAAGGAAGATGTAGTCACCCATGCATTTCCAACTGCATATGGAAGATATTTTTATGGCACTTTTGTTCACACAGACATGGAAAGCAGTTACGAAAGTGTGTTCTGTGTGTATGGAGCTGCACTTTGGAGACCCGTCATGTATTATTTTTTGGGAGGGTATTCCATTTTCCAGGTTTTCCATTTAAACACTCTTAGTATACACGTGCAAAGGAAATGTAGAACAATGAAATTGTGTATTTACATGCAACTTTCATCAGAAACTCTTCTTCTGTTGCACACAAGCCAAAGAAAAAGCCATGAATGCTAGAATGCAGGACTTGTTGCAGGGTTGAGTTTGTGTACATTTTGTAGCTAAAACTGCCCATACAAAAAGCCAATCAATGTTCATGTGCTTCATTTCAGCCAGCAAATCATTTCCTGCCTGCTGGGTTTGTCTACTTTTATTGACTCATCTTAGACTGACACAGCTGTGTAAGCACATCTTCACCACCACAAGCGCTTTTGGCATCTTCACTGGGATTTTCCTCTTAAATCTTTGCTTTTTAAAATGTTCTACATCAGCCTCACATGCCATACGGTGACATATTACTGTTATGTGCTTATTTACTTTAATGTACGCAGATACTCATACAGCAGTAATAGATCAGCACCAGTGATTGATGGCTGATGTTTTGACGGCGCTATAAAAACTACATAAAAATGGACCCCCACCTCCACGGTTTTTGCCACTTAATCTACGGAAATGCTAATGCATGACCGATCAATACCACGGTATATTTACTGGGGCGCTTTCTGCTGAGGGTGCAACTGAAGGAAACCAAAGCAGTGTGCACTGCAAATACTGTTTATTTTTCTTTATAGCGCGTTGCTTGGATTTAATGCAAATAAAGACTGCTGTAGGTGCTTCATTTTACTTGAATTAACCTTCAAAGACATTGAGATGATTATCCACATCCCTAGTGAGGATAAGTGGCATAGAAAATGGATGGACATACAGCAATTATGATTTACGTATAGGTGGTGTCACCAAATGGCGGGCCGCGGTCTGGATACAGACCCAATGATGGTCCCTTAGCAGTTGATGTTTGCTAAATACAAGGATGAAGAGTCTTGAACCAGTCATGATGTGCTATATATATCACTATATTGACACTTACTATGGTACCCATTATGGCATTGGATGCTCATATCACCTTGTACTTCGGTACAAGGTGCATTATTAAAAAAAAAAAAAACAACAACAAAAAAAAAACCTTCGACTGTATTATGGAAAGCAGGAAGTGAACAAATGTAACAGTTAGTGATTGTAAAAGTACCAGATGGAGGGGTAGGATTTAATAAGCTTTGCTTCTTCCTACTCCTTTTGTGGAACTGTGAACTGATTATGGGATGCAGAAGTGTAATCTGCTGCATGTTCAAATGAAATAAAACCATTACCATTACCATTACCATTTATGGACCTGTGACCATCCATCCTTTTTCTATACCGCTTATTCTCATTAGGGTCACGGGCGGGTGCTGGAGCCTATCACAGCATCACAACATCAGGCAGACCTGTGACCAAATAAAGTGAGTATATAATAACATATATAAAATTATAATATCTACAATCATGCTTGCAGATCCATTGCAGTGGCAGTTTTTACTTCAGTTATTGTATTATGTGACAACAAATACGGTGACATCACTGCTGGAGCCTATCCCAGTTGTCTTTGGGCGAGAGGTGGGGTAAACCCTGGACTGGTCGCCAGCCAATTTTGTTTAATTTTCGTTTGAACAAAACAAAGTGACTATTTTCGCATTATTAACAGCATGTTGCAGCCGCTCCCTACAACAAGCTACAAAAACTGACACAAGTCTCTGGAGGAGTGTTGCATACCAGCTGTTCCTCTAACACTAAGCCCAAAAACCATTTCTACAAGCATTAATCCTACAGATTCTGCTTTGCATTACAAATTGCAAATAGAACAAAAGGCACACCTTTGTCCAAATCTTTGCCCATCTCATGAAAAAGCTTTCTGACTTGTTTTGACTTGAGTGTCTGGTGCCAGCACTCAAAGAGTTACCTGGAACTTCAGTTTGATAGGCACTGGACCCCGAATGTATCACACCCAGTGCACAAAGAGTGTGTTTAAAAACCTCTTGAGGGAAAATCGGTGCTTTAGAGAGACCCAAAATAGCAAGGAACATTGTTAGTAACTGAGCAGCAGTTATTTTTTTAAGTGGAATGGCTTCGGGAAAGCTTGTATTAACACATAGACTGTCAACAAACATATGGCAATGGTAATAGTAATGGTTTTATTTCATTTGAACATGCATCGGATTACAATTGAAGGCATCACATAATCAGTTCCCAGTTCCACATGTCCAAAAGGAGTAGGAAGAAGCAAAGCTTATTAAATCCTACCCCTCCATCTGGTACTTTTATAATCAGTAACTGTTACATTTGTTCACTTCCTGCTTTCCATAATTCAGTTTAAGGTTTTTTTTTGTTTTTTTTTTTAATAATGTACCACATACCGAAGTACAAGGTGATATGAGCATCCAATGACATAATGGGTACCATAGTAAGTGTCAATATAGTGATATATATAGCACATCATGACTGGTTCAAGACTCTTCATCCTTGTATTTAGCAAACATCAACTGCTTGTATTGTTTCTTGAATTAGCTCATCGTTGTGCATTGTTTGATTTTCTTACTCAATCCATTCCATAGTTTGATTCCACATACTGAAATGCTATGGCTTTTTAACGTAGTCTGTAGGCGGCATTATGAATTATCCTTACTGACCTTTTTTGCAGTATATTTAGCGAGTGAAGATTGCTTTTATAGTTATTAGCCCATATTTCCACACAATAAGTAAGATATGGTAGAACCAGAGAGCAATAAAGAGTGTGGAGTGATTTCTGATTGAGTACAAATTTTGCTTTGTTCAATACTGAAATATTTCTGGGCACCTTATGTTGTATATTTGTAATATGAGGTTTCCAACTCATATTTTCATCTATTGTGAGCCCCAGAAGTTTATTTTCCTTCACCCTTTCAATGTGTTTCAAGATGGCCAGACCAAATGTGCTCATGTCCAAATAACACCACCTGCTGGTGACACTTAACAGAAACCACAACCTGAAAGACCACTCCTAAGTCATTACCTGTATTGCTGACTGTAGGATGTGTTGCATTAACATTCCATTATCAACATTAAAGGTCGGCTTCTCAGTACTTCACTGTAACAGCAGATCAACAACTAGCTAATGGTGGATCACTTCCCTGAGCTTTGATGAAGGCCTCAAGGGTCAGGGGCACTTGTGAGTCTGTGGATCGTGTGAGTCTTTCTGGCTTGTCTCTTATACTCAGCGGCAACGTCATTCCTGAACACATTCCAACATTAGTCAGCAAGCACAAGTTGGATTCCATTTTCCCTGATATCTTTTCTCAATAGCTGCAATGTCCTGGTGGAATTGTTCCCCGTGCTCACCACTTACTTCTCCACAGTTCAATGGAAAGATGGGAATACAAGGGAAGTTTGCTACCAACTGCTTATAATTATCTGCCTACCTTTTTCATGTACCAGAAAACCGTTTCTAGATTCTTCCAATGATAAGATGAATGCTAAACGTAAACAAGCCAACTTGATGACTGCATGCCATGGGACATATATAAGATGAATTAAATGGTTTGTGGAAGTATTTACTTAGCAGGCCGCTCAGTCATCAAAGTCATCAACAAAAGTCGTCAACACTGAACAATCCCCTCCCAACCTAAATATGTTGTAATGGCAATAAATGCAAACAAAAATTTGGCTTAATGTCTGAATGACTGTCTTACTGCGTCCAACCTCAGCAGCAACGGAACGCTGTTAGAGGCCTTGCTCATGTGACTCGGTGATCCAACCGCATTCAAGAAGAGATAGCTTCTTTGCTTTAGCCATCAGGAGGGAACGACTGTGTGAATGCCTTTTATAGCCTGTGGTATTAAACTTTTGATAAAGTGAAAGTCAACCTATTTCATTCATTTTCTACTGCTTATCCTCATGAGTGTTGCGGCCACGGTGGAGCCTATCCCAGCTGTCTTCGGGCGAGAGGCGGGGTACACCCTGGACTGGTCGCCAGCCAATCACAGGGCACATATAGACAAACAACCATTCACACTCACATTCATACCTATGGACAATTTGGAGTCATCTATTAACCTAGCAAGTTTTTGGAATGTGGGAGGAAACCGGAGAACACGGAGAAAACCCACACATGCACGGGGAGAACATGCAAGCTCTACAAAGAGATGCCAGAGGGGGGAATCGAACCCGGATCTCCTTTTTGCCTTCTTTCTTTTGCATATTGTTACTCTACTTAAAACCTCATTAAGGTCCAAATGTGGAAAATGCATATTCTAGCACTTTTTTAACTGGTCTTAACATTTTTGATCAGGTCTGTATATGCTCAGATCCATATCACCCAACCCTTTTGGAAACTATAGCCAATCTTCACTGATGACTAACTTTTTCTTTATTAGTGACCTAAACCGAGAAACATTTCACTGTTTTTGTTCCGGACGCATTTTGCTTGTAAACATATAAATATAAATATTGTAAATATTTCAACAGGGCGCTGGTCTTCAGTATTTCCTGTAACAGACACACAAGCATCAAAGACAAATGACTTGAAACATTCAGGTAAGTGAGGTGTGATGGACCTATTGGGTACTGGGTTAGAAGCATTCATGAGACCTTTTGGCCGTGCACAACTGTCTCGGCCGTTTTTGCTTCCATGCTTCACAATTCCCAATAAAAAATGTCACATTGAGGACTTGACGTGGTGTTTCCATGCACCTTAGGAACATATTTTGTCGGGCTTGAGTTCACGCTTTACAAAAGTGGTTTTATAAGCCAGTGTGAACTCACCAGCTTGTTGCAAGGTAGACAAATTCTGCTCATTTAAATAGACGGCGGTGTGCTCACGGAGGGAATTTTAAAATTCCTGTAACATTTGCTTATATACAGTCGCTAACTCATTAGTTACACCACTGGTCAAAAAGAATGCCATTCTCTCTGGTAAAAGTCCACATAGGATTGGTCAGTTGATTACTTAAGACTGCACATCTTTGCCTATATGCCTCAGGCACCAGTTCATTTGTGTGACGAAAAGCAATCTTGTCATAAATAAGGCCATCTTCCACTGATAGTGTGGCCCAAGCTTTCTCAGCTTTGCCAACCAACTTGCCCTGCAGTAAAATGGCTCTAACACTTGCAGGCCAGTTCAAGGCACTTCCAATCCATTGGAATGCTCCAAATTTGAAACAACTTTGAACAATGAATTATAACAATGCTTACATCAAATGTTGATGTTTTTGTAGGTGCTTTACCTGCGTCCATTTGACGTAACTTAAGTGTCTCTCACACTTAGCTGAAACTCCCTTCCTTCTCTCCTATCCTATCTGTCCATGTGGAGACCAGCCAACCTCACATCCATGTCAAAGTAAGCAGGTTCAAAACGTACCCAGTTACATCCTTGCATACCAGGCCGACCATTTCTTGCGACAGGGCGGTCAGAGGGGTCAACCACAGAGTCCACATCTGAGGGTCCCTGACCTACTGATTTTACCAGACAGTCTCCACATCATTATCCACTGACAATTTACCGATGACACTTCTCTCACACAAGCCGTGGACCACTGCTGTTTTTAGCTTGGCTTTGTGGTATGCAAAAGAGACATGAATACATAATTATTAGCAACATCAACTAAATCTGTGTAGTATATTTTTTATTGAATTGTTAATGCTTAAATTTAATTGGCAAAAAAGATAAATATACATATTTTATAAATTTATATAAATGTTATCCCTCCATTTTCCATTAATTTTCTATGCCCTTTATCCTCATGAGGGTCGTGGGTATGCTGGAGCCTATCCCAGCATTCTTCGGGTGAGAGGCGGGGTACACCCTGGACTGGTGGCCAGCCAATCACAGGGCACATATAGACAAACAACCATTCACACTCACATTCATACCTATGGAAAATTTGGAGTCACCAATTAACCTAGCATGTTTTTGGAATGTGGGAGGAAACCTGAGAAAACCCACGCATGCACGGGGAGAACATGCAAACTCAACATGGAAAATGGAAACCAGGTCTTCCCGATCTCCTGACTGTGGGGCCTATATGCTAACCACTTTCCACTGTGCGGCCCATATGAATGTTATTTTATAATAAATAATACAGTATAATACATTCAAAATACCGTCCTTTTTATTCCCAATGGATTTCCCGCACAACATACAATAATTGGGAACATTAAAATTTGTCAAAACTGACAGAAAGATGCATAAATTCAGCATGATTTTTTTTGTTATGCAATACTTTTGATAAAAAGTAAAAAAAAAAAAAGTAAAAATCAAAGCTTGTGTAGACAATAGGCGCTGCATATCTACTTAGTCTGAGGACTAATAAGTATGTAATAATAATAGTAAGTGCATGTTCATATGTTACTTTTGCAATGATTTACACCATGCTTTGGTTTAAACAGCAGCGCTGCCTCAAAGCATTGCAGCGTCTTCACTGATGGTCCATCATCTGATGCTTGTCTGCTGACTCACACTGGAAAGGATGGAGCGGTGTTGCGTGATGGCAAATACAATGTATGTCAGGCTTGCCAGAGAATGTTCACCCTGGCGGCTGCCTGGATGGCTTCATTAACACGAATCATTTATTTGCTGGAGTAACTTAAAGTGAGTCCGAGTCCAACTGCAGGTTCTGGTCCCGAGGGTTCCCTCCTCACCGAGGCGTGAGCTGCTTGCCTGCAGGGCTGCTGGGGGCGTCTTCTTTCAGCGTTGCTTTACTTTCAGGATGCTACCATAAAAGTTGGAGACACGGGCAGATTCCTGTCTGCAGATGCAAATAATGGCTAGTTAGCGCAGTCAAAAAACAGCTATGGCTGTAGGCAACCTCCTGGGGTAGTTTGGTAGTTGCATTTTATCAACTCCACAGAAGGACGAGAGGTCAGCATCCAGCAACCTGTGATTAAACTTTAAAATGTCACATGCCCCCCCCCCCCCCCCCCCCACACACACACACACATGCTTTTTAATTACCTCCACAAGATGGCAGTAGCTACAATTAAATGAAAACTGTGCTTTTTTTTGCATGCTACCAAGAAAAAACGAGTTTGTATGTGCTAGCTAAGAATGCAAGTCACCTACCAATTGGGACCTACCAATTGTCAAGGACAGGTGGAATTCCCCAAAAAGTGCTGTTTTCCTTTAAGCCACATGAATGATCAAACAACATCCAACACCTTTGTCTACCTCTACATGCGCTTTAAAGTTACAATTGCCATGTTATTACAACATTGGTTCTGTTGCTGCTATTCTGTGCAATAAAGTATAGAGTTATCCCTCGTTTATTGTGGTTTATTGGCTCCAGAGCCGACCACAATTAATGGATTTTCCTTTTTTATAAGTGTAATATAGTCACCTTTACATTTTTATCACCTATTATTAGGGGTGCTCCGATCGATCGGCCGCAGATCGGTATCAGATATCAGTGAAAAAGGACAGTGTCGACATCGGCTGATACTTGCTTTAAAACACTGATCCCCTCCACCCATAACCTCTGCCCCTGCTGCAGCGTTCAGACCAAGTATGTCTTCTGTGTGTGGGACTTCTAGTCTTTGTGAGAGTGATATAAATTTTGCACCCTAAAACCCTCAAAAATATCTCATCGGGGTGGCAGCGTGTAGTGAATTTGAGGCTTGCGATGTGATCATCCATTGGTTAGCAGCTACAACAGCCTGGTCCCAACCCGCTGTACTTGCGAGTAGAGGCAAAATTTGGGGATGAGTACCACCTCAGTTTGGATTTAGGAGCATGCAGACACTATGTAGCACTTTCAGTGCAGGAGGAACTTTTGTTGTGTGAGTGTTTGCGCCGCGCTTGAAAAGGGCGTTGTACATTATGAACTATAAATGAACTATAAACACTATGAAAATAAATGTTTCATTTTGTAAAAGTAGCTCTCACAAGGAAAAACTTCATGACCCCTAATATAGCTAGTAGTACATGTATACATTTAAACTGCATATAAGTGATCGACACTGACGATTTCGCTGATGCATTATCAGTATTGGCAATATAGTAGATGTATGTTGGGTGCCCATTCTTTGAGTTCATACACGGTAAGTCAGGGGTCTCCAGCCAGTATCCCTGGGTATCTATGAGCTGCCAAACAATTTTCAATTAAAGAGTTGTTCGCAGTCGTCAGGAAGTGGTCTCGGAGTGTGACTAATCACACACTGAAGACATGAGTCGTCACTTTAGAGTCCAGTACTTTACTGGACTCATCATTATAGAGTGGAAACTGTCAACAATACAATAAAAATACACACAATCAATTGTCTATACACCTTCTAACATGACAATGCATAAACCCAATGCAGCTTGTATTAGCATGTCCAATTTTAGCATTAGCGATTTTAGCATCTTTTTAAAACATAACTTATTGAACAATTTTATGAAATAACAATTTAAACATTATCTAGTAATTTATTTATCACATCCACTTACGACATTGATATGTCAGTTCTGAACACAAGAGGCAAAATTGGTGACCAGGTTCATGTGGGCTAATGGCTTCCCTGTCTTTTTTAGCTAAAACAGGAAGTGATGTCACAGCCCTGAAGCTAACTTTGTTGACAACCAGAACATAACAAAAATAGCATAGCTGAACTAAAGACATTTTTTTACATTGGAAATTATTAATAAACATGACAGGCTGTACTGTAGCGATGTTGCGAAGATGAAAAAATGTAATTTGCTGTGAAACAACATGGCCGTATATGTGGACAGCACACTGCATTATCGAGCTTTATTCAGCTTATGAAATCCAACTTTGTCGATCTATTTTTATTATCTCTTTATATTTGTTTTCAACGCACTTCTACAATATTACTACTATTATTGTATTTAAAATGAGTTCATATTTGTCGCCCATCAATCATGCATGTGTCATCCCTGCAGGAGATGCTGAGCCATGTGAAGTCACCACACAGCATTCCAGAAACATTCCAAAGCTACAATCTCACTATGGAAAAGTCAAATACAACAAAATACCACTCTGGACTTTCTCAGAAAACAATCTGAGAGAGAACATAAATGACAGGAGGAGAGTGAGGCTAAAACACAGAGGTTTTTAAACCGTGAAATGATGCTCGATAAGGTTTATACATTTGTTGATGATATTGTCATTTCTATAAATATTACAGTGGTACTTGTAAGCTGCTATTTGATTGTTTTGAAATAAATGTTACCATTTGTCAAATGTGTCCCTTTATTAAAAAAAAAAAAAGAGTGTCGTGTTGTAGGCCAGTGTTTTTCAACCTTTTTTGAGCCACGGCACGTTTTTTTACATTGGAAAAATCTTGTGGCACACCACTAACCAAAAATGTTACAAAATGTCACCACGACCTCACACGTGCATCAATAAGTCTATGGGAGGAACAAGGTAGGTGTTGCCACACGGACCAATATTACATTGCTCTGCCAGTCTTTACACCACAGACACTCCACAGTAGCCACGTTTTTACATCACCACTTTTTCTCTTTCCAAATGACCTTTCGGGAAACAATGGTATCCATGGAAAGGAATATTCCAATCTCTTGTCTACATGCGCCGTGAAAAACAGAATAGTCAATAGGGCATGCCCAGTAAAACGTAAACATCAACATCACGTGATACCGGCTTCCCCGAGTTTTTCTTTCACTTGTTGGAATAACTCCGTATTGCCAGTTTTTCGTCCGTCCAGTCTTGAAAGTTAGTTTGAATCAAAAACAAACTTTGCTTGGTCCAGTGCCGATTGCTGGCCTCCATTTTTAAAAGTGAAGAACGTCTGGATCTGCGTGTTACGTCATATCTGAGCATGCGCTGAAAGAACGCACCCGGGATAAATTTAAACAGGAAAAGATCAAATTCAATCTTGCTAATATTTTATAATTAAACTCAGGACATGTTTTATATAGATATATATTTTCTTTTTTAATAAAACTGCACTTGTGAATAAAGTATAGAAGGGTTTAGATTCTGTTCCACAGATGGCGCTAATGCACACGAAAGCTGCTTGCCAACCGCCAATAAACAACAGAAGAAGAAAAACACCACGAAGAAGAAGGCACCCTGACAACTTTCCGTTTGAGCGGGTACAAGATACCTCAATCGGATTGGTTAAAGGAATATTCCATCCCTGTTCAATTCTTTCCATTTGAGCAAATAAACCAAACGCAATTGGAATATTTGGGTCCATGTATACTATTGACATAATGGCTATTGACATAATATTTGCAAATGATTGATTATTAAATCATTCATTCATTCATTCATTTTCTACCGCTTTTTCCTCACGAGGGTCGCGGGGGGTGCTGGAGCCTATCCCAGCTGTCTTCGGGCGAGAGGCGGGGTACACCCTGGACTGGTCGCCAGCCAATCACAGGGCAATGATTTTTAAATGTTAATTATAAAAAGTGATATTGGATAATTCCTCACGGCACACCTGACGGTTTCTCAAGGTACACTAGTGTGCTGCGGCACAGTGGTTGAAAATCACTGTTGTAGTCCATAGAACATTTAAATCATGTAGAAATGCATGCACCTTAATTTATGGAAGGAAACATGTATTATGAACAATTTAATTATATCTTATGTTCTGCCTTTGAGTCAACGTGACTGAACATCAGACATGGAGGTGCTCGTAATTCGGGTTCTGTTATGATAGGATAAGCCCGCATGACGGCGCATGTTTGACTACAACATGAAACCTTGTATAAAAAGCCCACAGGCGGCTTCTCGGGACCAACATCTGTCCTTGCAGCAGATTTGCAGATTTATTGGGAAGACGTTTTAACGAGATGTCCTAGTAGGTGAACGTGAGAGTTCTGCTGAGCCCACACGCTCATTTATTTAACGACTATTGCCTTCGGACCTGCAGCGTTCTACCCACCCCCCGGGGGATCAGATTGTCACCTGGGTCGCCCAGCGCCCTTGGCACTTAATTAATCAATTGATGTGATTGAGTGGCCTCTGTGTGGCAGACATAATGAGCTCCTGATTAAAATCATTACAAGGGGACCTGTAGACACTGTTATGGCTCTCGGGTCCCGCAGTGCTACTCAGCGTAATGTAACATTTGGTAAATGGGCTTTAGAAATGAGACCGCTTTATTGTCCTCCAACAGTATCATTGTCTTTTGTTTTTCATTTCTTAATCATAGGGTGGGCCAAAACATCTAAATAAAGAAGTAAATTGGTCCTTACACTTGCAAGCCTCCATATTTTTGCCTTCATATTGTCCCCCAATTTGTCGCGGTAATACATGTCATTTATTTATGGCACACCTGAAAGCAACCAAGACTAGTTTGCACACCGTTTCTGTTCTGTTTATGCATAAATTACACACTCGGAGTGCAACTCATGATCAAAAATCACCACCACTTCCCAGATCCATGAAACAGTCATGGCATCATTTGATCCCATTATGCCTGGTATAAAGACATGTAACAGCAGGCATTACCCCAATTATTCTTTTTGTAAGGGATCTACACGATATTGAATTCCTGAGTGGCAGCACATCTCTGTAGCTCTTTGCTGTGCTTTGCTGTTTAATTCCCCCCTTTCAGAATTTTTTTTATGGACTAAGGAAGTAGTATTTATGGGGGAAGTAAGTGTGACGAGTTGCAGGCGCAGGTCAAAACACATCAGACTTACTGTGAAAGCAGTTTGATGTGTTTCACCGAGACCTGGCTGACGGCAGAGAGCATTGCGGACTCCTGTGTATGCATACCCGGCTTCTTTGTGGTCCGTGAGGACGGAGATGCAAAACAGCTGGTGCCATCATTTTAGTAAAGAAAGGGATGTGGAACTTTTGGCTGCCGGTATTTTGTCCTCAAGGAGTTTTCATACTACGTTGCCATTACATACCACCCCGCGTTGTACTGGAAGGGGCATGTGATGTAATTCATGAGACTGCACCTTATCAGCTTTTATCCTAGTTACTGGAGATTTGAATCATGTTAGCCTTTCTTCCCATTTAACAAGCTTTGTGCAATATTGTATGTGGACTGCCCTATAAGAGAAAATAAGATAATTGTATGCCAGTTGTAAGGGGGCATACACTGTTGAGGCCCTTCCTCCAGTCAGACCACAACCTGACCTACCTCGGACTATGCTATGAACCATGTGTCACAAATCAACCTGTTACCACAACAACATTTCAGAGGTGGACACAGGAAGTAAGCACTCACAGACTGGGATGTACTGCAGGAAACAAGCAAATACTGAAGTCACAGACCTGGACAGGAAGTTTGACTGTTTTACCAGCTATATGGTTTTCTGTAGGGATATACCTGTGCCACCTAGAACCGTGTGCTGCTTTCCAAACAAACCGTGGATCAGTATACAGCCATCACTTTTCTTTGCCGCTTATCCTCTCTAGTATGTTGGAGCCCACCGTGGATCACTAGTGAGATCAAAATGCTGCTGAATCAAAGAAAGCAGCCTTCAGGGAGATGGACGGGGGGGGGGATGCAGACTGGTGTAACATGAATAACAGAAGGACATGTGAAAGGCTAAGAAGGATTACAAAAGGAAGGTAGAGAGGAATTTGCAACAAAATAATATCAGAGAAGTGTGGAGAGTTATGGAAATCATCATGGGTTCTATGTTTTGTTTTATTTTTTGCTCATCCTTCACACCTATTTTCCCCCCTTCCCTCCGATGCCCATCATCTGTGTTGTCAATTCCATGTAATAACACTAATAACAACTATGATGCTGTACACACCACTTCCATCACATGTTATGAAGATTTTGGAGCGACTTTTTCTCCATCATCTAAAACCACACACTGCACAAGCTCTTGACCCTCTACAGTTTGGATATCGGGAAAACATGATGATGCCATCCATTACCTCCCACATAGGGCATACTCCCTACTGATGAGCCTGGGAACCAGGTGAGGATTATGTTCTTTGACTTTTTGAGTGTATTTAATACTATCTGGCCTCTGCTGATGGACAAACTAGAAAAATGGTAATGGTAATGGTTTTATTTCATTTGAACATGCATCAGATTACAATTGAGTGCATCCCATAATCAGTTCACAGTTCCACATGTCCAAAAGGAGTAGGAGGAAGCAAAGTTTATTAAATCCTACCCCTCCATCTGGTACTTTTACAATCAGTAACTGTTACATTTGTTCACTTCCTGCTTTCCATAATGCAGGTTAAGGTTTTTTTGTGTTTTTTTTTTCATTTTTTGTATTTATTTTTTTAATAATGTACACCCTACAATGACATAATGGGTACCATAGTAAGTGTCAATATAGTGATATATATAGCACATCATGACTGGTTCAAGACTCTTCATCCTTGTATTTAGCAAACATCAACTGCTTGTATTGTTTCTTGAATTGGCTCATCGTTGTGCATTGTTTGATTTCCTTACTCAATCCATTCCATAGTTTGATTCCACATACTGAAATGCTATGGCTTTTTAACGAAGTGTTTCAAATGTACTTCTTCCCTGAGATCATATTTCTCCACTCTTGGATGACATTTTTAGCTAATTGGTTATTTTTAGCCTTCTGCATTATTTTAGCTGTTTGAAGATGAACTATATCAGCAAGTTGAAGTATTTGTGATTTTAGAAATAAGGAGTTAGTATGTTCTCTGTAGGCGGCATTATGAATTATTCTTACTGACCTTTTTTGCAGTACATTTAGCGAGTGAAGATCACAATTTGTGCAGACTCAGGGGTGTGAGTCAGAGGTGCTGGTATGCACCACAGGCGTCCCACAAGGGACAGTGCTCGGTCCGTATCTATTTACCCTGTGTACATAGTTTTCTTACAATACAGAAACCTGCCGCATACAAAAGTATTCTGATGACGGAGTATAGAGGCCTTGCAAGTGCCTTCTGTGACTAAAGCGAGACGACCTACTCCTAAACCCTTGCAAGACCAAGGAGATGGTCATTGACTTTCAGTTTCACTTTTCAGGAGTAAATCCCCTCCACAGCCAGTCAATTTAAAGGGGGATTCCAATGAGGTAGTCAAGGTCTACAAATACTTGGGTGTGTACCTTGGAGAGTAGATTAGAGTGTTCTGCAAACACAGATCAGCACTCTACAAGAACGGACAGAGTAGGCTTTTCTTTTGAGAGAACTGGGCTCGGTCATTGTGTGTACAGAGATGCTGTTTATGTTCTACCGGTCTGTAGTCACTAGTGTCTTGACTTTTGCAGTAGTCTGCTGGGGTGGCAATATAACAGCAAGGGACACCAGTCGGCTGAACAGAATCTTCAGGAGAGTGGGTTTAGTATTGGGGACAGGTCTAGTAGAAGGAGGATTGAAAAACAAGCCGCAGTCCATTCGGGACAACATGAACCATCCCCTTTATCATATTGTGGCAGGGCAGAGTAGGAGACGAAGTGGGAGGCTCATTTCTCTGCACAACCAGACTGAGGCCCTGCCTTCCAACAGGGATCACGTTATTTAACGGAGCTGTGCATGGCAGAGGTGTTTTTTATTCAACCTTTAGGTGGAATAAATTAAACTGACTGCTTGACAGGAAGCACAAATCCAAAGAAATACAGCTGGGATGGGCGCAGATTCTGGAAGTTGTAGAAAGTTTTCTGTGCGGGTTATTGTGTGTCGCTGCTCCACAGTGGTCTACCTATTTACTTTACTTAGTCTAATTGACTTTATATATTAGAGTAAAAAGAAAAAAAAAACTATGCTGCATCATCTTTTCTGTTTGCGTCCGGCCACAGCACCTTATCCACATTACAGGTAGTATTTTCCCTGGCTAAGTTGTGGATGAAATATCACCTAGCATAGCAAATTCAGTCATGAAAAGCATAGACTGCTGTATCGACACATGTGTCTTCCATAGACAGTATGGTCCTAAAATTAAAATTAAAATTAAAATTAAAATTAAAATTAAAATTAAAATTAAAATTAAAATTAAAATTAAAATTAAAATTAAAATTAAAATTAAAATTAAAATTAAAATTAAAATTAAAATTAAAATTAAAATTAAAATTAAAGTTAAAATTAACATTTGTAAAGTTGAAGTGTAAAACTATGTGACAGGTGCTTGCCATCGTAAAGAAATGAAGTTTAGAATTTTGACTGACAATGCATTCCTTGTCAAAACAGATTTTGTTCATGATGATTCTGCCAAATACGGAGAATTGTGTGTTGTGATCGAGTGATATGTAGGATCTCAGGCAAGTTTTTGCAGTAGGCTTTCAAACTTTTCTCTACATTTTAATGTTTGCTTCAGCATTGTTGCTTTCAGCTGTTGGCAAATACTCAAATACTAGTGGCTGCAGATGGCACTTTTCAATAGCTAGTAAACATGACTCATTGACATTGGTAAGATGTTTTTGAGTTCCAGGAATGCTTAAAACAACCAAAGTACGACAAAATACTGTATTACGTCACCGAGAATGTGCTTGTAGTTACCTGGTTACAGCATGGATCTAAAAAGAAAATAAAGTGTTTTAATAATAGTAAGATTTCTAGGCAGAATATGTGTGTCCCATTTTGTGCATTGATGAGCTGCCTGTTTTTAGCTGTTTTTTTTTATCTTACCCCCCAATATTGGTCTTGGCATCAGCACCCAGAATCCCATATTGATCGGGCTGAATGTGAAATGAGTGAGAATATTAACATATAATTTTGGGAATAAATTATTTAATGTTTTCCCGTACACCCAGCAATTTGCTCACATACCACTAGGGGTACAAATACCCCTGTTTAGGAATCACTGACATAGCAGTTTCTCAAAAACAACAGAACTTTCCTGTCATATTAAATGTTTTTGACTAGTGTTTTGACAGCACATTCTCAAAAATACCAGGGGACTGCTGCTGAATAGAGGATCTTTGATGAGTAATTTTGCAGTCAGTTCTCAAATGCAGCAAAGAGCTCCTATCATTTAGATATTTGTCAACCTTTTCTGTAGTATAGGTTTGTAAAAAACAAAAAATATATACAAAAGCAAGTACTCCTCTTATATAGAGGGCTAGTGAATCTGCAGTAGGTTCTCAAAAACAGCAAAGGGCTCTCCTGTCATTCAAGGAGGTTTTTGCAATCGGTTGTCCAAAACAGCAGAAGCCTCCTGTCACTTAAAGGATCTTTGACTCTGATTTTTTGAGTATATGTTGTATACGTTTTTTTAAGTCATGACTTATGACTAACATTTTTTGATGTAAAGTTAGGACAGTGTAGTAGAGCGTTGCACTGACATTGTGCACAAAAATAATCGTGCAGGAAGAAGTTTGAATCCCCCGCCCCATCATTAGCTGTCTGAACAATTGAGTTGAATAGTCCTTGTTTACATTTTTATTCTAATCATTGATGCTTGTTTCGATTGCATTAAAAAGTCATGGTCAGCCAGAAAAGAGTCCACAATAAGAATGGCGTTTCTTTTGAGCCCCCTTATTGCAGTACTTTTCTGGTATTCAGAGTGAAGAGTTGGGGAATTCAAGCAGTGAAAAAGACGGTCATCTCATGCCTGGCGATGAAACCAAACTCCACTCGATGAGCTTATTGATTAAATGCGCTCTTAAAAGAGCAGCGGGACGGGGAAGGTCACGCCAAGGTTTTCACTACGGGGGAATTGAGATGCATTTGACCTGTCAGTTGAGCAGAAGCTCTGAGTGGCCTCCTCGCTCTTAAACGGAAAGCATCCATGCTGAAACTCAGCTCAACCCCCGCGGACTGACGGATGTGTCAAAGCAAAGAGTTTTTCCATGCTGTGTTCATAGAGCATGTAAAACTTACACATCAATATCTTGTCAAATATCCTCTACATTTGACAGGTGCGCTACATATGCCAATCTACGGCAAAAACAGCAGTCAAAGATGTTATATGAAACAGGAACGTTATAGCTATTTTTGAGAACCTACTGCACTAGTTAAAGATCCTCTGCATTACTTGCCTGTTTTTAAGGACCAACTGTCTAAACCAGGGGTCTCAAACTCAATTTACTTGGGGGCCACTGGAGATCGGGTCTGGGTGAGACTGGGCCGCATCAGGTTTTCCAAAAAAAAACAAAAAAAATGCATTTATTAAAAACAAAAAAAATTAAAAAACTTCGCCTTGGTTCCAATTTTCTACAATAAAAGCTCTGATAAAACATTCCACTGTTCTCAAATATCTTACTTTTTATTTTTCTACACAAAATAATATGGAAAATAAATAAACAAATCAAGAATAAAGAAAATCAATCAATCAGAAATAAAATATAAATATAATAATAATAATAAAACGGTAAATAATAAAAACTTAAGAAACCACATATAGTTGGTGGGTAGACAAATTATTTTTTTCAGATTAAAATGAACAAAGCATTATTAGAGCCCTGTAGACATGACAAAACACGACTATAGTCACATTTATACTCTTTTTATTTACAACATATTGCGCAACTGCAGGGTCTTGAGACACATGCCAACTCGCAAACTAAGAGCTAGCGACCTAAACGGTAGCCTTCAAGTTATTTCCTTTAAACTTAAATAGCCAAAAACTTACCACTTCCACACGGATAGGGAGGATAACTATTAACAGTTATTTAACCTTTAACATGAACATTAATCAAACGTAATATTTTTTTCTGGGTACATGATACCATACAGCATCCATATCAAAGTTGCACGGGCCGCACTAACATTAAACTTTCATATCAAGGCGGGGGCCTCAAACTAGTGTCCTGCGGGCCACATTTGGCCCGCGGGCCGCATGTTTGAACATTGTCAAAGATCTTCTAAATACCTGTTTTTAAGGACCAACTCTCAAAACACTAGTCAAAAATCCCTTACAACACAGGAGCACCTGGCTGTTACCTCTATGCTGTTTTTAAGGACCTACTGCAAAAATGCTAGTCAAAGAGCCGCTACATGTTAAGAGCATGTTGCTACTTCAAAGGACCTACTGCAAAAGCACCAGTCAAAGATCCTCAATATGACAGGACCGCTATGCTGTTTTTAAGGACCTACTTTTCTAGGGGTTTTCTCAGCTTAGGTCACCACAGTCTCAGAGTAGTAAATGATACCTCACACATACTCCAAGCATCCGTTGGTAGAAATTGATATGGCAAAGGGAGGACACTGAAAGCAGGACTGTGTTGCTATTTCTGTAGTTGGGTTAACACACATATATGAGCCCACTTTTCCACCGGATCAATGGAGGTCGATTATGTGACTGTGACCTCCAAGGAATCATACGCACCAGAACAGCTGGGTTAAAGGGGAACTGCACTTTTTTTTTGGGGGGGGGGGTTTGCCCATCATCACAATCCTTATGGGAAACATGAACACATTTCTTGCACTTTTATGTGCATTCTAGCGCAAGAAAATGAGTTTATATGAGCTAGCTAGCAACGGGCATCATGGGAAATACCTATTTTGACGCTAAAGCCCTCACAAAAAATGCTAACAGTGTTCCATTTACATACCTGACTTGAATATTAACCAAGCTATAGAGATATTCTTATTGTAACAGCTAGCATGAAAATGCTATTTTTATCTCACAGACTAACACGACGTGTTGCTAATCGCTAGTCACTCATTCACAGACCGAAGGGTGGAAACCTAGCTCTCCATTTCGCTACAAAATCTCAACAAAATGCTTGTTTACCATCAGCATTTTTTACCTGAAGACTGGAGCACACGTTTTGTGCTGGAAGACACAGCCATCCCAAAGAGAGCAGACATCATAAGTGTTGTCGCTGCTGTTGTTATTGAAGGAACTAGCATAAGTATGTGTATCAATGATCAAAATGTTTCTAGCTTTAGCTTTGCCTCCCACATTCTTTGGTCAAGTATTTTTTTAGTTAGTTAGAAATGTATGATATGCTCCAGCATACCCTTGTGTTCCTCATGAGCAGGGGTCTCAAACATGCGGCCCAGGGGCCAATGTGGCCCGCAGGACACTAGTTTGAGGCCCCGGCCTTAATATGAAAGTTTAATGTTAGTGCGGCCCGCGCAAGTTTGATATGGATGCTGTATGGTATCATGTACCCAGAAAAAAATTATTACGTTTGATTAATGTTCATGTTAAAGGTTAAATAACTGTTAATAGCTATCCTCCCTATCCGTGTGGAAGTGGTAAGTTTTTTGGCTATTTAAGTTTAAAGAAAATAACTTGAAGGCTACTGTTTAGGTCGCTGGCTCTCTAGTTTGCGAGTTAGCATGTGTCTCAAGACCCTGCAGTTGCGCAAAATGTTGTAAATTAAAAAAAGTATAAATGTGACTATAGTCGTGTTTTGTCATGTCTACATGGCTCTAATAATGCTTTGTTCATTTTAATCTGAAAAAAATAATTTGTCTACCCACCAACTATATGTGGTTTCTTAAGTTTTTATTATTTGCCGTTTTATTATTATTATTATATTTATTTATTACTGATTGATTGATTTTCTTTATTCTTGATTTGTTTATTTATTTTTCATATTATTTTGTACAGAAAAATAAAAATTAAGATATTTGAGAACAGTGGAATGTTTTATCAGAGCTTTTCTTGTAGAAAATTGGAAACAAAGCACTGAAAAAGTTTGTATATTTTTTTTGTTTTTCATAAATGCGTTTTTTTTTTTTTTGTTTTTTTTTTGGAAAACCTGATGCGGCCCAGCCTTGCCCAGACCCTAGCTCCAGTGGCCCCCAGGTAAATTGAGTTTTAGACCCCTGCTCATGAGGATAAGCGACACCTCACTTTCGCCCCCCCGGGACGAGACAAACATGAGAGCATTGAATGGATTGATCCACCGTAGGATGTTCCACTGTGTCCGTGACTGACTTCAGCCTAGATTTTCTCTGGTAAAAACGTACCTGAGGTGGAACACTCTGACCTTTCTGTCCCATCCCCGTCTTGACATGCAAAGACACAGCTGTCCTCTGGCTGGCATTGTCTCCTGATACGTTTGATCATATCAGTGCCGCTGTAAACGCCCCACCTGCCTGTGCGGCTCCTGACAGATCAAAACCCCCCGAGGGAGCTTTGCTAGTCGAGTGCATCACCAAAAATGCGGGGGTCCACATGCTCACTTGCGACTTGGGAACAGTGCTGTCACTACACTGTTTTTTGAATTTATTTTGGGAATGGATGTTAAATCTGTTTTAGTGGTGTTCTTAGCTGTTGCTATTTAGTGTGTTTTTAGAGTTTAAAGATCATCGAAGTAGAAGAATGAATGCTGCTGTATCCAGGTTTGATACCTGCCATGCAAGGTCAGTGAGAAAGTGGGCAAACACTGAAACAATCAGATGACTTCAATCTCTTTCTCGATTGGTGGAATTGGCGGTGTTCTCTCCATGTCACAACTCTACAGAGGGTGGAGAATTGAGGTTATTTTTCTCTTCAAATTGAGGTGAAGGCTAATTGGTGTAGTGCAACAGTTTTGGCATAGAGTATCTGTTAACAGGGTACATGCATTCTGTCACATTACACTGTGTACTGATATGCACTTAGCAAATATTCCACCTTGAGGACCCCCCTTCTGTTGTGTCGTGCGACTAAGCCAGTTAATCCACGGCAGATTCACACCTCTTCAGTCAGGCAAGCCTGTTCACAATCCGCCTTTATCTTAAAGCCAGATTTACAGCAGCCGCCAATCTGCTTGTGCACAAATCTGGTTAAGATTGATGTTTGTGTGCAAACAAATGTGTCTTTACTGTGTCGGCTCAATTGACACCAAAACAGCAAAATACATGAATGCATGAAAGGTTTGCGTTGCATTGAAGAGGCCTTTTCAATCAAGGCTGTGTGGTTGTGGTTAGCGTTGGGATTCAGTGTTTGTCTGATATTGCAGAAGCAGTATTTTTGGTGCTGAGAAAAGTAATAATACACACTCCTCAGACATGGTATGCACTTTGGTCTTCCGTGGAAGGGGAATCTGTTGTGCAGCTCTCATGCTCGTTAAGCAGAAGAAAAAGAAGTAAACAGAAAAACAATTTGTAAATGCAATTTCCTCATAGAGTTAAACCTAAATACTCACTTTTTAGTTTTGCATCTTTACGGTTATTCAAAAATACTAATGTTGTAGATGGCTAATAAGTTACCTGTTTAGAGCTCACATATGTAGTTGTTGGTTAGTCTGCATTATGCGTTGGTAGTGTCTTGTCTATTGGTTATCTACTATAGAAATGGAATAACTGTGTGATGTTTTAGCACAGAACCTTCGAGTGCAACAATATTAACTGTGTTATGCTGCACTTTCGCTTTCTTTTTTTTATCGAGATACTACATGCTTGTGAGTAATGGTGTTTATGATAAATGACAAATGACATCCATCAGCGTCATGCAATATGACAACACACGGCATGGTGGCTTCCAATGCATGTTTATGTATAACATATGACTTTAAATCACTACTTGAAATGTGCGTCTCCTTTTTGCCATGTCTCCAAAAGGTGCATACGCTAACACCAAAGGTGGCGTAGAGGTGCTCACATTCACACATCAAGTGTTTTTATAGGTACCATGAAAGACAGTGTATAGCCCTATTTCGTACATGAGCCCCTGAGCTGGAAGTAAGAAAAAGCGCTACAAGGCACTTTCCCAATGTTCCTATGTGAGTCTGTATTATGTCTTATTTATCTCTTATATGCCTTATTTTCTCTTATTATGTCCACTATATTGGTTAATATGAGTGTTATGTCTGTGCACTAGGCAATAATCACAACTTGTAGGATGCTTAACAACTTTTACTTCACTCACATTTTACTTACATTTACACTTAACGGACAAAACTTAAAGGGACAGTAACCCATAACAACAGCCACATATAGTTGGTGGGTAGACAAATTATTTTTTTCAGATTAAAATGAACAAAGCATTATTAGAGCCCTGTAGACATGACAAAACACAACTATAGTCACATTTATACTCTTTATTTACAACATATTGCGCAACTGCAGGGTGTTGAGACACATGCTAACTCGCAAACTAGAGAGCTAGCGACCTAAACGGTAGCCTTCAAGTTATTTCCTTTAAACTTGAATAGCCAAAAACTTACCACTTCCACACGGATAGGGAGGATAACTATTAACAGTTATTTAACCTTTAACATGAACATTAATCAAATGTAATATTTTTTTCTGGGTACATGATACCATACAGCATCCATATCAAACTTGCGTGGGCCGCACTAACATTAAACTTTCATATCAAGGCGGGGGCCTCAAACTAGTGTCCTGTGGGCCACATTTGGCCGCGTGTTTGACACCCCTGCTCTCGCTGTAGAGTTTTACGTAATATAATGTGTGCCAAATAAAATCAATGAGAAGTAATCATATTCTTTTAAGTCTTGACAGAGCATCTTATGGCTGACAGCGCTTCTACTGGATAATCTGGATTTAAAGGAGCGGTTTGATCGTGCCATACAATCCCATGCCACCGCTGCCGTGGCTTCATATACACACCGGCTCATCCCAGGATGCATCTGTTTTGTGACCATCTGTGGCCTTGCTCTGAGAACCCCCACATGCCATACTCACCAGCAGGAGTAGTTAAAAGACAGTAATTTATCACTCTCTCCTGGCCAGCCCTCACAGAAGCATTGCCCGTTCCACCGGAGAGACGCCATTACAGCTTGGTTAATGTATCACACAGGGAAAAAGTCAATGGGATCATCTGTAATGGTTTGGCGATTTACTGGGATCGCATGTTAATGACCCGACTGTGTCAAACGCATGCAAAAGACACCACTCTCCACTCCATTTTTTTTCAATCATAACTGCCTTTATCGCCCCACTGCAGTGTTGTGGCATCGTTTGCGCCCTTTGCGCTGCATGCAATCTTCCTGGGTGGTAATCGCACAGCCTTCTGTGATGTGGGAATTAACGCTGTTAAACGTCACCGCAGTGGATGTGTTGTTGCAGATAGCAGGCTGTACGGGAAAAAGCAGGGAGGTTATTTTAATCAGCCTATTGAGATGAATGACTAACTATATGTTTACATGGCAATGGTATTAGGCCCGTGGAAATTAATTAGACATATTTCCATTATTCACCACAGTGTTGTGCAACAGTAATGTCCAGCGGAATGTGAGCTTTTGCTAATGTGCAGACACCTAAATCACATTCAGTTGTATTTTTTTCATGCATGTATTTGTTTATACCATGTCTTCGCCCTTACCCTATCCAGTGCCCCCGAAACCCAACCCCAACTCAAAGTCGGCCCCCTTTACAAAGACCTAAATGATCCATAACAAAAAGAGATATAATGTAAACAATAATATACACTGTATATCTAATTAGATTTGTATATGCGGAAAAATACCAGTTAAGTTAGCGACTTTGATATTAATGTGTTTATCTCATATAGCGTTAGTTTGTTTTTGTAGTCATAACATAGCTGATGGATTAATTGAGTGTGCTGATGATGAGAAAAAAAGAACAGCCACCTGACAATGAGACTGACTCCGACAATGATGAGAGGGAACCCGGAATGTTTGATGGCCAAATTGCCCAGCTATTCAGAAGATGAGGACTTAGATGGGACTTTGTGGGAGAAAGTCCCATTCATTTTCTACCGCTTATCCTCACAAGGGTTGCGGGGGGTGCTGGAGCCTATCCCAGATGTCTTCGGACGAGAGGCGGGGTACACCCTGGACTGGTGGCCAGCCAATCACAGGGCACATATAGACAAACAACCATTCACACTCACATTCATACCTATGTATGGACAATATGGAGTCACCAATTAACCTAGCATGTTTTTGGAGAAAACCCACTCATACACTGTGATGGCCAATGGTGGAATTGAACTTGGGTGTTCTAGCTGTGAGGCCTGCTCGCTAACCACTTGTCCGCTGTGCACTCTGTGGGCGAATGTTGATTAAAAAATATGTATTGTTAAATAGCAGAACAGAGTTTAACTAAACTCACTGTTTTGCTTCCGTTTTTTTTCGTAGACCGTATTTATGTTTTAGCATGTGCCTTATGTATGTATTAAGTACAGTAATTCACTTTAATTCACTTTATTTTTACAATATGCTGAGAGACAGTAAACAACAGAAGTTTGTAGGTTCCTTGGTCTCTCCAATGTAGAGGTTCCTATAAGGTACTGTTACACCCCTAGTGACTAATGATAAAAAGTTCACATGATAGTCATATTTTTCCCCATCATTGTATTTTTATTGTCCAAATAAGTTGCAGAGTGACATCCCCATTGTTTTTATTTCCTCTGTATAATAAAATAAACAACCAAGTACATACAGTATGTGGTGAATCACCCTCATGCTGTTTGACACCGCTGAAAGTGCACACTTGTCCACAGGTGATTAGAGGTGCTGGCTTTGAGATCTTCTCACATGGAGACGGTCCTCCAGTCTCATGTACTGCACACAATCGCGTAAGAAGTGTGACGTCACTTGTCGGTTATGAAAATGAGTCATTCATGTGATGTGGACACTCTCATTCATTTTAATGCAGACCTACCAACAGGTAGGAATGTATAGTACTCAACTTAAAATACGCTTGTATGCTCTCCATTTTGTTGCTATTTTCTGTTTTCAGTGTCAAGTTCAGTCTGTACAGTACAGATAAATGGACACATATTATCACTTTTGCTAATATATAAAATCAATACCAATATATCAAAAGGGTGGCAAACATTTCTGTCCTTTGGGAGGGGCATGACAAAAAAATAATTGAGAAACACTTGTTAATAAAAATATATGTAATGACACACGTCGGTATAGGAATTGGAGTTTGACAATATCAGACATCCCTAATATATAATATATATATATATATATATATATATATATATATATATATATATATATATATATATATATATATATATATATATATATATATATATATATATATATATATATATATATATAAAATGAAAAAAAAAACTTAAACTGTATTATGGAAAGCAGGAAGTGAACAAATGTAACAGTTACTGATTGTAAAAGTACCAGATGGAGGGGTAGGATTTAATAAGCTTTGCTTCTTCCTACTCCTTTTGGACATGTGGAACTGGGAACTGATTATGGGATGCATTCAATTGTAATCTGATGCATGTTCAAATGAAATAAAACCATTACCATTACCATATAATGAATGTTATATCTAAAAACAAGTCATTGTTATCGCATAACCAAAGTATGTGTTTTATATAGAAACAACAAATATACTTGTATGGGTGTCCCTGAAGCAAACAACAACAATCTTCTATCAAATTAGCATGCAATGTGCCACCATGACGCCGGCCACTGTCAGGTTGCACAACCTTTGCCTGCGTCAGAACAAACGTGACTTCCCTCATGCACGTAAAGCAGCCCACACGGCAGGCGACGTTTCACCGTACATCTGCTCCACTCTTGAAATTCATAACACTAGCATGTCATTCCCGCCGAGGAGAGCGAGGAAGGCTTCTTGTGTAACGTTCCTGTTGCTTTGCACACTCACTGGCAGCACAAGCAAGGATGTTTTATGCAAAAGCAGCCAGATTTTAGCTGTCATGAATTTTTATTGAGCTGGCTCAGGATTGATGCCGCCTCAATGTACTGGGAGACACTTAACATAGTGGAATTTAAATTGTCAATCGAAAGCAATGGTTTTTTAAAATTATTACAAGTGTGCCTCCGTTGGGGACTTGAGACCGGTGCTTCTCCTTATTGCGGGACCTCAAATCCACGCTACCAATCGCTGGTCACGGTTAGCACACTCCTCCCACAACTGCTGGTTTTGGATGTCTTATATTGTACAGTAAACCTCGGATATATCAGATTCAATTGTTCCCACTGGTTTTGTCCGATATAAGCGAAATCCGTTATATGCGTATACCGGAAAATGTCCGTTTTACGCATATATCGGATTTATATCTGGTATATGCGTAAATCGGATTTTATCCGTTATAAAAAGGCACTTCCTTGACTATGTTTCCAATGTACCTGGACGCGCAGGCAACGCTGCAAACGCTGCAAATGACGTCGTATAGCGGCCTGTCACGATTCGGCGAATCGGAGCGCCACGATGCGGCCATCCGATATATGCGAGGGAAATTTAATGGAAATGCATTGGAACGGGACTGGAGATTTTGTCCGAAATAGGCGAAATCCGTTATAAAACATCCGATATATGCAATGAATTTTTATTGGAAATGCATTACAGAAAAATCGGTTCTTTTTTATCTGTCCGTTGTGAGCGAATTTCCGATATATCCGAGTCCGATATATCCGAGGTTTACTGTACATATTAACTGTAAATACTGGTGTTTGATTTATTTGCTTTTGTTTATCATGCATGTTGTTTGGTTTGATTTGAATCTTGTTTGGGTTCATCCAATCATACTCCTATCTCAAGAACATTGTTTTTAGAAGATTTGAAATAAATAAATAAATTATATATATATAATATATATTTATTCATTGCATTTTTTTTATATTTTATACTTAATATACTTTTGTCTCTGCCCCATATATATGTGGTTAATGAACTTGCGGCTGCCTTGTGCAGGGTCCTAGGTCTACCCTAGGTGGCATTGTTGGTAATATTAGCTATATCATTCCCCGCAGCTCCCTCGTCATGCCACACCAGTACAAATTAATATAAATATTAATAAATAAATGATGAATAAATAAAATATTATTACAAGGTTTATAGCAAAGTGGGTGTTAACTCTAATAAATGTATGTAATGTATTTTTTTTCAGAACCTTATTAAATTGTCAATTGAAATGCTGTAATGTCTGCTAATCATATATATATATATATATATATATATATATATATATATATATATATATATATATATATATATTTAGATACAGAGCTCAATTTTCAACTTCCACGGCAGTAATCAAAATAACCGAGGAAATTATCCCGACCGCAGAAAGTGTGCAGCTGCAGTATTTATGGATTTAACAAACGCTTTCGATACAATTAATCACAATAGCCAAAGGAATTGGGGGTTAGTTTTGAACTGGGTAAAAAAAGCTACTTAGCAAACAGTATATGCGAAGCTAGGAGAATGTACATCTGGGAGATTAAATATATTATGTGGCGTACCCCAGGGGTCAATACTGGGACCAAACCTGTTCAACTGATACATTAATGACATCTGTAAACTCATGAAACACCTGCAGTTAGTATTATTTTAGTATTATTTGCAGACGAGACAACTGCAGTTTGTCCTAGAGAAAGCACACACGAGCTAATAAAAAAGTCTCAGATGAATAGAAAACACACACAAAAAATATATATATATGTTGTTATACTTCCTTATCAATTTCCTATCTATTTAAAATTGTCAAAGAGTACATTTAAAAGACAGGAAGTAAACAAATGTATTGCAATCGATGTTGAACAGAAAAAGGGGAAGCTTTAAATCAGCTTTGTTTCTTCCTACTCCTTTTTGAACATGTGGATCTGTGAATTGTACTATGTGATGTATTCCTACATAACTTGAATGCATGTTCAAAATGAATAAAACCATTATTATATGTTGTGTTAAAGTGTAAGTTTTTGCATTGCATTTTAGCCCCTGTTTTAAAAAATAAACCGCATATACAAAGAAAGACAACAACAATAAACCAAAAATGTGATTGGGTGAAAGCTGTATGTGTGTGTGTTTATGTCACATGATTCAGTTGGTCACTTTGATAAGTTTTATTGGTTAAAGAGGCAAAAAAAAACAAGCTTTAGGTCTGAAAGTGGCCCTCGAGCTGCACTTTGGACACAACTGGCATATAACGTGCATATGTCGTGCATGTTTGAAGTCGCTGCTGTTGTGCAAGTAGTTTCATGTACTTGTCTTCAGGCTGCTTTCTTTAGCACGCTAGCGACGTCTCCATATGGTGGCTGCTTCTGGGAGGACCACCTGCTGAGGCTCTTGCAAGGCTGTGATCTTTCCCCTCACACCAGTTGTGGGCTCGTGTTCTGAACATACAATATGCGTGGTTGCACTGTATATGACTTCCCATATTTCATTCCTCTGTTTATAAGCCTTCATCTTCCAGTATGGATCCCTGAACCAATCCCTCATGTAAGCAGCTCGCCAGGGAGTGTTCTACCCTGAGGCGAGGCAAAGCTCGCCCATCAATGAAAGATGCAAGTACCAGAATAGGACATGCTGTACACATGAAACAATGACTTCTACAATGTTGGTATTTTCATTTACCATTGGATGGTGTAGAAGACATGACATTGATGAAGCATTCAGATGTGATCTTCCATGCAGTGGAACTTCACAGGGGTTACAGAAGACGCTTATCGGGGACTGCACCTTCCCTATACTGTATGTACTGTGGATGATGTCTCAGATGATGTGGATTATGCCTGCTTATTTATCTTTAAAGGGGACCTATTGAGCTTTTTCCACTTTTTTGACCTATACATTTTGTTACAATGTTTTATTCTTGTGTTAAATTATGCCAAAGGATCAGATAATGAGGTTAGCATATTTGGAAATGAGCCCTGATAGAAGTTTTTGGTGGCTTTTTGATGGAGAGTTTTCTCTAACAGCAAGTTCTATTGATGTCAATGCGATCCAAACTTCCTTATATGGGCTGCATATTGCCTGCACTCAGTAAACATATCCGGAAGACCTCTGGAGTGCTTAAGAGTATGACCAATCATTAGAGGAGTAAATTAAACATATGCCATGTGATTGGCTGGGTTTACCCGAAGTCAGCTGGGATAGGCTGCAGCATATCCCCACAACCATAATGAGGATAAACGCTATAATAAGTGGATGGATGGACTGAATTTACCAGCACAACAGGTCTTGTGTTGAAAGACCAGTTGGTATACCGATTAGAACAGACATTGCAAGTGAGTATTTTATCATGCTCTTGTTTTGTCAATGAAATTTTAGCATGTGTGCTACATGCTAACGCTATGAGAATGGCTTCATGTTTCACTTTAGCTTTATCTGTCTAGCAACCTGCAACGTTATTATCTGCCTGGGGGGAGTAAAAATAAAAATTAGTAGTCATCCTTGTCGGTTCTCACAAAGTTTATGATCGATTGAAAATTTTTTGATTAGTAATAGCAAATGCTCTCTCTGTTGTTGTTGTTGACGGGTATCTGTGAAATCAATGGAATCTACAGTAATTCTTAAAATGACCAAAATATGACCAAATACTGAAAGTATTACATGCCATCAGACATGTACCTGTTACTACATGGTCATAGAATGTCAATAAAATGATAACGTTGGAAGTGTGTGAATAGAGTGCTCTATCGGCAAAGTAGGTGACTCCTATTAAGTGCATTGTTAGCTGCCTCATGCTAACAGTTTTTCTCTATATAGGACGGACAG
Source organism: Doryrhamphus excisus (assembly GCF_030265055.1). Lineage (NCBI taxonomy): Eukaryota > Metazoa > Chordata > Actinopteri > Syngnathiformes > Syngnathidae > Doryrhamphus > Doryrhamphus excisus. The sequence goes on from NC_080471.1 coordinate 8,330,628, forward strand.
GAAAAAAGAAAGACATGTGTTCATGTGTCAGACACATAAAATAGTGCAGTTTTCCATCTGAGACATATGTTACTTAAAGGTATAGTTTTTATTTTTTGACATGTGTGACACCCCCATCAACAATGAGGTGCATCAACTCAATCAATCAATCAACTTTTATTTGTAGAGCCCTTTACAACACACAAGCAGACCAAAGTTCATTCATTTTAAATGCAGCTTATTCCATTGTCTGGGCCCAGCGAATGAAAAGACATCAACGGTGACTTACCCTCCAATTGGTCTTGTGAGCCCAGTTCTGTTCGGAGGAGACATGCTTGTGATGCAAATGGATTACTCTTTTGAACACATATTGTTTTGAGAAGACACATCCTTCAATTGCTGCTGAAATGTTCCCAAGTTTGCGACGTCAGGTGTGTTCAAGCTCAGAAGTTTCTCTGTATTGTTCTTAATCCGACCATGTACTGTATTGGATCTTTTAACGGATCACGTGGAGTGGAATGAGTGGGTGAAACAGTTCTGCAATGACATTAACAGGAAAATAAATGACATGTAAAGCATTTATAGCGTATATGCACAACATGAACATTTAGAGGTTTAGTATTCCCAGTGAAGGCAACTTCTTGACGTTTTTGGAGGATTCCGTTGGCATCTCAGCTGAGCTTGCCATCTGTATCATCCTGCAAGTGGAGACACAGAATGAGCAAAAAAAAATGGAACAAAATTACTTCCACATGGCAGTTGTCAACTATGAATTTCCCTCCAAGGGTCAGATGGAATTTCAACTTTATTTCAGTGACTTGTGTATTTAAAAAAAAGAAAGAAAACCTCTGACAGTCAACAAAAGAGCTTGGTGATAATTGCTTATTTGCACTTCTCGCCTTTGAATGAAATTCACAAACGCTGCCTTCACGGAGGGACTGAAAGGACACGCTGGGCCGCTTCTAATTGACTTGGACACAAAATGCTGACAGACAGCGGTGAAGAAAGGAAAATGGATTCCTCTCACAGTTTCAGAAACGCTGTCATGGATTAAGCAGCACATGAAGCCCGGTCGAGCTGGGGGACAGCATGCTAAAGGTGTCTCCTGTGAAAGCACTCGTCATGCAGACCAACGAGTCGCCGGCAGGGACGGTTTGTGCTGAGACAGGCAAAGGAGCGTCTCATCTTCTGCTTGTCGAGCCTCCTCGGAATATTCAGGTGATATAACTGAGTACTACTTCAAGGGATTCCAGAGTATGTGACAATTTAGCCTTGCCAGTAACTCGGCATTGGAGAGGCTACTTTTGGATTCTTGGACATTTTTAATAGGGATGGGCGAGTACACCACTATCTATATCTGTATCAGTACTGGGAGTGGGCGGGGCATAATCCGGAAGGGGGTGTGGTTTAAATGGAAATGAGCAGTCTTTTTATACTAATAATCTGCATTATTTTAAGTCAAGAAATTGACATGGATTGATCAGAAGTTGCTATATGTATTGTTTATGATTCAGTTATGTGTACTGTGCTGTGTATTGTACTGTGTATATGTGTAAACGTGGCAAACTGAAATGAATTTGTCAGCCTTTTTGAGCTTTCCAACTGACTTTATATCACCAGCCAAACCAACCGAAACAAGCAGACATAAAACTGACTTATGTCAGTTATACATGCATGATGCTTGATGCCACTCTTGTGCTTCTGTTCAAGTGTACCTAATGTTGTCGCCAGTCAATAATCCAGAAGGGGGTGTGGTTTAAATGGAAATGAGCAGTCTTTTTATAGTAATAATCTGCATTATTTTAAGTCAAGAAATTGACATGGATTGATCAGAAGTTGCTATATGTATTGTTTATTATTAAGTTATGCGTACTGTGGTGTGTACTGTACTGTGTATGTGTGTAAACATGGCAAACTGAAATAAATTTGTCAGCCTTGTTGACTGTATTTTTCTCAAAAGTACAGCTTGTAGTACTCAGCAGCTTTCCAACTGACTTTATATCACCAGCAAAACCAACCAAAGCAAGCAGACATGAAAAAAAACACACCGTCAGTGACTGATGCACAGTCGTGCCCACTGTCTTCTTTAATTCCCCATGTATGTTTTGAAACAAGTTTAAGATTTCAAGGTACATACTGTAATGTATTGAGAGGAGAGTCATGTTTTAGCATGCTTATGTCAGTCATACATGCATGATGCTTGATGCCGCTCTTGTGCTACTGTGCAAATGTACCTAATGTTGTGGCCAGTCGATGCAGGTTACCTTTACTATTGTCCGTGTCCTGCTAACTGAAAATTAACAAAATTCTTATATTGTAGGTAGCGCACCTGTTTTATTTTTAAGGGGGTCATGCTGTCCCAATTGAGTTGTTGAGTGTCTGCATAGCGCTGTGCACTGCACGTGTTACGGAACTAGTTTACCAAGTAAAAACTAGAGGCAAGCTGAAGAAAACCTAATAATGTGGAGGCATCGTGACAAACCCAGAGCCATTTTTAACTTCCCAATTGCACCGTGTATGTGAATGAGGCACCGCTGAGCTCCTTTGAGCTCCTCTGCAAGCAGCTGTACTGAACCTCAAGCAAAATTTCACATAAAACAAATGGTATCACTTTATAATAAGCTACACAAAGTAGGGTAGCTTCTGAGGAAGTAATGAAGAATGAGCAGAGTAGTTTTTGAGGAACTAAGGTACATACATTTAGAGTAGTGGTTAGGGTTGGTTCGTTACTCATTAACTACTTTAATTTTGTGTACCTTATTGTAAAGTGTTACAAAGAAATATTTTTGTTCAAAGGAAAATACATTTTTACTAAAATGTTTATTAAAAGTTTATTAACCCTTAGATGCATAAGTGGGTCAAAAATGATGTTTTCTTGAAATATCTTCGTAATGAAATTTTTTTTTATCATTTCATATTCCTGGTATTCCTCAAAAAACATCTTTTTGATATCATGCCAGTCACATTTTTAACTTACCTTTTATACATTTTAAGATTTTTTTGGTTTTGTGTTACTACCCCAACCTTCCACAAGTGGGTCAAAAATGACCTGGTCAGGTTGTTTTCTTGAAATATCTTCGTAATGAAAATTTTTTATCATTTCATATTCCAGGTATTCCTCAAAAAAACATGTTTTTGATATCATGCCATTCACATTTTTAACTTACCTTTTATACATTTTAAGAATTTTTTGTTTTTGTCTTACTACCCCAACCTTTCATAAGTGGGTCAAAAATGACCTGGTCAGGTTGTTTTCTTGAAATATTTTTGTAATGAAATTTTTTTTATCATTTCATATTCCAGGTATTCCTCGAAAAACATGTTTTTGATATCATGCCATTCACATTTTTAACTTACTTTTTATACATTTTAAGACATTTTTGTTTTTGTCTTACTACCCCAACCTTGCATAAGTGGGTCAAAAATGACCCGGTCAGGTTGTTTTCTTGAAATATCTTCGTAATGAAAATTTTTTAGCATTTCATATTCCAGGTATTCCTCAAAAAACATGTTTTTGATATCATGTCATTCACATTTTTAACTTAACCTTTATGTAACACACAAAGGATCCTCACATATTCCATTGTTGTACGGGGTCATTTTCTTTTTCAAAGATGTAAAAAAGTGAAAAATGAAGATGTTTCTAACATGAAATCATTCTTGTGTGGTCCTAAATATAATACTAAATATCATACAAGTGATTATTCCTAACCAAAATGGAAAAATTGGCATAAAAACGCATTGATTCTAGTATGGGTCATTTTTGACCCACTTATGGAAGAGTGTAGGGTCCAGTCACTCGTGCATCTAAGGGGTAAAAGGAAAAAAGGGGTAAAAGGTTTGTGCAAACAGAACAGAAGTTTTTTGTCGGGTATCACACATTGCAAATCCACATATTACACGGACTGCTGTGTATTTAGTATGGACTACAAAACACTGCGCTGCAAAAACAACATGAATAATTGCACTTTCAACATGTTATGCTATTCATTTTCACAATCACTGAGTGATTACGTGTCATTATTTCCTATTCAGTGTTATTTTCGAGACCTTTCCCTCACATCCACCAGTTTTTGCCACAAAAAGAGCCCTACTTTTTATTATTTTAAATGAATTTCTGAGTATTGAGCGTGATTGCAGGAGATTGCAAGGCCCTTGCAGGAGAGACCTACTGGTCAATGCTCATTAACGCTTGGAATGTGAAATCTCCCGAAACATTTACTGATGATTAAAACCAGAAATCAGAAATATGAAGATTGGGCGAGTCAGTCAATCAGCAGCAGTCTTACTGCTTCTTCCATTTAATTTGTAATAGTTTGTGTGGGTGTATTTTCATTTTATCATAGCAAGATGCTGATGTACACAAGTATTACATATAACATGCATTTACATTTTGGGTGTTGTTTTAATAAAAAAGTACATTCGAGCTTCTAATGCAACGGTTCAAATCCAGCCCATGAGCAACATCAGACCAGGCTTCACTTTGGAGTGATGAAGTTATTGAAGCACATTCCTGAAAAGAGTGCTCTTAATAGATAAAGAATCTTCAAATAACATTTTGACAGTAGTCTGTAGTCTCTCTGTGAAATAAAGGATCTTTGTCTAGCATTTTTGCAGTAGGCATGGTGCTGTCATATACAAGAACTTTAACTCGTGTTTTTGCCGCAGATCCCTGAAAACAGCAGACTATTTTTGTCTTGGATCTTTGGTGAGTGATCTTTGACTAGCGCCTTTGTAGTACCTCCTTAAAAACAGCAGAGCTCTGCTGTCACTAGAGCATCTTTGATCAACGTCTTTGTAGTATGTGCCTAAAACTCCAAAGTACTCCTGTCATATGGAGGATCTTTGACTCACTAGCATTTTTGCAGTAAATTCCTGAAAAAAGTAGAGCCTTCCTGTTATATAGAGGATCTTTGATGAGTGTTGTGGTCAGTCCAGAAAAACAGCAGAGCTCTCCTGTTACATAGAGGATCTTTGATCAGCGTCTTTGTAGTATGTGCCTAAAACCCAAAGTACTCCTGTTATATTGAGAATCTTTGATGAGTGTTGTTGTGGTCAGTCCAGAAAAACAGCAGAGCTCTCCTGTCACATAGAGGATCTTTGAGCAGCATCTTTGCAGCATTTGCTTAAAAACCACAAAGTACTCCTGTCATATGGAGGATCTTTGTCTGATTAGCAAGATTTCTAAAAACAGCAAAAAACTCCTGTCACTTAGAGGATCTCTGTAGTATGTGCTGAAGTCAAAACAGCATAGCGCACCTATATATTATATAAAGGATGCTCCAATTGCATTTTGTAGTAGTTCTTTGGAAACAGAAGAGTACTATGTCATATAGAGAATCTTTGACTATCGTTTCTTTTGTCGGTTCTTCAAAACAGCAGAGCACTCCTGTTATATGATGAGTCTTTGATTGGTGTTATTGTAGTAGGTATTGTGGCTGCAACATGCAACACCATTAAGTAGAAAATGCATGGGTCAGTCCGTAGTGGGAACCATACGACAACACTTTGTGTGTTGACTCCATCGTTGACATCTTTTCATGGGTTTTTGCTCTCTGCCGGGAGCACTTGTTTGCCTGTCAATCAGTCCCATATTTCCGGGGCTTATATTTGCAGAGCTCGCTCCCAATTAAACGGCAGTAGCAAAGAAGCGTGACATGTATCAAAAATAATGCACCGGCTGAAATGGGGAGGGAAGCTACGGCTAAATCTTTCATTTCGGCATGTGATGTGGACAGAATGAGGCGAGGGCCGCTCAACCGTGAGGGAAAGACAAAGCTTGCGTGGCCTCGTTGGCTTAGATGGATGACCTCCCAGAAAATAGCCAGTAGCCGGCTAACACGTACCGCTGTAGCCTTTGAAATCAGTCGTAAACCAGGTTAAAAGCTGTTTGTACATGCTAGCTAGGAGGCTATTTAATGAAGCTCAAACATTTTTTTTCCAGCACTATACAAACACAAACCCTTAAGCAAGTCAATTTAACAGAAATAAAATTGTGCTGTTTGGATACTCTGAGGGCACAAGACAGAAACCTTACCAGTAATCGGTTTTGTCATCCAAAAGCCCAATTCCCTTTTCAGGAACAGCGAGTACAGCAGCTGAAGCAGAAATAAAGACCATGTATGACAAACATCCTGATCGACATATTCAGCTTAATATCACAGGGAAAAACTAAATGATGTTCCTCATAATAAATAATAAAACATTTCGGTGGCGAGGAACCACATGTTTGAACTGATTTCACTCAAATTTCACAGACATGTACGTACATTCCAGGCCCATAAGGATGTTTGTGTTATAACCCTGAAAAGGGGGAAATATGTGAATAAGGATGGCCGGACACGATGTCTCCCTCTGGCATCCTCATCCAGAATGCTTTTATTTTATTTTATTTATTTCACACACAAAAAAAAAAAAACATGTATGTCAAGCAGACATTAGTCATTTTGTTTCCTACAAGTAGACCTGCACAGCAAATCAACAAGACAACAAACAGTGTCCCTTTATACTTTTTAAGACAACTCAAACACAAAATATTCGCATGTTATTTTAAAACATCCAAAGAACATGTACTGTACATGTCTACCTAAACAATACACATATTAAACATAAACCATCCCATTACCCTCCTAACAGACGTCGGTTAGCTAGCTTACAGTACCATGTAGCATCTACAACGTGGTACCAAAATATGTCTCAAAAAGTTTCCGCAATCCACCAAACATGCTTAAAAATGCTCACATGTTGCAGCTCAGCAATGAGTACATTTAATGCCAGTGACTTACCTGAAAAGGGGGAAATATGTGAATGAATGGCCAGAGACGATGTCTCTCTCTGGCATCCTCATCCAAAATGGAGTGCGGCCAAGAGCTCCCCCTTTTGGCCTTAGCAGACATAGGCAATCGATCCCCGATTAACTGATTCAGACTGCATTGTAAATCAATTATAAATAGAGGTGACCCTTTTTAGTAAGCACCTTGCAACACAAACAATATATCACATATGCCAAGTTTTGTAATGATTTTTGGAAAATCAGTGCAAAACTTTCCACAGAATTCCCGCCCATGCTGCGAACGTTATGGTGTTGTTAATAATAGCTAACATAGCTTAATAATTGCTTACAAATTTAATTCCACAGTCCATGTCACGCCCTGTGTGGGTTCGTGCGTGACAGTGTGTCTATGTTCTCTGTCTGGGCTTTGGTTTCCGTTTTGAACTCTTATTTTGTATTGGACTTCCTCTTTTGCCTCGTCTGCCTTCGTTGCCATGGTCACCCACACCTGTCCCTAATTTGTCCTCTATTTAGTTCAGGTGTGCCCTTCTCCCTTTGTTGGATCATTGTATTGTTTGTCCGTCAGCTACCTGAGTTGCCCTGTTTTTCTGTTGCTATTAAGGCACAGAATAAATATTATTTACCTGCACTTGGTCCTGTTCTCTGCATCCTGGGGTCGAACCGTAAAGCAATGAAGCCGAACCGCGACAGAATGATCCAACCATGTGACGACGACCTCGCGGAGAATGATTTTCGGACCTGGCAGCATCTCAAAGCCTTGGAAGAGGAGGAGATGGCGAGACCGCCATGGGAACTGGAGGAGATGGCGTGGTTTTATCCCGGACACACCGACGACACTCCAGACCGGCCGCGACGCCGACGCAAGCCGCGGCTCCGGAAGGCGAAGCCACGCTCGTTCTCCCCTCCATGCAAAGCCAAGGTGCACCCGCCCTCCTGCCCTGCCGGTCTCGACGAGCCCGACGGAGATCTCGAGTTCGACAAGTGGACCCGGCAGTTTTTCAAGGCGTTGGAGCGGACGTGTGCGATGTACACGCCGGAGGAGCTGGAGACTATGGTATGGGGGCCGGACTACACGCTAGTGCCGAGGGCTTCACGCGCTGCACACCCTCCGACGCGGCGGCGTCGCCAGCGCACGGCACGTCGCCAGGAGGTGTGGCCGCCCTCTTCCGCCTCGCCATGTCACGCCACTGCACAGCACTACCCTCTCGCTGTTGCCGAGTCGCAGCCCGTCGTGCGTTCCCCGACGGCTCCCGTGGCAAGTGGCGAGGCTCCCCGGATTCCTCCAGTCCCCAAGCCACGCAGCCCCAGGGGTTTCCAAGACCCGGCTCCCGTGCCAAGCGGCGCGGCCTCACAGATTCCTCCAGTTCCCAAGCCACGCAGCCCCAGGGGTTTCCAAGACCCGGCTCCCGTACCAAGCTGCGTGGCCTCACAGATTCCTCTAGTTCCCAAGCCACGCAGCCCCTGGGGTTCCCAAGACCCGGCTCCCGTGCCAAGCTGCGTGGCCTCTCAGATTCCTCCAGTGCCCAAGCCACGCAGCCCCTGGGGTTCCCAAGACCCGGCTCCCGTGCCAAGCTGCGTGGCCTCACAGATTCCTCCAGTTCCCAAGCCACGCAGCCCCTGGGGTTCCCAAGACCCGGCTCCCGTGCCAAGCTGCGTGGCCTCAGAGATCCCTCCCGTCCCAAAGCCGCGCAGCCTCAAGGTTCCCCAAAACCCGGCTCCCGTGTCAAGCTGCGTGACCCCCCGGATTCCCCCTGTGCCCAAGCCGCGCAGCCCCAAGCCCCAGCATTCCTTGGCTCCCGTGTGCAGCGGCTTGATGCTCCAGACCCCTCCAGAGCCCAAACTCCGCCTGCGGTCCCTTTTAGACCTGGTCCGGGCAGCAGAGCAGGCGGAAATCAAGACCCTCCTCCAGGTCCCCCTCCTCCCGTCCCTGGTTCCACGTCCAGCGGCAGACGGCGTCTGGGATCCGCCTTCGAGAGGGGGGGCTAGTACCACCTGCTGGGCTATGCTGGAAGCACAGCCCAGCCTGCCTATGGAGAGGGGGGAAGGCGCCACCTGCAGGGGGAGTGAGGAGGCACAGCCCACTCCACCTGCAAGACGAGGAGCAGGGCTTGCTGGAGCAGATGAAGAGGCTCTGGCTTGGACGCCTGCTGCTTTGCCGTCGCCGCGTCAGGGCCGGACGCCTGCATCTTCGCCGTCGCCGCGTCAGGGCCGGACGCCTGCATCTTCGCCGTCGCCGCGTCAGGGCCGGACGCCTGCATCTTCGCCGTCGCCGCGTCAGGGCCGGACAGCCTCTAGACTTTCTGCCGGAGACCTGGTTCTACACCCAGGGCGCCCGCCTGAGGATGCCTACCTCGCGCTTGGTCGAGGGCGCCCCCCGGAGGGTGTATACCGACCCAACCATTCCCTCCATCACTTGGAGGGGTCTTGCTGGTTCCGCCGGGCCTGCCGCCCCGGCCGGCCCCCAGAAGGGTCCCGTCTGCGACCCACCTCCGGTCCCCCCACCACCCATCCCTCTTTGACTGAGAATTGTTTTGGACGTCTGGGATCCGTCCTTGAGGGGGGTGTACTGTCACGCCCTGTGTGGGTTCGTGCGTGACAGTGTGTCTATGTTCTCTGTCTGGGCTTTGGTTTCCGTTTTGAACTCTTATTTTGTATTGGACTTCCTCTTTTGCCTCGTCTGCCTTCGTTGCCATGGTCACCCACACCTGTCCCTAATTTGTCCTCTATTTAGTTCAGGTGTGCCCTTCTCCCTTTGTTGGATCATTGTATTGTTTGTCCGTCAGCTACCTGAGTTGCCCTGTTTTTCTGTTGCTATTAAGGCACAGAATAAATATTATTTACCTGCACTTGGTCCTGTTCTCTGCATCCTGGGGTCGAACCGTAAAGCAATGAAGCCGAACCGCGACAGTCCATACTCTATAGATGCATGTTTGGACCATGTTTCATGTTCCAACATGCAACAGTTGCAGAGGAGAAGCGATTACCAATTTGCCATAAGAATATGTAATAATAAGCTGGTTGAACAGTACGAAAGTGACAGCGGTGTACTTTTTGGTGTATTATAATAATAATAATAATAATAATAATACATTTTATTTGTATAGCGTGTTTCAAAATACTCAAAGACACTTTACAGAAGAATGGAGTTGAATAAAAGCAAGTAAATAGAGGAAAAGATACATTAAAATACAACATTCATTGGTTAATACACAGTTAAAACATGAGAAAAAGCGAGGCGGGGCACAGCAGTAAGATATAAAAAGTTAGACATTACAAACAGATTTAAAGAGGTGGGTTTTTAGTTGTTTTTTCAAACTGGGAAGGTATCGTTACAGATTTTAAACTGGACATATTATATGAAAGAATCCCGCAAAACCGGCTGCTCAACAAATATTTCTTTATTAATATGATACGTGTTATCCAGTATATTTTTATTTAATAAAAGAAATAATTTTATTTATTTGACCTGTCAAAATATTTTCGGAACCTTATACCGTTTTAGTGGCGGGAAAAATGGAGCGCGGTTGAGAAGAAAAAAGTTGAGAATCTGTAGTTTGGGCTTCCTTTATCCCCCTACTTTCATTTCAATCCTGAATCAACCCTGACTCAACCCTGAATAATAATAATAATAATAATAATAATAATAATAATAATAATAATAATAATAATAATAATAATAATAATAATAATAATAATAATAATAATAATAATTAATCATTAATGCCCTGTGAACACAGCATTTCGTCTATGTACTGTTTATAGGACAAAGGTGGGCCGCTGACATTTTTTAGATTTTCAAGTGGGCCCTGAGTTGCTAAAGTTTGTGAACCCCTGGTTTAGAAGTTAATAAACAATATAAGAGCTGATAATAAATGGTGATATTGCCCACTGCCGAGTGCAAATATAGACTTCCGGTTTGTGCCGCCAACTTTAAAGGAGTTTATAAACAGCAATTTATCTTTTTTAAATGTCGGCTTTTAACATACAGCGTTGGATCCCGAGTCCGATCTGGAAGTAATAATAGTCAATAAACATTCTCTACAATTACTATATCGAACTTTTATCGAGCCATATATTGTTTATGGCATTGAAATCTGGGGGCACGCCTACAAAACCATTGCAAAACCAATTTACATGATGCAAAAGAGAGTAATAAGGAAAATCAGTAAAGCTGCTTACCAAGCACCAACAAGTCAATTTTTTTTAAATCGCAAATTGTCAAATTTTATGATCTAATTGATTTAAAAACACGCATATGATGTATGAGGTAAATAAAAACATGCTCCCAAATGTTGTAAATGAGGTGTTGTGTGCATGTATGTATATATATATGTATATATATATATATATATATATATATATATATATATATATATATATATATATATATATGTAGATATTGTAAGTATATTGTATTGTAAGTATATATGTGAGAAACAATAATGTTACATAGTATGCATGTCTGAAATAAATTGAGAAGAAGTAGAGACTCTACAGTCTGAAGTTTTTTTCTAACCGTGTCACAAATTACTGCAGGCACGTTATCAAATGTTTATTGTCTCACAAATTTGTCAATTATTTTATTGTCAACATTTTTGCTAGACCAAATAAACCTCTAATGTAGTAATGTATAATAATAAATGATATGTCTTTTACTGTGTTAAGTTGTGGATTGGTGTTTGGCGATGCCTTTCGGTGAACACACACAATTTTGCACTGTTGCATTCGTATTTATTTTACAGACCAAACATCTCAGTGAGTGTTGACTGTTGGTGCATAGTTGTTGTTTTTTTTTACCCAGATGGGAAAACTGGGTCTGTTTGACATGAGCAAGTTTGTTTGCCATTTATGTTGCTGTCACTTTTGACTAAATTTAGTATACGGGCTCGTTTGTGTTGATGGACTCACCTTGCTCATTAATATTCCGAAATGGGGGATGTGCAAGCATCTTTTTCCCTCCTAACTTCTACTACGTTACCTTGCATTGCTCTTAGCTGTGTGTGTATGCTATCTGTCCCGCCCCGACAAAGTGACTGTATGACTGGTAAGAGGTGTCACTGTGTTTTCCATTGTTCCATGAAGCATCTCGGTGCTGAACCAATGCACAGAGCAAAGACTCTTCCGGTGACAGACACACACGCACGCACATGGCAATATATGGAGGCGGGCAAAATTATACAGTTTTGTTTTTTTCATATGTTATGTGATTAATTAATTCAATCAATATAGCAAGATTTCCTGTCATGTTTTAGTCTTGCAAACATCCCAATTCATTAGTGGTAAGTATTTTCCATTTTATACTTTAAGTGTGTGAGCCATAACCGATCCATCATCTGTGTGCGCTTCAAATTTCGGGGCTCTACTCTTTCACAGTTTGTCAAAAATATATCTAGTAATAAATCATTGTTTAGTGGCTGTATCGTTGAATATGGCCTTGTATTAATTTTTAAAAAAAGCATATTTCAGTACATTTCTGTTTTTTGGATGCCTAAATTAAACATAAAATAGTAAATGAATTAAACACAAATAGAGTGCATTCAGATTTAAAGACGTGATGATATGTAATATTCTACAATGGTCACTAGGTTACATTGATGTTAATGTTAATGTTACATTGATGAGACAAAAGCCAATATGGTAATGGTAATGGTAATGGTAATGGTAATGGTAATGGTAATGGTAATGGTAATGGTAATGATTTTATTTCATTTGAACATGCATCAGATTACAATTGAATGCATCACATAATCAGTTCACAGTTCCACATGTCCAAAAGGAGTAGGAAGAAGCAAAGCTTATTAAATCCTACCCCTGCATCTGGTACTTTTACAATCAGTAACTGTTACATTTGTTCACTTCCTGCTTTCCATAATACAGTTTAAGTTTTGTTTTTTTTTTTTTTAATAATGTACCACATACCGAAGTACAAGGTGATATGAGCATCCAATGCCATAATGGGTACCATAGTAAGTGTCAATATAGTGATATATATAGCACATCATGACTGGTTCAAGACTCTTCATCCTTGTATTTAGCAAACATCAACTGCTTGTATTGTTTCTTGAATTGGCTCATCGTTGTGCATTGTTTGATTTCCTTACTCAATCCATTCCATAGTTTGATTCCACATACTGAAATGCTATGGCTAGCATAACGTAGTCCTAGCATAGAAGTGTTTCATTTAGTTCTTCCCTGAGATCATATCTCTCCTCTCTTGTCGAGAAGTATTGGATGACATTTTTAGCTAATTGGTTGTTTTTAGCCTTATGCATTATTTTAGCTGTTTGAAGATGAACTATATCAGCAAGTTGAAGTATTTGTGATTTTAGAAATAAGGAGTTAGTATGTTCTCTGTAGGCGGCATTATGAATTATCCTTACTGACTTTTTTTGCAGTACATTTAGCGAGTGAAGATTGCTTTTATAGTTATTAGCCCATATTTCCACACAATAAGTAAGATATGGTAGAACCAGAGAGCAATAAAGAGTGTGGAGTGATTTCTGATTGAGAACAAATTTTGCTTTGTTCAATATTGAAATATTTCTGGCCACCTTATGTTGTATATTTGTAATATGAGGTTTCCAGCTCATATTTTCATCTATTGTGATCCCCAGAAATTTATTTTCGTTCACCCTTTCAATGTCTAAACCGTCTTATGTGTAGACATTCTCATGTGTGTGTGCATGTTTGCAGTAATGAAAAGAAAAACCTGATAGTATACTGATAGCAACATCAGCGTGGTTCTGCACCACAGGTCATCATGTTAATGAATGCATCCACACTCCATGAGATCTGCAACTGCTTCTGGCAAGTTCCATCTGCCACAATAAAATGTACCACAGTCATGCAGCACTTCTGGCTATCAAATACATTATTCCAAATCAAATAAGAGCGGTATTATTTGCACAGGGCCTCCACTGGTGCACCGAGCACAATCTGTTTCATTCTTTTAAAAGTAGGCCAGCGAAACACGTTTGAAATTGGGATTAATTTTTCTCGATGTGTTGTCATGTTTTCATGACTGGCAGATTATCGCGGGCCCACACTTAAGCACCTTAACTTTGCTCGGGCAATTTAGCCGCATTATGAGCCTCAATGAACGCGAGATGGAAGGGAGTGTTGATGCATGAGAGGTGCAGCGGGAGCGGAGTCAGGATGTGACATTAGGCTTTGGCCATCATGCTTCTTCATGATGGTGCACAGCTGTAAAGCGCACACCACGCAGGCTTATCACCATCACGACACTTGGAATGGAGGCCGCTTCAGACTGCACGCCACATTTTCAGATATCCCATTCCACTCTGGAGTTAACTTGGGGAACATTAAGTACGGTACAGAGGTCCCACATGGGACTCACACAGCCAGAGTTTGAAAACCTGCATGTTTATTGGAAGAGGCTCTTAAATTGGGCAACCATAGCCAACCAACACTGAAATCACAGTGAGCTTGTCGGTGGGGGCTCACTAGACCTGTGCCGCGGCACACTAGTGTACCTTGAGAAACCGTCAGGTGTGCCGTGAGGAATTATCCAATATCACTTTTTATAATTAACATTTATTAATCATCATTTGCAAATATTATGTCAATAGCCATTATGTCAATAGTATACATGGACCCAAATATTCCAATTGCATTTGGTTTATTTGCTCAAATGGAAAGAATTGAACAGGGATGGAATATTCCTTTAACCAATCCGATTGAGGTATCTTGTACCCGCTCAAACGGAAAGTTGTCAGGGTGCCTTCTTCTTCGCGGTGTTTTTCTTCTTCTGTTGTTTATTGGCGGTTGGCAAGCAGCTTTCGTATGCATTAGCGCCATCTGTGAAACAGAATCTAAACCCTTCTATACGCCATTCACAAGTGCAGTTTTATTAAAAAAGAAAATATATATCTATATAAAACATGTCCTGAGTTTAATTATACAATATTAGCAAGATTGAATTTGATCTTTTCCTGTTTAAATTTATCCCGGGTGCGTTCTTTCAGCACATGCTCAGATATGACGTAACACGCAGATCCAGACGTTCTTCACTTTTAAAAATGGAGGCCAGCAATCGGCACTGGACTAAGCAAAGTTTGCTTTTGATTCAAACTAAATTTCAAGACTGGACAGACGAAAAACTGGCAATACGGAGTTATTCCAACAAGTGAAAGAAAAACTCGGGGAAGCTGGTATCACGTGATGTTGATGTTTACGTTTTTCTGGGCATGCTCTATTGACAATTTTGTTTGATTTTCACGGCGCATGCAGACAAGAGATTGGAATATTCCTTTCTATGGATACCATTGTTTCCCGAAAGGTCATTCGGAAAGAGAAAAAGTGGTGATGTAAAAACGTGGCTACTGTGGAGTGTCTGTGGTGTAAAGACTGGCAGAGCAATGTAATATTGGTCCGTGTGGCAACACCTACCTTGTTCCTCCCATAGACTTATTGATGCACGTGTGAGGTCGTGGTGACATTTTGGAACATTTTTGGTTAGTGGTGTGCCACAAGATTTTTACAATGTAAAAAAAAAACGTACCGTGGCTCAAAAAAGGTTGAAAATCACTGCGCTAGACCAAACACTAACTGCATCACGACAGCAAGATAAAAATGTCAGCACAACATGGCGGACAGAAGGCTTGCAGCAGCTTGAGAAAAGCAGAGAAAAGTGTTTGATTTTGCATCATTAGAACGTACCTAAATCTCCCTCAAGTGTTTTTAATCACAGCAAATGAAGACATCATCTGGTGCCTTGAACTGCCCCCCCCTTCCCCATCCTTCCCCTCCAGTACAAAGTGCAATCCCACCGAGCGCTTGATGCTCCGCCACAGGCGAGTCAGCTGTTGGCCTCTTTTTTCTTTCCTTTTTTTTTTTTTTTTAAATGGCCTACTTACTTTAGAATGGAGGTCTGTGGAACCTGGGGATGAAGACACCTGCATCTGCGCATGGCCTTAAACTCTCGTTGCATGAGGGAGCTGCAGCTGTGCGTACGTTTGGGCCACTTTGGACTCCCGTCACCGACACGCGTGGATGAGCTTTTAATGGCAGTTTGCTTCGTTTCACCAAACACGTCCTCATTATGAGCATCTTTTGACGTTATTGTTGAAAGATGGGACACCTGTCAGGGCTCTACATTAAAAACCAAAATGACTTGCCCATGGGGAATCCTTAAGGTGAGAACTACTTGCCCAAACTTGCCCCATGTAAAATAAAACGACTGCCATAATGATATCATCTCATTTTGTGGCATCACATGAGAATCTCAAATAAAGATGAAATGATTATCATTTCTTGTGGTTGTTTTCCTACATAGATCATGACGTTGCATGGAAATCTGGATTGTCAAGAGACTTCTAGGCACTTTGCCTTTTAGAAGTTGTGCACCACAATGAAACATTATTGAATAGACACATTTGTGTACTAGTAAAGTGTTTTTAATCCAGAAAAAAAATGCTCAATAGTCAAACAATAATTTGTGAAGCAAAGGTGAGAAAAATACACAGAGAAATGGAAGCGCTAGATTTTGTAGCTTGTGCAAAATCAGCACTTATTGGATCTAATCGGTGGTGTTTCATTGTGACCACTTCAAATTGTCACAGCAATGTGATTCACTCACCTGTGCCATCATTTGATTTGCTGCCGCTAATAAAATACTTGTTTAGGAGGCACTGGTTCATCACTTTTTGCTGTTTTCCTTCACAAGTTGTTGAAGAATTAGACCATGTTGGCAGGGACGCCATGATAGATGTTTTCCTAGTCAAACCATCGCTGATTGGTTGATCGCCAACAAGAACGGGTGTGGGTAAAACGCGGACCGCGGTCTAAATAAACGATTTTGATTGGTCCATTTCAAGATTTGCAAGATTTGGTTTGCAAATTACCACCGGAATTCCGCAGTCCGTGTTTTACCAACACCCAACAAGAACCGCGTTTAAAAAAAACCCTTGGCAGTATGGCATGCCAAAGTGCACTTGCCCGATGGGAATATCACTGATTAGATTTACTTGCCCCAATTTGTTTTAACTTGCCCCGGGCCATCGGTACATCGTTATTGTCCAGCCCTGCCTGTTTACCTCTTGTTCACTTTGGAAAAAAATAAAAAATAAAAAAAAAATAAAAAAACTGTTTTTAAATCATTGGCATGGTTGTCGCTATTTGTACATGTGTTTATGTGTTGTGTTTGAATTGAATTATGTATAAAAAATGTTTTTCATATTGTGTTAAAATCTGTACACCTGTTAAATGATGATGTTATTGCCCTTCGACAGGTGATACTCATCAAAACAAGTCGCCCCCTAACTCTGATAAAACATTCCACTGTTCTCAAATATCTTAATTTTTATTTTTCTGCACATAATAAGATGAAAAATAAATAAACAAATCAAGAATAAAGAAAATCAATCAGTAATAAATAAATAAATATAATAATAATAATAATAAAAACTTAAGAAACCACATATAGTTGGTGGGTAGACAAATTATTTTTTTCAGATTAAAATGAACAAAGCATTATTAGAGCCCTGTAGACATGACAAAACACGACTATAGTCACATTTATACTCTTTTTATTTACAACATATTGCGCAACTGCAGGGTCTTGAGACACATGCTAACTCGCAAACTAGAGAGCTAGCAATCTAAATGGTAGCCTTCAAGTTATTTCCTTTAAACTTAAATAGCCAAAAACTTACCACTTCCACATGGATAGGGAGGATAACTATTAACAGTTATTTAACCTTTAACATGAACATTAATCAAACGTAATAATTTTTTCTGGGTACATGATACCATACAGCATCCATATCAAACTTGCGCGGGACACACTAACATTAAACTTTCATATCAAGGCGGGGGTTTCAAACTAGTGTCCTGCGGGCCACATTTGGCGTGACCCTTGTGAGGAAAAAGTGGTAGAAAACAAATGACTGAATGAATGGCTCTGCTTGATTTGTGCATACTGTGACAGTAGTGTTAGCAACACTACTCGCTAAAATGCAAACATTATGCTAGGTTAGCTTATTGGCTGAAGAAAAACTAAATGATCAAACTTATAGCCCTCATGTTTGTAGCTGACTTTATATATTGAACTCCAGGCAAAGACTTTTTCTGTTGTTGTTTTTCCCTTATTGATGTTGCGAAATTCTTCAACTTTCAAAGACAGTCTGCTGTTTTCTGAAGCAATGGATGTAAACACAGAGATAGCATAAAAAAAGCCTCTGTAGTTTTTATATGTCATCTTTTAATGTCACCACAAATTTAAGATGACTTTTTATTCCTAATCTGGGAGCGTGAAGGTGGACTTTTGTCCTTGCTTTCATGTGTGGCGCCCGGCCTCTTTTGTAATAGCTTCTCTAATGTGAAACCAAGTTATCTCTCAAGAGCAGAGCTCACCTGGCTCCCGGGGGGAAATAAAAAACAACAAAAAAACACACACTGATAAGCATAATGCACGCCGTTTTAAAAGGGGGCTTTTCGTGGCTGCACAGCAGTAAACCCAAAAGTCACATTTCAGATGTATGATCCACCACAATGTCATTATTTTTATCGTTGATATTTCCTTTAATTTTCGGATCATTTCAAAGCCTCAACAAGCCACGGCGCGTCTCGGAGCTAATGTTTAATCTTCTTTTGACTTTATTGAGCAGCAAATGGAGCTGTGGTGATATTCCAGTGTGGGATCATTTATTAAAAACAGGCCATATATGAGCTGAATTTAATATTGGCTGCTTTTAATGTTGCTCCTTCATAAATGTTTATGACATGAAGAGCACATTGCTTTATTGCCCCTCGCGTCTCCAATGTGTCAGAATGAAGTTTGTGGGATATTTTTGTAACCTTAGATGGCTACTTTAGGGAGGGCAAAATATTAGGTATGATGCGGGGCTGCAAACGCCAGGAACATTAATAAAAATATTGTTGATTTAATACATCTCTGGTGGTGTGAGAAGGCGGGGAGTATTGTTTTGATGTATTTTTGTTGGTTATTTAGCAGGATTATGTAAAAATAAAGTACAGTATAGCTGACTTCCATGAAATATTCCGGATCTGGATGATCACTAAGACCTTGGGAAAATAATCTGTGGTCTGATGAGACAAAAAACTTTTTGGAAGGTGTGTGTACCATTACAAATAATGCCACATTTCAGAAAAAGGACATCATACCATGAGTAAAATATGGTGGTGGTAGTGTGATGGTCTGTGGCTGTCTGTGATAAATGGAACCATGAATTCTGCTGTCTACTAAAAAATCTGTTGGTGACCTCAAGCTGTAACCAACTTGGGTTCTGCAGCAGATCAATGATCCAAAACACACCAGCAAGTCCACCTCTGAATGGCTGAAGAAAAACAACATGAAGACTTCGGAGTGGCCTAGTCAAAGTCCTGACCTGAATCCTATTGAGATGCTGTGGCATGACCTTAAAAATCCCTCCAATGTGACTGAATGACAATTCTGATGTACGTAAAAAGTGATAATAAGATGAGTGAGTTCAAATTCCGCCACAGCGCTGTAAGAGACTCATTGCAAGTTATCACAAATACTTGATTGCAGTTGTTGCTGCAAAGGGTGACCCAGCCAGTTATTAGGTGTAGGGGGCAATCACTTTTTTCACACAGGGCCATGGAGGTTTCGATTTTCTCCCTTAATAATTTTTTTGTTTAAAAACTGCATTTTGTGTCCATTTGTGTTGTAACTCATATAACACAAATATTTTATATATATTTGTATATTTATTATACTTTAAGCTTTATATGATATAATGTAATATAATGTAATGTAATGTAATGTAATGTAATATAATATAATATAGCCCTGTGATTGGCTGTATAGTAATATAATATGTATTATTACATAATATAATATAGTATAATATAATATAATATAATCTTATAGTAATATAATATGTATTATTTATTTATATTCTATTTATTATATTCTCCCTTAATAATAAAACGTTTCGTTTAAAAAATGCATTATAATATAATATTTATGATTTATTTAGATTTATTATCTAATATTGATTATACTATTTTAAATTGTTTGATGATATGAAACATTTGAGTGTGACAAACAAAAAAATAAATCAGGAAAGGGCCAGGGGTGTTGTTTGGATACATTAGCATACAGTAACAAGAACAAAATGATCCAAAATGCATTCTGTGCCCGGCAAACACTCTTTTTAGTAGATAGATTGTTACTACTTAATATTGTGGTGTGAACAAAGTCATGCAAGATGCTAACTACCTCAGTCCAGCACCGCCTTGACAAAATTGTTTACATTGAGTTGACTGAGTCGACATGTGTCTACTGGCATGTTGACCCATGTGACATTGTCATGCCCGGTATTGAACACACCGCCGTCGCATCACGCATGTCTTGACGATGTTCGAAGCCGAGATATTAATGAAATGTGGAGATTGGCGTGCCGTCATGGTGGCATATGTCCTCTCTGTTCAACAAGCAGCCACTTTGCCAAAGGAGACGCTGATGCTGTTTTCTTTTCTGAGATCACCCTTTGAACGAGGTGTGTCACGCCACGTCGACCAACATGACATTTCTTTACTCGTGAAAAAGACTTTACATGATGGACACACTTGACAACTGAGAGTAAATACATATTTTACCAAACAGGTGTCAAAAGGAATCAATGACTCATAATAAGCAGCTTAGATGCTGAAGGTCACGAGTGTTACACTGCACCTTTTTGCACACTTTGTTGTGTAAATGCTGGCATTTTGTTCGAAGATGGCATTTTATTTGGACATCAAATGATGCCCTATGCCTATTTTGGGGAAAAAATAAACGCTGGCATATTAAAGTGTATTTGCCGATTTTTCTTGCAATTTAAAACTTAATTCCCTGCGACCCTCGTGAGGATAAGCGTTAGAAAATGAATGAATACAACTTAATTTGTTCTTATTCAAGATGCTAATAATGATAATTAAAAACAGCAATAAAAACCGAAAACATGAAAACCAAGGTAATTTTCCATAGGAAATAATGTGAATCAAATTAATCCATTCCTGCCGCAAAAAATATGAATAAATTTTTTACACTGTTTAATATAGTTTTTAATACGTGTGTCATAGGTTTGTATATATTTCATATATTGATATATTATACATTTTATTCATTCATTAATTTTCTACCCCTTATCTTCACCAGGGTCGCAGGGGTGCTGGAGCCTATCCCAGCTGTCTTCAGGCGAGAGGCGGGGTTTGCCTTGGACTGGTGGCCAGCCAATCACAGGGCACATATAGACAAACAACCATTCACACTCACATTCATACCTATGGACAATTTGGAGTCACCAATTAACCTAGCATGTTTTTGGAATGTGGGAGGAAACCGGAGTACCCGGAGAAAACCCACGCATGCACGGGGAGAACATGCAAACCCCACACAGAGATGGCCGAGGGTGGAATTGAACCCTGGTCTCCTAGCTAAATAATATAAAATAATATAAAAGCCAATATTTTGACCACAAATGCCACATTTATAGTGTTTATATAATATATATATTTTTTTCATACTAGAGACATTCAGTTCAATCCATTCATCCATTTTCTGTATGGTATGCTGGAGCCTACCCCAGCTGACATCGGGCGAGAGGCGGGGTACAGCCGAATCAAATCTTCCCGATCTCCTGACTGTGTGGCCGACATGCTAACTACTCATCAATTCGATTTGATTCCATTCCATCTGATTCCATTCCATTCCACCCATCCATGGGAAGGTGTGGGGGCGCAGACCGAAGTCCACAACCACTTCCTTGGTCTTTTTGGCATTTATGAGGGGTTGGTTTCGCTGGCTTCAGTTCACTAACTCCTGAATGAATTCTCTATACGGTCATCCCCGTCTATGATGAGTAAAAAAAAATAGAAAAGTGGAATAAAGCTTTATTCTCTGATGAGAAAAATGTAACCTTGACACTCCTGCTGGTGACCAACGTTCCTGGCATGACAAGGAGATCCCACCTAAGATGTTTCTTCAGGTAGTTCCCTTCCTGCTTTCTCCTCCATTGCCCAATCATCCAGTCCTGCCCCCCTTGTGGTTTTACCATATATTATGTAAGTTGGCTTGTACATGTGTATAAATGACATATTAAGGGCCTATTATTCGATTCCCTGTCCCTCACTGGCTTTTTCAACAGGACGCTCACTCTTTTGGACCATCCTGCATGTGCCCCTGATCAAAATCCAACCAAGAACATTTGGGGATGCATGGCAAGGGAAGTTTATAAAAATGGGCATCGGCTCCAGAGAGTGGATACCCTCCTTGAAGCCATCTCCACTACCTACATCTCCACAGGGGGAGACTCCACCTGTGGGTCTAAGTGCCCCCTAAGGTGACACTTTTTTTGAGGAGCATGAGGAAGCTCCCCGACGTCTTGGCATTATGGTATTTTAATGTTCCGCATTACTTATGTATCACCTTTGTCAGTGACAGAATTGGATGCTAAAAAACCTCCCATGTTGATTTAGAGGCAAATTGTCTCCTTTGGGAAAAATACATAATTATAAATAAAAAAAAGATCTGTTGTACAAGTTTAAAAATATCTAAATGTTACAACAACAATAAAACCCTCCGCATTTACTTTAAAGGGGACCTATTATGCTCATATTCGCACTTTGTATTGAATTGTGGACTCCTATAGAGCAGCTACACACAATAACCTGCACAATAAACTTGTTAGATCTTCCAGAATCTGCACCTATTCCAGCTGTATTCCACCCACGGCCCGCGTCCGGGCACACCAACTCCACTGTGATTTGTCACAAATCGGGGAGGAGGGCAGGCCTACAGCTTGTACCCGGGCACACCCATATAAGGAAGTCCGGATCACTGGGATCCGGCGGTTAGAGCCATCCCAAACTTCTTTAAGGGCTCACTTCTAAACCTTATCTGAAACTTTGGCATCGTTTAACATAAAAATGCAACATTCTAACTACATTTATAGGTCAGAAAAGTGAAAAAAGTATAATAGGTCCCCTTTAACGACAAAGATGCAACGCGTCTTAACTCTCATACAGCGTAAAAATATACCATCTTTAATGTAAAAGTATACAAATACGATAAGTTGTGCACTTTTTGTGCGATTTTAGTTGCCTATTTATCCCAAACTGTGACGTTCCGCTTTACCGTTCCACCCTTTATGAGATTTAAAGTACGTCTTTAACGCTAATGATGGCCAATAAGCTATAAAGGCACTGTTAGCTACCCTCGGCTCTGCATTGGTTTTGGCATCCAGAATTAATCCAAGCGTATCACGCTAACCGCTTGCCTCCCGACGGTACGAGCGGCCGCTCTCTGTACCAATTAGGAGCCGGTCCTGAGAGGAGCTCCTCATCTGCGATGTGCATCCTTCATGAGCTCGCAGCACGCGAGCCTTCCCTCCCCCAGTAGACCTTTACTAGGTAAGGCTTTTAACAACCACAACCATGCTAAAGTTCACATTTAGCTTTAAATCTGCATTTGGCTATTTCTCTTGCATCCAGCCGAAGAGTGTGCCAGCGGGGTTTGATTAGCATTCATTCATTCCTGTTTGATATTCATGCCGAGAATCAACAGTGGCTTTGTTTCAAATGCAACAGGGGACTCTAAACATAGGGAAGAAACAAAGCAAAATTTAGGGCAGCACAACAGCATACGCTAGTCATCGAAAAAACACTTATTTTGTACAATTTGGAATTTGGCCAACATTTTCTGAAGAAAAAAATTGTAGTTTTTACAGATACCAATACTCATCACATACATACATGTGTAAATGTCCCACTGGGTATATTAGGCGTCATCAATTTTTCTTGTGAAAGCTACTTTTACAAAATGAAAATGGACAAGAGTCATTTTTATAGCCTTTCTTTTCATAGTTTAAAGCCAATATTCTTTTTTTTTTTTTACCAGAACAAAACAAAATGCTGGTATCCACAACTCACCTTTTGTGTTTGTCAATGCATTTATTTCTAGTCTTCTCACATTATTAACTAAAAACCTGAATGAAAAGCAGGTTTATCCACCTCTGCCGAGTCGCTCCAGCCGCATCCGAAGCACAGATTCAGACGACTTTTTTTTCACACACACGTCACACATCATCTGGAGTCCGACGCAGCCCCGCACACAACCAAAGTTCCTCCTGCACTAACAGTGCTACATAGTGTCTGCATGCTCCCAAATTCGTATTGAGACAGTACTCATCCCCATATTTCCACCATATGTTGCTTATTGTGTGGAAATATGGGTAATAACTATAAAAGCAATCTTCACTCGCTAAATGTACTGCAAAAAAGGTCAGTAAGGATAATTCATAATGCCGCCTAGAGAGAACATACTAACTCCTTATTTCTAAAATCACAAATACTTCAACTTGCTGATATAGTTCATCTTCTAACAGCTAAAATAATGCATAAGGCTAAAAATAACCAATTACCTAAAAATGTCATCCAATACTTCTCTACAAGAGAGGAGAAATATGATCTCAGGGAAGAACTGAATGAAACACTTCTATGCTAGGACTACGTTATGCTAGCCATAGCATTTCAGTATGTGGAATCAAACTATGGAATGGATTGAGTAAGGAAATCAAACAATGCACAACGATGAGCCAATTCAAGAAACAATACAAGCAGTTGATGTTTGCTAAATACAAGGATGAAGAGTCTTGAACCAGTCATGATGTGCTATATATATCACTATATTGACACTTACTATGGTACCCATTATGGCATTGCATGCTCATATCACCTTGTACTTCGGCACGAGGTGCATTATTAAAAAAAAAAAAAACAACTTAAACTGTATTATGGAAAGCAGGAAGTGAACAAATGTAACAGTTACTGATTCAGCCGCTTTTAGCTGCTGCCTGATGGATGATCACATCGCAAGCCTCAAACTGTGGTTGATCAATCTGAGCACCCCTTGTAGCTGGTATACAGTAGAACATTCCAGAGAGTCTGAAAAGTGTCCTTTGTGTGTAGACAAATTCTGCTTTTCCAGTAAGCACCTTTGACAAAGTGATGAGATGCAGGGATGTGTGTGATTCCACTCAGCAGGTGATTGATTGATGCGGCTCAAACACTATTTAATCAGAGCAGGAGCCGGTAATGATAGAAAAAAGAAAACGTACCCCCCCTCCCTCTTCCCTTTTTCCTCCACCCCGTGAGACAAAAAGCTCACTCAATCACAATCAGACGGAGCTTAGCGCCACTGCTGGCCCCATTTTTCCAGTCTGAGAGGAAAGGAAATTACAATTTGGGTGGTACAGGTAGTAATGTGTCACTCATTGACTTTACTCTTCATTCATTTTTTTAAGCTAAACTGCAGCTGATGTACATTCATTTAATTGTTACATACATAAGGAGAATGGTACATGTATTTGGAATCCAATGTTTTAGTACAATACAGAGGCGTACTCATACATGGGAGCGTAGATATTAAGTGAGGGATAGGAGGTCTTTTTTGCACTTATATTGGCATCGTGAAAGAGTTTTTTTTTTTAAAGTTAATGAAATGTTATTTTGGATTTGCTGAGGTGTTGTGGTATATATATATATATATATATATATATATATATATATATATATATATATATATATATATATATATATATAGTATATATATGTACTGTAGTGCTAGGTTACCGATATATAATTCACCCCGGAACAATCGATAGGGGAGTGGTTGCCACCCTTAGGGGTGGCCGCGAGGGAGAGGGGTTTTCTCTTCCTGTTGTGGTTGCAAAGCGTACGGTTATGTCTCACGTAGCGAGGAGTGCAAGTTAATGTTTGTGAGAAGAATAAAGTTTTCTCCCAAGTTTGATACACCGCCTCAGACTCCAGTTCTTCGGCGCTTCAATATATTTTTTCATTTACTCTCATCTAATCTTTTTTATAAGTTTTTTGGGGAGAGAGCAGAATTCATGGTTCCATGGTGAGACCAGCGATGTTGTTTGGTCTAGAGACAGTGCCAGTGAGGAAAAGACAGTAAGCAGAGATGAGGATGCTGAGGTTCACATTGGGGATGACCATGATAGATAGGATCAGGAACGGACATGTCCAATTCGGACATGTCCAGAGGAGAAATAGTGAATATATTAGTAGAAGGATGCTGCGTTTAGAGCTGCCAGGTAGGAGGTGTAGAGGAAGACCAAAGTTTTATGGATGGTTTATGGATGTAGTGAAGGAGGACATGAGGGTAGTTGGTGTGAGAGAGACAGATGCAGATGGAGGAGATTGATTAGCTTTTGCAACTCCTGAAGGGAAAAGCCCAAAGAGAATGAAGAGAAGAATTCATGGTTCCATTTATCATAGCAAGTCTTTCTGGTCCTGAAGCAACAAAACAGCCCCAAACCATTGTACTACCACCACCATATTTTACTGTTGGTATAATGACACACATCTTCCAAAAGTTAAGACCACAGAGTATTTTCCCAAGGGTCTTGGGGATCCACAAGATGGCAAATTTGAGACGAGCCTTAATGTTATTATTGTTCAGCACCAGTGTTCATCTTGGAACTCTACCATGCAGGCACATTTTGCCCAGTGTCTATCTTATGGTAGAGTCATGAAAACCGACTTAAACTGAGGCAAGTAAGGCCTGTAGTTCTTTGGATGTGGTTGTGGGGTCTTTTGTGACCTCTTGGATGAGTCATTGCTGTGCTCCTTGGAAGATTTACCACTGTTCCATGTTTTTGCCATTTGTGGCTAATGGCTCTGACTGTTGTTTGCTGGAGTCCCAAAGCTTTAGAAATGGCTTTACAACCTTTTCCACACTGATAGATCTCAGTTAGTCGAGTTAAGTTATGTTCTGATAGGGGGCGATCACTTTTTCACACATGACTATATAAGTTTGTATTTTTTTCTCCATTTTTTTTCTCCATTAATAATAAAAAAGTGACACATTATTTGTTAGTTGTGTTGACATTGACTGATATTTATATTTGTTTGATGATCTAAAACATTTAAATGTGACAAACATGCAAAAAAACTAAGAAATCAGAAAGAGGGCAAACACTTTTTCACACCACTGTTTATATCTACACGTATTGCATTCCAAAATATCATAGTGGACCTTGGATCCTTCCATTTTCCACAATGTGGACCTTACTGGATAAATATGGATACACATGCGCTTAATCAAATCCTAACTGAACGTGATATATTACCTAATCACTCCTGCATCATCCGTTGTCTTTGAATGCAGACGCTCCGTACCTGTGATACATTTCCGAGAACATATTGTCCTCACTTTCTTTTTCCTGCTCCTTGATGATTTTGTCCAGATAGAACCCATTTGTTTTGAGCCGACTCTAACAGTCAAGCTCCATGCAGCTGCAGGCTTGTTGGACTTTTGTGGAGCAGAGACGATGCCTGCAGGAAGCTTCCACCAGGTTGGCACAGCGTGAATTGTTGAGTAATGATGGTGCCAGCAACAAAAAAGAAACAACGGGAGGGTTTGTCTTTTTTTTTTTTGTTTGTTTTAATTTTGGGCTGTTTTTTTCCCCCAGCAATGATAATGCAAGTTTTATCCTGTGGGCTTACAATAGTGTTGCTCACACTTCTAATGGGTTTGTTCTTGTGGAGCCGATAAGTGGAACCCCTTTGCCTCTACACGCCGCCGCCTCAAGCTAGCAATGCAGTGCAAACAGGAACATAATGAAGAGCATCTGTTGTCGAATGTCACCATCCCACCTTGATGGAGCGGCCCAATGAATAATAATGAAGGAGGGGAATGGCGTTCATTTACATCTTTGGGTTTTGGACACAGCATCAATTCGTAGTAGGGGTACAACAGTGCATGCATTGGGATTGCCAATAACATCACACGCCTATGCTTTGCTTTTCTGGTGAACTTCGTAAAGACAAGTGGAGAAGATGAAAGCAAAGTTATATTGAGGTATTGTGATGATAACATTCATTTTGGACTGACTTGTCCACAAAGGATGAAAGGGATATTGTTGTTTTATTTGAGGTATTGTGATGATAACATTCATTTTGGACTGACTTGTCCACAAAAAATAAAAGGGATATTGTTGTTTTATATGAAGATATGAAGCGGAATTACATCCTGTAAAATTATTTGCATTGTTTTTTTCTCTCTGGAGTATAAGTCACAGGAACAGCCAACCTATGAAAAAAAGTGTAACTTATATTCTGGAAAATACAGTGGGTGCAGTACTATAAATAACTAAAACAGAATGAATTAGACTACCTTGATGGTGTTAAAAATATACTATTACCAGGTCTAATTACGTAATTAATGAAGTTGTAGTAGTCGTAATAGTAGTTAAAAACCTATGATTTTATTTTTTGTGATTCTGAAATTGTTTTAAAAATAATCCACCCATTTTCTTCACCGCTTATCCTTATTAGGGTCGTGGGGTATGCTGGAGCCTATCCCAGCTGTCTTCGGGTACACCCTGGACTGGTGGCCAGCCAATCACAGGGCACATATAGACAAACAACCATTCACACTCACATTCATACCTATGGACAATTTGGAGTCGCCAATTAACCTAGCATGTTTTTGGAATGTGGGAGGAAACCGTAGTACAGCATCCTGACTGTGTGGCCGACATGTTAACCACTCAGTCACCATGCGGCCCTAAAAAAATAATCCTTTCATGAAAATAGCAATTCAATGATTGCAAAAACACGTACATTAGATGTGTTCAAGATTCTCAGCTGTCTTCAGAGTCTGCAAAAAACACGTATA
Organism: Doryrhamphus excisus; assembly: GCF_030265055.1. Classification (NCBI taxonomy): domain Eukaryota; kingdom Metazoa; phylum Chordata; class Actinopteri; order Syngnathiformes; family Syngnathidae; genus Doryrhamphus; species Doryrhamphus excisus. Next base: position 8,359,091 of record NC_080471.1, read on the forward strand.
TTCGGTTCAATAATAACATTGCATTGTTTTTGTTTTTATTGATGTACTGTTTGGAAGATACGCATACAATTTGTGATTCACAGATAATACTGATCAAATACAGGAACTTTGGAGGTTGTCTCCTCAACTTTTTTTTCCTAGGTTGACGATGAATTATTTTTGACTAGTTGTAGTTCTGAAGTATGTCATATCATATGTCACATATCATATGTCATATCAGATGTCACGATATTACAACATGACCATAAATTGAAATCATGAGAATAAACCAGGAATTACGGTACATTTTGGTGTGCAGTATTTTTCATGAACTTAACATCATTCATTCATTCATTTTCTACCGCTTATCCTCACAAGGGCTGTGGGTGGTGCTGGAGCCTATCCCAGCTGTCTTCGGATTTGATACACTCTGGATTGGTCACCAGCCAATCACAGGGCACATACAGACAAACAACCATTCACACTCACATTCATACCTATGGACAATTTGGAGTGGCCAATTAACCTAGCATGTTTTTGGAATGTGGGAGGAAACCGGAGTACCCGGAGAAAACCCACACATGCACGGGGAGAACATGCAAACTCCACACAGAGATGGCCGAGAATGGAATTGAACTCGGGTCTCCTAGCTGTGAGGCCTGCATGCTAACCACTCGATCGCCGTGAAGCCCAACTTAACATCAGTTATCTTATATATTTTTTTATGGTGTGGTGGTGATTGAACAGTGCAAAACAAAAGGCAAGTTTTAAGTGAATTTTGACTCCCTTCTCAGGATTTTAGTCAGCAGGTTCAAGGAATATTTCATGAATTATTTCGTATTTATTACTTGAGAACACGCAAACTCAGAGATGCACAGGTGGAGATTTCAACAATGACTCCTGGCTTTACGGCCGACATGCTAACCACTCGTCCACCGTGTGACCTCATTACACCCCTAATATCCAAATCTCAATTTCAACTCTGTATTTATATTTAGTCTTTTGTTTATTCCTGCTCTCGTCATACTTGTAAATGCTTTTGGATTCCGTCTGCTGCTTTGGGAAAGCGGTGTCTTATTTGCCAGAAATGGTCTCTGTCTATAAATTACAAGCGTCGGACTGCATGTAAATCAAGTCATTTTTAATGGTCGGAAGGGGAGGGAGGGGTGAGCGACTGGCAAGCGCTCAATTTGATATTGATTACATTTCCATCTTGCAGGACAAGCTGGGGTATATATTTAATTCACCGTGTGTGTGAGTGCTTTAAATGATCATACTGTGTGTGTTGTTTTCTTTCCAGCCCATCCACGTCAAAGGCAACCTACTCTTACTTCTGGTTGCTTTCTTTCGACTTTTCACTTCCTACGTATTTTCCCTAGAGAAATTAAAAAACAATAAAAACTTCCCCAGCAAATATTGACAATCTTTGGGAAGAAATATGTGCAAAATAAAGCACATCTGTGTGTGTGTGTTGTTGGAGTGTAGCATCAGAAGGTGCAACAACACGTAACTCAACTCTTGGCAAAGTCACTGTGCCTATTTTTAGATGCGTTGGTTAATTATTCATGTCGTGTTTGCGGTGCATTGCCGGTGTCACGGTGGCAGGCGTCTTGTGTGACATCTTCACGGGGTAAGAGTGAAAGTGTCACTCATGTTGCTGTTATCGCCTCACCTGCTTTTGGAAGGGACCCAATATATGGATACATTTCCCTATAATAGTTTGTCGTAGTTTTCAAGTTGAAAACAGGCTTAGTACAGATATTTTGTACTTATTTGTTGTATTTTGTTTGCCAATGGAACTGCTGACTTGAAATACAGTTTGCACATTTACATAGACAACTCAATTCAGCCCGTTAATCCTGTTACCTGCACCGAGAATGTTTTTAAATTTGAATTTGTTTGTATGAATTACTTAATGCATTTATACTAACTAAACCGTTTTAAAGGCAAAGGCACAGCCAAGATTAAATAAATTGTATTTTTACAGACAAAGATGGCATTTCAGGAGGGTTTTTTTGCACTTTTGCAAACACTGTGGGAGAGTTTAGTAAAAATGCCATTATGTTTTATTTTAGTGGCATCACAAAGCAACAAAAACACCACAAAAGCAAGCTCATATTTTAAGCAGTAAGGTGAAATGTAATTAAAATATGCAGAATTTGCTGAGGTCTTTTGCTATACAGTGTTTTATTGTATTTTATTTCATTGTATTGGGGGGGTCCTTCAACACCCAAAACCACTGATTGACTGACAAAATACTTACAGTAAAATAAATAAATCTAGATAGCGATTTATACGTTTCATTGTAGGTTTTACGCTTTCTTTGTAGCACTTTGAGATTTCTGTAATGTAAAGTGCAATATAAATAAAATGTATTATTATTATTATTATTATTATTATTATTATTATTATTATTATTATTATTATTATTATTATTATTATTATTATTATTATTATTATTATTACGTATATGTACATATACACCAGAAATTACAGTAATTACTTAAGTTGCAGTACTTATATTATTTTATAATTTTGGGGGTCCTTTAACTTCCAAAACAAGTGACTGACAAGTTGATGGACAAATACCGTATTTTCTGAACTTTAAGTCGCTCCGGAGTATAAGTCGCACAAGGCCAGAAACATACACAAAAAAAACATACATAAGTCGCACTGCAGTATAAGTCACATTTTTTGCGGGTAATTTATTTTCCAAACTACTTGACCAAAACGGACATTACGTAGTTTTTGAAGCAGAGTTCTAACAATAAAAGAATAGAGAACAGGCTGAATAGGTGTAAGATATGCTAACACAATGGTTATTCAGCTACACAAAAAATAAACATGAACAGAAAAATTGTCCAGTGTTGATGTAACATAAACACTTTTCATTTATAAGTCACTCTGGAGTATAAGTCGCAGGAACAGCCAACCTATGAAAAAAGGTGCGACTTATAGTCTGGAAAATACAGTAGTTGCAGTACTATAAATAACTAAAACAGAATAAATTAAACTACCTTGATGGTGTTAAAAATATGGAATATTACCAAGTTTAATTAATTAATTTAATTAATGAAGTCGTAGTCGTAATAGTAGTTAAAACCTACAATATTATTTTGTGTAATCTGAAATTGTTTTAAAAAATAATTATCCATATTCTTTCCCGCTTATCCTCATTATGGTCGTGGGGTATGCTGGAGCCTATCCCAGCTGTCTTCGGGTACACCCTGGACTGGTGGCCAGCCAATCACAGGGCACATATAGACAAACAACCATTCACACTCACATTCATACCTATGGACAATTTGGAGTCGCCAATTAACCTAGCATGTTTTTGGAATGTGGGAGGAAACCGGAGTACAGTATCCTGACTGTGTGGCCAACATGCTAACCACTCAGTCACCGTGCGGCCCTAAAAAATAATCCTTTCATGAAAATAGCAATTCAGATTGCAAAAACAGGTACATGAGATGTGTTCAAGATTCTAAGTTGTCTTCAGAGTCCGCAAAAACACGTATATTTGGTTCAATAATAATATTGGTGCCTTGAGAAGTGTCCACGATGACCCCGCCTCCTGGCCGGTGTCAGCTCATATACGCCCCGCCTCCCTTTACATGGTAATTGCTGCAGATAAAACACTAAACAGCACGGGTGTTGATTGAAGGAAGGTGATTTCTTTCTCTGTTCAAGCACTCTGTGTCATCGTGACTTTATTTGCAAGCGACAAGCTTCTCTTTCAAGGTCGACAAGCTATTGTGTGATGTCGCTCGGCGTTAGAGTGACAAAAGGCTTTTAAGTTCAAATGACAGCATCATTCCGCCAATGTCATGTTTATCCTTTCAGGCTTTTTATCGCTAGTGGTGTACGGTAACGCAGATACTGCAGTCTGGTTATCTGACTTCACGTGACACGTGAAGTCGTAACATAACATATTTGATCAACAGGTTTGCCGGGCAGCGTACATGATTTGAAATTGACGATACAACCATGGGAGAATTCTGTACACCCGATATACATGTTGTATATTTCCATTTTCTACAAAATATTGAAATCTTATTTAAATTATTATGATATGATAGGTATGTTAAAAGGCGATATTTTAAAAAGATACATTGTCGTTTATTATCAACTCCTATACCTTTTGCAGCTAGCGGCACAAACCGGAAGTCCTTTTAAGTGCTCGCAAGTGTGACCAACCACAGCAGAGTGGGCGTGCCTGGAGCCGGGCCTTGGGTGGAATACATTAAAACAGATCGTTTTCGCAAAAACCACAAAATCCAAACAAATACAGCTGAATAGGTGCACATTCTGGAAGAACTAGAAAGCTTTATGTGCTGGTTATCATTTGTAGCTGTTCGATAAGAGTCCACAACTTGTCCAACAATAAAGGCCCCCCAAAAAGCATAACAGGCCCCAGGCCCCCAATGGAACATGACATTGAACTCCCATATTTATTTACTTTTTAAATTCTAAATAACTTAAGGTTGATCTGCCTGGCTACAAATGGCCTACAAATGGCCATGTATTGTAGCTTTAGTGACTGCAGCAATCAGCCCTTGAACACGTCCCAACTCGCATCCTCTCGTCTTCTGACCTTGAAGAGGTTGCGTTAGGTGAGCTCTTTGGAAATAGCTTCTTCCTGAGATCGGCATGAAATTCACCCTCCATGCCATCGGGGTGGGGGAAAAAGCCTCGGCCTGATCCCCTCTCGTGATCCGAGGTGGGAGGAGGCAGATAGCGAGCGGCTGACAACACCGGGGACTGGATGGCGCTTATTATCCTCTAGCACGGAAACATATCACGTCTTTGCCGGGGCACACACTGACCTCTATATTCCATCACTTAGCCTGCCCATGATAAGACGGAGGAGACAGCCCCTGACTTATTCATGCCAGGCCAATTGAAAGTGAATATGCGGCATGTCAGGGTCTCTGGGTCAGCGGTGTTGACATATGTCAGGTGTTCAATGAGAGTTGTGTTGATGAAGGTTAATCTGGACGCAAACATCTCTCTTCATTGTGATTGCCACCTTGAGTTGTTGATATATTGAACAAAAATCACTTTGGTTTGTTATACTGGATAACTGTTGTATAAGTCTAAGCTAACTTAATAATGTACCACAAGTTCTGTTCATTTCCTAAATGAATTATAGTTAATTTTATTCAATGGGAATTTGAATAAAAATTGCAAATTTACATTTTATGGTGATGTTATTTTTTTTTTTTAATTAAAATTGTATTTTATTTAGATTTTATTGGGATCAATGGTGGCTTTAAAAATCACGTTTTCATTTTAAACTTTTTATTTTGCAGAGATAGGGGCTTGCTATAAAAGTGAAACCAAAATGTGACATTTACATTTCACATTTAAATTTTATTGACTATCGCTCACTATGAAGTTGAAGTCAAAATTGTCATTTTAATGTATACCAATTGGCTATACAATTTTCATTCAACATTTAAATTCAATTTTGATTTAATAAAAATATGCTAGCAATTAAATTTGATTCAAATTTTCAAGAGAATTAAAATTGTGTTTTATTTTACAACCAATTGCTGTAAAATTTTTATTTTGATTTAACTGTATTATTAAATTTTGATTTAACTTTCCAGCAAATGCCATGTTCTCTAAAATTAATTAATCAAAATTAATTTAATTTCACATTTTTATTCAAATTAGAATGTAAAAAAACAGCCAATAATATTCTACGTCCAATTAACGCCCCTTTCTCTTTGTGCTTTTATGATCCATTGCTCATGTTAGCTTAGGCTTTTGTAACAGTTTTGTAGTAGCAACTTCATCTACTTCTGCAGGTGCTTTAAAATGTTGGTATGTAGTTGCTGTTAAACTCATGTTATCATGAGTCTCTTTGACCACATGGTCATTGATAAACAAGTATATTGCACACCATAGCAGCAACAGAACCAATGTTGTAACAGCAGTAAGAAGCAAACCGATCAGTCAGCATTAAAGGGGACCTATTATGCTTTTTCCACTTTTCTGACTTATGAATGTAGTTAGAATGTTGTATTCTCGTGTTAAACGATACCAAAGTTTCAGATAATGTTTGTGCATTTGGAAGTGAGCCCTGAAAGAAGTTTGGGATGGCTCAAAACGTAAAACTGCTCCTTTGTGATGTCACAGAAGGACGGACTTCCTTATATGGTTCATAGTTGGTAATGGTAATGGTTTTATTTCATTTGAACATGCATCAGATTACAATTGAATGCATCACATAATCAGTTCCCAGTTCCACATGTCCAAAAGGAGTAGGAAGAAGCAAAGCTTATTAAATCCTACCCCTCCATCTGGTACTTTTACAATCAGTAACTGTTACATTTGTTCACTTCCTGCTTTCCATAATACAGTTTAAGGTTTTTTTGTTGTTGTTGTTGTTTTTTTTTTAAATAATGCACCCCATACCGAAGTACGACGTGATATGACCATACATACGTTTTTTATTATTGTTAGTAGTAGTATTTTATTTATTTAAAAAAATATATTTTATTTTTGTCATGTAACAAAGTTAGGAGGTGATATGAGCATCCAATGCCATAATGGGTACCATAGTAAGTGTCAATATAGTGATATATATAGCACATCATGACTGGTTCAAGACTCTTCATCCTTGTATTTAGCAAACATCAACTGCTTGTATTGTTTCTTGAATTGGCTCATCGTTGTGCATTGTTTGATTTCCTTACTCAATCCATTCCATAGTTCGATTCCACATACTCAAATGCTTTGGCTAGCATAACGTAGTCCTAGCATAGAAGTGTTTCAAATGTACTTCTTCCCTGAGATCATATTTCTCCTCTCTTGTAGAGAAGTATTGGATGACATTTTTAGCTAATTGGTTGTTTTTAGCCTTATGCATTATTTTAGCTGTTTGAAGATGAACTATATCAGCAAGTTCAAGTATTTGTGATTTTAGAAATAAGGAGTTAGTATGTTCTCTGTAGGCGGCATTATGAATTATCCTTACTGACCTTTTTTGCAGTACATTTAGCGAGTGAAGATTGCTTTTATAGTTATTAGCCCATATTTCCCCACAATAAGTACGATATGGTAGAACCAGAGAGCAATAAAGAGTGTGGAGTGATTTCTGATTGAGAACAAGTTTTGCTTTGTTCAAGTTAGGAAGCACTTTGGTGTAGCGTGTGACCAATCATAGCAGAGTTGACATACCCGGAGGCGGGCTGGGGGTGGAATAAATTAAATAAAACCATTTTAGCAGGAAGCACAAATCAAAGGAAATGCAGCTGGAATAGGTGCAGATTCTGTAAAATCTAAAAAGTCTTCTATGTGGGTTATTGTGTGGAGCTGCTCTATGGGAGAAAACCAACTCAATACAAAGGGTCGAAAAATGAGCATAATAGGTCCCCTTTAGTAATGCTAATGCGAATGTAAACAACAGTACAGAAAGTGTAACATGCATGCCTTTCACACAGACACCTGAATGAAATGAACACATTTTAAAGCGCATGCAGAGGGAGATCTCCCTATGAATCTCCCTATCTCCAAATGTGAACTTCAAAATACTGTTTGGCCAACTTTTAATGGGTAGTTCATGAGTAATGTGCACGCAAACACACAGGAGGGAGTAATATCACTCTGCAGGAGGAAAGGTCATTTGTTGAGGCTATTAGATATCTGCAAGACAAACCAGTCGATGCTCACGCAGCCGCTAGGAACGAGCTTTACGGCTAATCGGCACACAGTTGCGTTTCTTCACTCAGCCCAAATGAAAAGATAAATTGCAACAAGAGGGCAGTCCATTAAATATATTGCAGTCATTGTTTTGTACATCAATACAAACAGATGTCTGCACGGTTGCATTAACTTCAGATGTTCTAATGACATTTTCATGCAGTTCAGTGGCTTGCTTTGCTCAACTGTAAAAAGTACCCAGGGCCTTGAACTGTACATATGCAGTACATCATGACTGAATCATATTCTACAATTTTTGTCATGTTTTCTCAAGGTAATCATACTCGATTGAAATACTGTATAATACATTATTTATTCTCTGTAGGCGGCATTATGAATTATCCTTACTGACCTTTTTTGCTTACTGACCTCTGTGCAATACTATGTGTATATTTTGGATATCTTGTATATATCTTGTATATATCTTGTTAAATTGTCTTTTTTACTCTACTTTTATATACTTTTTTTTAACTTGACTACTGCACTGAAAGGAGAAGCTCTCCAATCTCGTTGTACATCTTGTATAATGACAATAAAGGCCATTCCATTATAAGCCAAGACTTCCTGCTCCCTCGCTACTCTGTCCAGCTCCTCCTGGCGGGTTGGACGCCTCCCTGTGGAGCATCCAACCTTACCGGGGCCCCAAAGAGCTAATTTCTACTGCTTTCCTTTTAGTTTATTATGAAATACAAGGTTGTTTACTACCTGCCAAAAGCTTGCAGGCAAAAGTGTGTACAAACTTTCGATGGGCTGCACATTTCAGTTAATTTTTTTTTTCTAATTTTTTTGCACAAGATGCACCATATTGCTTAAGAAATCAGCTTAGACTCACACTGAATTATTTAACAGTCAACAAAATATTTTTGGGGTCTGTTTTTACCATGTCATTTCAGTGAATGCGGCAAAATGACACTCTGAATTCACTGCACATTGGTGAATGCGTGATGTGCTATCAGCCAGAGTGTCGGAGCATCTTCTCATGCCATCTGCCTGCATTTTCAAAGGTGCTAAAAAAAAAAGTATCATCCAGTATCATCCCCGAAATGAGCCCCCTTGAAAGTCACACTGGGCTTTCAGGGTTTTCTGAAGCGTAGCGAGTGCATCACATAATGACCAGTCACATCATTACCGTTTGGCGACTATAACATTAAGAGCTAGCAGAGCACACGTGGGAGCCAAGCCTGCTTTTCGGGGAGCTAAAATGGCTCGAACGATGTTTGAAATGACCACAGGAATATGCCTGAATGCTTTGCTGGGATTTGGAGGGAACACGTGGCCAGGTTTTGTGCCATGCAAGGAGAATTAGGCCAAATGTACTTGCTTTCAGTGTATTTTCCAGCATATTTAAATGTAGCAAATTGTACATCTGAGTTAAGAGTTACAAAGTGAGTGATGTTGTTATCTTCCTGTTTATTTACTCACACATACACACATTATAAAGCCGTTTTGGTGATGTTCGGAGTGAATGCATCTGGTGTTCTTGTCATGAGAATGGAATGGGAATGGGAGGAGAACTGGCGACTTGGCGTTGCATGGGCGTTCTATCGTAGTCAATGGGAATACTGGAAAGACATTCATTCATTCATTTTCTACCGCTTATCCTCACGAGGGTCGCGGGGGGTGCTGGAGCCTATCCCAGCTGTCTTCAGGCTAGAGGCGGGGTACACCCTGGACTGGTGGCCAGCCAATCACAGGGCACATATAGACAAACAACCATTCACACTCACATTCATACCTATGGACAATTTGGAGTCACCAATTAACCTAGCATGTTTTTGGAATGTGGGAGGAAACCGGAGTACCCGGAGAAAACCCACGCATGCACGGGGAGAACATGCAAACTCCACACAGAGATGGCCGAGGGTGGAATTGAACCCTCGTCTCCTAGCTGTGAGACGAGGGTTCTCGACCGCCATGCAGCCTTACGGGGGAGGACAGCGTGACTCAACATAAAACACGAGGAACGTAAAACAGGGCAAGGCAAAAAACTATTACAAAATACGTAAGTCTAACCACAGGAACTAATGCATAAAAGGGAACATAAACAAACCGCCATGCTGGCTAAGTCATATGGTTCGTGACAGAGCGAGAGTCAGACTCTGTGTGACTGTGTGGGGACGCTCCACTCTGCTTATTATTTTTGATAGCCCTACATATAATATATCAGTTATATTAAAATAAATGTGGATCTCTCCAATAAAAAGCATGTACTGTGGCAGGGCATATAGACAACCATACCCACTCACATTCATACCTATGGACAATGTGGAGTCACCAATTAACCTAGCATGTTTTTGGAATGTGGGAGGAAACCGGAGTACCCGGAGAAAACCCACACATGCACGGGGAGAACATGCAAACTCCACAACGGAGATTCGAACCCATGTCGTTCTGATCTCCTTACTGTGCGGCCTTCATTAAAACTAATTCCAAGTAAATATTACATACACTAATAATAATGTCTGCAGTGGAGAAATCCACAAGTCTTGAATGCAACCTTTCTTCTGCTGGTTGCCAATTAACCACGCCCGCCACCGCGTCCTGCTGCTGGCGAGGCGATGCAAAGTTCAGCATTTGCACCACAAAGCTCCATTCTCCGCACGCCTTGCCATCCAATGCAACAGGAAAAGGAACAAAGAGGATTGATCTCACGCTACCTGTTCCTTCCGTGTAAACTATTGACTCTCACGCCGGGCCACAGGTCACAGGCAGGAAATGTCATTTAGACCACTGAGACCCACTGAGTCTTGCTAAAAGCCTCAGCAACACTCTTTCTATTTCATTACTTGACAACCCTCATGTTTCAGTTATCTTATCAAGGGACATTACTGAAGAATAGTAAACTTGGAAATACTATAGAGTCATTGTACAGCTTATATGGCAGAATCAATGTATTACCCATGGAAAATGAGTCAACACACAGTCATTATTGACAGAGCATATTATTAGTACTTTGATTTTTGCTTTTCTTCACATTTTTGCTGCTGTGGGTTTTCCCCCCCAAATATTTCACCTTCCGTCTTAAAAAAAAAATCCACATAAATTTTCTTCAAGTAGTATTATGATTTTATTCCCATTGAAGTCTGAGTTATTCCCATCATATTGTATATTTTTTCCAACCACATTTTTTTTTAAATTCCAAATGTATTTTGTTTTGTGTTTCAAAATATTACAGCTTTTTTAAAAAAAAAAAAATATGAGGCTTTAAAATAAAAAAAAAGAGATTATTCTAAAAAAAAAAAAAATTCAATCCACTAATTCAGTGTTTCCGCTCTAAATTGGATTTTGGAGTGTAATTCTTATTCTATTTCATGAGGCTGTTTTTCATACCATGTTTGAAATGTATACAAGACAGGCGGGCGGTCCTTGGGTTCCAAACAACATATTTTTTCTTTGATAAATACACTCTATGTTCATAAAATTACATTATTTTCCCTCAGTATATTACAAGTTTATTCTTCCTAAATTGCAACTTTTTCTCTTAATATTTTGACTTTATTCTTGCATTATTACAGCTTTTTTTACATGCTGTTGTGTTTGTTGTCTACCATACCGTATCCTTGGTGTGTTCTGTGTCCAACTTCATCTTTAGTTCTTGAAACCATAATGGGAAATTAATGGTAGCTCTGCGTGGCCATCACTTGATTTATCAACATTTATATTTAATGCACCAGATGGAAATCTTTAGCCAATTCCCAATTTAATTTCCCTGTGTAACCTCAACAAAAATGTCAGGAAGGACACCCCCGCCCCACTCTCTGTATATTAAATTACAGAGCGCATGAATGTTTTATTGAACGAGAAAATATTGAAATTCCAACTGCCTCTCTCCAGTCGAGTTTGTTCTCGCAGTCCTGTGCTCTTAAATTGATTTCACGCTTTGTGGCTATCTGCATAGGAAATAATGTGCGGCGTTATTAACCAAGGGAAAGGGAGGAGAAAATGTCTCCTAAAGCTGCAAGAGCCTCCTCGCTTCAAATTAGCTTTGTTGTTGTTGTTGTTGTTGGTATTGCTGCTGTTGTGGTGTTTTAATGGCGTGTTTCTCCTCGGGACCCTGACATTTGAACAATCCCGGTCTTTACCGAGGGTGCTTGTGCTGTTTTCTTGCTGAGTCATAAGCGCTGACCTCAACATTGTTCCCACCAAAGTTCTCAGCCTGGGGAATGGGACTTTAATGGCGCCTAATCCTATTAGCCCAAACTTTCTATTAATGGCAATTGAAACTCTTTTAATTCTACATTTGCTCATTGCCTCTGCGGAGTCGCAATATCGCCATTAAAAGGTAGCAGTCTTTCACTTCTGGTAATACCAGTTTGTTCCTCTAGAGGCAAAAGTGAGTCATTAATATTGCATTCTGAACAATCCTTCCAAACCATGGATTGTGTTCAGTTTGGAAAATGATATCATTTGTCAGTGCCAATCATTATAAATTATATATACCAGAGGTCTCAAACACGCGGCCCGCGGGCCAAATGTGGCCCGCAGGACACTAGTTTGAGGCCCCCGCCCGTTAGTGCGGCCCACGCAAGTTTGATATGGATGCTGTATGGTATCATGTACCCAGAAAAAATTATTACGTTTGATTAATGTTCATGTTAAAGGTTAAATAACTGTTAATAGTTATCCTCCCTATCCATGTGGAAGTGGTAAGTTTTTGGCTTTTTAAGTTTAAAGGAAATAACTTGGAGGCTACCGTTTAGGTCGCTAGCTCTCTAGTTTGCGAGTTAGCATGTGTCTCAAGACCCTGCAGTTGCGCAATATGTTGTAAATAAAAAGAGTATAAATGTGACTATAGTCATGTTTTGTCATGTCTACAGGGCTCTAATAATGCTTTGTTCATTTTAATCTGAAAAAAATAATTTGTCTACCCACCAACTATATGTGGTTTCTTAAGTTTTTATTATTTGCTGTTTTATTGTTATTATTATTATATTTATTTATTACTGATTGATTGATTTTCTTTATTCTTGATTTATATATTTATTTTTCATCTTATTTTGTGTAGAAAAATATAAAGTAAGATATTTGAGAACAGTAGAAAATCGGAACCAAAGCAAAGTTTATTCATTTTTCTGTTTTTAATAAATGCGTTTTTTTTTGTTTTTTTTTTTGGAAAACCTGATGCGGCCCAGCCTCGCCCAGACCCTAGTTCCAGTGGCCCCCAGGTAAATTGAGTTTGAGACCCCTGATATATATATAGTGCAGCCCCAGAAATGTGCAAGTCTCACAAATTTTTGCTAAAAAAAAAAGTTATAATAATTTTCCTGGTAGAAAACTCACATCAAATTTATCCTAACTTGGAAATAATTCATAAATACATGATATTACAAGTAAAATGTATATACATGTACCAGCTCAAAATTTTCACATGTTTATTTTTGTGTTTTGCCAAGTGCCATACTTTGTTTGATGGGCCTTTAACGCAAAATAGTTGTGTGCTGCGAAAGTGAATTTTATATATAAGCTTAATAGCTTAGCTTAATAAATCTATTGTTTCCTTTGTTATATTACATTATTATTCATTACTGAGTACCTATACAAAAGCAAACATGTAGAAAAAGTTATTTAATCGTAACAAAAGGTGCTCACAGTGGAGAAAAATATAATTACAAAAGGTCACCGGGAAGCTAAAAGTACAAACAAAAGAAAAAAGTAGCAAAATAAAAAATACTAGATGTCTCAACTTCTTACAGGAAAAGTAGACGGCAAGGAATACATCTACACAAGACAAGGCAAGAAAAACAAGGCAACAATCTGGCAAGGAACAATCACAGTAGCTCTAATCGGTGATTGTTTGTAGGTGTACAATCCAACAACAATATAAACTAAACGTCGGATATCAAGAGTATAACACCTCCTTGTTTACTTCTCTGATGACCTTTTCAACATATTTTCCATGTGCCGTGTTGTGGATCGCTTTTTTGTACAAGATACACATTTGACCCTTCTGGTGGCTCAAATGTGAAAAAAAAATACAAAAAGTGCACTTACAGTAGATACAAGCAATGTATGAGCAAAACCCACAAACAACTATGACACACAGTTGTAGTGTAAAGCAAAAAAAAACTAATTAACAAAAGACTGAGCAAAGCCAAAAACAAAACATAAAGCACAAGCATACAAGGCAAGAGCTAGACTGGAAAAACACAGGCAGGGAACAGGGACAAGAAAGCAGTCCGGCGTCAGAGTGCAGTCAGGAGTGTGCTTAAGAAGGCCTCATGGGAAATGCCAAACAGGCAGCAGTGGCTCTGCCCAAGAACTCCAAAAAAAGGCCCAATGCAGAGCCAAAAGAGAGAGCAGCAGCACAGGCCACAAAACACAATTGTGACAATTATGTTCGAAAAACGAAATTATTAATGAAAAAACATGTATTTTCACATTGGTTAGGACTCAAGAATCAAAGCGTCTCATCCTTTGCAAGTTTCACAAGTTATATTCATTCATTCATTCATTTTCTAACGCTTTTCCTCACGAGGGTCGCGGGGGTGCTGGAGCCTAACCCAGCTGTCTTTGGGCGAGAGGCGGGGTACATCTATGGACAATTTGGAGTCATCAATTAACCTAGCATGCACAGGGAGAACATGCAAACTCCACACAGAGATGGCCGAGGGTGGAATTGAACCCTGGTCTCCTAGCAGTGAGGTCTGCGCGCTAACCACTTGACCGCCGTGCTAAGTCAAATATGTTTTGAGTTTATGGTTCCTTATTTAAGATCACATAGCATGGATGCAGCCAGGAAATCTGGTGCCTCCACTACCCCCACCTTTCCACTTATATGGCACCCCTGGCCAATATCACTCACTATAAATACATTGAAAAATGTACAGTACTGGAGGTAGCAGAGATGGGGATGCTGAGGTTCTCATTGGGAGTGACCAGGATGGATAGGATCAGGAAGAAGTACATCAGATGGACATTACATGTTAGAGGCCTTGGAGATAAAGTCAGTTATCGGCCAGACTGAGATGGTTGGGACATGTCCAGAGAAGAGATAGTGGATATATTGGTAGAAGGATGCTGCCAGGTAGGAGGAGTAGAGGAAGACCAAAGAGGAGGTTTATGGATGTAGTGAAGGAGGACATGATTTGCTGTGGCGACCCCTGAAGGGAAAAGCCCAAAGAGAAAGAAGAGAATAATTCATGGTTCCATTTATCATCGCAAGTCTTTCTGGTCCTGAAGCAACAAAACAGCCCCAAACCATCATACTACCACCACCATATTTTACTGTTGGTATGATGTTCTTGTTCCAGATGTAATGGGACTGGCTAAAGCGTGTATGTGTACGTTTTCTACTTGTACACATGCGGACAAACGACATTAAAAATACGTTTCTGATCAAAATCGTTACAGGTTTCAAAGTGGTATCGCCATCTACTGGCGTGGCATGCATATTACAGCGCCATGTGCACAATGCTATTGTGTCGATTTAACCACGGGCTACATAAATACCAGTAACAGTGTGTTGTGAGGAATATGGTAATAGTGACAATCAAGTGTACGACAGTGTCTGCAGTTTAGGGACCAATTGCAAAGGGAATATCGCAGAGCAAACCCAACAGCCATCAGTCAGCTTGTTGTGTTGCGTGGCCTCTGGCTGCAGCAGCAGAGAGAACTAATGAAAATAAAAGCCCTGACAGCTTGAGAGCTGGCAGCCACGTTCCTGGTAGAGGAAATCAAAGCTGTCATCTGAAGGAGCACTTGGGCGGCGGTGGTGATTGGAAATCGGGCACAGAGCTCCAATCAAACCTTTTGACCAACATGTGTCCATCAGTTTTAGCCCTCATCGACTTTTTGTGGGTATATTTTGAATTTTTCTTCTTCCTGAGCCGCCATGTTAACTTGTTGTTAGCTTGGCGGCGTGTTTATCTTTCTGTGGGATTTATGTAATCCAAATGCAATAATGTTGTGTACAGATGTAATGATAATTTAAAAGGCACGCTGTTCTATTTAATTTCATGCCAAACAAGTTAATGAGAGGGTCTAATCTCGGAAGAAGGCAATTACATTTACAACGAGTCCCCGCTTTGAACCACGACAGCGTTCCAATAATGACGAGCGCAACATCAGCCGCGGTCGACTCTCTTATGTAAGCTAATAGACACTAATATTGCACTGAAATAATGGATTAAGAATGGTAATGGTTTGATTTATTTCAAACGTTCCTAACAAAGTAACATGAAGGCGAATCATGTTTACACTTGCACGAGTCAACATTCCGAAAAAAGGAGTAAGAGCTCATTAAATCTGACCTCTTTGCCGTATTGCAGCAATTACTGATAGTTTGTTCATTTCCTGTATACTGGAGATAAAAAAGCAATATATATATATATATATATATATATATATATATATATATATATATATATATATATATAATTTATGATAATAATACATGGAAAAAAATTCAATAAATGAATAGAGAGAAAAGAGGAATACAATGAGTAAAAAAATGAGAAAAACATTGATAATGTATACAGTATACTTTGTGCTTCAAATTTAACTTTTCAAAAATATATTAACTGTATAATAAATCATCACAGTTTAATGCATATTTATCACACAAAAAAAATTCTAGCATAAAAAATGGTTACATGAAGTAAAATACAAAAATAAAGCATTCAGAAGAAGAATTTAAATATGGCATGTAGTATTCTACACTGGTCACTGGGTGTCAGTAATGTTACTGTAATTTTAAGTGAGACACACAAGCACCAGGCTTGATTGCCAGAACAACATGCTTCTATTGCAGGTTTGAAATATCGCACAACAGGCACAATAATCCCTAACATCAGCTTCTGTTGTGACCGTGACCCTCACCAAGCTAAAACTCAACTCTGAACCCTGACATGACTTCCTGTCTGACCCCCACTCACCTCCCCTGGTACCGTAACACATTTGCAGCAACACATATGAGCACAATCACGTGACCACAATAATAATGTCCTTATGGGTCATTACTAGAGTCAACTTAGGGGTGTTATGAGATGAGACCATGCACAAGATTGGATCAACACTTTTGGAGACAAGAAATACCAGTGATCTGATAATAATAGAGTTGTCAAAGGTAATAATTATTTTTTTTAATTACAGTGCATTTTTTGGGTAAAAACAGTCACACAGAGTTTGACGCTCTTTTAGAACTTTATTCTGATTTAAACACATTACACAGCAGTGCAATACCAGCACCATATGTGTTTCCAACTCACAAACAAGGTTTAAGATATAGTTGCAAAAGGTGATTAATCATGATTAATTAATTTGCAAACTGTGATTAATCAGATTTTTAAATCATTGACACCCCATATAATTAAAAATATACAGTATATATATTAATTCATTAATTCATTTTCTACTGCTTTTTCCTCACAAGGGGGTGCTGGAGCCTATCCCAGCTGTCTTCGGGCGAGAAGCGGGTACATATAGACAAACAACCATTCACACTCATATTCATACCTATGGACAATTTGGAGTCACCAATTAACCTAGCATGTTTTTGGAATGTGGGAGGAAACCGGAGTATCCGGAGAAAACCCACGCATGCACGGGGAGAACATGCAAACTCCACACAGAGATGGCTGAGGGTGGAATTGAACCCTGGTCTCCTAGCTGAGAGGTCTGACCACTATACCACCGTGCCGCCACAGTATATATATATATTTTTTTTTAATTAATAAATATTGAAAGACATTATTCTTTGTGTTGTCATTAGTTATTAGTAACATTTTAGCTTTTAGTAGTTACATTGTGCCCTTTTACTCATTTTTCCACCTTTACTGGGTTTTTAGTTTGTTTCTGCAATGAGACACGTTCCCCAGGAAGGTGAGCGTGCATTAGTGAGGTGTTACTCGCTGATGTCATTTCCAGAAATTATGCTTTTTCGCGTTGAGATCATCACAGCTGTAATTTCTGCAAATTTCCTGTTTGCTTTTAAAAAACAATGTAGAACATAATTACAAATAATATATAACACAGTATTTAAGCAAAGTTGATAGATCATGGCAGTGAGCCTTTAAGGGTGAAGTTGATTTGAGCATTGTTTAAAAGATAGTTAGATAGTTATCATATATAATATAATATATATATATAATCTTGCGTTATCATGTTGGTGTTTGGCAAGATGTCAAAGCACCACCAGAAAATAGAAAATTACATGGTTCGTTTTGCTTCAGTGACATTGCAGAGAAATTTGCAGGCCATATGTTGCCTGCAAGGAAAGACATCCCAATTTTCCTTGCACCAGTTTCTCCTGGGAATGCAGCGCTCAAAGTGAGAGGACAGCAAAGAAAGAAGCAAGAAAAAGCTAAAACGTTGGCCATAATGGAGCTGCTTTGTCCCCTGTAGACCACATAGTCACTGTGACTGACATTGGCCCTCGGCCTGCCATGTCTGACATAGCAAACTCAAGGTCGTACTGGATGGAATCACCAGCAGAAAGTTTCAAAAGACCTCTGCCAAGGCTGAAAATAGTTTGTTTGCTAATACATTGCCTCAACAAAAAAAATGCATAATTTGCATCAATATTTTTAAGTCATGATAACATCTTGGAATAATTGTCATTTTAAATTGGGCATTTTCACTGGGAAATTTGGTCAAGGTGGAAAATGAAGTTATCTAAGTAATTTGATTTTTTTAAATTACATTTTTAAAAATTATTTAAATAATTAATTTATTTGATTTTAACTTTTAATAGGGAAATCATCTTTCACTGTATTTTTCACAGCCCTCAGTACTTCAAGCAACATTTTCCTATCTCCTCAGTCAAATTAGAAAACGAAAAAAAAAACACAAGCAGTGACACAACGAGCCGATACAAATATGTATATATATGTCTATATGATGATGCAACTCTACAATAGAAGAGAGGATGTTTTGTGCAGTTTTAAGACGGAAAAAGGACCACAAAGTGGGAGAATTTTATTTTATTTTTATAAGAACTTGGCCTGCAACTTTCCCATAGAAATACACGCTGCACAGCAAACAGGAAGTCTGTGTGCCTTGATAAATCTGTCAAAATCACCAAAAATGGACAGTACTGAGAGGAACGGTTTTTGATATCACAACCATATCCTCATAAAATGGTGTCTTTTTTGTTTTTAAAAATAATCACATAAGAAAACATCATTTAGTTTATTCTCATTCCATTTCTCTACTAATCCAAACACTGCAATTACAACAATGGCATTGCACTGATTTAGAACAATGCAAATGTATGTACATGTGCCCTAAATATCATATCCTTTCCAAATGCCTGTGAGCAAGAAACAGATTGTGAGGCAGCTCCAAGGTGTCCACATTAAACATTGTGGTGTATTTAATTTCAAATGGAGCATGAAGTACTATTCTGACCCAGTGAAGCAGCATACAGGCTGGCCGACAACACGGAGAAGCCAATAAGAAGTGCAGCAAACAGCTTTGGACCACACTCACACAAGCTCTCACCTCCAACGCTCTCACCGCTGACAAGCTCACCACTGCAAGATCATTTACCGAGTGGAGGAGCCTGAAAATTACTACCTACTAATTCACGGCTACCAAAGTGCTCAGTTTGATATAAAAAAGCACTTTGCTGCGTCATCTGAAGCCGGAGTGAAACCAAGTTTTTGTGCAATATTTGAGTATCTTTTACCATTTTAAAATCAGCTTGTCAGAGGTCTTGCAGTACAACGGAACCTCATTTAGCATCATTAGTCCCTTCCTGAAGATCCTATTTTCCAATGTAAAGTGTGCTTTAAAACGTTCCTGGATGCAGACAGGGATCCGAATCACCCCCCAAATTTAATCAGTTCTTCCAGATAACATTCCCAACAATTCCTGAGAATTTCACCCAAATTGGTTTTATTTCATTTGAACATGCATCAGATTACAATTGAATGCATCACATAATCAGTTCACAGTTCCACATGTCCAAAAGGAGTAGGAAGAAGCAAAGCTTATTAAATCCTACCCCTCCATCTGGTACTTTTACAATCAGTAACTGTTACATTTGTTCACTTCATGCTTTCCATAATACAGTTTAAGGTTTTTTTATTTATTTTTTGTACCTCGTACCGAAGTAGGAGGTGATATGAGCATCCAATGACATAATGGGTACCATAGTAAGTGTCAATATAATGATATATATAGCACATCATGACTGGTTCAAGACTCTTCATCCTTGTATTTAGCAAACATCAACTGCTTGTATTGTTTCTTGAATTGGCTCATCGTTGTGCATTGTTTGATTTCCTTACTCAATCCATTCCATAGTTTGATTCCACATACTGAAATGCTATGGCTAGCATAACGTAGTCCTAGCATAGAAGTGTTTCAAATGTACTTCTTCCCTTCATTTGGAAATTCATTTCCAAATGTCTCTGATTATTTTCAACACAAACAAACAGATAAATGCCGGTGCTTTGCGGAAGTAATAATGCATATCCAATGAATCCGTCACGGTCACGCAATTTTGATAGCATGCTCATAGATGTCTAAGATGGATTTTACGAACTGGACTTATGCGTTATATTAATAAGACAATAAGATGCACACCATATTGTATGCCAAAGGTTGCCGACCCATCAATTGCGATTGACCTGAACAAGCCCAGATCGCCAGCCCCGGCCGAGTCCAACGGATGGTTCGCACATCGGCCAGCTCCAGCCGCGACAAAACTACCTCTCTCCTCTCAACTACAATCGCTCTCAGTGCAGCTCGGAGCAGCATCATCAGTCGGGAAGACTTCCTGATCTCTGGCCACCTCTTGTGTCTCTGGTCTGCCCCTGGGGCCACCTCTCAGCAAGATATGCCCAGAACACCTCACCAGGGAAAACCCTCCAGCAAAAATGGTAAAAACAGGGTAAAAGGAACCATGAGAACAATTAACAACCAATAAATACACAAAGATGGATCAAAGATGTATTTTTTAAAAACCTTTCTGAAAATATGAAAAATATACAAAAAGCCAATATAATTACATACAATTCTGTGCTTACATTTTTTGATGTACACATTAATCTTTCATTATAAAATAGAGAATGCAATTCTATAAAACTCATCATTCTTCATTCTCGTCATTCTTACAGTATTCTGGAGGATCGTAGAAGGTGCGTTCGATGACCATCAAAAAAAGTAGGTTAAATCGGAAAGGTGCATTCAGGCAAATCTTGAATAATAATCCTTTCTGAATGTTTCTAAAAAGCTTTTTTTACTCACAAACATTTAGAATTGAAAAATAAAAATATCATAAAAAACAAATCTTATTTTGAGCTGACTTTGTTTGTGTCAGTTTAAGAGGTCTCACTTGCTCACATTTTGGATTTGCTGAACGTTTGTGGGCAACTTTAAGAGCTAATATGCCAACAATAAAGAAAAATAGTAATACAAAAATATGCTTGTTGACTGTATTGCTTTAAATAATGGCCCAACGTTTTGAAATTGATATCCTTTTACATAAAATTTATAATGTAATTTAATGCGATTAATTCTGAGTTAACTGCAGATAAAATGTGATTAATCTCAATCCGATATTTTAATTGATTGACAGTCCTGTTTTTTTAATAAAAATTTGTTAGCTACATTGAGTTTTATATAAATGGGAATAAATATTGGAAATATGTAATATTGCTTTATTGAAAAAATAATATAGTTTTAAATCCCACAGTTTTGTATGTTTATGGTGTTTGCGACCTGTCCCACTTTGCTTCACGGTCCTTGAACACATCATGTAACTTTCTCCCATGCTGCATTTTTCTTTTTTCCTCATATTTGGTCCAAAATGCTGATACTATGTGAGAATACATAAAGGTAAGATTTGATGTTGTTATATTTGCTCGTTGCACATCCTCATGGTACTGTAATTCATGCAAGCATGCACATCAAACAGCAAAACAGCTAGCTAGCTAGCTAGCTACTGTATGTGGGAAAGTATAAAGGTAAGATTTGCTGACCATATTAAGTGCTAATGTGCATATTGGTTCGGTACACAACTTCTCTGAAAGACAAACTTCAGGCTGGTGGATGGTGACTTGTATTCATTTTGTCCTTTAAATTTGATGTTGTTCTTGTCATAGTAATACATAGTAATACATAATAAATATCATTAATTAGATTCCTGTAATGTACGTATGATTTTCTGATGTGTTGAGGACTAGCTAATGTCTGCTGATGCTAGCGCTGCTAGCCCTGAATTGACAGAACCTCCATCATAGCTGTCCTCGGTTATGCCTGCCAATAACTAGAAGTTTGTACCCAAATTTTAGCTCAGAGTTCCAAACAAAAAGTCTAAAAAAGGTTAGTTGGGACACTCAGGAGCCAAGATATCATCGATTGGATTACTTTGACACAAAAATGTAACGGCTTCCATATGTCCCCACGCATCTAAAGTAATGTGTCAATCCTGCTAATTGACTAGTGACTACTAATCAAACACTTACAACAGTTGCATTGCACTAATTTAGAACAAAGTAAGGGCATGTACATATTCCCCGAATATCATATCCTTTCCAAATGCCTGTGAGCAAGGCAGCCCCAAAGTGTCCACATTACACAGTGTAGTCTATTTACGTTGAAATGGAGCATGAAGTACTATTCTGACCCAGTGAAGCAGCAGACAGGCTGGCCGACAACACGGAGAAGCCAATACGAAGTGCAGCAAACAGCTTTAGACCAGACCCACACAAGCTCTCACCTCCAACGTTCTTGCCACTAACAAGCTCACCAATGCAAGATCATTTACTGAGAGCAGAAGCCTGAAGATTACTACCTACTAATATTCACAGGCACAAAATCTCTTTGTTTGATGGAGCAGATCACTTTGCTCTGTCATCTGAAGCCTGGGTGCAAAATATATAATAATATATTAATATAAATATATATTAATATATAGAATGCAATATTGAGTATTTTTCAAAATGTTTAAATCATTATGGGAACCTCGTTTAGCATCATCCAATCCATTCCTGAAGGTCTGACTAAAAAACGAAAACATACTCCAATCAGATCATATTGTTCCAGAAAAAAAAATGGAAATCCAACACTCAAAATGACTTTCGGTTCTGATTTAGTTTTGTGATAACAAAATGTTAATTTATTCCCAAAATGTATGTTAACGCCGTGAGACTGTCTCAATCTGCATCGTTGCCTGTGTGACAGTTTTGTTTTGTTTCAGTCTTAGTTTCTGCCTTCATGCCCTTATTTTGTATTGCTCTGTTCTGTTTTCCATTGCTTTGCATTATCTTAGTTCAGGTGTGCGCTCCTTTGGTTGTTGGTGCATTGAGCATTTTAGGTGCTGCATGCCAGTGATCCGCTTGATCTACACTCCTTTTGTAAATAAAAGAAGAGTTTTTACCTGCACTTGGCCGTCATCTCTGCATCCTGGGGTCGCACCGCAATGATGACATGCCGTGCCGTGACAGAGACAAAACTGTCACGGATTCATTTTGTATGGTGCTTATTTTCACTGGGGTCGCAGCGGTATGCTCGAGTCTATCCCAGCTGATTTCAGGCGAGAGGCAGGATACACCCTGGACTGGTCGATTTCTTGCACTTTGGAATTCTGGAATTGTACAATATTAATATCCCCCCCCCCCCCCCCCCCACACACACACATATACACCCACCTTTATTAGCATATACACCATATTTTAGCATATTTTTTTAGCATACCCAAGCAAAATTTTGCTGCATGCTTTGAATGGGATGAAGTAGTGCCATCTGGTGGACAATTTAAAAAAATATAAATAGAAGACCAGTAGTTAAAACAGTAAAACCTAACTGGAAGGATTGCCTTGGTTTATTTTCATATAAATGTAGTGTCAAAAATGATTTTCAATGTGACATTATTTTTTGTGCAGCTTGCTAATTTAACAAAATTGTTCATTCAAAAATGTTTAAATTTTCAAAATGTGCTCTGAATTTCTAGGGCTTTACAGGAGTAACTGGATTTGTATTCACATAAAGAACATTTTCTTTGTGCTGTGTTGCAACCAGTGTAAACGCTTTGAGGTGTGGAGGTGAATGTCATCTCATCCCTGCAGAATTTCACAGAAATTAGTAGCGGCTGAGGCGCCTCAGATCAATCAGGATGAAGAGGAACACACACACGTCGCTCGTCACATTTTAAAAGCATCGCCCGAGGCCCACTGACGAGACCATTTCACAGCACCTCCATTTGTCAACTGTCTTGACGAGAAAAGAGTGGGTCCAATCCCAAAGAACTGTAAAACACCTTCTTCAGTTAATACAAAACAATAAAAACATTCCCGCTGTGCTTTTTGGAGTCATGAGGCAGATAAAAATGCAGCAAACACTGTTATCCACCCGTCAAACTCATGGAGAAAAACAAGTTTGAGTGGTGCAAAGCCGACGTCCTTCCTGTCCATCGGTTGGTCTTGACATGTTTTGTCAGGGCCCCATTTGCAAACGCCTTTCTCTTTGCAATTGCTCCACTCAACACCGAAGCACTCAAGTATGCGGCCGTCAGAGTGACAGACAAACGGTACTTGAGCACAAAGTCTCAATAAAATGCTTGCTATGTGGGGTTTACTGGTTGAGGTGCTAGTGAAGATAATATCCTCACGTTGGAGGCTTGTTCGCAGATGTTCCAGGGTGGATCTTTCAATTGCATTTAATGTACCAATCAACTTGGGATTTGAACAGGACATTTACTGGTTCTGCCACGGGAAATTATTTAAATGGCAGAGCAACCAGAAAAAAAGGACAAAATACTGTGATTTCTCATTGACAGGGATTGTATCAGATAGGGATGTTCTGATCGGGTTTTTATGCTGCCAATCCTAATAATCCATAAGTGCAATTGGCCGAGACCAATGCAGATTTTTTTTACACAATTTTGGGTTCTCAAGAATGAGACTGGAACATTACTTTTATGATAAAGACAATGGAAAATATTTATAAATTGCAATTGGGGCATGTAGGCCACACAGTCAGGACATCGGGAAGACCTGGGTTCGATTCTCTGCATGGAGTTTGCATGTTTTCTCCGGGTACTCCGGTTTCCTCCCACATTCCAAAAACATGCTAGGTTAATTAGTGACTCCAAATTGTCCATAGGTATGAATGTGAGTGTGAATGGTTGTTTGTCTATATGTGCCCTGTGATTGGCTGGTGACCAGTCCGAGTTGTACCCAGCCTCTCGCCCGAAGACAGCTGGGATAGACTCCAGCATACACCCAGGGCGATGGAATATATTATTGTAATCTACTATTTTGGATACATTGTATGCTTCTGCACTCTGTGGGGATGCTAGTGGCCCCGCCTCCACCCACTGATACAAAAAGACTTTATGAACCAAAAAGCTCACTCTGTTCATGTTGTTGTTCTGTGGAACAAACATACCAAGGTGCTGAAACCAACCATCTTCTGTTCGCTCAATTTTAATATTTCTGGGGTCAACTACTCTATGTACAAACACTACACGGTCTCCCAAAAAAAAGGAGGAAACAAAACAGTGAGTTTAGTTGAACTTGATTCTACTATTTTAACAATGCACTTTTAATTCATTTTCTCCCACAAATCCATCAAAGTCCTTATCTTCTGTATCTGAATTGAACAGCAGAGCGATTTCGCCATCAAACATGCCAGGTTCCCTCTCATCATTGTCGGAGTCAGTCAGGTTGTCAGGTGGCTGTTCAGCAATGATGCCAAAGTTAGGACAAAAGTTAACGCAGATACCTTAGCCCTAGTATCCCCAATCCATTCACATACGATGGCGTAACTCGCCCGGCGCTGCCTCCGTGTTCGCCATCTGTCAACCATCATGCTCACGCCACTCGTAATTTCATATTTGGACGCCCTGTTTAAACAATGTCCAGCAGTTGGAGTTCTTTTATTAATCCTCCTGGAATGATGGCAAGCTCTGAATTAATTTGCTTCACTTGGTTTTTCACAGTAGCGGAGAGATAGGCGCAATGTTGATTTGCAGCCCGGGAGACGTGGCGGAGGTTAAGCCACTGTACGTAAGCATACTGTACGTATTGCAATTGTACAACTGTAATACATAACAGCTTACAACCATTGTAACCACATTTATCAAAATAGACAATGTATGAAATATACATATGAAATAGAAATAATGTGCGATGTTTGAACCGCAATGTAGCAAGGAGGCAACTGTGGGTTTGAGGTTCAGCAATAGGGTTAGCATTATTTTAAGCACACATATCCAAATATGGCATTTTCTGTGAAAAAATATAGTCCTTAAGAAAAGTGTCTTACTTAGGATTTATTTCCATTTATTTTTTTTAATAGAACATAACACCTCTTGACACTTCTTTTTCTCTGGGGCCGATTTATACATTTGATTTTTCTTTAAGTGTCTAATTCGTTAAGTAGAAGTGTCTTAACATGATGAAGGTCTCTATCTTCAACTCTTAATTAATTTCCAGAGCAGCCATCCATCCCCACTGTGCTGTAAAGAAGCAACCTGAGTTACATCCCGTGTCTCTTCTTATATATTTTCTCCCGACAACCAGTGTGTAGATTTTCTTTATGTCTGCATGATGAAATAGGCATCATACCAAAGCCGCCGTGTGCGGTCCAGTGATGCATCGCTGCAGGACGGATGAAGGTTAATCTTGTGTGCTCCCTCTGCATTATTTAGCAACATCTCTGTGTTGTATCCCAACCTACACAAAATAGATGAAAAAACACTACAATTTTTAATTTAATTTAATGAATATGCATTGTGTCAAATGACTTTGTGCGCTTTAATTCGAGTGTGCTAGCTATGGAATTTGAATTACTATTACCATTATTAGTAAGTACTATTATTATTAATGTACTTGGACAATCAAACAAGACACATCGCTTTAATTAACTAGGCGATTAAATGAGCATATAGTTAGCTCTAAAGGTGTTGTACCTTTGAACCCAGATAGCTTGTCCTGTGGGAGGTACTCCGGAAGTACGGGATAGCGCTACTACCTGCCATCGGGTCTTTGCAGCATCCTCGTTCGCCCGGCAATAAGTCAAGAAAAGTCAAGCCTCTGAACGTTGGCCTCCGCCAAGGTTGCCTTTTTCACAGATTCTGTAATATTCATGGACAGAATTTCTAGGTGAAGCCAATGCATCGAGAGAGTACAGTTCAGGGGGTCTTAGGATCTCATCTCTGCTATTTAAGGATGATATGGTCCTGATGGCCTCTTCGGGCTGTGACCTTCAGCGTTTACTGGGTTTGCAGCTGAGTGTAAAGCTTCTGGGATGAGGTCCTGCCCCTGGTGGAGGATTTCAAGTATCTCGGGGTCTGTCTCGTTCATGACTGAGGGAAGGTTGAAACGTGAGGTCGGCGACTGCAGCAATGTGGTTGCAGCGGACCGTCGTGGTGCAAAGAGAGCTGATCCAGATCCAGATGTCAATGGATGTTCCCACCCTCGCCTATGGCTATGGGCTTTTGGAAAGAACCAGATCACGGATACAAGTGGCTGAAATGAGTTTCCTTAAGTAGGGTGGCTGGACTCAGAGTAGACCTTGAGAGGAGCCAGTTGAGGTGGAGCTGGCATCTAGTCCAGATGCCTCCAGGACACCTTGGTCATGTGCTCAGTCGGGAGAAGGCCCAGGGAAAGACCT
Source organism: Doryrhamphus excisus (assembly GCF_030265055.1). Taxonomy (NCBI): domain Eukaryota; kingdom Metazoa; phylum Chordata; class Actinopteri; order Syngnathiformes; family Syngnathidae; genus Doryrhamphus; species Doryrhamphus excisus. The sequence continues at coordinate 8,386,343 of NC_080471.1, forward strand.
CGTACAGACTGGAAGGTTTATGTCTTACAGCTGGTCTGGGAGTGCTTTTGTGTCCTCCGGGAGGCGCTGGAGGAGTTGGCTGAGGACCGGGAAGCCGGGACTCCCCTACTGAAACTACTACTCGTGCAACCCGGACGCGGATAAGTGGAGGGAAATGGATGGATGAATGGAAATTCAGAGGCTGGGAGTGTGAGAGTGTTGCAGAGTGACAAGGGAGGAGGTGAGATAACCACATAAGCAATGAGGATTGGCTCAGGTTTTAGTAAAATTGCGTCTTCAGCGAACATGGACGGGCAGTTGTTTAGAGCACAGAAGCAATGAGAATTGGCTAAGGTTTAATGGGTGTCAGTGGGTGTTCCCACCCTCAGCTATGGCCATGAGCTTTTGGAAAGAACCAGATCATGGATACAAGTAGGGTGGCTGGACTCAGAGTAGACCTCGAGAGGAGCCAATTGAGGTGGGGCTGGCGTCTAGTCTGGATGCCTCCAGGACACCTTGGTGAGGTGTTCCGGGCATGCGTCTTCAGTCAATCACCCACTAATAGGGAACGTGAGCTGGGTTTAGACCGTTGTGATGATGTGTCGTTGCAACCAATTCTGCCAGTTATCAGTGAACTTGGGTGGGCGGGTGTTTAGAGCATGTCTAAAGTGCGATAGAGCATAGCGAGAGATGGCTAGTGAGGAGGACTCTAGAAGACAACATTTGCCAAATGGAAGTACAGACACTACTTTAACCTCGTTGATGTCAAAGGTAAATTGTGCATTATGTCCCCCCCCAAAAAATTTGTCCATGTCTTGTGTGAGCAACTCAAACCCACAGAAACACCAACTGTATAGTGGGGCGACTCCAATAAATGCAAACCTCTGTAATGGTACCCGTCGTTGTGTGTGTGTGTTACTTTTACTGGTAATTACTTACTTTTGTAGTGGAGTAACTCTAGTTAGTACCTCAGTTACTTTTTTTAGAACTAGTAACTATAACTAATTACTTTTTTAAAGTAACATGCCCAACACTGGTTAGAAAGCCCTTTCCCACAGATGCACAACACTCTCCTGTTGAAGCAAAAGCTAATCTGCTAACACAGTTTACATATAATGCTACGACTTCTACAACACAATAACAATGTTGCACACGCAACTCACGTTCGTCCGGTAGGTCCACAATTCCATTGTGCATCAGATAAGCTTTGCTTCTTCTAACTCCTTTTTGGACATGTGGAACTGTGAATGGTAACATGATGTATTCCAATGTAACATGCATGTACGTTAGGGTGCATCAAATTTGAATAGGAAATTTTTAATTCATAATATCAATTTGGCTGACATTCCATTTTTTTTCTAATGAACATAAAAATGTCTTTTGCAAAGTTTTGAGGAAATCCATTGAGATTTAGGGGTGCCACCTCACACATAAACTTTTGTAAAATTTCGGAAAATGTGCAATTTCTAGTCTAATTGCCAAAAAAATTGACGTGGAAATGTTGAGTACAATGAACGTCTATACAGCATGATTTTCTATAGGGTTATCAAAGGGGGCCCAGACCAAAGACCAAGCTGTGACTGCTAGTCTGAAAGGAGCTAGTTGTTGAGGGCAGCATCTTAGGAGAGCTGGTGGGTTGTGCTGCACAGTGACTAAAATAATAAATGGACAAGTGTATATCACATTATGTAGGACTACAGTACCACTCTCAATAAATATGAAGCATCAGTAATACTTTCTACACTATATTACTGTTGTTGATGTTATGCTTGCTCAGCTATTAGCTAACTGTCATTAGCAAACTGTAGCTAGCTAATGTTAGCTACAGTAGAGGCAATGAGCACTAAATACCTATAAATATGACTACAAATCATTCAAATTACAAAGACAAAACCACAGATTTGCTAGTAATATGTAATAGGAGTATGAATACCATCCAAAACATAAAGATCACCGAAGAGTTCTTGAGCTGCAGTCTTTGCTGACCTCAAATCTCCATGGCGACCATTGAACTGTTCACCACTTTATTCCACAAAAACAGATGTATGGTGGCACCCCTAAATATTTCAAAATAAAATTCAATCATTACCAAAAATGAAAATCAAAGCCCTAAATCTAAGCACCAGCCTAGGCCTCACACTACCTCACCAGCGGCATTCATTTTTAATGGGAACAAACTTAGGACCACAACTCAGGAACTGAAGATTTCGACAGCTTTGCGGGTGAGCTCATTGGAAAACGCTACCCAATTATAAATATGAAAATAAAAATCTGAAACCTAACCTTACCACACCAGCTGTTGAAAATGCAGTACCAAAAAAAGACGTTTGAAATGAAACCCTTATCCTAGCCCAAAAACCAATCCCAATCTTAACCCTAACAAAAACCCCTTCATCCGTCCATGAAATGCAGTGCATCTTATTACCTGTTACTCTAAATAACGTCATCTTTCTCATTAAAAAAGCTCCGGCAATAAGAGCTTCTCCCTTACAGAGGTCATTAACAAGCACTAACACAAGAAACCCTTCTTTTCTGTCTGTGTGTCTCTTTACTACAGCCCAGCCAGCTCTGGCAAAAGCAGTCTCCATGGAAACAAGAACATAACTTGGCAAGGCGATGCTGAATAGGATGTTGACACACACACACACACACAAAAAGAAGGCAGACAGGTATATATTTGCAGACAACAAAGAGTGGACTCACACATTGAATTGAAGATAATTAAGACCTCACTGCTCACACAACTGACCAGCCTTGGTACATGAATATTAAAAAAACATAACACAAAACTACATCCTTGCATTGACTCACCATGAATTAATTTCGTCCCAATCCATGCACAGCCTTTCATTTTAATAGAATATATTTTTCCAGTATGAAAGTCATCCCACATAAGTTGTGTTTCAAAGTTAAAAGGCAAAGAAAAATAATCCATTCAGAGCACTACGAGGGTTTTCAAGGGCTTGCTTTGTCATTTTCTCACACTCATTCTTCTCCTTGTTGCTCCTTTTATGAAACTCAACGTTGCGTTCTGCAAAAGTGAGAGGAAAAATCATTGCGGTTGTATGGGGAAACAAACACAGCTTCAGGTTGGATGTAGTGCAGGGGTGTCAAACATACGGCCCGCGGGCCGGAACCGGCCCCCAAGGAGGTTCGATCAGGCCCGCAGGATAATTTGAAAGTGGAAAAAATGCATAAAAGACATGGAATTAATATTTTTAATTCGCTGCAATTCATGGATTATCCGCTAAGGGGCGCACTCTTTCCATCAGAGTAGAAGACAAGCCGCATCACTGAGACAGACTGAAAACAGCAGACGGTATCAATGCGCCATCTGCTGCTTGTTACGACGTTGTTAATACCTTGGTCACCCTCATTAGCCAAAATGTCGTTATCCAAACGGAGAAAAGTAGATAAGGAGTGTAGAATTTTCAAAGAAAAATGGACCACGTCCTATTTATTTACAGAGATGCACGGAAAACCTCTGTGCTTGGTGTGTTTGCAACAAGTTTCGGTATTGAAGGAATATAATATTCGACGCCACTACGAGACTCATCACAGCGAAAAACTACCAGGGTACCCCAAATTAACAGCCCTGGCTGCTAAAATTTTGTGCATGTTTGGGACAACCTACCTTTGTGAACAAATTGTCTCAGTGATGAATATCAATAAAACAAAAATGCGTTCAAGGCTCACAAACAAGCACTTAAATGACATTCTGAAAGTGACAGCTAGTCAGGACATTACACCTGGTGTTGATGCACTTGTACAGGCCAAAAGATGCCAAGTTTCAGGAACAAATACAAGTCCAGACTAGACTAACACCTTTAAAATGCTGCCTTAGATACTGTTTGCATTGAAAGAATACAGCTCTGTGAAGATGAATCCTTACTGTGGTGATTTAAAAAATGTGCACTTTAATGTTAGTCAGCAGCTTCAAAACAAAAGTTGTGTGATGGAATTCTACTGTTCATACAACTCCATACATTTTCAGTATATATTGTATGTGTATGTATGTTTCATGTATGAAGTTTACAGATTTACAGGACAGGCGAACACTTTCTTCATTACACATTTAAAATCACTCTCCTTAGTTTGCGTTGGTGTACGCAGGGATTACATTTAGATTTTATATGCGTATGTGTAAGTGGTTTAAAAATCCCTTTCTTTAAAAGTCTCATTTAATCTGAAAGTGCATTACTATATTTTTCAGTACCAATTAAAGTTTTGTGCCTTTGTACAATCAGTGGGATCAGTTGCAATGCATATTTGTGAATGATAAAAGTAAATTGCACATTTGTCTAAGGAAATATGAGGTGTTTCATTAAATGTTTTGTAAAAGGATAGTTCATTAAATTTCAATATTTTCCTAATGTTCTTGTGCTTCTTTACACCAAAACAAAGGAAAGACATGATATTTTGGTTATTTATAGCAGAGTATGGTATAATTTTAATGGTCCGGCCCACTTGACATCTCCCTAGGCCGTATGTGGCCCACGATGCAAAATGAGTTTGACACCCCTGATGTAGTGGCTCTTAAAAGAAGAAAAGTTATCATTAAGGCCTCTACTCACGTTGAGAGTCTGCATGCACAAATGGTAATAATACTAATAATACTACTAATAATTCATTTACACCACGGTGCTATGAATCTAAATGATCTAGAGATGCAGGGCCTATAATTAGCAGCCAATTAGAACGGGGCGCACAAACACCTCTAATAGAATAAGCAGCGTTTTCAACGCAAGCCATCATTATTTCTAATGAATGTGTGAATGCACTTTGATGAGGCACAGCTGTGTTTTGTTTAGCACCAAAACGCGACTCATCGGCACTCGTTGCCATCGGAAAAATATATTTGTTTAATTTTAGCTCGTAGATGAATAAACAAGGCCACATCCTGGACGTGGAGTGATGCAAAGCCCGGGATGGTGAAAAGTAATCAAGACGACCTTGAGTTGATTTACTGCTGCTCAGGGACTGTAATTCACCTGGCGGTGTTCGCCATTGAGTCCTCCCTCGAGTCAGTCAATAATTTCAATTGACCAATTAGACTCCACGAATAGGGTTGACACTCGGGAATTACATGCTACACTCACGTAATGCATATGGAAATGTACTGCTGTACCACTAACAATGATAGAATCCAGTTCTTCTCAAATAGCGGGGCGGGGTGTGGGGTGCGGTGGACTGTGGGGGGTTGTGGGGTGCCTGAGAGGAAAGGAGGATTTTCAATATTAGTGTAGACCTGCCAACAAGTCTGAATTTGTCATACTCAGCGTGCAATTATATACGCTTCATTGCGCTCCATTTTGTAGCATTTTGCTGATTTCAGTAGTAGTACAGTCGTAGTAGTAATAATAGTCTTGGCTTTATTTTTAGAAAATAATGAATTAATTAGTCTATTATTAGTCAAAACATATTGAAATACCAATGATATGTAGTTTTCTGGTCTATAAGCGGCAATAATGACAGAAAACGCTGAGATTTTACCTTAACACTGCATGAAGTCAGGAAGTCAGCACTGTTGCCAACCTTTAACGAAGAAAAGTAACTAGTGGCTGCTGTAGAAGCCGCTAAATGATGTCATTGTCTAATTTGTGTATCATTGCACCCTGCAAAACATGCCACAAAAATGTCTTTAAAAATCTTTAGATTGGTGCGCCCATTTGGGAGCTGAGCACTTGCAAAATTTGGGGATGAGTACCGCCTCAGTACAGATTGGGGAGCATGCAGACACTAGCACTTTCAGTGCAGGAGGAACTTTTGTTGTGTGCGGGGGCTGCGTCAGGCACGGATGACGTGTGACACGCGGGCCCCCTGCAACCACTTCTGACTCTGTGAGAATGGTGGGTGCACGTCAGTCTCGGCACTTCCCCGTTTTAGTTGTCCAAAGAGAGTGCACAGCTGCATCTGCGATTCGGCTGCATCTGCGAGTCCAAAGGCACCGCATGCATCTGGCGGGGCCCAGCAGATGCCGGCAAACCTGCTTTTCATTCAGGTTTTCAGTTGATAATGTGAGAAGACTAGAAATAAATGCATTGTGTTTTACAAACAAAGTCCAACAGGATATAGCGAAAAATATTCACCTCCTCTCCCATGTGGAAGTGGTAAGTCTTTGGCTTCTTAAATTTAGAAGAAAAAGTTAAATGATTAACTTGCTAGCTCTTATTGTCGGTCTCCAATCTAAAGCATAAAAAAAAAATCATCTCAAAAGTAACACATTTTTTGAGTTTATTGGAAAAAGAAAGACATGTGGAAATACAGTACAGTGATCGCTCGTTAATCGCTAATTGTTAAACGGTCCCTGACTGGACAGTGAATTTCCGCAAAGTAAGATTTATAAATACAGTACATTTGTAGAGCATAGGATACCTGTTTACAACCTTCTAAATATAGTTTTCAACATTATTAGAGCCTTCTATACAAGAAATAACACCCCTATAGTCACTTTCATATGGCCTATTACGCAATATATTTATATTTATATATTACTAGGCTCCAGCACCCCCCGCGACCCTCGTAATGATAAGCGGTAGAAAATGAGTGAATGAATGAATGAATGAATATTAATATATTCATATTTATATTCATATTTACCCAAACATACCTCCAATTTGCTTAAATATGATACAGAAAATGGGTGGATGTTTTTTTTAGCAATAATAGGCCATATTCAACCACGAAACAGCATAATTCATTATTTATCAATTCATATATTTGTTCAAAACCTGTAATCATTTTAGCCAAAAAAATTAACTTGTTTTTAAAAAATAAACTAAATGAATTGTGTCGTTTTACTCAAATAAAACACAACTTAGAGGTATTTGCTTTTTTATTGGACTGTGACAATAAATATGTCCAAATGTTGTGACTTTTTACCCCAAAAACAAAACAGCAAAGTCATCAATCATCATGTTCATATGTTGCGCAACTCTGATTGTGCTATGTGAGTGTGGTGTGTGTCAAGGAGACTTTCTATCAAATTGGACTGAAAATGTACTGAGCTAACTCCAAATTGTCCATAGGTATGAATGTGAGTGTGAATGGTTGTTTGTCTATATGTGCCCTGTGATTGGCTGGCCACCAGTCCAGGGTGTACCCCGCCTCTCACCCAAAGAAAGCCGGGATAGGCTCCAGCATACCCGCTGTGAGGATAAGAATGAATGGGAAAACCCCCAAAGAAACTTGTTGTTTTTTAATGTCACAGCAACAATAAGTGCAACGTAGTCAAGATAATCATCCAAACACGGCAGGACAAAAAAAGTCCAAACAAACCTGCAGCTGTCTGGTTAAAATGCTGACAAATGGACACATCAGCGCGGCGCGCCGCCTCCATCAGATCAGCTCGTCCATCTTGTTAGTCAGCCGTCCCATCAAATATCTGCTAGCTGATGTCCTTGAGGCGGGTAGGAAGCAGCCAAATGACGGTGAGAGCGGCAAGGTGAAGCCATATTTAGAGTTCATTATCAACATGTTTATGTAATTATTTATGTGCTGATGATTTTGTAGTGCTCCTAAATAAAAAAAAACAACAAAAAAAAACAGTTTGCCAGGAGCGCTTGTGTTTCAAAAAGATGCTCTTAATGGCCAACAGATGCCATCTTTTGGCTGTGGCGATTTCCCCCCGAATTGGGGACTCATGACTCTTTCATGGGCTTGTTAAATAAATAAGGAGGGTAAATTGAGGCGCCAGCAGAGATGTGGGCCGTGGCACGGGGCCCGGCAGGAAAAACTGTTCTCAGCAGATTGCCTCTTTGGACCTGGTCCTGCTAGACCAACACCGGGCCAAGACTACAAAAGAAGACGGGAGTCAGGTGGTCACACAATACTACGCCATCCAGTACAAAATGTAGGATTTAGCAAGCAAATGTCATTATCACTTAGCTAAGGCTTGTTACTTTATACTGCCTTAGTTTGTTTATAATTTCCTGTGTGGTTTTCCTGCATTTGTGGGTTTTCTCCGGGTATTCCAAAAACATGCTAGGTTAATTGGCGACTCCAAATTGTCCATAGTTATGAATGTGAGTGTGAGGTATGTAGAGGTATATGCTTTTTATATGACAATAAATATGTCCAAATGTTGTGACTTTTTACCCCAAAAACAAACAGTAAAGTCATCAATCATCATGTTCATATGTTGCGCAACTCTGATTGTAAAGTCATCAATCATCATGTTCATATGTTGCGCAACTCTGATTGTGCTATGTGAGTGTGGTGTGCGTCAAGGAGACTTTCTATGAAAGGACTGAAAATGTACTGAGCTAACTCCAAATTGTCCATAGGTATGAATGTGAGTGTGAATGGTTGTTTGTCTATATGTGCCCTGTGATTGGCTGGCCACCAGTCCAGGGTGTACCTCGCCTCTTGTCCAAAGACAGCTGGGATAGGCTCCAGCTTACCCCCACGACCCTTGGAAGGATAAGCGGATAAACTTTATTTACACCAAGAAATTCAGTTTTTTCCAAGGTGTGTCAAAATGTTGCCTTCACTGCTTCTACTAAAGTGGTTCTACTGTGGTTATCATTGATGATGATTAAAATGTTAATTGTATCATAGCTGCAGTAAGTTGTCGTCTTCATTGCCATTATTCAACTTCAACTTCTTAGCATTTCCCCCAAATAGGACTGCTAGCGGCAGACTCGATCAGGTTGTCAGATTCGTTGGCAGTATGATTTGATTTTCAAGCTGATCTCATCGCTAAGTCGTCCCTTTGGACTTCTACTACTTCAAGTTATACATTGACTTGTTTCCAAATATGGGTTTATACATACTGTATGCGTATAAACACCACTTCAGATGAGTTAAGGGAGCAACCGGAGGTGTGTGTGTGTGTGTGTGTCTGTTGAGAATCCATCAGCCTGTTTCTGACCTAGAATTTTAACTACACATCTAATATGTGAGGAGGGGATGCTTCCATCGCTCCCCCAAGGCTCCAAACACACCAAGAATAGCTGCATCTGGTTTTAAGTCACATGACAAACGAGTGCTCTTTGATAGCAGTTTGGAGAGGAAGGGAAAAAAAAAAGGGAATGTGGGAAAAATCCCAAAGGAATCTGGAGACAGGACGAGGCAGAAAGGTTGCAAAAGGAATAAAGCAATCTATTTAATTAACGCGGTGAAGCGTCTTGTTTGATGACACTTTTAGACGTTTGCCTTGCACTTAATTATGTTGTTTTACAAAAAAAAAATGTTTACTCAAAAAGGAAGTGACTAACATTCACTCATCTGCACACAGAAAATGCTCATTATGTATTCACTCTTCAAGCTCTGTGATTGGCCAATCACACACGGCGACAGCCTCTCCTTAGATGGCGTGAACAGATACAGATAGTGGTGTACTTGCTCATCCCTAATATTTAATGTATTTAGCCTGTGATTTAATTTTTGTTTTGTTTTGACACTGCACTCTTTATGGTGACCTATTATAGTCATTTTTGGGCTTTGTATTGCGTTGTGGACTCATGTAGAGCAGCTACAAACGGTAACCTACACAGAGAGCTTTCTAGATCTTCCAGATTGCGCGCATCTTTTTCTGCAGGGTTTCCATTGACGTCCTGTCTGTTTAATTTACTCCACCCCTGGCCCCTCCTCTAGTTACACCCACTCCTCTGTGATTCGTCACACTCCCAAAGACGACTGAGGACTTACGGATATGTCGGTCTGTGTTTACCGAGTGCAGGCAATCTGCAGGAATCTGGCCCGAATATAGCTGGGATAGGCTCCAGCACCTCCGTGACCCGTGAAGATAAGCGGTAGAAAATGAATGAATGAATGAATGAAGCCCATCCCAGCTGATTTTGTCAGAGAGGTGGAGCACAGCCTTGACTGTTCGCCAGCCAATCACAAGCATAAGGCACACGGCGTCTAAGCTGCATTATTCATGATTACTTTTATTATTTAACAACAACTGTGTTCTTGGTTAATCAAAATTTTAATGCACCTTTAAGGAATTGAAAGTGAGGTTTCAGCTTTTGTTGGAATATCTTTGCGTGCACAATTATTCGGCAACACAAAGAAAAAAACATAAATATGTCAAAAATATGACTTTGTTTGCATTTTTAAGTCATAATGATAAACAAACAACACAAACTTTGCAAATAAATATTTCTGACATTTCCAAAAATAAATCAGTGACCAATATAGCCACCCTTATCTTCAATGACACGGAAAAGCCTTCCATCCATGGAGTCTGTCATTTGAGTCTTGATCATTTAAAGCGAGGAAAGCCTGATATGACAGCACTCCAGGATTGTGAATTCCTGGGAGCTTCACGTTTGATTTTTCTAAAAAAACATGCTAGGTTAATAGGCGACTCCAAATTGTCCATAGGTATGAATGTGAGTGTGAATGGTTGTTTGTCTATATGTGCCCTGTGATTGGCTGGCGACCAGCATACAGTGATGATAAGCGGCATAGAAAATGGGTGGATTGATGGATATTATTAACTATTAACTATATTTTAATAACTGATAAAAAATCCAAATGTTCTTTAGGATGTTGTCTTTTATCTATGTACCACTGTAGACTACACCCAGATTAAGAAATGCCTAAATATAAGATATCATTTTAAATGTACCTATTAAAGTGTTTGTATGTACAGAGTTCCTTCGTTTATCACAGGTGATAAGTCACTTCTAGCCTCAAACTTTGTTTGAATTGTAATCATCAATCTAGTAGTTTGGACCCAATAAATTATTAAGTGACTCTCGGGTATTCGCTCCTCTGCCGTGCTTCCTCCTGGCGTCTTTCGGCTGTAGTATCCTTGTTAAAACATACTGTATTGCTCCTGTCATCGTCCTCCTCCTTGAACCGAAGATTCATTTAGTTGGCAAACTGCTTCTTCTTCTGTTGTTTGTTGGCGCAAAGAAGATTGTTTGACAACTATTGTCGACTGTGTGTTGCTAATGAGCTACTATGGCAGGTAACCACACTGAGAGGAGGTGGAGCTGCACACGTCTTCAATACGGCTATACAACACCCTCTACTGGTAGCAGTAGTAAATACAGTAACAGAACACCAATAGATATAATACACCCCAAGGCGCAGAACACAATGCATTGATGAGACGACAGCCGCACAGGAAGTACTGTACAGAAACCAGAATAAAGGAACAATATACACTCTCCATAGTGATATGCCTATCGATACTGAAAAATTGCTAAGTTTAGCTCTTACCGGCTCTTTGTGCCCTAAAATGGATGCTTAATATTGATACTTTCAATACTTCAGTCAATCCAGGTAATGTTCGGCCGATGTAACGATGAGCGATCGTCGACAAAGCCATGTGTGAATTGTGTTTCTTATAGTAGTTCTTATTATAACATTAAGAATGACAAGAGATGTAATTCATTTATTCATTTAAAAATGCATTAATGTAACTAGCAATGTAAGTACGACAACAGAAAAATCATATAAAGTATGTGAAAAAGGTATTTTTAACAATCCAAAAATAATAAATATAATAAATAATAAATAAATAATAAAATAAATGATTATTACTTTTCTTTTCTTAAGAAAAATAATAATCATTTATGCTAAATGCAAAATACATGATTATTACTTGTCTTTTCTTAAGAAAAGTAATAATCATTTATTTTATTATTTATTAATTATTTATTATATTTATTATTGTTTTGATTTTTAAAAATACCTTTTTCACATACTTTATATGATTTTGATTTTTCTGTTGTCGTACTTTAGCTAGTTACATTAATGCATTTTTAAATGAATAAATGAATTACATGTCTTGTCATTCTTAATGTTATAATATGAAATACACTACTTTTGAAAATGTACCTGAGACATTAGATTAATTTGCAATAAGTATCGACTCGGAAACAAAATCAGTATCTCACATCACAACTTGTTTTATTATCATTATTTATTACTCGTTTTATTATGTCAACTATATTGGATAATGTGTGCGTAAAAGTGACTATAGGGGTGTTATTTTATGCCAGGATGTCTCTAACAATAAATGCATGTAGAAAGTCGGAAACTGGTTTTCAATGCTTTAACTACAAAAATATAGATTTTAAAAATAAGGGATGAATGCAAGGTCCAAAAGCATCAATTGCAATAAATAAGGGATCCATTTGTTGTTTAAAGAGTGTTTATGTAACCATAATAATATTGAAAATGATAATCAACTTGTATTTAGTGGTGAAAAAGGGTTTGTGTCTACGACTGACCCTGGAACTGATCATTTCTAATGTAATGAGTGTAAGTTTAAAATGAAGAAAGGAGCGGCGCGTGTTTAGAAAATTCCATAGATGTTTTAATACAACATACCATATTGTCAACAATTGAACATCAACAAGATTTTGTTAATTAAAAAAAAAACAAAAAACAAAAACAAATCTGCATATTACCTTTATTGCACAGAACAATTTGAATTTTATTTTCCATATATTTCTTTTTTTGTTTTGGGGAGTCTTTTTTTCCAGTAAAAAGTTGGCTTGGACTACATGTTCCATATAGTCCCGGGTCAAAAGGAGGAAAAAAACAGCATGAAATGGGAAAAAAAAAGACAACCCGAGGTTGACTGAGGAGCAAAGGACGCCGTGTAAAGTACCCACACCTCCAACAAACAAAGAGAGCATTCAGAAGCCGTGAGCTGCATCCACTCTGTTGTTGTTTTTTTTTTTTCTTTTCTCCTTTATGCAAAAGGGATTACACCAAAGCTGCTGCAGATTGCATCCACGGCTCAAACCATCTGTGTCACTGCCTCCATCTGCATATTCATTGGCAGCGCCCTTGTCCGTAATGTGGGTCCATTATCAAGAACTTTGCCTTCATCCTCGCATACGCTTGCAAAGGCCAGATGTCCACAGTGCACACAATACGCATAGGAGGTCCACCACCATACTGGACACGTTGTCTCCTCCCAACCTTTCACCTGTAAATTAATATTCCCATGATTTGATGAGAGGAGGGATATTTCATGAAACCGAAAAACAACAAGCTTGACGAGCACATTTAACCCCTAAAAATGTGAGCATTGCAACTATGACTCTTTATAGTCATATTGAACATAAAATATTATTCATATGATAATGCACGTTGTTTTTGATATGAAAAATGCGAAAAGCACCATGTTTGACAGCAGAACACATAAGTGCTTTCTTTTACTGACTTCAACCGAACATTTTCAGAATCCACGAGCGTGTAATCAGTTGTTGGTATTCAAATTTGGCAAAAAGTAACCCCCTCATTACTGCCTGAATGTTTTATGTACTCAATTACTCTCAACATTATATCATTTATTATTTATGTATGTGTATTGCATTTACGTTTCTTGTATTTATTCTGTTATATACTGTTATCTATTTACGCTGCACTCGCTTAACTTACTAAAAATAACAAAAATTTAATATTTGTTGTAAAACATTCTCTCAGCATAATTTATGCCAATAAAATAATACATTTTCGAAATAAACAATAAGAGAGAAGCCGTGAAATTCAAGGGATTACTGTATCACTAAAGAGATATATTTTCCCAATCCTGTGTGGACTTATGCAGTACCGATCAAAAGTTTAGACACACATTCCCATTATAAAAGCATGGGAAGGTGTCTTCAAACTTTTTAAATGTGTGTAAAGAGTGATAGGTTGACAGAGAGCGAGAGAGAGAGAGAGAGAGAGAGAGCGCTCAACTTGCATCACTGCCGATTTAGTTTTTCCAATCATTTCCAAAATAAGCGTCCGTTTCTTCTCAAATGTACTTTACTGATGGCGGCGCTGCTCCAGATCAATGGTTGTGACACTGATGGATCACGGAGCAATAATGGCCATAAAGTAGGACAAAGCATTCACAGTTCAAACATGATGAAGTGTATTGACGATGCTGTATAAATGTGCTCATCAGCCCATATCAAAGTAATGCATTTCTTGACATGTGGCCTCAAGGAACGGGGAGAAATATTCAAATAAAATCAAACAGCAAACGGCCAAACCATCTAGCTCTTGTAAATCTTCAAGCTTGGGGGTGTCATCAATTCTGTTTTTGCCATTTTTGAGCCACCGCAACATGGAGTGTTTATAACTAACATGACTTTCAATAAAAGTGGCCCACGAGCCGCAGCAGCCCCCGCTTTCGTTGCCTCACAACCACTTTTTCCTCAGTCAGTGAACACACCGGGAACCAGTTTTTGTCATTGAAAATCCTTTAAATCATTTTCATGTTAAACTTGCGTGGCGCGTCCACTGTGCTGCTGCTCATGCCGGCATCCGATTTGCGTGGCACGTACTCAATCTCGATGTTGTGCTTGGTGTTGCCCTTGCCTCTGCTCCACAGGAAAAGCAGCACCAAGCAGAACAAAACCACGCCCAGAAAGGAAATGAACCCCATTGTGGTGGCGATGATCAGGGTCTTTATGTCAAAGGGGAACGGGACGTTGGCTCGCGTGTCGTTGCCACCGGTATCCGCAGGCTGGTTGGAGATAAAGGCAAAGGTCTTGTTGGGCTGGAAGGGCCAATCGGGCGAGTAGCTGTGGATGTGCAGGTGAGCCAGGGCGGTGTCATTGCCGCCGGCGTTGCTAGCTATGCACACGTAAGTGCCATTGTCCTGGATCTGAGCGTAGCGGACCTCCAGGGTGCCATCGGGCAGCACAGAGACCCGTCCAATGGTTTTGGTGGTGATGAACTTCTTCTGCGGGGAAAGCCACATAATCACCGGCGCAGGATCACCGTCAGCCTCGCAGGAGAAATGAACAATGGCGCCCTCGTCAACAAACTGCTGCTGCGCCTTGCGATCCCTGATCCTGGACTTGCGACAGGTGAAGTAGTTGGGTTGCAGCACGTCCGGAAAGTCTTTGAATTCTTTGCCTTGGACAAACTCGGGGGAAGCGCAGGTGGGCTGCTGCCGGTTGAAGTTGAGCCTCCAGCGCCGCCGGAAGACCCACAAGAGGCGGCAGTCGCAGGCCAAGGGGTTGTCATACAACGCCAGAGTCTCCAGGTTTCCCACCGAATGGAACGCAGATTCTTCTAAAGTGCTGAGAGAGTTCCCAGACACATTGAGGATCTTCAGGTAGTTTAGACCGCGGAAAGAGTAGGGCTCAATCATGGCGAGTCGGCCTCCGACCAGGTGGAACTCCTGAAGACGAAGCAAGTCGTGGAGCCTATTCCCATCAATGGTGTGAATGGGGTTGTAGGAAAGATTGAGAAAGCGCAAGTAGACCAGGTGCCGCAGGGCTACGTAAGGGATGGTGGTCAGGTTAGCATTGGCGATGGTCAGAGAAGTCAGGTTTAATCCGTACAAGCAGTTCGGAGTCATTGTATCCAAATATGGCCAGTTGGCAATCTTCAGCA
Source organism: Doryrhamphus excisus (assembly GCF_030265055.1). Lineage (NCBI taxonomy): Eukaryota > Metazoa > Chordata > Actinopteri > Syngnathiformes > Syngnathidae > Doryrhamphus > Doryrhamphus excisus. The sequence goes on from NC_080471.1 coordinate 8,401,634, forward strand.
CCTTCAGCCGGTAGAGACGTTTGAAGGAGTAATCCCGTATAATGTTGATGTTGAGGTGCTGCAGCCTGAGCGTGATCAGACTGTGGAGGTGGGTGAACGCCTCTGTAGGCACAGAGGACAGGTTGCACTTCTCAAGACTCAGGTGCTCCAGGCTACTCAGTCCATGAAAAGCCCGGTGGGAGATGAACACCAGATCGTTGTCGCCCACCTCCAACGAGCGCAAATTGTATAAATCCTGGAACATGTAGTCCAGCAGGATGACAATCTTGTTCTCGCTTATGTCCAGCTGGGTGAGATTGCTCAGGCCCGTGAAGACCCCGAGCTGGATCAGCTTTAGCTTGTTGCTGCGCAGCCCCAATGTCCGCAAGCCGTAGAGATTGTTGAAGGCGCCGGGTTCGATGGTGGAGATGGTGTTCTCACTCAGCTCCAAGTGCTCCAGGGTGGGGAAGCTGGCAAACTCGTCCGGGTTGATGGTCCTTATCCGGTTCTTGCCAAGGTCCAGCAGCCGCGTTTCTGCAGGGATCCCCTCTGGAACCGTCATCAGCTTCTTACGGTGGCACAACACAGAGCGTTCTTGGACGTTGCACTCACAGCGGGACGGGCAGCCAGTGGCCGAGCCCGACAGCACAGTGCCCAGCATCAAGATGAGAATGGGCTGCCAGCACGCCACCAGGAAGCTGTGCCCAGTCGCTTCCCGAGCCGCCATCTTATCGGTTACCTGGGGAAACAAGAAGACAACATGGCGTACGTTAGAAAACTACGGACAAACGGAGCACTCAAGTAGAACCTGAAAGAAGACTTCTAGTTAGTTTTGATGCAAAAGTAAGTAGTAGGTGTCTTTGGATCTTGTTTATGAGCACCAAATGTGTCTCCCTTATATGTTTGCTCCACTTTTGAAGCTGCAGATTTTCATGACATAACCTCCTGGACATGATACCGCCTCTGACCCACCCCTAACTGGATGAGCTGTAAGCATGATCAGGTAGTTTTTCTCCACTCTCCAGCATGTGAGTGTAATGTTAGCACTTTCGCTCACATAGCTATGATAGTGTTGCTAATGCTTAGTTCATCTTGTCTCACTCTTTAATGTCATATGTCACTAATATGATGCTGTTGGACAAGGGCAGAGTTACAGTGCATAATAAAAAAAGAATAATAAATAAAATAATAAAATAATAAAATAATAAAATAATAAAATAATAAAATAATAAAATAATAAAATAATAAAATAAAAACAAAAAATAAAATATAATATTATAATATAATATAATAAACATAAAAATATATATAAAATATAAAATAAAAATAAAATACATAATAAAATAAAAACACACACACACACAGCTCATTGGCATTAAAGCTAGAGACATACAAAACGGCTGCTCGTTGGACAAGGGCAGAGTTACAGTGCATAATAAAAAAAATAATAATGAAATAAAATAAAATAAAAAAAAAAAATATATATATATATATATATAATATTATAATATTATAATATAATAAACATAAAACATATATAAAATATAAACTAAAAATAAAATACATAATAAAATAAAAACACACACACACAGCTCATTAGCATTAAAGCTAGAGACACACAAAACGGCTGCTCGTTGGACAAGGGCAGAGTTACAGTACATAATAAAAAAATAATAATAATAATAAAATAAAAACAAAAAAATAAAATATAATATTATAATATAATATTATAATATAATAATATAATAAACATAAAAAATATATAAAATAAAAATAAAATACATACTAAAATAAAAACACACACACACAGCTCATTAGCATTAAAGCTACAGACACACAAAACAGCTGCTCGTTGGACAAGGGCAGAGTTACAGTGCATGAATAAAATAAAATAATAAAATAAAAACAACATAAAATATAATATAATATTATAATATAATAATATAATAAACATAAAAAATATATAAAATAAAAATAAAATACATAATAAAAGAAAAACACACACAAACAGCTCATTAGCATTAAAGCTACAGACACACAAAATGGCTGCTCCTAGCAGGGCTTACTAGACGCACTTTAAATGTGGTAAATTCCAAACACTACAATATATGAGTGTTAGTTCCTCATCAGTCCGTTTTATAGGTTAACTCCAAGAGAAAGGACTGTTATAAGACTCCCAGTTGCAAAAATAAAAAGACAAGACAGGAAAAAGATCCTGTGAATGCAACGTTTGAAAATCAAAGCCAGCAATCCACCTTGCATGGCACCATTATTATTGCTTTTCCTCAGGGCCATTTCTACTGCACACCTTGCAGGTGATCAATCAGCACCTGCTATCACCTTAATAAGTCGGGACTTGGTGTCGGGGGAGGGGGTGCAGCTGCAAGTAGAATTAACATTTTTCAGCCCGCAATCCAATTCCCGCTGTGCATTTTGGTGGTGTGTTCCACCGCTGCAGCCGTCTTACTTCAACTATGAATTTGATATGTGGTGAAGGAGAAGGGGCTGGGGTGGGGTGAGTTTGGGGGGGTTGGGACCGAAGCAGGAATAGCAGAAGGATGGGGGTGGTAAACATTACGTACAGAATGTGCTTTGGCTGACACTTGACCCATATGATCTTTTAACATCTGAAACAGGCCATTCATCACAGTGGAATACATTAAAATCTCATTTCAGTGGCATCTGTTAACGTATCCAACCCCCTGCAATTACATCTCCATTACATTACCACCAGTTGTGTGGAAATAGCCCCCATGGAATTAGTTGCATTGCAGAAAACTCTACTAAAGGACCAGTGTGACATTCTTGTGGATATTTTTCTTTTTAATTGTCATTTCTTAATTTGACACCATTTTCAGTGTATGCAGTTTCTTTTTATTGCATAGAAAAAGAAATGTTTATATTATCGTTGTTGCTAGATTTTTAGGTTTTTGATATTTTTATTTACATTGTGTTTGTAGATTAACATTTCAGAAACAAAATAACTACATGAAATAGAACTACAGAAATACATTTAATACAAAAGATGAGTAAAATTATAGGATAAAAGCACATTTTAAATAATATTTTTATTGTTGATGTCATTTCATAATATAAACATGTTTATAGAAACATTTTGATTTATTATTATTATATAAATTTTGCAATCACTTTTAATTTGTGTGTATCCTTAGAATATAAATTAAAGCACTAATTGTAAATACAAATATTTGTGTAAAAATACATTTTAGATCAGAACATTTTAATTTGATTATATAAATAAAAAAAAATTTGTGTAAAATATATTACTATTATTGTTGAATAATTGTTTTATGAAAACACGTTAAATCATTTTTATTGTGGATTTGTATACTGTAAATTTAAAATAAAATGGTGCAAAGATAAAATATAATTGAAATGTAATTGTATAATTATGCTGTAAAATACATTTTAAATAATTAATTTTTTTATGTTGTTTTATATCATTATTATGTATTAAATACATTTTAAATTATTTAAAATTTAATATATTTGCTACATTATCATCATTATTATTGTATATTTTAATTTTATAATTTTTATAAGGCCTAAAAACATTACAAAAACATAGAAAGCAGCAGTACACTAAGAAATATAAATACAAAAAAAATATGCCGTCACATAATTTGTTATTTTTACATTTCCAAAATGTGTAATTTGACAATTTTAAGAAACACAACACACAAGTATGCCAATTGTGGCTGCTAGCATTGTGCTAATAACTCGAACGACCGGAGAGCTCATGCGCTAAAAGAGATTCCGTTGATTATTAAGACGACAGTTGATGATGATATCTGTAATCACGTCATACTGACAGGACAGCCAATGCTTCCGGTCACACACTACATCACTTTTTATTTGCTAAGCCGCATCGATCGGCAGTAAAAGGGAGTGGCCTCGTCGCAGGTTCCACTCCATCAGCTTCTGTCCGGCCTTGCATATTGGCTACAAGTCAATCAGATGCTATTACGTCCGACTCCATTACCGCTGACACTGAAACTCAATCGGGGCCAATGACGGCGTGGTAATCCACCCTGCTGGTAAAGCTCCGCGCCTGCAAATTCAGCAGCTCGCGTTCCTCCACATGATCACAAGATAATGCCGCGGCTCCACCGGGAAGCCTGAGGCACACGAGCGCTAAAGACGGGGCGTGAAGAACGGCGTCAACAATGGCAGCTCTGTCTTCTTATTTAATGATTTAGTGCTATCGCTCGCTTGCAGGCACGTCCGATGAATGAAGTTCTGCCTTCCAATCAAACACCAGGAGAATACTGTTAATTAAAGGTGAAGAGAGACTTCCCTCCAAGGAAAGGATACGCTTCAGGAACAGTGAGGATGTGTTCACGTGTCGTACTCTAGTACACACATACGTAGAAAACAGCCATCACCCGCTTTGGTGAGTTTAGGTAGCGTTCACACTGATAACTCAGACAGTGTATGAAAACCGAGACATAGTTTTACCAATAATTTTCCATCAAAAAACAAACATGAACAATATATATAAAAATCAAGCCCAATTCACGGTACAACCAGTAGATATTGGTAAAGCAAACTGTCCATCACTCAAATATCATTCTCTTCAAGCAAATAATCTAATGAAATATATTGCAAATACTGAGTAATACCTAATGAATAAATAAAATGAAAAAAATGAACAATTTATTTGTATTTTATTTATTTGTTTCCAACCTGAACGAGCATCTATCAGTCAATGTATTTATTTCCTTCAAAAAGACACATTACTTTTCCCTCTGTGTGCAGCATTAGTAAACATCAATAGTTATGACACAAACTCCATCCATTTCCATCTTTTTTTTTTTTTGAGGCGGTGATATGAATCATCCGACAACAATAACCAGCAGCCAAGTGCTAAGTAACATATTGACCTGACGTCAAGCGGATTTCAATTTGCTCCATTCCGCCTGCTTTCCGCATGTAATTGTCCCACATAATTAAAGTGTAAGCGTGGGCTCTTCAAAGACTCCACCACTGGCCTAAGCTTTGGTTTACCTGTCATGATACATTACTTTCAAGTCGCGCTCAACGCCATCATTAAATACCTGTAAGCTTGTCGCTATCTATGGCACAATAGCGTTAAAAGCCTCTCAAGCTCATTGTCCTTCAGAGCAGCTTAGTCAGCTGCAAGGCTGCACTTGAATGGACTCACCTGTGTTTCATTTATCCTTTGTCTTACACACACTGAGCGTGTGCAAAATATGGACACTTCATTTGGTACACCTGTGCAATCTGGACAGGGACGGGGGACCTTTTTCATATGGGTCCTTACCAGGAATAGGGAATATGTATGCCGTGATTTAAAAAAGTCTTTTATCAGAATCAAATAAAAATGAAAATAAATTAATAGGTAATTTACCAGAAATAAATACAATTAAAAATGAAAAAAAATGTATTATTTACCAGAAAAATAACAATTAAAAAAATTAAAAACTGAATTTACCAGAAATAAACACAACTAAAACAAAACTAAAATAAAAAAAACTAAAAGTGTCATCTTTAGCAGATGCTTTATCTTCAACATTTATTCTAGCGTCTTCTCCGAAGTTTACTGCAGGCATGTGATCAAAACTGGTACTAACGAGCAAAGAACCTGCACAGGAAGTCAGACCTTTGCTGAGGTGAAGTGGAGGTGAGGTTAGGGGAGCAACATGTTGCATTGACATGGTGAACAGAGTTGCTTTCAGGACAACAGCTGGGCCTCGGTTGGAATTCTGCACCTTGTTGCACCAACCGGCTTCTTGTCCCGGATTAGGGCTTTGGTGTCCATCTGTCGGGCATCAGCTTACATTTAAGCTCTGCCATTTCACAGGCAGCCTCCAGCCAGTCATTCCACCAGGGAAGTAGGCAAGCTTAGCCACCGATGATACTTTGGGAAATGCGTCTGTGTTTCAATAAGAATTCCCAAAATCCAAACAAATTTATCCTCAGGATCTCAAAGCTGCACTCTTCAAAATCAATTTTCAACAATTTGAGCTATGCTCCATAAACAAGCAAATTTACAAATACAGATTCATATCTCACGTCTGTGGGTCATACGAGAGCTATACCCCAAATTCGATGATTACATCAAGATACCCATCATCGTGAACCATATCATCATTTTTAAAACAAAACCAAATATTTTCTAAATCCAATAACAACTTTTTGATCAAGGTTACAAAGCCGCATCCAGCTCATGATCTGATATTATCTAATTCATTATCAAATGAAACAATTTTTTATTAAAATCAACCACAATGTTCTAAGTTATGGTCCCGTTCTATAAATGATCTGTTACCAACCTGTTGCCAACCTTTAACTATCATATATTTGTCAACCATACCACTATAACTACAATATGTTAAGTATTAGTGTGGAACATTATATTTGTCTACAAATGGCTGAACTGTGAACAGCAAACTGACCTTATTGACCAACTTGGACGGGGGTCAATAACGCGAATAATCGTCAAAATCATCGTTGTTACTGTTCAGCTGTCTTGGGTTAAACATCCTTGAACATCCTTGAACAACCATGATAATGCGAATAATTGTCAAAATCATCGTCAAATGAAACAATTTTTATTAAAATCCAACACAACTTTCTCAGTTATGGTCCCGTTTTATAAATGATCTGTTACCAACCTGTTACCAACCTTTAACTGTCATATATTTGTCAACCATACCACTATAACTACAATATGTTGCATATTAGTGTGGAACAGCAAACTGACCTTATTGACCAACTTGGACGGGGGTCAATAACGCGAATAATCGTCAAAATCGTCGTTGTTATTGTTCAGCTGTCTTAGGTTAAACATCCTTGAACATCCTTGACAACCATGATAACGTGAATAATCGTCAAAATCGTCGTTACTGTTCAGCTGTCTTAGGTTAAACATCCTTGAACATCCTTGACAACCATGATAACGCGAATAATTGTCAAAATCGCCGTTGTTACTGTTCAGCTGTCTTAGGTTAAACATCCTTGAACATCCTTGACAACCATGATAACGTGAATAATCGTCAAAATCGTCGTTACTGTTCAGCTGTCTTAGGTTAAACATCCTTGAACATCCTTGACAACCATGATAACGCGAATAATCGTCAAAATCGTCGTTGTTACTGTTCAGCTGTCTGAGGTTAAACATCCTTGAACATCCTTGACAACCATGATAACGCGAATAATCGTCAAAATCGTCGTTGTTACTGTTCAGCTGTCTTAGGTTAAACATCCTTGAACATCCTTGACAACAATGATAACGCGAATAATCGTCAAAACCGTCGTTGTTACTGTTCAGCTGTCTGAGGTTAAACATCCTTGAACATCCTTGACAACCATGATAACGCGAATAATCATCAAAATCGTCGTTGTTACTGTTCAGCTGTCTTAGGTTAAACATCCTTGAACATCCTTGACAACCATGATAACGCGAATAATCGTCAAAATCGTTGTTGTTACTGTTCAGCTGTCTGAGGTTAAACATCCTTGAACATCCTTGACAACCATGATAACAGGATTGTTATAAGTTATAAATAAACGGTCTCTCAATCATGGTATTACACATATTATAGAGATCTGTGACACTGACGAAGTGTCAATTTTTTTAAGGCAGAATTTTGGAAGGATTTGCTCTTCAATAGCTGTGACTGCAGCTAAAGTGTCTTTTCAGCAAATGCTAACAAGCCTTGGTTTGGTTGTAAATAATAAAATGTTTTATGTGCTATGAAGACCGATGGCAACATTGCCGAGCCGCTGGGAGCCATCTTGATTTTAACAATGACTGGCATGGAGTGTCTCGTCTCACGTGGTTGCCAAGAAAAATGTCCTTTTTGCTTCTCGCGTTTGAAAAAAAAAAAGAGCAGTAAATGGTTTGGTAGAGGGAGCCAAGTGAGGCCTTTGTTTACGCCGTCGTTATCTTATTTATAAGCGTGTGTTTGCTGCAAGTAATCACTAAGAAACATGTAGAGTTAAAACGCTTGTTAGCTTGTTGATGAAAATCTGCCTGCTGGCTCGCTAAAAACATGTGAGACATGCTGACGAGGAAAGCAATGTCGTGTTTTAAAACCATCTGGGTCAGCCTTGCTTCCAACAGTGGAACCTCTGAAGTCCGTTACCCCTGAGGTCCGACAATTTCATAATCCAACTAACATTTCAGGAAAAATAGGCCTATAAAGTCACACAAAGTTACACTGGTAATAACATGGCAGATGTAGCGCATGCAGACAGATAACCATTCACACCTACTGGCAATTTACACGATCCAATTAACTTAATCTGCATGTATTAGGTCAGTGGGAGGAGGCCAGAGGGAGTGCACAGGCAAGAGCGATGGTGTGAGCATCCATCCAAACATTTGTACTACCACCAAGAAGGCTTCTGTACACATTTTCATAAAATGAGCCCAACAGTGCACAAGATTAAATTTCACAAGCATGGGGTCATTCCAAGGCACTTTCACCAATGAAGGTTATTAGTCTGACACACAATTGTGTTGGGGTGGTTCAAACCTGGGGCCGTTAACTCATTCAATGAATGCCATGTTGTTATGTGGTTCACTATGACCTATTATTAAAGAAAATATGCATAATTAAGTACATTGTGAGTCCAATGGTCGCTAGGTGTCTACCAGCAATGTGGCTGCAATGTTCAGTGAGACACACAAGCACCAGATTTGATCACCTGGTTGCAGGCACAATAATCCTTAATTCGGGCTACTGTTGAGGCCGTAATCCAAGCCCAGCAAAAAACTAAACTCTGAAACTCCAAAGTCACTTCCTGTCCGCCTCTTCACTCAGCTCCCCTAGTACCGGAACACATTTTAACATACACGAGCATGAGTCTATTTATGGTAATGGTAATGGTTTTATTTCATTTGAACATGCATCAGATTACAATTGAATGCATCACATAATCAGTTCCCAGTTACACATGTCCAAAAGGAGTAGGAAGAAGCAAAGCTTATTAAATCCTACCCCTCCATCTGGTACTTTTACAATCAGTAACTGTTACATTTGTTCACTTCCTGCTTTCCATAATGCAGTTTAAGGTATTTTTTTTAAATTTTTTATATATTTTTAATTTAATTTTTTTTAATAATGCACCTCGTACCAAAGTACAAGGTGATATGAGCATCCAATGCCATAATGGGTACCATAGTAAGTGTCAATATAGTAATATATATAGCACATCATGACTGGTTCAAGACTCTTCATCCTTGTATTTAGCAAACATCAACTGCTTGTATTGTTTCTTGAATTGGCTCATCGTTGTGCATTGTTTGATTTCCTTAATCAATCCATTCCATAGTTTGATTCCACATACTGAAATGCTATGGCTTTTTAACGTAGTCCTAGCATAGAAGTGTTTCAAATGTGCTTCTTCCCTGAGATCATATTTCTCCTCTCTTCTAGAGAAGTATTGGATGACATTTTTAGCTAATTGCTTATTTTTTAGCTTTATGCATTATTTTAGCTGTTAGAAGATGAACTACATCAGCAAGTTGAAGTATTTGTGATTTTAGAAATAAGGAGTTAGTATGTTCTCTGTAGGCGGCATTATGAATTATCCTTACTGACCTTTTTTGCAGTACATTTAGCGAGTGAAGATTGCTTTTATAGTTATTAGCCCATATTTCCACACAATAAGTAAGATATGGTAGAACCAGAGAGCAATAAAGAGTGTGGAGTGATTTCTGATTGAGAACAAGTTTTGTTTTGTTCAATACTGAAATATTTCTGGCCACCTTATGTTGTATATTTGTAATATGAGGTTTCAAGCTCATATTTTCATCTATTGTGATCCCCAGAAATTTATTTTCGTTCACCCTTTGGATGACATTTTTAGCTAATTGGTTGGTTTTTAGGTAATTTATGACTTATGTTTTTAAATTTTTTTGTGTGTCTGGAATGGATTAATTTGATCTGATATTATTTATCATGGGAAAAAAAACGTCCTCAGTTGTCATCCATTTTGGTGTGTCCTGTCATGATAAATGTATCCACCAAATGTAACAATCGAAGAAACATTGTTTCTCATCAGACATATCGTATTCATAACAATATCAACTGTGTTCTTTGTGTATTTTTATCACAAACCGTGATGATGTCATCAGCAGTTCACTGGAATTCTTTGCTAACTTACACAGTTACCCCACATCTCTTTACTATAATAGGCTATAGAGTTTTCTGTAAACATTGTTGGCTTTTATGGAAAAAAAATGATTGGATTTAATGTTTTGGTAAGATTTGGACCTTATGGATTAATTACATTAACCAAGGTTCCACTGTTTATATTTTTCCAGTAAAACATCTTTTTAGAACCCAGGCCGTTTGTTGTGGAGACAAACAGCAAGAAGTGCTCGTCAGCGGTCCTTCCAGGTATTATTGGCATGTGTCCCAGATATTTTATGTTATGCGCTCGCCGGGTGCTCATATTTGATTTGTTTGCACCGTGACTTCTTAAATCTTCCATTAAAAAAAAACCCAAAACACTTGTGTGTTCAACGATCCGACGTCATTCCCATTCAGGCGGGAATCCACCGACACTGAACAGATGAAAAGGAGAGATGAAGCTTCCTTGTGATGATATGGAGTATTCTACACTGGTCGCTCTGTGTCACTAGGAGTTACTGTAATGTTCAGTGAGACACACAAGCACCAGAGTTGATCACCAGAAGAATGTTTTATTGCCTGGTTGTAGGCACAACAATCCCTTACACAGGCCACTGTTACGGCCATGCAGAGCAAAAACTAAAGTCTGAACCCGCGACATCACTTCCTGTTGGTCCCTTCACTCAGCTCCTCTAGCATCGGAACACATTTCAACATACACAAGCATGAGTCTATTTATGTCTTAAATTGCTTATTTTCTGTTTTTTTTGCCTACTATTTTGGATATGAGGAATATAAATCTGACTATAGGGGTGTTATGTCATGTCTAGAGGGCTCTAATAATGTTAAAAACAGAATTCAGAAGATCATAAACAGACTTTCCATGCTATACAAATATTCAATTCATCAATAAGGAAACCGATTTCACAGATATTCACTTAGTACAGTGGGTTCAGGGTTAGGATTGGGGTTACGCAAACAGTGATGCGGCTAATTTGGGGTCATGTTCTGCTCTCGTGGCGTCTCGTGTGCTTCAGAGGAGTCACTTTGCAGTCATTCATGCACTCGCTCTCATCATCAGGGGTTGGAGCAGCATGAAATGTTTCTTTTTTTTGTGTGCTTTATAAATTAAACATTGACCATGACCTATAAATCTGGTATCGGAGGTATTGATATTTCAGTATTGATTCGTATAATATTACTCATTATGGAGAACGCGTGGAGAGGTGCCTGTGATGCGGCTTTCAAATTGAAGCCGATCGATCTAGTGGCTTTTGCTCAGCTGTGTCGGTGGAGTGGTGTTGGGAGGTCCGCTGTCGCTGGTGGGCTTTGGGGGGCTGGACTGCTGCGTGCAAAACAGCCTCGGGGGCTCATTGACTCGAGGCTGGGAGCGACAACAAAAGAAATCGTTGGCGTGTGTGCTGAGGGAATTTTGGGGCTGTTCGGTTCCGGCGAGGAATGTAACGATTGTCGGTGTTAATGATTAACCGCATTAAAACTCTGAACGCGCGGCACGGCGGTCGTGTGGTTAGCGCGCAGACCTCACAGCTAGGAGACCAGTGTTCAATTCCACCCTCGGCCATCTCTGTGTGGAGTTTGCATGTTCTCCCTGTGCATGCGTGGGTTTTCTCCGGGTACTCCGGTTTCCTCCCACATTCCAAAAACATGCTAGGTTAATTGTTGACTCCAAATTGTCCATAGGTATGAATGTGAGTGTGAATGGTTGTTTGTCTATATGTGCCCTGTGATTGGCTGGCCACCAGTCCAGGGTGTACCCGCCTCTCGCGGTAGAAAATGAATGAATGAAAACTCTGAACGGTTTGTATTACCGTTTCAAATTAAAATGAAAGTAATATCAGAGAGTAGTATCAGTACTTATAAACCCTTGACCACTGAAACTGTTCATTAGCATCCATGAGCTACCTTTTGTAACTCTTGTTTCTCTCAATGCACCAACTCCGATGTAAACAAAAGTTCTTGCTCACAAAAATGACATTATAAAAATACTTACTGTATTCCATACTTAAGAAATGATTTAAAATGATGCGTGAAGAAGGAAAAAGAAGCCAAAAACCTACCACTTCCACATGAACTAGGAGGAGAACTTTTGTTCACTCGATCATGACGGACTTCATGCAGTGTCATGTCTCAATAATGGAATTTACTAATAATGGATTCATTACTGACGCCTAATTGACGTCCGGCAATATATTTTGACTAATAATAGTCAAATTTTGACATACATTTTTGAATAAACCGCAATATTACAGGGGAGGCGACTGTACTAAATATCCCATGTTACGATCTTTTCATTTAATGGGGTTTTTATTAAAATCAGAAATAATAGTATTAAATAATAATAAAGGAATGAAACACATTGATTTCTATTGTTGAAATCGGCACATACGCACACAAACAAGACTTCTTGCCCTCCATCTTGAGTCTTTCATGAAATCTGTTCTGTTTAGAGGACAACCATGAAGGTGAAGTTCCATTAGAGAAAAGGCCAGCAAAGAATTTCATGCACTGTGGCGGCGTGAGCACACCTTCTACACGGCGAGGAGAAACCATTTTGACTCAACTTGGAAAATATGAAGCCTTAGTATTTTCCCAAACACTTGTTGATTTATGAGGCTAACATGTTGTATCAAAGTGCCACAACAAAGTCATTCCAATTTGCTGCTGGAGAATTTATCTCCTCGGATAGAAATGGGCTGAGACCAAAAGCAGTTTCCTCAGTGCCGGAGGGGCGTTTAAGAATCGCTCATAAGCCCGCTGAAGCTCTTCTGATAGATTGTGCTTCTGCACAATGACACAACAAAATGTGTGTGTTTTTTTTCTGTGATGGTTTATTATTTAACCTTCTACACACTTAGCAGCAGGTCAAGCTCACACATTGTGGTCCAGCATAATGAGTGTTGCCCCCCCACGGCATACGGTGCAAAATGTGACTCATGCTGACTGACTGTGAATGCAAGCAAAATGTTGAGGCAATCAAAGGCTTTGTAAATGAGTTGTAAGAAAGGCCACAGTCGGCTGGGCCATCGATTAAGAATGGATTTTTTTCCCCTGTAAAACACACTGCTGTTGACTTGGTCATGTCAGCGATACAACAGACAGAAACCACGACAGGCTGAACAAAATACAAGAACAAACCAGCCTGTAACTTTTTAATCCCCGGATAAACACACCAGCTAATGTGTTTTCACATACTGTATTTAGTAGATAAAATTCATTTTTCACTAACTGTAGTGCAATTATGGATGTGTCAACATGATTAATCGTCATTTATTAGTAAATTCCCTAACCACATTCCTATCGAAAAGTCCCAATTAATTTCAATAAATGAGCAAAATTACTATTTATAATCAGGACCTTGAAGGCGAAACAATTGCAAGTTTGGAAATAACTAAACAGCAGTTCCTAAAAATTGTGGTCGAGTGGTTAGCGTGCAGACCTCACAGCTCCGAGACCAGGGTTCAATTCCACCCTCGGCCATCTCTGTGTGGCGTTTGCATGTATGAGTTTTCTCCGGGTACTCCAGTTTCCTCCCACATTCCAAAAACATGCTAGGTTAATTGGCCACTCCAAATTGTCCATAGGTATGAATGTGAGTGTGAATGGTTGTTTGTCTATATGTGCCCTGTGATTGGCTGGCCACCAGTCCAGGGTGTGCCCCGCCTCTTGCCTGAAGACAGCTGGGATAGGCTCCAGCACCCCCGCGACCCTCGTGAGGAAAAAGCGGTAGAGTGAATGAACTATGGGGAGAGTGAACCATCAATTCGATAAGGGAAGGTTTTTGTGAATGTTCTGAACTTCTGTGTCAATGATGGTAATGGTAATGGTTTTATTTCATTTGAACATGCATCAGATTACAATTGAATGCATCCCATAATCAGTTCCCAGTTCCACATGTCCAAAAGGAGTAGGAAGAAGCAAAGTTTATTAAATCCTACCCCTCCATCTGGTACTTTTACAATCAGTAACTGTTACATTTGTTCACTTCCTGCTTTCCATAATACAGTTTAAGGTTTTTTTTTGTTTTGTTTTTTAATAATGTACCTTGTATCAAAGTACAAGGTGATATGAGCATCCAATGACATAATGGGTACCATAGTAAGTGTCAATATAGTGATATATATAGCACATCATGACTGGTTCAAGACTCTTCATCCTTGTATTTAGCAAACATCAACTGCTTGTATTGTTTCTTGAATTGGCTCATCGTTGTGCATTGTTTGATTTCCTTACTCAATCCATTCCATAGTTTGATTCCACATACTGAAATGCTATGGCTAGCATAACGTAGTCCTAGCATAGAAGTGTTTCAAATGTACTTCTTCCCTGAGATCATATTTCTCCTCTCTTGTAGAGAAGTATTGGATGACATTTTTAGCTAATTGGTTATTTTTAGCCTTATGCATTATTTTAGCTGTTTGAAGATGAACTATATCAGCAAGTTGAAGTATTTGTGATTTTAGAAATAAGGAGTTAGTATGTTCTCTGTAGGCGGCATTATGAATTATCCTTACTGACCTTTTTTGCAGTACATTTAGTGAGTGAAGATTGCTTTTATAGTTATTTATAGTTATTTATACATATGTATTCAAAGTAAATAAAAAATAACGGACTTGTTTCTAAGTAAATAAAATTCTTAAGGCAGACTGGAATCCTGGAACTCATGTCACAAAACCATTAATATTTTCTAATAAAAATGTAAATAAATGCAATCACTGATAAACACAGTGACTCAAAGAAGTAACAAAGTAAACCATTTTTTAAAAACTTGTAATGTTACGAGTCGGCATGGGCCGGGTTCCGGTTTCAAGGTACGATATTGTATATGATGGTATGAAACCACCAACATTGAATGTCATGTGAGATATGGTAGAACGTCAGAACCGGGCTTAGATGTCGAAACCACAGTTGTGAGCTTTCTTGTACCAGCACGGCCAGGCTGTACTGACATCCAACTTGAGGATGACAATTTCAGACGATGTTTACAGCTCCCGCTTTGATGTCATGCTATTCGCAAAGCTAATGCGGCTATCTGTGTAACCTTCAGGCTTCTCCCCATTTTCCCAGTTAGAGGCGTAGTTATTAGGACTTTTACTTCAACGAGTCAAAAAATGAGCTACATTGCGAGCTACTGAGAGACTGATGGTGACGTTGAGTGATTGCTTTATGTATGACCTCTGAGCAGCCACCTGGACCCCCTCTAACTTTAAGGGGGCGAGTGACGCCATTTGCAGCTGTGGAGTGATGGAAACGGCGGTGAGATTGTGATAAAAGGAGCAGGTGAGAATCAAAGGGCTCAGAGCGATGAAATGAAATGGTGTTTGACCTTGGCGGACGCTGGCATGGTGACGGCCTGCCGCTGAAGTGCAAAGTAGTTTTGGAACCTGTGAGATGTACTCAGCGGGGGGGGGGGCTAACAGGGGGTGGGATCAGGTGGGCGGAGGCCATTCAAGCAGTCCAGTCCCAACAAATAAAATAATATTTGAGCAGTATGCAGTGGAATGAGGTGGCATATGGTATCACTTTCACTGCGCATGAAGTGATTGCTCCGGATGGGAGGTAATGGGCTCTGTAAATTGCCAGAGCCGGCCGTATGCCACATTAAGATCCTCAGGAGTAATCTTACCCCATAACACAACCCTTCCCAACCCCTCAGCCCTCAACCTGGGCAGCATATGCAAATGAGGGATAAATAATTCAACTAGTTTAACATTTCCTCACACTGCAGGCCGCGCCATGTTGGTGGTAATATGTAAAAAAAGAGTGTAAAGTGCATTTACCTTAACTAGTCCACCAGCTGCTGCTGTATGCGGATGTTTTGGTATTGTGATATTACTATGATTAGACATACAGGCAGTCTTCAGCTTACTGCATTCCGTGTTTGATGTTTTATGATTAGGAACGTGTTCCCTTCAGTTATTAAAAACGGCCCATAAACACCAGACTCGCTCCAGAAGCAGTTACAGCACACTTGATGGCCGCGATCGTCATTAAGGATGACCATCGCACTGTAACATCTACCCAGACGTTGTAAGGATGATAAGTTGAGCATCAACAATGACTTTACTGCAGGGGTCTCAAACACGTGGCCCGACACTAGTTTGAGGCCCCGGCCTTAATATGAAAGTTTAATGTTAGTGCGGCCCGCGCAAGTTTGATATGGATGCTGTATGGTATCATGTACCCAGAAAAAATTATTATGTTTGATTCATGTTCATGTTAAAGGTTAAATAACTGTTAATAGTTATCCTCCCTATCCGTGTGGAAGTGGTAAGTTTTTGGCTATTTAAGTTTAAAGGAAATAACTTGAAGGCTACCGTTTAGGTCGCTAGCTCTCTAGTTTGCGAGTTAGCATGTGTCTCTAGACCCTGCAGTTGCGCAATATGTTGTAAATAAAAAGAGTATAAATGTGACTATAGTCGTGTTTTGTCATGTCTACAGGGCTCTAATAATGCTTTGTTCATTTTTATCTGAAAAAAAATAATTTGTCTACCCACCAACTATATGTGGTTTCTTTAGTTTTTATTATTTGCCGTTTTATTTCTATTATTATATTTATTTATTACTGATTGATTGATTTTCTTTATTCTTGATTTGTTTATTTATTTTTCATCTTATTTTGTGCAGAAAAATAAAAATTAAGATATTTGAGAACAGTGGAATGTTTTATCAGAGCTTTTATTGTAGAAAATCGGAACCAAAGCACTGAAAAAGTTTGTATATTTTTTTGTTTTTAATAAATGCGTTTTTTGTTTTTTTGTGGAAAACCTGATGCGGCCCAGCCTTGCCCAGACCCTAGCTCCAGTGGCCCCCAGGTAAATTGAGTTTGAGACCCCTGCTGTACAGTATAGATGAATGAATAAATATGATCAGTATTTGTAAGTATTGGGGTGTTAGAAACACTGCTACTCATACATATATCGGTATCGGACTCGGAAATTGAGACTTGGATAATATCGGCATCTCAGTTTTTTTTGGCAAAAAAAGCCAATTTCGGACATGCCTCACCTGTGACCTCCACTAAGAACCAACTGTTATCAAAAGGAAAATTGATTAGTCTATAATTTACATCCGAGGGACTCTACTTGAGCATAGATTAGCAAAAAAAAAAAAGGGGGTTTCCATTTTAAACATGGTGGTTCGCCATGTGTGGATACGTGACAGCCGTACTTCGTTATAAATGTCACACAAGTCACACTGCGATGGCGGCTAACATGACAAGACTACAAAAGAGAAAGGAATTATATTTTCAAAAATGTGCACGCACGAGCGTATCATCGGCCTTGTCAGCATGCATTCCCCTTTTGTGGCCACACAAAGAGAAAAAGACAAAGTCGTTCTCATTAGCGGAGGTATGAGTGGCACGCCGCATCGCACTCCTCCTCGGCTCTCTGCACGTCGAGCTTGGACGGCTATCAGGATCTAATTAGGTTCTAGAGTGCCGCATGCAGCAGAATCACTCCCAAAGATTCCGGAACTTTTTTGTGGCTGAGTGTTGACAAGGGATTTGCAGCGTCTTCGCCAATGCGGCGAGGTGACCTTGTCATGGATCCACTTGTGGCATGTGAAATACCTAGATCGTTTTTTGCCAGAGAAAAAAAAAAAAAAAAGAACTGGGATTAGCCTGACTAGCACGATTTGGATTCCTCTATCTTTACGACCTCCGCTACTGGGAGCCTGAGATAGGAAACGAGGAGGAGGATACAAGGACAGCTTAGACAAGACAATTTGCCTTTAATTGCTTCCATGTCCCGTGAGGCCTGTTGCTTAAGCGCTCCAAAAACTGTTGTTGTTTTCGTGCTCATAATCTTTGATTATATGAAGGTCAGCTTTTTTTTTTTTTTCTTTAACTAAGCATCTTATGACGGGGAATTTAGAGCAGGTGGAGATGAGACAGCGCAAGGCTGAATTGGTGAAACCAAGCTGGCCTTTCGCAGCTACTTTGCTCTCCAATCTTATTCATTCGTTGGCCTTTGAATTGGTTAGTTTTTATCCTTCAGTACAGCTTAGTCCTCATTTCCCAGTCTATATCAATAGTGTCATTATGCGGGGTTTTATCTGGCTAATTAAGGCTTCATCTTTCTGGGCGATCTCTCCGAGGACATGGATTAAGCTCCTATATCTCTGCACTGGAGCCACGGCGGGGTCGGCGAGGCCTGCTTGCTCCGCCATGTTGAATGTGGATTGATAGCACTGCTGCTGCTACTGTTCTCGTTTCATTTGACTTGAAAATGCAATTGTTGATCTAAGGAAGGCCCTAAGGCAGTGGCTCACAATTATTTTCTGTCATGTTCCCCCAGGGAACACATTTTTTTTCACGCAGTTCTTCAAAGTATGTTATGCATATTATTAGGAAATGATAATATTTTTGTATCAATTTTTTTTTTAAATTTACATTTAACTGTAGTTTGTGCACACCTGCAAAAAAAAGGGATTCAAACCAAATTGGATTGAACAAACTGTACCTATAGATTTGTCCCATCCATCCATCCATTTTCTATGCCGCTTATCCTTAGATTTGTCCTAATATCAAATATCATAACATCACTACTATTAACAAAACATTATTTTTTTAAATAGCGGTGGCTGAGAAGTACACAGTACAAAAGTTGCTTGATTTTGCCCTCGGATCATCTCTGGTAATTTTTCCGCACTTTCTGGTGATAGGAACAAACTTTGTAGCGATACTGTCATTTCAGGGCTCATAATGTTTTCTTTTCCCCTCATTGCCGCGCATTTGGTTCAACTAGCACGTTGGGTTGGGCGATATGTACCAAAACTTGTATCCCGATATATTTAGGTAGAATATCGATGTACAATATATACCCCAATATTTTGTCCATAAACTGAATTTAGACAAAAGTCAGTTTTATTAAAATGTTCATTCATTTTCTACCGCTTTTTCCTCACGAGGGTCGCGGGGGGTGCTGGAGCCTATCCCAGCTGTCTTCGAGCTGGACTGGTCGCCAGCCAATCACAGGGCACATATAGACAAACAACCATTCACACTCACATTCATACCTATGGACAATTTGGAGTGGCCAATTAACCTAGCATGTTTTTGGAATGTGGGAGGAAACCGGAGTACCCGGAGAAAACCCACGCATGCACGGGGAGAACATGCAAACCACACAGAGATGGCCGAGGGTGGAATTGAACCCTGGTCTCCTAGCTGTGAGGTCTGTGCGCTAACCGCTCGACCGCCGTGCCGCTAAAATGTAAAAAATCTTATCAAAATAAACTACTATATATTTTTTTAAATAAATATAGAACAAGTTCAATCTTCAGTACAATCATGCTGCAGTCATGGTCGTCTCTGCCGCAGAGTTAGCGCTGTTAGCACTTCCATCGCACGTTCCCCATGATGACAGACGGTAAGCATGGTTTATACCGTCTTTATACAGCAACCTTTATACTATCTTTTTCGCTCTTCACTCGCGATATGCAGCCTCTCCTCCTTTGTATCTCCGAGGGAAACACGTGTAGCAGCGTAGCGAAGGGGTGCTCAAAACTAACAGCCGCTCCCGAGTGTAAACAATGGAGCAAGCGGCAAGCTGCAAACGTAACAAGATGAACACCCATAAGGGGTCCATATGGCGCCAAAAACCTATAAGGAAGTCGTAAATAAAGCACTATTAAACACTACAAACGCTGCAGGATACACAGAGCTGCCGTAACTAGCTTGCACTCAGGCAGCTCCATCTTGAAACATGAGACCTCTGCATCAAATCCAATCTATGTCGATATGAATTATATGCTTGTTTTTGATATTTGGAATGCGGAAGGAATAACATAACAAATTGCACATGATCACAAGCTAAATTATACAGGCTAAAGTATACAATAGTAGTTACTCCAATGTGTTACAACCAAAAGACAACCTCAAGCAATGCAAATTTGACTATTTAATTATAAACATATTATATAAACATCATTTTAGCCACACTACAAAACCTTAAACAGCGTTTTTACGGTCTTGCATTTCTTTTTCTTGTAGCTCCACGGTGCCAAGCAAGCAAACGCCTCACCATGCCACCCTGTCAGCTCGATAACCTGAAATCTGACCTACCATTTCCTCTTCCTGCAATTTCCCTGTCTTCTTCCCACAGTCTAGTTTTTAGCCTCCCTGTCTTTTCGCCGCACGTCTCCACCGGACAAGGAGACATGAGTAGCTGTTATGGGTATTAAACAGGGAGCTAAACGGTCAGTTTTTCGTCAATTAAAAGCCATACGTCCTTTACATTACCCCCTAAAGCAAAGCCTTTGTGGTCCTGAATTGCATAATAAATGAAAGAGGAAAATGCAATTGAAGGGAGGTCGCCATGGACTTGAAACACGTCCAGATGAAGTTTTTAATCCAAGGTTCACTCTTTTACAATTTGGTGTATTTGAATACAATGGCTGAATGAATGAATTATGAGCGAATAAGCCTCTTTAAAATACACTTTAAAGAGGCTTAAAGTACACAACCGAATGTGATCCAATACAAAATATGCCTGCATAAAAATAATGGTCAATGAAATAAATCATTAAAAACAAAGAAATTGTAATAGGTAGGAACCTTGCATTTAAAAAAAAAATTGAAAAACATATCCATATTTTTATTGGTTGTTTCACATCTATTTTTTTTAAATAAAACTAACATTCAAGAACTCAATCAGTTGTGGTGTTTAGATTTTTATGTTGTTTTCATACTTTTTCCCCAAAACATAGTTTTTTACTTTTTCAACTGAATAACATACTAGTCTTAATGGGGACTACTCTTAATTTGGGATTTTTGGTCTTTTGGCTTATTTATTTCCATTGTTATTTATTTATTTATTTTTTGTCTATTGATGTTCTGTTTGCTAAGCGACAATTCTGATTACTTGTATTTCTATTCTGCTTGATTTCTGATTTATGCTTGTTTTTTTTCCACATTCCTTAAGCTTCCAAGACCTTGTTTTTTCAATGTAATAACACATTAATTAATTACTAAATGTGCAAAATTTGTGAAGTTATTACTTTATTATTGACTGTCCTTTTGTTTGCTTCTGTTCTCCAGTTAAGCCTGTATGCTGCTTTTTTGTACTTTTATTAGGATCCCACCCATTTTTGTGTTTATTCACATTTATTTAATTTTTCAATCAATACTAGTCTTAGTGACAAAATAAAAAAATAATTCTGAACATATTTCTAATAATTGTTTATGTGATTTATGTCTCTTCTTTCATTATTTTATTTGGTCTTTTGTTGTTTTGTTTGTTTCTATTCCTCTTTGACAGTCTTGAAGTGCTTTATAAGTCAAAAAAATATTATCATTGTTGAAATATTCTAACCAGCTCTAAATATGGTGCAGTGCTGCACACTACAACAATAATTCACATATTATTGAATTGATACCTCACTAACAATAAAAAAACAGCATGACTGTATTTAATAAAGGCAGGGCTTTTGTCCTCCATTGGCTTTCGTTAGATGCTACAGGCGTATATATCTGCATGTCTGTTGGTCGTCACTGCCATCATCACTTCACTGTAGAGCCTCTATAAGCCTACTTAGAACCTTGGAGAGCTTGTTTTAAAGTGTTTAGAGCCCTGAACTTGCACTTCCAACTAGGCCATCACCCACATTTCTATGCGCAAGCACTACAGTACATCCGAGAGATGGGCCACGGATGAGCATCTTGTTCCTACTTGTGGAAAATATCACTATCTGGGGGTGCAAGTGGAGCCACTGTGGTACTCGAAAGTGTGCTCATATGGATGGAACTGATGACATGTCATTCGAATAAACCTGATATATTTCTGTAAATTGTTTTAGAATTAGAATTATACTTTGTTGTGATGAAATTTACATATTTTGTTAAATCAATTGATTGTATTGTGTCCGTGTTCCTAATGAATATCCATGGTCATTCATTGGTCTGCCTGCATACAAACATCCCCTATGGAACACTGGATGAACAACATTAGTATGCAAAAGCAACACCTCCTCAACCCTTGACCTTTGCCTTCTTTTTCAACAATCAATGTTGTGTTTTTTAATGATGCACCCCTTGAGGAGTGCCAGGTGTATATATGGCAGTGTTTGCATGGAAACACTTTATGAATAATGCCCACGTTGGAGGACACTGCAGTCAAATGAAAGGTACTTTAATACATCAATCCTTGAGAACGAGTAATATGAAGACAGTCAAGGCTCAACATAAACGCTGCTACATTCATTAAATAAAATTACAGTCTGATGGCTGTAGACTACATTGGTGATATCCCCTATGGGCCTATGTTCAAAATGCTGTGGAAGATTAATATAATCATTCATTCATTCATTTTCTACCGCTTTTTCATCACGAGGGTCGCGGGGGTGCTGGAGCCTATCCCAGCTGTCTTCGGGCAAGAGGCGGGGTACACCCCGGACTGGTCGCCAGCCAATCACAGGGCACATGTAGACAAACAACCATTCACACTCACATTCATACCTATGGACAATTTGGAGTGGCCAATTAACCTAGCATGTTTTTGGAATGTGGGAGGAAACCGGAGTACCCGGAGAAAACCCACGCATGCACGGGGAGAACATGCAAACTCCACACAGAGATGGCCGAGGGTGGAATTGAACCCGGGTCTCCTAGCTGTGAGGTCTGCGCGCTAACCACACGACCACCGTGCCGCCCTAATATAATCATCATAATCATAAATATAATCATTAGACAAATTAACCGATAGACAAACGGTCAATGACAGTGAGTTGCTAAGTCATGTCCGTGCCACATTTGGTTGATGGTGGCCTTGCTTCTCAACCAATCTTGCTCAAATTTGACACGCATGTGCTTGTCAGTCCCCTAGAGAAGGGTATGAAATTTCGTAGTGATTCGGCAAGACGCCCTAAAGTTAAAGTTAGTGAGAGCATATTGAGCTTGTCTGTGAAATTCCAAGTCA
This sequence comes from Doryrhamphus excisus, assembly GCF_030265055.1. Classification (NCBI taxonomy): domain Eukaryota; kingdom Metazoa; phylum Chordata; class Actinopteri; order Syngnathiformes; family Syngnathidae; genus Doryrhamphus; species Doryrhamphus excisus. Next base: position 8,424,678 of record NC_080471.1, read on the forward strand.
ATGTGACGTCTGACATTATAAAAATATTGCCAATGTGTAGTGTATTTGTCAGAAAAATATTAGCACTGTGGACAGGAAAGGTGCATGTTTTGACATTTTCACTTCCATTTTCATGTGGTTGAGGAGTTAGCGTTCACAAACATGTCACAATCATGTCACTACCATTGTATATATTAATTCATTTTACCCTCTTAGTGATTGCATTTGTAATTACACCTACAACCCCCGCCCTCTCAGCCACTTTCAGTAAAAAGCAGGTCACAATGTGATGGAGTTATTTATAACCGCCATTAAGAATTGCAACTTGATTGCTCAGGTCTGACGAACATTCGTTTCGACCACAATGGTACTTAGAGGAAACAAATTGAACATAAATACAGTGGGAACTCTTAAAAATGGCCCTGGCGTCCAATAATGACAAATATGAAAGACAAAAAAACTTTGGACTTTGCACCATCTTCATGCATAGCTCAGTGAAAATGAAAGGATTCAGTGTTGTTGTTTTGCTTTTTCTTTGGAGGTGCCACCTTGCATATTATCATGAAAAAATGTAACACAGATTGTTGTTTTTACATTTTACAGCAGTGGTTAACTTCTTTTTACACTTTACACCAACATAATGTTTGACATGGAGCCAACACTGAGTCGATCATGGAAGTTCAACATGGCGTCCAACCTGGGCTCAATCATGAAGTTTATCATGATGTCCAAAATGAGATCAGACATTAAGACCAACATGAAGTCAATCATGAAGACCAACATAAAGTCCTACATGATGTCCAGTTTGAGGTCCAACATGAAGTCTGACATGAGGTCCAACATGACGTCTACAAAGGGATTGATCGTGAAGTTCAACATGACATCCAACATAAGGTCGGACAGGAATTCCTTCATGAGGTCTGACCTGAGGTCCAACACGAAGTCCACAATGTGATCAATCATGAAATCTAAAATAAAATCAACATGATGAGGTCCAACAGGAAGACCAATATGAAGTGAAACAAATATGGGATCCTGCATGACGTCCAGCATGAAGATAAACATGAAGTCAAAGACCAACATGGAGGTCTCATGGGGTCCGACATGAAGTCCACAAAGGCATCAATCAAGAAGTCCAACATGACGTCCTCAATTGGATAACCCATGAAGATGAACATGAAGTCAAAGACCAAAATGGAGGTCTCATGGGGTCCGACATGAAGTCCACCAAGGCATCAATCAAGACGTCCAACATGACGTCCTCAATTGGATAACCCATGAAGACCAACATGAGGTCAATCACCAATATGAGGTCAATCATGAAGTCCTACATGACATCCAACATGAAGATAAACTTGAAGTCAAATGACAACCAACATGGAGTCCTATGTGAAGTCGGATCAATCATGAAGTCCAACATGACGTCCAACGTGAAGTCCACAATGGGGTCAAACAAGAAGTCCAACATGAGGTCCGACACAGAATTCTATAAATTGTTTTTGCAGTATTGGCTCCATAGAAGCAAAGAGTAAAACCTTCTGGGGAATCATTAATGTCCCCTGCACATGAACCTGCAATATAAATTAATAATTCAAAAATGTCAGCTTTGGATTAGCGTATACAATAATTATGTTAATGCCTGCAACATCACAGGGAAATATTTGATTCCAGAAAGGCACGCTGATGAAGGTGAAGCAGGGGGCAACGCTGCATTCCAGAGCACAGAACATTCAGGATGAATCAACAGCTATTTACCGAGGAGGCTTTTGTTAAGCGACGCACGTCTCGTCCGGAGCTCGGGAGTGTGAACTTTTGATTCGTCAACCCCAAAAGGATAAAGCACAAAGCTGCGACACTGCCAGAGGAGTTCAAGTCACAAAGAGATTTGTTATTTATTTCGGGGTGCCAAAAGAAATTCTAATGACAACCAGGTGCTGCAGCTGTTTAAAAAGGGGGAAAAATCTTGCAATATTCATTCATTCATTTTCTACCGCATTTTCCTCACGAGGGTCGTGGGGGGTGCTGGAGCCTATCCCAGCTGTCTTGTGGCGAGAGGCGGGGTACACCCTGGACTGGTGGCCAGCCAATCACAGGGCACATATAGACAAACAACCATTCACACTCACATTCATACCTATGGACAATTTGGAGTGGCCAATTAACCTAGCATGTTTTTGGAATGTGGGAGGAAACCGGAGTACCTGGAGAAAACCCACGCATGCACGGGGAGAACATGCAAACTCCACACAGAGATGGCCGAGGGTGGAATTGACCCTGTTCTCCTAGCTGTGAGGTCTGCGCGCTAACCACTTGACCGCCGTGCCGCCCACTATTGAATCAGTCACACCTAATTCAATATGGTGCGCTTTTGTATTGTTAAAGGTATAGTGCAGATTTTTTTTTTTTTGTGCATCATCTGCAAGGAAAGGTTTTCGAAAAAAAAAAAAAAACAAAACAAAAAAAAAAAAATTCAAAGACGCCACAAATCTGCCGGTTTAGACTTCGCCAGGGAGCATCAAACACGGGACATTGAAAGTTTTATTCTCTGATGTGAAAAAATGTAACCTTGCTGGTCCCGATGGTTTCCAACTACCCGGCACCCCATCATGATCTGAGGTGCTTTTTCATTCAGTGGAACACTGGAGCTCAAGGTGGTGCAGGGTCGTCAAACAGTCTTGCAGCGGGCATCCCTCATGACTGAGGGCCCTGGTCTGTGTGGTTACAGCTGGGTTCTTCAACAGGACAACGCTGCAGACCAAGGACTTCTTCTGGGAGAATAACATCACAGTTTTGGACCATCCTGCATGTTCTTCTGATTTTAAATCCCATAGAGAACATTTGAGGATGGATGGCAAGGGAAGTTTATAAAAATGGCCATCAATTCCACACAGTTGATGCCCTTCGTCAAGTCATCTTCACCACTTGGAGCAATGTTCCCAATAGCCTCCTGGAAACACTCACACCAAGCATACCCAAAGCAGTTTTTGAAGTAATTAACAGTAACGGTGGTGCTACTCATTACTGAGTATTACTGAGAAATGTTTCTGTTCTGGTTTGGAGAGTTTTTTGTGTTTTTGTGAGTGACGGTGTTGAACTTTTGATCAGCTGATAAACAACCTATTTCAGGTTGTTGTTTTCAATGAATGACTTCTTTGAATATAGTTTTTTTTTTTTTTTCGTTTCACTCCCCCTTCTTGCTTTTGCATATTGTAGCTCTACTTCATCTACCTCATTAAGATCTGAAAGTAAAAGGTAAATTGTAGCTATTTTTCATCTGGTCTTCAACAAGATTTTGATCAGGTCTGCATTCGCGTCACGGTCCAAAACATAACCAGCGACTAGACTTTGAAGTCGTCCTGTTCGGACATTCATAAAGACAAGGTTGTTTTTTTTCTGGAGGAACATACAGATGAAAACAACGCAAGTGAGTTGAAGGAGTTTCTCCAGGAATGGGACTTTGATGAGAAGAACCAAGTCTGTGTAACTACTATCAGACGACCTCGATGTTGTGAAAGCAGCGACCCACAACTGGAATAGACTGGCTTGCTTTAGACACTCTCTATCCAGTGCCATTGATAAGCACGGTGGACGAGTGGTTAGCGTGCAGACCTCACAGCTAGGAGACCAGGGTTCAATTCCACCCTCGGGCATCTCTGTGTGGAGTTTGCATGTTCTCCCCGTGCATACGTGGGTTTTCTCCGGGTACTCCGGTTTCCTCCTACATTCCAAAAACATGCTAGGTTAATTGGTGACTCCAAATTGTCCATAGGTATGAATGTGAGTGTGAATGGTTGTTTGCCTATATGTGCCCTGTGATTGGCTTGCCACCAGTCCAGGGTGTACCCCGCCTCTAGCCCCAAGACAGCTGGGATAGGCTCCAGCACCCCCGTGACCCTCGTGAGGAAAAAGCGGTAGAAAATGAATGAATGAATGTCATCTTGTGATACATCCCAAAAATATCATACTACCTACTAAGATCCATATCGCAGAATCCTAATTTCTTATGGGAACAATTGATTCCGTTAAAGTTTGTTTTGGTTAGAATTGGACCTTCTGGCATGAAGTAATGATGCTAAACAAGGTTCCACTAATAAGGCATACAGTAGACGCATTCAAAGACAAGATAATGATGTGTAGTATTCTACACTGGTCACTAGGTGTCAGTAATGTCACATTGATATGACAAATTGCGGTACAAAAATATGAAGTAATAAAAAGGTACTACCAATGCCAGTGTGTGAGTCTATATTATGTCTTATTGACTTATATGACTTATGTGTTATTTTCTTTTATTATGTCTACTATACTGGGTTATATGAGTTTAAAGGTGACTATAAAGGTGTTATGTTACTATGTTACTGCAAAACTATTACATTTCATAAATAGGACAATTCACTTAATACGGTTGGATTTGGAACCAATTAACCATGAGGGATTGCTGTACAGCATCTAAACAATTAGTATTCATCGGGGAAAAAAAAGATTAATCAATATTTTTTCCAAATAATTGATCAAGGACCTAAAGTTGACTGCCCATCCGTAGTTGTCTTAAAAACAATTTTGTCAGGTGAAAATAAGAGCGAAGAACAGCATAACAGGAAGTTATTGATAGTTTGTATGTAGATTATTTTTCCAAATAAATTAAAATTAAAATTTGCTAACATTTTACTCAATGTTACCAATTAACAACTTTGTTTAAAAATTCTCCAAGTTCAAATGCACAAGCACAACAGAATAATGTCAGAGCAGATAAATTGTTGTGAAGAAACAGTCAACATTTCAAAATAGACCAGACCCCGGGCTTAAGTTGACTTGTTACTGCACTTTAGTAAGCCAGTAAAAGTTTATTGACGTGAACGTTAGATGGCATCAAATCCACACATCACATGAAAAATCCCTCTCAAGTAGTCGGTCAATAATAGATGAACCTGCTTATCCATACATGAGACTGAAAATGTAGAATTAATTGAACATGACAAACGCACAACCTTCTTTCAACCGCTATTCTAAGCACCGGTTTCAAAGTAACAGTTTCGATTGCTGTGTGTATTTTTTGACCCCCCCCCCCCCCCCCCCACGCTAATAAGACTAACCAACCATTATTTTTTGCTACTTTAGACCATCACTAGGAAACACTAAGAGCCTGGGTGGTTGCATAATAGAGGCGTTATTATCACAGGGCACATATAGACAAACAACCATTCACACTCACATTCATACCTATGGACAATTTGTAGTTAGCGCAGTACATTTTCAGTCCAATAGCTTTACATAGAAAGTCTCCTTGACACACACCACACTCACATAGCATAATCAGAGTTGTGCAACATATGAACATGATGATTGATGACTTTACTGTTTTGTTTTTGGGGTAAAAAGTCACAACATTTGGACATATTTATTGTCACAGTCCAATAAAAAGCATATACCTCTAAGTTGTGTTTTATCCGAGTAAAACGAAACTCATTGAGTTTATTTTTTTGGCTAAAATGATTACAGGTTTTGAATAAATATATGAATTGATAAATAATGAATTATGCTGTTTCCTGGTTGCGTGTGGCGTTATTACTAAAAAAACATCCACCCATTTTCTGTATCATATTTAAGCAAATTGGAGGTATGTTTGGGTAAATATAAGCATATTAACATTCATTCATTCATTTTCTACCACTTATCCTCACGAGGGTCGCGGGGGTGCTGGAGCCTATCCCAGCTTTCTTCGGTAAAGAGGCGGGGTATACCCTGGACTGGTGGCCAGCCAATCACAGGGCACATATAGACAAACAACCATTCACACTCACATTCATACCTATGGACAATTTGGAGTCACCAATTAACCTAGCATGTTTTTGGAATGTGGGCGGAAACCGGAATACCCGGAGAAAACCCACGCATGCACGGAGAGGACACGCAAACTCCACACAGAGATGGCCGAGGGTGGAATTGAACCCTGGTCTCCTAGCTGTGAGGTCTGCGCGCTAACCGCTCGTCCGCCGTGGAGCCCTCTGGTTGTACAATAATTACAAATTTTTTAATCAGATTAATTTGTTTTAAGTTGAATTAATCCTGATTAGTTGACAATATCAACCATGTCTGAATGATTAACAATTTTCCTGTATAAAATTAACATAAATTGTATTTTATTATCAACATACGGGGTCAGTTACAAAGTATTTCATGAGGTCCAACATGGATCACATCATGGGTCTCAAAAGTCCATAAACGACAGAGGTCATAAAGTCAGTCACCATGTCCTACATCTGTTCAATCATCACATCTGACACAAGGGCCAACAAGACATTCAACATGTCTAAAAAAGGGGGTCCAAAATGAAGTCTAACAGGAACACCAAAATCAAAACCAAGACCAATATGAAGTCCAACTTGAAGGCCAATCATGAAACCCAACATGAAGTCAATCATGAAGCTCAACCATCCAGCATGGGGTCATTTGAGAGTTGACTTACAGCAAAAATTGCTTGGAACCTTACCCAGGTTTAATTCCAGATCAAAGCAAGTGCAAGCCGACAACAGTTTGAATAAAATGAAACGTGAAGCATCTCAAACCAAACTGGTGCGTCACCTTCGTATATATTATGGCATCATCCTGCCTGCTCAACACCCATGAGAACCTCCAAGAGGGACCACCATCTTCATTGCATATGCACTGTGACAACATTTCGGCGTATGAGAGGTGTCATGGCTCCTTCAACTGGGGAGCTAATAAACACCTCATCCATGCAGGAGGTGTCAACTTTACACCCGGGATGACAGCGTTTCCAGGAGAACCTCACCCTGCACCGATACTAGTCACTTTTTTTGTTTTCAACATGGCTTCCTCTATCGCCATGGGGCTCTGTATTGATCAACAGGTTGTAATTTGATGGAGGGCATTGGGAGCAGCTACGTAAGAAGGCCCCGGGATAACGAAAGAACATGACGCAGATTTTTGATTCCCGGATTCCTATCGACGACCCGCCACCAAGGTCGCCATCCGTAGGTTTGGTTCCATACACCAAGCGGCCCAAAGCACCTTAGGGGGAGGGTGGAAAGGGGGCGTCGTGGTGGTTTGGCCATGATTGATCTTCTCCGTTGGAACATGCAGCTTTTTAAAAACTCTCTTTTTTTTATTGCATGCAACTTTACAGATGCCACACCCTTTCTGGCCAAGAGGATCATTACACCTGGCAACGCGAGAGCCCAGATTACATGCTGCCTCTCTTCTTTCCTTCATCTCCTTCGTCCTCGCCTCCTATCCTCTCCCGGAGGCTATTTATAACCCAACAGCACTTTATGAATGTCCGCAGGCGCTGCATTACACAGCCTTGTGATACTCTTGCTGCATCTTCTACACATAAAAAAACAAAGATCCTACAGGACCAAAGTGATGCTCACTCGAACAGAGTAGAGTTGATTATTCCAGTTTGTGTTTTAGGACATTTGGACATTAATAATAATTATAATAATAATAATAACAATGCAAGATGGAGCCCTTTTAGCAGATCTTTGTATGACGATGCATATATGTCATTTTTTTCTCAGTCGTGGTCAATTCTAATGAGGTTAGTTTATAAATAAGAAATAAAGACGGATCATTGTTGATTTCACCTGCAGAGGACGCGCCTTACCACAGCGCAAGTGTCCATCGTGGGACTTTCTTCTGTAGCCTGAGCATGCAAATATATATATATATATATATATATATATATATATATATATATATATATATATATATATATATATATATATATATATATATATATATATATATATATATATATATATATATAAAGTGAAGTCATTAAATTTGATTATCGACACGCGTGGAACTCACCTGCTTTGCTCCTCACTGCGTCCACTGCCGAGCATCCTCTCGCATTTCCACACCGTGCGACAGCAACTCCGAGCAGCCCACGGAGAGGCACAAACACGCACACGCGCGCATGCACTACCTCAAGTCCTGAATAAGCATGTGTGGACGGAGGGGAAAAAAAGCGGGAAAAGATAGCAATAAACCAAAGACGAGATAGTGAGCATCCGTTTCCACGCCTGCAAGCTCCCGAACGCTCCGTCCCGCAATGAGGAGGAATGCAAATGGAAGATGGAATGGATGGAAGGGAGGGAGGGAGAGAGGGAGAGAGGGAGGATCCACTCCCACGCACGACGCGCACACACGCGCACTAATGAAGAGAGCCGTCCTGTCTCAAGTGCATGCATTTTTATCCCCCCCCCCCAAAAAAATACATTTTGTCGTTGTGTGTGTGCGCGTGGGTGTGTGCGCATCATTTACACGTCTCAAGGAGGACAGCCAGTGCGTGTCACGTTGTTCTCTCAGCTGAGCAAATAAAGCAATAAAATCAGATTTAAGTGTGAGCGAAAGATGAAGCAGGTTGCAGTTCCACCAGTGAAAGCAAGGTCGCGCTGTGGGCTTCATTTAGTGCTCAACATCCACTGCTGCTGGATCTTAATAATAATAAAGTAGGGACAGTTTTCAATAAGCATGATCAATTATCATTATCATTGGCAGCAAAGTGGATGTTGCTTGGAAATGTGTTTTTATTTGGTGTTTTCAAAACTATAACTGCTTTAATATGTTGAAAATTGTGTTGTTTTTTTTGCAACAAACTGCAATCTGACTGAAAATAGATGGAAAAAAAATAAACATGCATGCTAGGATAATTGATGACTCCAAATTGTCCGTAGATATGAATGTGAGTGTGAATGGTTGTTTGTCTATATGAGCCCTGTGATTGGCTGGCGACCAGTCCAGGGTTTACTCCACCTCTCGCCCGAAGACAGCTGGGATAGGCTCCAGCACACCAGCGACCCTTGTGAGGATAAGCGGTAGAAAATGTATGAATGAATTATTTAGTTAGAATTTGTTCATCTAGGGCAGCACGGCGGACGAGTGGTTAGCACGCAGACCTCACAGCTAGGAGGACTAGAGTTCGATTCCACCCTCGGCCATCTCTGTGTGGAGTTTGCATGTTCTCCCCGTGCATGCATGGGTTTTCTCCGGGTACTCCGGTTTCCTCCCACATTCCAAAAACATGCTAGGTTAATTGGCCACTCCAAATTGTCCATAGGTATGAATGTGAGTGTGAATGGTTGTTTGTCTATATGTGCCCTGTGATTGGCTGGCCACCAGTCCAGGGTGTACCCCGCCTCTTTCCCGAAGACAGCTGGGATAGGCTCCAGCACACCAGCGACCCTTGTGAGGATAAACGGATAAGCTGTGCACCCTCATTGGATAGCCGAAATGGGGAAGTGCCGAGACTGACGTGCACCCACCACAGAGTCAGAAGTGGTGGCAGTGATGGCACACGTCATCCATAACCCGACGCGGCCCGAAAGTTCCTCCTGAACTAAAAGTGCTACATTGTGTTTGCATGCTCCCAAATCCATCCTGATTTGGTACTCATCTCAAAATTTTGCCCACACTTGCAAGTACAGCAAATTGGGACTTGGGCTTTACCACACATTGCAAGCCACAAACTCACCCACCCTGCCAAGTACTCGCCCCCAAATGCCGCACCAATTTTTGTCACGATCGGTCTTCACCCCCCTCGTGACAGCTTAGTTTTCCTCTGTTCCTCGTTCACGCCCTTATTTTGTATTCACTTCCTCTCTTGCTCTGTTCTGTTTTCCGTTCCTTTCAATTATCTCCCGCACCTGTTTCCTATTTCCTGTTGCCTATTTAGTTCAGGTGCGCGCTCCCTTCGTTGTCGGTTCATTGTCATTGCTGAGTTGGTCGTTGGTGCGTCATTCTGCTGCATAGTGTAAATAAATATATTTTTACATGCATTTGGGTCCTTATCTCTGCATCCTGGGGTCGAACCGCAAAACTCACAAGCCGGAACGTGACAATTTTAAGCCTTTTTTATGTATCGCTATAACAAAGACAAGAAGTCCCACACAATGATCGGCCGATATCGACACCATGTTTTTTCACTGATATGGTCCGATTCACAGATCGTTGGCTGATCGATTGGAGCACCCCTAATATTGCTATTTACTTGTATATTGCTGCTAATCAATCTGCCTCCCATTAGCTACCTATCTATCATCTAAATATCTAAAAAAATATGTCTGTTTCTGGCAGCACGGCGGTCTAGTGGTTAGCGCACAGGCCTCATAGCTAGGAGACCAGGGTTCAATTACACCCTCGGCCATCTCTGTGTGGAGTTTGCATGTTCTCCCCGTGCATGCGTGGGTTTTCTCCGGGTACTCCGGTTTCCTCCCACATTCCAAAAACATGCTAGGTTAATTGGCCACTCCAAATTGTCCATAGGTATGAATGTGAGTGTGAATGGTTGTTTGTCTATATGTGCCCTGTGATTGGCTGGCCACCAGTCCAGGGTGTCCGAAGACAGCTGGGATAGGCTCCAGCACGCCAGCGACCCTCGTAAGGATAAGCGGTAGAAAATGAATGAATGAATTATTAAGTTGAATTTGTTCATCTATTCATGTGTCTACCAGCCGTTCATCATATCTGACTTCATTCAGTCAACCTGTCTATTCGGCTATCATCCATCCATCGAGCTATCAAACTATTCATGGGTTGATTCATCCAGCTAGGTATCAGTTAATTCACATATGGCTCCATGCATCCATGCATCAAGTGAAAAATTTCTGTTTCACTTTGCTGCCTGGCAGTGAATGTCATGAAGCTTTTTAGTAATGGCGACTACTTTGCAGCACGAGCATGATGGGAGGTTGGAGGGAGGACAGTAAATTGGGAGCCACTCCTGGGCTGTTGGTTAACAGCGGCAAGCCTCTGCTCCACTCCGGAATCATTAGTGGCGCAGCACATGCAGCCGGGGTCAGGCCAGTGTGAGTTCAGCAAGAAACACAATAAATTAGTCCTCATTACACACAGAAAAGATGTGTGTCACCAGCTAAAAGTAGAACCAAAGAAGGCCAATGATACAAGAGGAGTCAATAGATATTGAGAAGCAATGGCTAATTGATTTTTCTCCTCTTTTTATTTTTTTTTATAGATTTTTGTATCATTCTAATTCATGACTGATGAAGGGTGCATTAGTTTCAGCCACAGTTGGGAATAAAAACACACAATAATGTTTCCATTCAGTTTAGCTGGACACTTGTATGGCAGACTATGTACAGGTACAGCGTCATACCTAGCTATTGAAATTACAGTACTTTTACTTTATTGTAGTTTTATTAGACAGCACTAAACTTAATTTAACCTTGTATGTCAGTTGACCGACATGATTCTTATCCATCAAAAGTTGAGTAGTTTTGCTTTTTTGTAGTTTATTCTCCTGCAATAAACTTAGTTTAAGTTTGTTGTATTTTTCTAAATACACAACTGAAAAGTAAAGCAATTTCACTGAAGTTTTACAGCAGTAAACGTAACTTTACACTTACACGCCAGTTTATCCACAGTTGTCTTTCAAACGTTGATTAGTTTTACTTTCTTTTAGTTTTATTACACAGCGGTAAACTTACTTTTAGACTTATATGATCATATATTTACAGCTATCATACAGTTGTGTGAAAAAAACATTTGCCTCCTTTTATGAGTGAAGGGAAAAAAAAACAATCCAAATCTACATGACCCTAAGAACTGGTTGGGCCACCCCGAGAAGCAACAACTGCAATCAAGCATTTGCGATAACTTGCAATGAGGAATTTTGGGCCACTCATCTTTTTTTCAGCATGAAAAGTAGGATTCAAAAGTAGGATTGAGTAGGATTGAAGTCAGGACTTTGACTAGGCCACTGCAAAGTCTTGATGTAGTTTTTATTCAGCCATTCAGAGATGGACTTGCTGGTGTGTTGTGGATCATTATCCTGCTGTCAAGTCAAGTGAGGCCTGCAGTTCTTGGGATGTTGTGGGTTTTTCTGGTGACCTCTTCAATGAGTCGTGGCTGCACTGTAACTTTTTTTCGGGGGGCAATCACCATGTAGGTTTGGATTTTTTTCTCCCTTAATAATAAAGAGATTATTATTTTATTATTAGTTGTGTGGCAAAAATGCTGAAAAAGAGGTAATCAGGTTAAATATTTGCACCGGTTAAATGCTATTTAAAACCTTTCTTGTACAGTTTAACTATAGAATAGAGAAATTCAGAGGAGCGGAAGCTGTTCTAGTTATTTTTATCCCACGATCAATTGGACTTTTATGAAAACCCTATCCAGTGGGATGGACATGGCATTTGAAAATGGCGTTGAAAGGTTTCCAACAAGTTCACTTTTTTTCCGCTGGAAGCTGAGTCATCATTGCCCGCAGACAGAGAAAAAGGGAGCGAAAAATAAAAAATAAAACAAACCCACGTCCGAGTCTTTGTTATCTAACACACTTGTCGTGTCCATATGTCACTTAGGCTTTCCTTCACACTGCACAACAGAGGATTGTGCAAGTAAAGTGTTTGTCTTGCAGTGTTAAACTGCAGCGTCTGTGCATCTGCAAGCGGTTTCCTTTCCTTTCCTTTTTTCTCCCCTTCATCTTTCTGCACGGACCCTCAGAGCAAGGGAAGGCATTCAGGCGTCACAGCTACATGTAAATGTCATCAGCATCAGTTCACGCATGGCCAAGATACTCTTCACTGCCACTTCACTGTTTGTTCTCTACACTTTAGGACCCCCCCTGCCATCCTCTACTGTCTGTGAAACTATTCCTATATGGTGGGGATGGGGGTCCACTTTTTTCCGGATCACTAAGCAGACCTGAGAGGAGCAGATGTTGAAATCCGCAGATACTCAGGATTAAAGTCTCTTCAGGTCGCAGTAACATCAGCAGAACAAGAACGAAACAAAGAAGAAAAACATACTTTTACAAAGACAAACTTTTCTATACGTGAAAAAAGTGGTACTATATCCCCAGATTAAAATCATTTGGAGGAGAAGTGTGCAAAAATAATAATAATAATAATAAAATAAAAAATTATATATATGTATATATATATATATATATATATATATATATATATGTGTGTGTGTGTGTGTGTGTGTGTGTGTGTATTGTAAAAAGTCATAATTTTACAAGCAATAAGGTGCATTTACAGAAAATTTGACATGACTCATCATATACAAATACTAATAATAAATAATTCATGAAAAGAGCTTTAAATTGTGTGAAAAATGTTCAGTTGTTCTGAAAAATATATTTTGCCTGCCTGTTAGGAGGGCAAGTAAAACACATTTGTTGGTAGTTAAAATAATAAGTTGGAATTTAAGGGGAAGAAAACAACTGAAAACATCAATTACAATATGATTTTACATAACATCTATACAAATGTCTTCATAGACGAACTACATTGAAGCCGTAAAATTAAGTTCATGGTTGAATAAGCTAAATTGTAAAATTCTAAACAATCTAAATGTATAGACTATTAATTATAATAATAATATAAACGCAAGATTATTATACATACAATATATTATGCCTTATATTATACATTATACATTATTATACATACAATATATACAAGATTATTGATACTAGTACTACACACTAATGTACACAGTACACCAATGAAATGTGTTTCTGGGACTAAATGCATTTGGGGAAACATGTTTTTTTATTTTAAACTTATATTGTTACTTGAATTGTATATTTCTTAGCTACCTTTTGAGTGTTAATTTGTTGTGTGATGATTTTAGTTTATATATATATATATATATATATATATATATATATATATATATATATATATATATATGATATACACAGTTATGTTGCTCATGTTTATGTAAGAGCCAAAATTAACAAATAATTAACAATAATAATTAATAATTTTTTAAAAGGATGGTTGAATACATTTTCCCATTACTGTATATATGTATACATATATTCATATATATATATATATATATATATATATATATATATATATTGTCATATTATAATATATCAGACTATATATGTGTATATATCATTTTTCAGCAATCCAACAAACATTACCACTTTATTCTTTTTATTTTTATCTTTGTTGTCATAATTCTAAGACCCAATGTAATCCATACTTTTTCAATTCAGTATTGCTGCCATATTGTATGTTGTTAATGAAAAGAAGAAACTAAACAAAAAGATGTTTGTGAGGACGCCTTTTCTCTCTTCTGTCTCTTCCACTAAGAGCAGCAAAGAGCAGCAACAATGGAGAGGGCCTCCACGGGTTTTTAAAGCATCAATAATTCATTTACTTGGCTGTGTTTCTTAGCACTGACACGCACACTCGTCCTTCATGCCCTCCCACACAGGGACTGAAGGCTGTCACTCACGCGGACACCATAAAGCGATGAGGTGATAAAGCGTCCATTTGCTTGTTATCAGAGAACATCGTCCCGCCGTTCCTGAGCAGGTTGCAAAAGGAGGTGCCAGGCTATCATCATTGCGCTTGGCCTCTTTGATAAGCCAGAAGTCTCGAACAGGCAAGCCTCCGATCTATTCTCATTTAAACACAAGTCAGTCTATTATTTTAAAACAGACGGGCCACAGCCAAACAATTTCAAACTCCATCCAGAAACACGTCATGCGCACTTCAGCTTAATACACTTTTATCTTCTTTTCCAAATGACATTCTTGCAGATAAGGACGACTTTCCTTCCCTCACAGTTGGAAAGCAATGAAAATTTAACTTCAAATTGGTATTCAACTGCTGATCGTGTGGATTTACTTTGGATTATAATTTGATTACTTCAGCTTGCATCAGCGTACGTTCCGGAACTGACGTGTGGTCAAGCCAATACAACATATAGAACTTTCTTGAATATTATTGGGGCGGCACGTGCATGCGTGGGTTTTCTCCGGGTACTCCGGTTTCCTCCCACATCCAAAAAACCTGCTAGGTTAATTGGCCACTCCAAATTGTCCATAGGTATGAATGTGAGTGTGAATGGTTGTTTGTCTATATGTGCCCTGTGATTGGCTGGCGACCAGTCCAGGGTGTACCCCGCCTCTCGCCCGAAGACAGCTGGGATAGGCTCCAGTATCCCAGTGACCCTCGTGAGAAAAAGCGGTAGAAAATGAATGAATGAATGAATATTATTGGGTGTTACAAGGTGTGTCTATGGCCTGACTATAATGACTGATGGAGTGATGACGAGAAACCACTCGTGACCTGATCTTTGAACTAACATCTTTCTTTTTTAATTAGATATTGGAGAGTCATCTTTGAAAATGTCAAGACGCTGGCTTGAAAATGATGACTGGTAGAGTACCGAATAGAAACAGCTAATGATATGTGCTTTGATCTTTGTTGTCGAGCTCCACATGTAATTCACAATCAGCAGATTACTTCCTTAAATATCAGATAATAATTTATGTATGTTCGAACAAAAATGCCACAAATTTGAAGATGATCAATAAAAACGGTAGGTAGAGTGCCGAAGAGAAACCATCCAACCCCCTTAATTAGATATTGAATTAAATAGATTTGAAGAAGATGAGTTGACTGAAGTCTCATGATTTGAGCCTTAATCTTGGTTGCCTAGTACCAGATATTATTCATATGCAACAATAACCTCGAAAATGTAAAACAGCTAGGTTTTAAAATGGTGACTGCTAGAGTCTCGAAGAGAAAGCACTCATGATCTCATCTATGAACTTGTTTGCCCATATTCTAAACTAACAGTTTCCCTCCTTAATGAGATGTTGAAGAGTAATCGCTGGAAATCTGAAGAAGATGGGCTAAAAAAGATGACGGGTTAAGTGGCGAAGAGAAACTGCTAATGATTTTAGCCTTGATCTTGGTGGCCTATTACAAGATCTCATTCAAAATATCACACAATCTTTAGTTTCAAGTAACTTGCTTAAAAATGACCGTGTAGTCCTCATGATAAACATAGTTTTGCGTTTTTTTTTTTTAAGGCTACAGCATCAAAATAGGTACAGTATTTCCCATGACACCCGTTGTTAAATGGTGACTGGTAGAGTGCGGAAGAGAAAAAGCACATGCGCAATAAGAAAAAAAACATTTCAAGTCAATATGAACAGCTTTCTTCATCAAATATTGTGTGAAAGAGTGAGGTGCCTCGACAAATCAGCAGCAAGGCCTCATTTTTAATTGAGATTTTTGCGACCATCATGTCAGGTGAATGTATGTCAATATTGCTATAAAGGAGTCAGACTGTGAACACTCACTGACAACATGATTCTGGTTTCCTGTTGCTAGGATATAAACACAACACAGCAAACATATCGTCTGTGTGGAAAATTGCACCCAATGCTTTAAACATAGCAGCGTGTGAACTCGCACCTGAAAAAAGATGCAGTGCAAAATAGCAGCACAATGCACGTCGCCGTGGTAACTGGCAGCCAGTCTATCTTCACCCTTCCTGAGCCCTTGTGGCCTTTTTTTTTTTTTTTAATCCTCTTTTAAAGCACTGTATTTTAGCACCGCCTTACTGTATTACTTTGGTCACACTAAAAAGAGATTTTGATGATAATAGATTGTCCTTGAACTTAAGTAAAACTAAAATCATGCTGTTTGGTAACAGCAGAAAGGACACACACCAGCAAATACAAATAGACGGTGTGGACATTGAAAGGGTGAACGAAAATACATTTCTGGGAATCACAATAGATGAAAATATGAGCTGGAAATCTCATATTACAAATATACAACATGAGGTGGCCAGAAATATTTCAGTATTGAACAAAGCAAAACTTGTTCTCAATCAGAAATCACTCCACACTCTGTATTGCTCTCTGGTTCTACCATATCTTACTTATTGTGTGGAAATATGGGCTAATAACTATAAAAGCAATCTTCACTCGCTAAATGTACTGCAAAAAAGGCCAGTAAGGATAATTCATAATGCCGCCTACAGAGAACATACTAACTCCTTATTTCTAAAATCACAAATACTTCAACTTGCTGATATAGTTCATCTTCAAACAGCTAAAATAATGCATAAGGCTAAAAATAACCAATTAGCTAAAAATGTCATCCAATACTTCTCTACAAGAGAGGAGAAATATG
This sequence comes from Doryrhamphus excisus, assembly GCF_030265055.1. Taxonomy (NCBI): domain Eukaryota; kingdom Metazoa; phylum Chordata; class Actinopteri; order Syngnathiformes; family Syngnathidae; genus Doryrhamphus; species Doryrhamphus excisus. The sequence continues at coordinate 8,441,603 of NC_080471.1, forward strand.
ATCTCAGGGAAGAAGTACATTAGAAACACTTCTATGCTAGGACTACGTTATGCGAGCCATAGCATTTCAGTATGTGAAATCAAACTATGGAATGGATTGAGTAAGGAAATCAAACAATGCACAACGATGAGCCAATTCAAGAAACAATACAAGCAGTTGATGTTTGCTAAATACAAGGATGAAGAGTCTTGAACCAGTCATGATGTGCTATATATATCACTATATTGACACTTACTATGGTACCCATTATGGCATTGGATGCTCATATCACCTCATACTTCGGTACGAGGTGCATTATTAAAAGAAAACAATAACAAAAAAAAACTTAAACTGTATTATGGAAAGCAGGAAGTGAACAAATGTAGCAGTTAGTGATTGTAAAAGTACCAGATGGAGGGGTAGGATTTAATAAGCTTTGCTTCTTCCTACTCCTTTTGGACATGTGGAACTGTGAACTGATTATGGGATGCACTCAATTGTAATCTGATGCATGTTCAAATGAAATAAAACCATTACCATTACCATTACCATAGTGTACCAGTGAGAGCGGACAACATAAGTGGTGTTGCTGCTGTTGTTATTGAAGGAACTAGCATAAGTATGTGCATCAATGCACATCGAAATTAAGTTTTGGTAGTCTTTGAAATCATCAAACTACTACTGATTCATCCGAATATGAGGCTTTATTGTTGGTTGTATGTATTTTTGTATTTCAGATACTATTAAGAAGGGAGTGGTGGAGACGTGTCTTTATTTGCTCCTGATTGCTTTTGTCGCTTATGGCTTTTTTTCCACCTTTAAAGCATTCAAATTTGACCCCAAGTCTTGGAGATGATTTAATTTATTTTCTTTTAAGTGAACCAAGACTTTTTGAATGACTTGAAAAAAAAAAAAATCCAACATATCTAACGAGCCAGTGACTACTACTCTCTCAACATGACCAGAGGAGTAATCCAAACCAAGTCTCCTTGTGAAAGCTGTCGGATATATCAGCAAGAAATGTCTGCACTACAAGAAAGGATTTTTGCCTTGGAAACCAAAAAAAAAAGACTTCATGAAACGCTCCCTGTGGAATCCATTGGTTAGATGTCCACATGTACCTCCAAAGAAAAAGTTGATACATCCAAACTTAATGATACAGAAAACTGCCAAGTGTCAAGGTCAAAGATACCCTGGTGTTTGGAGGCATTAACGTGAACAGAATAGCTACTTGCAGATCTCCAAGTGCCACTGTCTCTGACATCTTGGCATCCTTGGCACCAGGATCCAAAAAAGGATCCAACCACAGCCGCTCCTCCAGAATCCAGACCACCGGTTTCAGCACCTCTGGAGAGGGAGCGCGAGAGAAGACCTCCTGCCTCGCCACCCAAAGATCCAGCGAAGGATTAAGCCACAGCTCCCACAACTGTGCCTCCGGAATTCAGACATTTTAGATGCAGCAGCTCCTCCCCCACCTTCACCACAGGCCTGGGACCCGGCATGATACATCTACACCCTTCAGAGATGCTTCACTACTCTCCCTGTCTCCACCATCGCCCATGAGATTTCCTCACCGTTTGGAAAGTTTTGGTGAAATCAGGGATTAAAATGGTTCCCCTCAATGGTTCCCTTTCCCTCCTCAGCCTATTCCATCAACCAAGGACCCCCAGCTCGGCCTTCACCATGGGCGCCCTCATGTAATCCTGAGGCCCAGAGAGGGAGTGTTGTTGCCTTAAACAATAACTACTGTCAAACCACGTTGATTAGTAAGAGACTATCTGATCAAAGCAATCTAATCCACATCGCCCAGTTCAACTCCAGTTCATCTTAAACATGACGTGCTCCATGTCAGATCTTTAAGTAGTAAATCATTTTTAATTATTGATTTGATATCCTTTTACAATCTTTATTTTATGTTTTAACTTGGCTGGACAAAAACACAGCTAATGCTGTACTGATTGAGTCTAGTCTTTGTATCTGAAACCAGAGGGGTGGGGGTGCGGTGCCATATTTAGGGACACTATACTCACAAAAATTTGGCTTTTTTTCTTCTTTTCAGTATCTTTGAGAAAAAGCAAGGAACAACTTGCCGCATTCTCCTTCCTGCTGTGGTTGCCTACCAATGTGAGGCGTTCAGGCGCACTTGTTATTTTGATTGTTAGGCGCAAGTTGTTATTCAAAAACAGGAAAATTTAAACAGGAAAAGATCAAATTCAATCTTGCTAATATTTTGTAATTAAACTCAGGACATGGTTTATATAGATATATATTTTCTTTTTTAATAAAACTGGACTTGTGAATGGCGTATAGAAGGGTTTAGATTCTGTTCCACAGATGGCGGTAATGCACACGAAAGCTGCTTGCCAACCGCCAATAAACAACAGAAGAAGAAAAACACCACGAAGAAGAAGGCACCCTGACAACTTTCCGTTTGAGCGAACACAAGATACCTCAATCGGATTGGTTAAAGGAATATTCCATCCCTGTTCAATTCTTTCCGTTTGAGCAAATAAACCAAATGCAATTGGAATATTTGGGTCCATGTATACTATTGACATAATGGCTATTGACATAATATTTGCAAATGATGATTAATAAATGTTAATGTTAAATTAATGTATAAAAAGTGATATTGGATAATTCCTCACGGCACACCTGACGCTTTCTCAAGGTACACTAGTGTGCCGCGGCACAGTGGTTGAAAATCACTGAGATAATGGAAACTTTAAACTCAAAAGCAGGATCAAAACTAGCAAACTACTGTCAGTGCTGCTCCAGCAATGGTGCATTCAGGTGCATCACATAACTCCTCGGAGACACGTTGATGCTGCATAAAGGGACACTTGTAAATCCCAACAAACACACTTACACATGCACATGCAATCCAAGGTACGTGATATTTACAAAATCAACCACTTGTCGCTCATACAACTGTTCTATGATTGTTAAATTTTTCTCTTCAATTTGGTATGAAATGAATATGCAGACTTAAACCATAGCCAAGACAACACCCGAGTGGCTCAAATTAAGTCCATTCAAATTAAATCGATTCACAGGGAAGAATACCAACATCAGGGTTGAATAAAAGATATCACCAATATGTCACCAATCAAAAATACACATTTTTGACCGGGAATTACTATAACATGAATGAATCAATGAATTATGTTCAGTATTTCAAGGTAATTATAAGAATTATTATAACCATAATAAGGTTTATGTTTTTGAACTTTGCAGAAGTAGGGGGTACACGGCTGTAGTAAAATGTTTGGGAACCACTGCTCTACAGATATTAAACTCCAAAAGCAGCTAAAATTAAGATTTATTCATCAAAACCACACAAGTCTGCTGATCAAGAACGCAAAAAAATATATATATTGTTTATCAAGTGCCCCCTACTGGATGGACATTACAGCAGTTGTCCCCAATGCAAATTTTGCCATTACACAACAACAACATAATACATAAACAATGTTCTATGCTAATACAGTAGTTGCAGTGAAGCTAATGTGAAACAAACCCTTCGTCCCTCCTACACACAAGCTGACAATCGTGCAGTTGCTTGTGTTGCAGAGGAGAGCGCCAGTGTGTTTGACTCAATGGCGTTTCAATAGCAGAGGTCCTGAATGAACATTGTAACGTGCACAAAGTGAGTCAAGGTGCACTGAAATTGCATTTGGCCTTGTCGACATCCAATTGTATCGCTGCACGCAGGAAACGCTTGAAAGCCAATATAACAAACAAATACACTAATAGCATTCTCCCACGCACAAACACAATGGGAGGGTTGGTATACAGTGTAGCATTGTTGGGGATAAAAGCATTTTTGTAGATATGTTTTAGTGTTACAAATGTGTTAAAGTGACAGTAATCATGACAGTAATAACATCGATTTGATGCTCTAGCAGCACATTGATGGCAATCGCAGTGACATAACTACAACACACATCAAATATCTCTATCATGTGATCATTTCTCAAAATGCACCCCAGCATTCGAAATATGTACTGTATACTGTAGGTACTACATCGGTTTGGCTGGCATGCAATGCTAACTCGCAAACTAGAGAGCTAGCAACCTAAACGGTAGCCTCCAAGTTATTTCCTTTGAACTTAAACAGCCAAAAACTTACCACTTCCACACGGATAGGGAGGATAACTATTAACAGTTATTTAACCTTTAACATGAACATTAATCAAACGTAATAATTTTTTCTGGGTACATGATACCATACAGCATCCATATCAAACTTGCGCGGGCCGCACTAACATTAAACTTTCATATCAAGGCGGGGGCCTCAAACTAGTGTCCTGCGGGCCACATTTGGCCGCGTGTTTGAGACCCCTGGTCTAGGTACAGGGGAACAATTACAGGAGTTGTACACATGCCATATATATGTACGTACGTCATCATTGTTATTATTCATCCTCATCATCAGCAAAGGGCTACTGCGGTGAAAAGACGCGCCTGCAGAGGGCGTGTATTTAAGAAGGCTCATCCGGCACGCCGGGGGGGTTGGTGGAAGAAAAAAAAAGGTACTGATGTCACACGCCGACGGGACCCTGAGAGCCGGCGTTCGAGCCACGAGGACCAAATCTGTCAAGCGTCCATCGGATGGGATTTCCTTTTCCCTTCTCTCGGCTTGAGTTTTTGGACTTTGCGCAAGGTTCCGGACACAGGGATTAACGCCAGGTGGACTGACAGGTGGATGCAAGTCCGTGAGTGGAACTGCAGCTTTCACCTCTGTCTTGAGGACTAACTTTGACTCTTCGGGGAACTTTGGGACACTTTCGGAGTGGGGGGTAAACGTTCGGGATTAAGTTGGTGTTTCATGGTTGTCTTTGTTAGCAGGTGAGAAGTTTAGTTAGGTTGGTTAGGTTAGTTAGTTAGGTTGGGAGGGGATGATATGCGGGTTTGGTTTGGAGTCATTAAACTGCCGTTGTGGAGGCAAACGATAGTGTTTCCTTTTTCTTACAGCTGATATCCGCTCCCCCCCACAACCTTCTTGTTTGCGTTGTAGCCTTGTTACCTCTATAGGAGGGTGCGATCGTTACAACATAAGTATATACACTGCTGATCAAAATTTTAAGACCAGTTGAAAAACTGCAGGAATTTACATTTTGCACTGTTGGTTCTTAAGGAGGTTGAAAATAGAGCAGTTTATTGCAAAAGCATTAAAAGTGAAATAGGCTGTTCATCAGCCTATCAAAGGTTTTGGATCATAGCTAAAAAAAAACAAAAAACGAAACCCTCTTAAAATACTAATAACATTTTCAAAAAAGGAGTTAGTTAAGAGAACCTGTGTCATTCTTGTTAATAACCTCAAAAATTGATCTGAGCATGAGGCGAGTGAGAAGACTGTGATGAAGATGGCTTCCCGGAGGGCATCCATTGTCTTGTAAACTTCCCTTGCCATCCATCCCCAAAATGTCTCAATTGAATTTAGATCATGGGAAAACACAGGATGATGACAATTCCCAAACTCTGAAAAAAGTCTTTTGTCAGGCAAGCACTTTGAACTGCATTGTTGTCCTGTTGACAAAGCCAGTCATTACTACACACTCATTGAGGGATGCCCCCTGCAACATCTCCGCATAGCCAGCTGCCAGACTCCCACGCACAACCTGAAGCGCCATTGTTCCGTTGAAGGAAAAAACAACCCAAATCTTGACGCCGTATGGAAAAAACATCTGAGGCGGGATCTCCTTGTCATGCCAGGAACATTGGGAAATCTACATTACTAAACTGGTCGAGAGAATGCCATGTTTGCGTCCGACTGAACCGCAGTCTTTATGACCACGGCGGGTGGCTATCACCGCTGTGCTCTGGTTTTCCTGAGCTCTGTGCTTCCCGCTGTTTTCAAATCTAATCAGTCATGTTACGCAGTACATCGTTCTGAAGTCTGTTGACTGTGAATTACAGCCACCTTAGTCCACCAACAATTGACATATGTTCATACAGTGTGGACAGTGAGGAAGTGAGCTACATAAAAGATGTAAAAACATTGGCCATATGTGGACAGCACACTGCATTATCAAACCTTATACAGATTTTGGAATCTAACCTTGTCTATCTGTGTAGCCAACCAGTTAAACAGTTCCCAAAAGGAGACAACAGAAGTAGGTCTTTATTCTTTGGCCGTTATGGTATTTTGTGAAAATGTGACACAAATACAGAAGTTGAACGAGAATAGTACATGTTTGGGTTACATGTACATTGAGTTAGCAACAGAGGGAACAAAATGAAAGCTACACATACAAAAATACAAAGACAAATCTAGCTTAGCCTACTAGCGCTACTCTAGCTAACATTACACAAGACTGATGAATATTAACAAACACAAACTGTACTGACAGACGGTGCTTTTAGCTGTAGAGGAAAGGAAACACTGGGTTGCAGAACTGGAAATCGAACATGAAGAACACTTTCATGAGGAGGAACAGCCCTGCGTGCTGGGAACTTCTCCTAAGCATCTGAGCTCTGCCTTTGTTTGTCCATGTTCATTTCTTCAGGGGCACTGCCAAAATTACTGCCGCAGTTGGAGCATATTTTTCTGGCGGGGCCCCTAATGGTGAAGAACCTTCGTTGGACGCTGATGAATCAGCTGGAAGTCATAGCCTCGATCACTTCCATGCATGTGCACTGCCCTAGAAGACGTGCACAAAAACATCACAGCCCTTCGTTTGGAGTTGGAAAGTCCTCCTCTTGGGTATCATGAGATGCAGAGTTCTCTTCTTTGGGCCCCTGCTATGGAGAAGGAAGGATGTGAGCAACTTGTTATCTGCAATTCTGTTAGGTCGTGGAGAGACTCTCTCCAGCTGATCCACTCAGTCTCCATGTGATTGAATGGCTTCTGATTATCGGCAACCTGGAAGGTGAAGGAATCTGTGCGTGTATTCCATGACAAACCCAGGCTATGTCGAACAGGTGGGTCGCCAACAAAGAGGTCCAAGTCTCCTGGTCCTGTGGGGAGAATGCACTAATAACAGCAGGACAATTTGAAAAGAGGTAGGTACCAATGCTCTTGTCAGTCTCGTAAGGGTGGTGCGACTTCTGCATGTTCTACGTTGAACGGGTTCTCCATGAACTCTCGAAAGTGAGTCTCCATCTGAGGAAGTTTTTCCAGAGTCCGCTGGAGTGATAGCAGCTGATCTTGTGCTTGTTTCCTGTTGTCAGGCCGCCGTGGTTTTGGAAAGGTAAGGGCCCCGAACCAGCTCTTTGAGCTATCTTGCCGGAATTCACAGTTCATGATCTGAATGAATCTGGTGTCTTTTAACGATGATGTAAGTCAGTGGCCGTTCGCCGTCTGTGCAAAGATGTATGGAGGTAGGTGCTGGTCGGTATTGATGCGTAGATGAGTGACTGAACTTCTCCTTGACTCTGATTTGGCTAGTGCATGGCTGTGGAGAGATTTGTACGACCATTCTCTAGCACGCATGTTTTGTAGCTGTTGATTTCAGATGGTGTATGGGCAGCGCAAAGACATACATCACCAATGTCGACCCATCCTAGAACTAGTCACGGGCAAGTGGGGCATTGACTGGACCTCTGATCTGGTCACAAACTTTGTGTATCCTCAATATATATCTGCCCAGCAAGAGGTTTATGCTCGTATGCGAATCAAGTGGAGGTATTTCATTGGCGATTCGCTTCAGATGAATGTGGTGGCTGGCTGCATCTGGAGTAGGTATCTCAGAGCGGTTATCAGGAATTTTGTTGCACCCAAAATGTGTTGGGAGGGGAATGCTCAGACATTGATCCATTGATTCCACCATGTACCCACTGGTTCTTCTCCCTGCAGTCTCTTTAAGCGGGGTAAGACGTAGGGTAAAACGTTCAAGAGGTCAAAGAACTCAGACCGTATAAGGGAGCAATTGCTCTGTTCGTCTTAGACTGCATACATTTTTTTGGACTCCTCTCTGTGTCCACTTGGGTATACATTGACAAGGCATATTTGGGTGCATGCTCTCTTGCTGAATCCTTTACCACACATTTGATGTCCTGCTTGGAAGTGGGATCCTGAACATCTGCTCTGTCTTCCTCTCCACAGTACTCTGAAGTGGGGGTGGACGCTTTAGATTTCCAGACAGTGACTGCTGATGAGTGGCTTTCCTATAACTTTTTACACATGAACCCTGACAAAACTGAGATGTTGATTATTGGCCCTGCTAAACAGGGTTGCCTGTTTAAGGACACCACTCTGAGTTTTGATAAAAGCATCATTACCCAATGTGAGTCTGTAAAAAATCTGGGTGTGATATTGGATCTGACTCTTTTTAAAAGCATATTAAGAATGTTACTGAAACAGCATTCTTTCATCTTCGCAACATCGCTGAGATATGGCCTATTCTAATCACTTCTGATGCAGAGTCCCTAGTCCATGCATTTGTCTTGATGTCAGTTGCCCCAATTTTTTTTTGATCATGATATTGTAGTGGTAGGTTACTGGGACATAATTCACCCTGGAACGATCGATAGGGGAGGGGTTGCCACCCGGAGGGGTGGGCACAAGGGACGGGGGTTTTCCGCTTCCTGTTGTGGTTGAGAGACGGGGCTTTCATGTCTCACGTAGCACAGAGTGCAAGTTAATGTTTGCAAGAAAAATAAAGTTTTCTCCCAAATTTGACACTCCGCCTCAGACTCCAGTTCTTCGGCGCTTCAATATTTTTTTTTTAAACTTATTTTTTTATTGTTTTGTTTTTTGTTAACAATTACAAATTAAAAAGTGAATTTTGTGTAACAAAAGCAAAATGTGAAAGTCCATAGCTGCAAATTAGCGACTGAATCAACAGCGCCTCTGCTGTTTGCAGTACTGTACTCCATTTTAGAACATTTCTTCAAGTGGCGGTTAATCAACAAGCGATCACATGAAATATTAATCTGCAAATTGAACCAGAAAGTAATAAATAAATAAATAAATTGCATTTAACTTGCTGTATGTGTTGCAAAAAGTCTTAATCATGCGAAAGAAACAAACACATAGAATGTCAGGCAATGATGAGAAGTTCTCAGTCCTTCTAACCTTCCAGATATTGTGCTCATGGCCTCTGGAACATGACTTTGTTTTATTTCCATTTATTTTTCCATCTTCCGAGACATCATCTATCGCAGGCTTGCTCGCCTGTCAACTTACAGCCCAGACAACAACAGGCTTCCTGACACCACAGCCTCTTGTAAAAGATGTCGCCAGTGGACATGGACAAACACACAAACACTGAAACGCATCCACATTTAATCTGTCCCTGCATCAAATTCCATCCCATTGTTGTCCATGCAGCACAGCAGGGTGACAAGAGAGTATTGTCTAGTGGTGCTCACTAGTAATCACTATTTCAGGTGCTCCGTGGGGTCAACCGTTATTCCGTGCTATAATATTCCAAATGGTCGGAAGCGTCCAATCACTTTATAGCTGACAACGGAGGTTTTAGTAACCACTGGACAACCAAATCCGTGCTGAACTATTGAGTGATTGCATGCTGGGGAAAGAAGTTCTAATCTCATTTTCCGCTGTGGTGTGCTCCTGTACAGTCTGGCTGGAAATGACAACAGTGGCGCCCCCTACGAGTTGTGTTCAAAATACCTTGTGATACATGTCAGCATAGTAATACAGACTTGAATGCGGCCATGTTTTTCAAGCAATCTTGCTGAAATTTTACATGGCATGTGCTTGGCTGTCCTCTGAAGGTGTGTACTGAATTTTGGGGTGATTCTGCTAACCTCCCTTCAGTGGATGTTTTTGTAGAGCGCAATGACCTGTTGTAAATAAATATGCTGTCAGAGTTAATGCAGTTCACATTTCACATTCACATCACACACTTTATAGACACTATACAAGAACCCCTTCATCCAGCGTCACCGATGCCTCAGGGTTTATTTGCCAGTGCGGGACTAATGCAGTTCATGCATTTAATGTTGTCACTAAAAAACATGAGTCATGGAAAAATGATGGCTCCAAAGTGCCTTGGCGGCTTCCTTCCTTAGTTTTGAAAAACAAAAATCGCTCAAGTGTCGACTTTATCATTTCTTTGCCATTTCATGCCATTTTTTGCATGGTCATTTGCGGCTTGTTCCGGTTTCATCGTTTCAATCCTACCAAGGAATACTGCAATAAAAAAGATTCGAAGAGAGGGTATATCATTTAAAATATTTGTTTGCACACACACACAAAAAATTGTATAATCAATACAAGAAGTAATATTTGTGGCATAAAAAATATATATAGAAGAAGAAGAATGCTGAAACAAATTGGTATAATTTCTGCTGAATTTATTTATGCCAAATTCATTAATACGTTACTGTCTTACATGTCATTATTATATACATTTATTTACTTCCAGGGATGTTGACTTTTTGCCGATATCCGATATGCTTATTCTGTCCAACTGTCCAACGATTCCGGTATCAACCGATGCTGGTATGTGTAACATTACATATAATTGTTGTAATAATATCTGCGTTTCTTGTGCATTGATTTATGTGATTTTTGTAAAAAATCCATTCATTTTTAGTTAAAGATGTATCTTTTAAAATACATGAATTTGCTAATTATAATTCAGGTTCTATTCTATTTTCTATGTTCTTATTTTTTTGCATTAAAACTACTCATTAAACTACAATATGATTTGAGTGTTAGATGCTAATTGTTTTTTTCATTTTTATTCATGTACCCCCTACGGCAATTGACGTACCCCTCTGGGTACGTGTACACCACTGACGTACAGTATGTACGCTGGCAGGGGTAAACCAATCAGTGAACATGACGTAATATGTACAGAGATATTTTTGCCCAAGGTTATTATCATATTATGAAAATCTCATACCGGCCCATGTCTGCTGCTGAGATATGGAGATTGTGTAGGATTAAATAAACTCTGCTTCTTCCGACTCCTTTTCAGATGTTGAATTGTGGTGTTCTTGAATGCAACTTGATTGTTGGAAATATACAAAACCATTACCAAATCAAGTCCCCTGGCATGTCAGCACATGACAAACTGTCATCAACAGAGCTAAATTATTCGCCGTCTCTGGTGCATTAGCGCACCACCAAGCTATCAAGAAGCCATTACTTCTTTAAACGCCATCTCCTTTTCTTTGGCAAATGACGGGCAGCTGTTTAAACCGTTGCACGTTTCCTCCGTGACATCTGGGCTTGGCAGAACGCTGAACGCCGAGCATGCCATGCCTCATTTGAACCAGGCGGCCGCTGACTCCGGGAATGTTTCATCAATGTCACTTTGTTTCCTGAAGGCGAGTGCCATTAACCCGGAGTGCACTCGACTCGTCCGATATCGGCGTTACACGCTGGTTCCGTCCGGGTTTGTACTTTGGAGAGCGTCCTCTGGAGGAAAGTAAAATCAGCCATTTCAGCAGGAGCCCCAAAGCCCCTGATCAGCCATAGTCATTATGAAGGCAGCACAGGAGGAAATTAGGTGATGTTATTAAAAGAGCTGCAAGGTTTCAAAATAGGGATGGCTCCTTCCAAGTCCAAAGGGTGCGCTGGTTAAAGTTAGAAGTCTTTCATTTGTATCATTGGATGTATTCTGCTTTAAACGTAAAGTGGGACGTTGTCTTTACTGTTATCATTACAATTACTGTGTTTGTTTTCAAGGCAATTACACTAAACTGATTCAAACTAACGTTTTTACATACACACTGTCCAACATAATATACCGTGTTTTCCGGACTATAAGTCGCACTTTTTTCATAGGTTGGCTGTTCCTGCGATTTATACTCCAGAGCGACTTATAAATGAAAAAAATGTTTATGTTACATAAACACTGGACAATTTTTCTGTTCATGTTTATTTTTTGTGTAGCTAACCATTGTGTTAGCATATCTTACACCTATTCAGTCTGTTCTCTATTCTTTTATTGTTAGAATTTGGCTTCCAAGAGAACGTAATGTCTGTTTTGGTCAAGTAGTTTGGAAAATAAATTACCCGCAAAAATGCGACTTATGTATGTTTTGTTTTTTTTACCTAATTATGCATTTTTGGCCTTGTGCGACTTACAGTCCAGAAAATACGGTATGTTATATATCACATACAACAATGTAGAATTAAAGAGTGGGACAGAAAAACACATACATGAGCAACCCCAGCATAGCTATGTGATGCTAATGTGCTAGCATTACCTTCACATTTTAACAGCAACATTATGCTAGGTTAGCCTATTAGCAAAGAAAATGATTTAACTTACAGTTCCCATGTTTGTATCTGACTGATGGACAATTGTACGGCTTCAGGCATTACTTTAAGATGACTAGTAAAGCCTCTTTTGTTTTTCTTTTTTTGTTCCAAACATGTCTATATTGATGAGTATTCATTCATGGGTGAAGCAGTGTGATTCTGGCGGCATCAAATGGGGTATGTGGCATGGTGGTACAGTACAACTAATTCACTCACATATAAAAATTAAACAGTGCGAGTAGAAAAAATGAAAAGGGAGCATTTGTGTGGTTACATTTTTCATGCAAGTGCATTTTTCAACCCTTTTATTCGCATTTTACTCCTGAAATAAGTCCATACAAAGTGAATAAAACTAGATTTTCACACATCTGCATATAAATCTACATGTCTGCTACATATAAACACACAAAAGTACAGAAAATTGGTACCAGTATCGATTCCCAGTTACCGGGTATTCACTGCTCTCAGTGAAGTGGTGGGCAAATACCAATGATACGTGTATTGAACCGTTCGATACAGAGGTCACGGTTCAGTATGCATGTGTATTGAACAATATGTAACACAGCAGCACAGTTCTGGTTGCCACCTTGCTAATCGTGTCATTTCTCCTCCTTTGCTGCAGCAGCTACTCATCACTGTGGCAGGCATGCTCAAACTGGCTTCCTACAGCACCTACGGCTATCGTGACCCGGTGAACCACAGTGTACAGACGGGGAAGCAGCCCTCCATGGTCAGGCAAGGCGCATTAATGTGGGATACGCCATGCTGCTGTGGGGAGAACCACAGTGTCGTCCGATGCCGGAGCAGCCACTGTCTTGGATGGCCAGTGTACAAAGAAACGTGGGAAACGTGAGATATGAGAAACGTAAGAATACCACCTTAATACCCTTGCAACTATAAATTGGTAGAGGTACGTAGGGTAATCATACATACATATAGAGTTAATAATTATCATTATTATTGTTATTAATTATTATTAATTATTACTTTACAAAAAATAGTAAGACACCATTGCTTCAAAAATTGAGTTTGCAACAGTTGGTTGTTAATGATAAAACAAAGAAAGGTAGTGATTTAAAATACTCATTTAAAAACATTAAAAACATTATCTACATACATCAATACATAATAAAATAATAAAATATAATAATAATAATAATAATAATAATAATAATAATTATTATTATTATTATTATTATTATTATTATTATTTTATATAATATAATATATAATATAATAATAATAATAATAATAATAATAATTATTATATATTATATATTATTATTATTATTATTATTATTATTGTTGTTGTTGTTGTTGTTATTATTATTATTATTATTATTATTATTATTATTATTATTATTATTATTATTATTATTATTATTATTATTATTATTATTATTATTATTATTATAAATAACAAAAACATAATAAAATGTTATCATAATTTAAAAAATCCAAAAATTGTTACAACTATAATGATGAAAATGTTAATATTAAGGATGATTATAATAAGGGTGATAATATAAATGTTAATAAGGTAATAATCATAAAGATTATAACAATAATGATAATAATGATAATGATAATATCATTAAAAACAAATAATAATCATGTAAAACAATAATAACATTACAATGATAATAATAACAGGGGAAAACAAGACTGTGGCATGAACATGATTATATCTTGCAAAAAGGGGTAGGCATTTATAAGCTTTTGCTTCAGCCTACTCCTTTTGGGCTTGTGATCAGATACGTAGTTGAATACAAATGTAAATAATGGAAAGTTATATTTTGATTGATGTAAGAAATGCACTGTAATGTTTCATATATTTGCCCAAATAAAAGTAATTACTAATAATCAATTATTATTATTATTAAATTTAATTAATTAAATAAATTATTTAATTTAAAAAAAAAAAAAAAACTTGTGACACACGGACTCTTCCCCTGGCTTGCCCGTGCATCCTGGCTGCGTCCAAGAGACAAAGACACATACGTTATCACTGCTAGATCATTAGTAAAAGGTCACTTTTGCATGAAAGGCGACCTTTAACCAATTTCTCTCCACATATATCTTTAGTAAGGATAAACAATCCAAATTCGGATTAGGTGTATCAAGTGTACTCCCCCTCTATAGTTTTTTGTGTAATTTTGATGAACACATACCAAGGAAAAAACTACCTCTTTGTTGGGCGTAAAAATGCCTACATTGGTCATGTTTAAGTACCTTGACATTGTTCTTGCAATAGCTGTTTCTTTCAATGAGCTTATTTGTAACACCCCACAGTCATGTCTCAGTTCATTTACGACAACACATGTTGCCCGGCTGTCAGTCAAACCGCACTGCTTCTGTCCACGTGTGGTCTGGACACACCAACCCAAGTCGATGTTCTATCTCTCAAGTTCTTTCAGAGTTTGGAGGTCACCAGGTGAAACGCTGCAAAATTACAGTCCTTTTCAATCGACTGTGGTTTTCAAAGAAGTTATTTTAGTTGATTCATTTTCAGAGATAGATGCATCCCGGATACAAGAAGAGGAGCAATTTCACAGGAGAACAAACAGAGCAAATAAAACCATTTAACCTCTTGCACCTCTGCTACCCTGCGGAGGCAAACCGCAAATACATAAATGTTTGGACGTATCAATGTAATCCCCACACACATATATGGAGGGATGGAATTTGGACACCTGACGGAAGCTACCAGAGAAGACTTTATTTAAATATTTATTATTGATGTAGTCGTTAAACTGCAATGCATCATACTAAGAGTAAAACTGCACATTATTTTTTTTGTAGCCAGCTGTCAAGGACAAATCTGCAGCTCACTACAAAATAGACGAGGTACAATTTTATCAAACTTGCACACAGGGAGACACTGATCAATATGCCCTGAACAGACGGCTTCTTGAGTATAGTATGTCTACCAGAGAATGAACGTCAGACTCACATGCCCAGACACTAAAGGCTATTTGAATCGAGTACATAGACATCTACACAAAGGTTACATGTATTTGATGGATTCTTGTATGTATGCATCGTAACCTTACTCTGAATTCCTGCGTGGTGCACATTGAAAAAGAAAACAAAGAAGTGTTTATTTCATCATGCAAACTGTGTAATCCTCAAAAGAGGCACCGACCGCCGGAGCGCACCTCAATCCAATGCGTATGCGCCGCGATGGAAGCCTGTCTTTGCTTGTAGCAGGAACACAGCTTGGAGACAGTCACTTACCATAGACAGACAGTTAACCATATTCCTCCCTGTGAAATATGCAAACCAGGGATGTCCATTGTGTGGATTGCATTTTTATGGTACATTGTAGAGACAAAATATGTCTACTATGTTTCCTGTGTTATTACTTTTTTGAAAAACGTACCATAGGGGGCGGCACGGCGGTCGAGTGGTTAGCGCGCAGACCTCACAACTAGGAGACCAGGGTTCAATTCCACCCTCGGCCACCTCTGTGTGGAGTTTGCATGTTCTCCCCGTGCATGCGTGGGTTTTTTCTCCAGGTACTCCGGTTTACTCCCACATTCCAAAAACATGTGCACATGCTCCAAATTGTCCATAGGTATGAATGTGAGTGTGAATGGTTGTTTGTCTGTATGTGCCCTGTGATTGGCTGGCCACCAGTCCAGGGTCTACCCCGCCTCTCGCCCGAAGACAGCTGTGACCCTCGTGAGGAAAAAAGCGGTAGAAAATGAATGAATGAATGAATGAATGAATGTCCCATATGGTGGTGCTGTTATTACACCACAAAGTCGGATTAACTCAGAATGTCAAATCACTGACTTACCTTTCAAGTATTTAACCGAATCACCACAAAATTCGGTACACATCTTTGGGGGGGCAGTGAAGCTTGTGTGTGTAAAATGTGAAAAAGATTAAAAAGATTAAGTAAAACCAAAAAAAAGTAAAGTAAAAATATGTCCGACATCCAAAAAATGTCTTTGTAAGGGAAAGGGTGGGGCTTTACAAGTAACTGTCCGTAAGTCATTGAGTATTTGTCTAATGATGACAAAACTTTGAGGATGTCTGTATTACAGTACATGAATATTAGCATGTCTTCCAAAGCATTTTCACCACCACCCATAGGGGGTGCCACATATGTCACTTCAACACCGCACTCTATTATAGCGCTATTTATAGGAACTCCAATATAAACAAGTTTTAATAAGGGCCACCCTTTGAAATCTCCAGACTTTGAATCTAATTGCTGTTTAAGGCACTTTTGTCTAAATGTTTCTCTCAAAGTCGGCGAGTAATCACCAAGGAAAGATTAGAAGCTATGCTACGCGTTCCGCTATGCCTCTATTTTGCAAATGATCCATTACTCTTGCCACTTTTCAATGATCTCCCGTCTGCTGATCATTAAAGCACCACCTTTTGGCTGGAATGTCGTCAGAGGGATGCACATGGCCTGCATCCACACACACACGCACGAAGGTATTGGGAAACCATCCTTCACGTAGCCCAGAAACAACACCCAACAAATCGTCTCTCAATAGGCAGTAAATGACTCCTTGGCAATCGATGGTGGTTTCTTGAGTTGCAACACATTTGTTAGTGGCACTTGCTGCAGCTTGTTTGTCACACAGCTGCTTCACTCATATGAGGATTCCCCCCCCCTTGGAAATTACCCCAACCTAAAATACAGGCCTGATCGAAGATCAAACATTACATATAAAGTTCTCGCACTGAACGTATAAATCTCCAAGGATGGTGTCAGTGTGCTGGGAAAGCTGGGTTTGCACATACCCGACTGCCCTGCCACTTTTAATAGATTGTTTTTTTTTTTTTTTTGGGGGGGGGGGCGATATATCTTTGGAGCCGTCCAACGAGCCAACGCTGGGACACTTCATTAAACAGATGTGCAGCAACGTGCCAATGCCCTGACTAATTGACAATGTAAAGTAAGCTTCCTGTCTTAGATTCACTTTGCCATGCAGGAACAAAGTCTAGCAGGCCTGTTAGATCGAAGTACTAAAAAAAAAACAAAAACAAAAACAACTCATGCAGCAATGACACCTTTCTTAAAAACAACAGCGCACTCCTAACATACAGTATTTAAAATCCTTCACTGTTATTTTTAAGGAACCTGCTGCAAAAAAGGCTTGTAATCCTGTGATGCAGTATAAAGGACATTTGACTTTGAGTAGTCGATTCCGAAAAACAGCAGAAGAGCATTCATGTCAAATAAAATATCTTGGAAGTAAATTCCTTAAAACAGAAAAGCACTCCTATGATATCAGGATCTTTGATAAATGTTTTTGCAGTATACGTTCCTGTCACCTAGAGAATATGTGACAAGCATTTTTGCTGTAGGTCCCTAAAAACAGCAGCGAACCCCCGTTTTATAGATTATATTTGACTACATTTGACTATGTTTTCAGTCAAGAGCTTTTTGACAAGCATTTTTACAGTAGGTCCTTTAAAAACAGTGGCATGATCCTATCATCTACAGCAGGGGTGCTCATTAAGTCGATCGCGAGCTACCGGTCGATCGCGGAGGTGGTACTGGTCGATCGCTGGTCGATCGCGGCGTGACATTAAAAAAATATCATCCTAGCATCAATGCCGTCACTTGATTGATATACAGGGCAGCCATTCAGATGACAACTGAATGTTGCCCTTCGGGCGACCAATCAAATCAAACAACGTCTCTAAGTGCAGCAGAACTTACGATGTCAGCCTATCATCCATCCCCGTTACTTGATTGACATACAGGACAACCAATCAGATGACAACTGAATTTTGACCTTTAGGTCACCGCTCATGCGTAAACAACGATGCAAAGTGCTAAGCTAGTCGGCGAATTGCGAGATTTTAAGCCCTCGCTAAAGTTTATGGTCACTAAAATGAGTGAAGGAGCTGGACCAAGTAAAAAGGCAAAAACATATCACTTCCATACGGAATGGGAGGTGGACTTTTTTTCCACAATGTCTTTTTCGAAGTGCGTTTGCCTGGCTAACCTGGCTATCAGCAGCTACTGTCCGGACTATGCATCCCGGGCTGGTTCAATTCAGTGCAAGTCATCAAAGTAAACTCAGGTAATTACAAAACATGTTAATAGTTAATTATGTGTGTTTTGCAATATTGGCTCATTTGGTTATGTAAGTTACATCAACATACATTGTACGTACAAATAATCCTCAATACATTTGAAAATAAATAGATGTTTTGCATTTTTGTAGTGGGTAGATCATTTTGACTCGGTCATTTTAAAAGTAGCTCGCATGCTGAAAAAGTGTGAGCACCCCTGATCTACAGGATCTTAGTAGATTACTAAAAATTGCCGACGGCTCCTGTCATATTCAGGATCTTTTATTGAAATTTTTATCAAAAGTCCCTAAAGACCGCTCCAGACATATAGAGAATCTTCGACTTGCATTTTTGCTGGAGGTTCTTAAAAACAACAGAGCACTCCTAACATACAGTATTTAAAATCCTTGACTGTTATTTTCAAGGAACCTGCTGCAAAAAATGCTTGTGTTCCTGTCATGCAGTATAAAGGACATTTGACTTTGAGTAGTCAATTCCAAAAAAGAGCAGATTTCTAAAAATAGAAGAGCATTCATGTCAAATAAAAGATCTTGGACTAATGCTTTTGAAGTAAATTCCTAAAACAAAAAAGCACTCCTATAATATCAGGATATTTGATTAATATTTTTGCAGTATGGGTTCCTGTCACCTAGAGAATATGTGACAAGCATTTTTGCTGTACATCCCTAAAAACAGCAGAGAACTCCTGTTTTGTAGAGGATATTTGACTAGCATGTTTTCAATCAAGAGCTTCTGTCATAGAGAGAATTTTTGACAAGCATTTTTGCAGTAGGTCCTTTAAAAACAGTGGCATGATCCTATCATCTACAGGATCTTTAGCAATTTTGCAGTAGATTACTAAAAACTGCAGACGGCTCCTGTCATATTCAGGATCTTTTATTGACATTTTTGCAGTAAGTCCCTAAAAGACCGCTCCAGACATATAGAGAATCTTCGACTAGCATTTTTGCTGGAGGTTCTTAAAAACATCAGAGTGACCGTGTCATATAGAGGATCTTTGATGGCCGGTTTTGCAGTAGATTCCTAAAAACATCAGAATGCTCCTGTCTTATTGAACAGTGATTGTCAATTTATGGGTTGTGAAAATTGGATCTTTGCCTGGGAAAAACATAACAATAATGCACCAATGTCTGTGAATGCAACTCACGCTCTTGTCTGTGCTATTTGGTTGCTGCACTGCCAGGAGGTGCATGCCTTGGCAGCTATTTACTATGTAACCGATATTCCCTATGAATATAAGCTATTGGAAACGTTTCAGATGAAAAAAAAAAACACTTGTCATTGAGTGTTGATGGTGGGTCCCGCAATCAGAGGATCTTCAACTAGGTCCTTAAAAACAGCAGAGTAATAGTGTCAGACAGAGGAGCTATGAATAGCATTTTTGCAGCGGATTCTTAAAAAGAGCAGTGGGCTCCTGTCATATAAATGATATTTGACAGACAATTTTGCAGTAGGTTCTTAAAAAAAGCAGAGGGCTCCTGTCATATAAAGGATCTTCAACTGGCATTTCTGCAATCGGTCCTAATAAATCATGTCACATTGCGTCTTATAGAATCTATGAGCATTAACATTTTGCGTTTAGTTTATTTGCTTTGTTAAAGAATGTTGACCCTTCGAAAAACAGTTTATGTTCTGCATTTTGTGCGGTGGATGACCTTCATCGGGGTCCTATATTACGTCCAATAGTGCAAAGACAAATTTGACTCATTGAACACAGCATTGTTGACGCGATTAAGTGTTGGTTCTCAAGGTCACCCTTTCCTTTTATCATGTCAACTTCACAAAAGCAAGATTTGCATAAGCCATTTTTTGTGTTGTTAACCTTGACAACAGCCACCCTGACATTACATGAATATTACCTGACATTTGCTTGTCTGTCAATAAGCGAAGGTAAGGGAGACAAGTTGAAAAAATAGCACAAACAGACCTTGGGGAGGCCAGACATTTATGTCAGTTGGGGGGTGGGCTGTGAACATGTTTCATTGTTAACCTTTTAGGTGCCAGAGTTGTTTAGAGAAAATATTCCATTTTTATATTACCATTACTATTCCAAATGGTTGTAGCTTGAAAATGGTTGCAGATAAATGCATACTGTAAATGAGAAAAGTCATCAGTATGACCCAACGTTTATGATGGAAGTAAATTCACTCATCTAATTTGGATTTGGACGTCACCAGGCTCATTCACTTGTCATAGTCTTCCTCATCTCTCACACCAAAACAGGCATCATTATCATAATGTATAGCGGGATATTGATCACTGCTGCTTTCGACCAAATTATAAGTATATTTTCTCCTTTCTTTGAGGTGATTGGTAAGTAAATAAGTTTTATGTCTATAGCGCTTTTCACAGACAAAGTCACAAAGCGCTTCATAACATAAAAACCTTGTGCATATATAAAATACAGTCAGCAAATATGAGTCAGAATATAAGTTAAAATGCTTGTCTAAACAAGTCTTTAGATCAGTGGTCTCAAACACGCGGCCCGCGGGCCAAATGTGGCCCGCAGGACACTAGTTTAAGGCCCCCGCCTTGATATGAAAGTTTAATGTTAGTGCGGCCCGCGCAAGTTTGATATGGATGCTGTATGGTATCATGTACCCAGAAAAAATTATTGCGTTTGATTAATGTTCATGTTAAAGGTTAAATAACTGTTAATAGTTATCCTCCCTATCCGTGTGGAAGTGGTAAGTTTAAAGGAAATAACTTGAAGGCTACCGTTGAGGTCGCTAGCTCTCTAGTTTGCGAGTTAGCATGTGTCTCAAGACCCTGCAGTTGCGCAATATGTTGTAAATAAAAAGAGTACAAATGTGACTATAGTCGTGTTTTGTCATGTCTACAGGGCTCTAATAATGCTTTGTTCATTTTAATCTGAAAAAAATAATTTGTCTACCCACCAACTATATGTGGTTTCTTAAGTTTTTATTATTTGCCGTTTTATTATTATTATTATATTTATTTATTACTGATTGATTGATTTTCTTTATTGTTGATTTGTTTATTTATTTTTCATCTTATTTTGTGCAGAAAAATAAAAATTAAGATATTTGAGAACAGTGGAATGTTTTATCAGAGCTTTTATTGTAGAAAATTGGAACCAAAGCACTGAAAAAGTTTGGATATTTTTCTGTTTTTAATAAATGCGTTTTTTTTTTTTTTGGAAAACCTGATGCGGCCCAGCCTTGCCCAGACCCTAGCTCCAGTGGCCCCCAGGTAAATTGAGTTTGAGACCCCTGCTTTAGATCCTTTTTAAAGGCCTCCACTGAGTCCAAAGAACACACAGGTTGAGAGAAAGTTCATTCCAAAGCCAGTGCGCAATTGCTTTGAATGATCTCCTCGAGTTTTAAAGGAAGTCCGTGGAACCATTAACAAATGCTGCCCAGACGACCTTCGATGGTGACCTTAGACCTGAGGTGTAGGGCTTGATAAGATCGCATAGGTATGCAGAGCCCTGACAATGGATGGCTCGGAAAGTAAGCACCAACATTTTATATTGGACACGGTATACAACAGGGATTTTAGCACAGGTGTAATGTGGGCCCTCCTGCTGGTGTTGGTCAGGAGCCTCGCTGCAGCATTTTGGACTAGAGACAGTTCCAGTAGTCCAACCGCAAGGACACAAATGCATGAATTATTATTTCAAGGTCACTTTTAGAAACCATGGACCTGAGGTTAACAATATTGTGCAACTGAAAGAAACCGTTTTTTTGCCAGCTGCCTGGAATGATGTTCTAGTGGCATGCAAGATCACTCCCAGGTTTCTCAGTTTTGTTTTAGCAGAGAGGCTCAGATCACCTAAATGCTGTTTAACAGTAGGGATAGCAGCATCTGGAGAAATGACAATGACATGATGGTTGCGGCACAAGCGTGGAGGTGCGCCCACGGAAGTGCAGGCCAGATGCATTTCATCATCTGATTGGACTTTCCCAAGTTTCATCCAGAGGAGGGGAGGGTTGACTGTGTAGTGTTTTTCTTTGTAAATGTTGTTAAATGTAATATAGGTGTTAAAATATACATAAATTAAAACCTAAATGAAGTCACATTGAAATTATTTTGTAACATAAAGGAAGGGTTTTGGAAAATATAAATATGGTACCTTTTATAGAAACTGTGACTGAACATCTGATGGATAACATACAGTAGTATAGCGGTCAGATTATAAACCTTGATAAAGATTATAAACATTCTATTGTATCACATTGTTATACTGTCTTAACATTTGCCTATCATATTAACATATTTAATTTGGAATACAAGAAGTAAATAAATGTAATTAAATATAAATAATGTGGGGTTGGCGGCACAGCGGTCCGGTGGTTAGCGTGCAGACCTCACAGCTCTGTGTGGAGTTTGCATGTTCTCCCCGTGCATGCATGGGTTTTCTCCGGGTACTCCGGTTTCCTCCCACATTCCAAAAACATGCTAGGTTAATTGGTGACTCCAAATTGTCCATAGGTATGAATGTGAGTGTGAATGGTTGTTTGTCTATTTGTGCCCTGTGATTGGCTGGCCACCAGTCCAGGGTGTACCCCGCCTCTCGCCCGAAGACAGCTGGGATAGGCTCCAGCACCCCCCTCGTGAGGAAAAAGTGGTAGAAAATGAATGGATGAATGAATAATGTGGGGTTGGATTCAATTAGCTGTGCTTCTTCCCGCTCCTTTTTGGACATGTGGAACTGTGAATTGTACTATGTGATGTTTTCCAATGTAACTTGTATGCATGTTTAAAAAAAATGCAATCATTACCGTAACCTTTATTATATTCCAAAAACGGGTATAGGAATTGCTTAATGCTGCTAACTTTCATACAGTAGAGGTTAAAGACCTTGGTAGAGATAATAAACAGCAAGACAGGTGCAATTTTGCACCATTGAAACGGTGTCTTGGCGTTGGATAGTTATCAAGTGCATCAGGCACAAACCACAGAGTTGACGCCGTTATAGCTCATGTTGCTGACCTTGGCTTAAGGCGTCCAAACAAGCTTTCATGGCCCAATCCCAGAGACATATTGGCCGGATACAAACACCTACAACCTTGTGTACGTGCTGGGAAAGGAGGACAATTCAGGAGAAACTGTATTTGAGCGAGGCTGTGTGGAACCACGGGTTTTTTACCGACATAGTTTAGACACAAGCTTAGCTTCATCCTTTTAATGGATCAAATATTCATAAAGCACACACGCACATGCTTGTAAATGGAGTCCAGTCAAATGGATTCATGGGAAACAGTAGAATAGATGGACCGGTAGTTAGGTCAATAGACAGGTAGGTGGGACGGACAGACAGACTATTTGATATTCACACAGTCAGGAGATCTGGAACAGCTGGGTTCAAATCTCTGTTGTGCATCATGTCAGTGTGGAGTTTTCATGTTGTCCCGATGCACCCACTGATTAAAATTCGGTCCCTATTCCTTTGTAAAAAAAATGCATTGTACTGAACAGGGGCGGCACGGTGGACAAGTGGTTAGCGCGCAGAGCTCACAGCTAGGAGACCAGGGTTCAATTCCACCCTCGGCCATCTCTGCGTGGAGTTTGCATGTTCTCTCGTGGGTTTTCTCCGGGTACTCCAGTTTCCTCCAAAAAATATATTAGGTTAATTGGCGACTCCAAATTGTCCATAGGTATGAATGTGAGTGTGAATGGTTGTTTGTCTATATGTGCCCTGTGATTGGCTGGCGACCAGTCCAGGGTGTACCCCGCCTCTCGCCCGAAGACAGCTGGGATAGAAAACCACACACAAAATATTTATGGTGGGATCAATAGATAGGAAAACATATTGAGAACATAACAAAAGGGGGCTTTGGAATGAACCAAGGGGT
Source organism: Doryrhamphus excisus (assembly GCF_030265055.1). Classification (NCBI taxonomy): domain Eukaryota; kingdom Metazoa; phylum Chordata; class Actinopteri; order Syngnathiformes; family Syngnathidae; genus Doryrhamphus; species Doryrhamphus excisus. The sequence goes on from NC_080471.1 coordinate 8,465,657, forward strand.
ACACTCGTATATACTGACACAGTATAATAGTTCCCGTAACATTTATATTTGAGAGTAAACTATGAATTCCGAACGACTGCTAAATTTTTGTCACCAGCCACTCCACATGACCCACATTGGTAATGTTTGTAAATTGGGATTCAATTAGGCTAGTTAGTCGTATTCCATAAAGCATTTACATAACACGGAAAACACATTCTCATCAACATGCAGCCTGCCAAAAGGCAATTTGGAAAGCAAGGCTTTAAATTAAAAGTTGTCGTCTAAGAAATGCATTTGTTAGACAGCCGCGGCACCGAGACAAGAAAATGCAATAAACAAACAAGTGCGCTAATTTGGCAACATGGCAGGAAGCACGGACCCCGCTTGCTGCAGAGTCACGGAAATAGTGCACACCCGGTAAACAAGCTTCATACTGAAAAACTAGTAGCATGGTGCATGGTATTCATAAACAAGCTTTAAGTGCAAATCTTAATAAAATACTTACACCTCATTGTCATTGTCAACAGTCATGCAGGTTTATGACAAAAAAAAATTCAAATTTTGTTGCTCACGTCTCCTCACGAGTCGTCCATGTTTGTCAAGCCATCTGTTGATTAAAGACATGAACTCATCCCGCACACCCTGACCTTCATTTTCCTGATGCTTAGCAATCACTTTAAAAGGACAAGCTCACCACCACTTTATACACGGGAGGGAAAAAGATGAAACTTTTTACAAGAGAAAGTTCTCACTCAGTTATAAATCCTACAAGCGGCTAGAACGCTGAACTATTTGATAGCTCCAATCCTCTCATTCTTACTCTCTCCAGGCCGTCTATTGTGACTTTTCATTCACTTAGCAAACACACTTTTCTTTGCACTTTTTTCTTCGCACTTTTCTTTGTGTAATTATAGCAGCGTGAGATCCTCGCACAACGACATTTCAGATGAATGAGCGTTGAATATCCATTGACTGTGCAGCAAAAGCACACATCATAAACCCTGCAGATTAATTCACTGGGACGCTTTAATAGCACTCACAATAATGAGCACACACACACACAGAAAAGTAGCAATCATTGTTAGAAAGTGGATGTTAACATTAGAATTCAACCATAAACACTTACGTATGTGAATGCTTGTTGCTATGGCAACCCAAGTGGTCAAGAAGTGCGTCAAATGGTTAATGTAAATCCGAGTGATGTACAGCATTGACATTCATCTGCTCAAATCCCACCTGGAGAATGAAACGGAACAGGCTCAACTTGTTACATAACATTCCAAATAAACAGCATAGCATTTCTAACACATAACGGACCTTTGACTAGCGTTGTGCTCAATCGCAGGGCATTTATAGACAAACAATCATTCACGCTTACGTTCATACCTGGAGGACATTTGAAATCATCAATGAGTACGTTCCTAAAAACAGTAAAGCTCCTCTGTCATATAAATGATCTCTGATAGTTACTTTTGCAGAATAGGGTTCTTTAAAACAGCAATAAAAAATAAATAACAAAAATAAAAAAGGATGACGAGTCTTGAACCAGTCATGATATGCTATATATGTCACTATATTGACACTTACTATGGTACCCATTATGTCATTGGATGGTCATATAACCTCATACTTCGGTACGAGGTGCATTATTAAAAAATAAAAAATAAAATAAAAAAATTAAAAATTAAAAATTTAAACCCCCCCAAACCCTTAAACTTTATTATAGAAAGCAGGAAGTGAACAAATGTAACAGTTACTGATTGTAAAAGTACCAGGTGGAGGGGTAGGATTTAATAAGCTTTGCTTCTTCCTACTCCTTTTGGACATGTGGAACTGGGAACTGATTATGGGATGCACTCAATTGTAATCTGATGCATGTTCATATGAAATAAAACCATTACCATTACCATTACCATTACCATTACCAAAAACATAGAGGATCTTTGACAAGCCTTTTGTAGTAGTTTCTTAAAATCAGTCATTTGCATTAAGTTGTTATAAACACATATTTCCTGATCTTCAAACAGAATTTTTGTAGTAGGTTCTTAAAAACAGCCAAGCTCCCCTGTCATATAGAGGATCTTTGGCATGTGTTTTGGCAGTGGTCCTGTCCTATAGAGGATTTAGCAGTATCGCTTATTTAAAAACAGCAAAACTCTCATGTCATAAAGAGGATCTTTGACCACCCTTTTTGCAGTGGGAGCTTAAATGCAACAAAGCCCTCCGGTCGTAAAAAAAAAATATCTATAAGTGGCATTGTTGCTGTTTAAAAAAACAGCAAATCTTTCCTGTCAAATAAATTATCTTTGAACTGACTTTTTTTGTAGTAGGTTCTTTAAAAATAGCAAAGCTCCCCTGTCATGTGCAGGAGCTTTTATTGGCGTTTGTGGCAGTAGAGTATTTCTGTCATATGTAGAGTATTTTTGACTTGTGTTTTTGCAGTATATCCTTTTATAAACAACATTTGAAAGGGTATAGAGGATGGACAGATGACTGTGGGAGGTTATATTTGTCACATCATATTCTATGAATATATTGTATATTGCACCGCTGTTAATGCACCAAGTAAATTAGAAGTGAACTTAATGAAATGCAGTAGGTTTTTAAAAATAGTAGCCTTTTCATACAAATAATCTTTGACATATTTGATACCCATTGTTGCATTGTGCTTTTTGACTAGCTTTTTTAACAAAACACCGGGAGGATTTTTGACTAGTGTATACATATTACCATGTAAAATATGAAGTTCTGAGTCTTGCTTTGACTTTATGTATACAGAAAGAATAACATTAACAATTATGTATAATACTGTACAGTGCACACCGCCTGTGTTCTTGCTTCCAAACAGTCTTTTATTTGTGACTTTGTCACAACAAAGAGTATAAGCGTACAAAATCCCCCACATGATAGAAGTGTGGCCCCGGCATCTTTTGGAAGTCTGACCTTGGCTTCTTGTTTGGAGTTCTGCAGCGTGGATTAGGGAGAAATCTTTGGCAAACACACGTTTTGCTCCAAGAGATCTATGCCTGCTTTCCTCCTGCAGCTTTACTACGCCAAATGCAAAACAAGGCGAGTTCTGAATCGTGCAATCTTTTTGCTATTGACAGCGCTGTGGGAAGTAGGGGGTGGGTGTCTTATCATGTTTCAACCCTGCCAAAAGTAGGTCAAGCTGAAAGTTCTGTTTGAAGAAAGGACGTGCAAAAGTCAAGCTATGCTCATAGGCAATGTGATGTACCCGTCAAAAACTAAGCATTTTGCGCTTTGTATTACTATTGCATTCAAGCACAAATCACTGGTTTATCATTGCTATGGCAACCCTGCTTCATCAATGTACAGTACCTTTCATGCAAAGTAAAAATATTAGAGGTGCTCCAATCGATCGGCTACAGATCGGTATCGGACGACATTAATGAAAAACAACTGCATCAACATCGGCCAATACTTGCTTTAAAATGCCGATCCCCTTCGCAGACAACATGTCTGTCATGAGTGGGACTTCCTGTCTTTCTGAGAGTGACTAAGAAAAAAAATGGTTTGCTGTGGTGGCGCTTTGAAAACTTTCGACTGGTGCGGCGTTTGGGACCGAATGCTTGGCAAGGTGTGGTGCGTTTGAGGCTGGCAATGTGTTTCAGATCTCCATCTAAAATCACTTATGATAATCACCAACACGTATATAGGATTTTCAACGTGTCTTCGGGCGAGAGGAGGGGTACACCCTGGACTGGTCGCCAGCCAATCACAGGGCACATATAGACAAACAACCATTCACACTCACATTCATACCTATGGACAATTAAGAGTCGCCAATTAACCTAGCATGTTTTTGGAATGTGGGAGGAAACCGGAGTACCCGGAGAAAACCCACGCATGCACGGGGAGAACATGCAAACTCCACACAGAGATGGCCAAGGGTGGAATTGAACCCTGGTCTCCTAGCTGTGAGGTCTGCGTGCTAACCACTCAACCGCCGTGCCACCCTATGTTATAATTGACGTGCTTTATTTTTGAATATTCAGTTTTACAGTGCAAGTAGGCAAAAATCTAAGTCACCACTTCCAAGAGGTGCGTGATAAGAAGCCTGAGCTCGCCAGCGTGTAATGCGACCGAGTTGCATTTAACAGAAGAAGAGTGTCAACAACCTCCCTTTCCCAAAGCATTTCCAACACTTCGGGTCAGCGCCGACCGGCTGTGGTCTAGCAGCTCCGTGTTAGAACATTAGCACACGGCGTGAAAGAGCTTTCCAAAGATCTCATAATCACTGAAGCACATTTTTGCAGCAAGCACTAAGGGTGCTAATGCTTTGATTGGTTTCGCACACCCTAGATGCTTCAACAGCTTATCGCAGCGTAATGATATCATTATGGTTTGGACTTTTTTTTTCTTTAATCTATTGGTCCAAGTCTTAGTTTATCTCTAACACAAAGAAACATCACATGTTTACACGCAATGCAACATGCCCAAAAAGGACTTGGAAGAAGCATGAAACAGCAGGCATGCTGAACTGAAAAAGAGCTCTAATTGTAGCTGCAGAAAGAGAATGTGGAAAGACCAGGAAGGAGGCATGAACTAGAAAAAAGGAAGCACACAGAGGTACATGGGGACATCGCTTGGATTTCCAAGGGAAGACCCAAGAGGCAACAGAAATGACTTGAAATTTCACTGACTTGCTCCAAGAGGTGGTGGAAAAGTTGAGAGGGTCGCCAAGCTTTAGATCAGGGGTCTCAAACATGCGGCCCGCGGGCCAAATGTGGCCCGCAGGACACTAGTTTGAGGGCCCCCGCCTTGATATGAAAGTTTAATGTTAGTGCGGCCCGCGCAAGTTTGATATGGATGCTGTATGGTATCATGTACCCAGAAAAAATTATTACGTTTGATTAATGTTCATGTTTAAAGGAAATAACTTGAAGGCTACCGTTTAGGTCGCTAGCTCTCTAGTTTGCGAGTTAGCATGTGTCTCAAGACCCTGCAGTTGCGCAATATGTTGTAAATAAAAAGAGTATAAATGTGACTATAGTCGTGTTTTGTCATGTCTACAGGGCTCTAATAATGCTCTGTTCATTTTAATCTGAAAAAAATAATTTGTCTACCCACCAACTATATGTGTTTTCTTAAGTTTTTATTATTTGACGTTTTATTATTATTATTATTATTATTATTATTATTATTATTATTATTATTATTATTATTATTATTATTATTATTATTATTATTATATTTATTTATTTATTACTGATTGATTGATTTTCTTTATTCTTGATTTGTGTATTTTTCATCTTATTATGTGTAGAAAAATAAAAAGTAAGATATTTGAGAACAGTGGAATGTTTTATCTGAGCTTTTCTTGTAGCAAATTGGAACCAAAGCGAAGTTTTTTTTAATTTTTTGTTTTTAATAAATGCGTTTTTTTTTGTTTGGAAAACCTGATGCGAAAAAGTGGAGGGTATAGCAGAAGCATTGAAGACTATTATATTATATATATTTATTAATCCCTAACCCTAATATTTAATATAATACATATTTATTAATATTTTTATTAAATTTGTATTTTTTTTTTTAACCTGATGCGGCCCAGTCTCACCCAGACCCGAGGTCCAGTGGCCCCCAAGTAAATTGAGTTTGAGACCCCTGCTTTAGATTCTCCTTGGTACTATTGCCAGGCAAAGGCTGTTTTTTTTGTCTGCCTTGTCCTCCTCAGCTTCTGTTTCACATTTATGTCTGCTTCTTGGGAGATACATTGCAATGCTGAATGTACAATCAGTAGCTGTACCAAAAAAGTTTGAACCAAAAAAATCTGAATCCGAATACATGTGCCATTACACCTGTAATATACATTAATATATGCTTACAAAAAGCAGCAAATCCTTTGGGACAATGTTTTGCATGGGATGTTTGAACACCCGTTGCTTGCTACTCCCACTCCCTCGCATGAATAGAACCCCCACAACAAAGCAGTTAATACCAGACCATCTGCAATGAATGTAGGAATAAACAATGGCCCACCTGTAGCCTTAGGCGAGGTCATAAATGAAACATTTTCATTGCGCAAGCTTCCTATTGCGTTGCAAAGGGCACATTTTATAACATAGCACGGCCCCGCTGACAACTCTTGATGTAACCCAAACACTGGCATCAAATCTGAACATCAACTCATTGGTGAGAATCAGGAGGTGGCGTGCAGCACTGAGAAGAGAGATACTCATGAACCTCTACTTTTAAACTTCATAATAACGCAGGAAAATTCTATTTGATATCATTTTGAGAGTATAAATTTGAACTTGTTGCAGAATTTACCCATGGGATCAATTATTCATGTATCTAAGGTTGTTTTTTTTATTGTAAGGGAAAGATTTAGAATTTGACATCATCCATCTGTGTAAAGTATATTTCATATTTATGCCTGCATTCTCTCAACTATTGAAGTAGTGTGATGTACCATTCAAAACAAGTATACATGTAATACAGATATGCTCCATTTTATAATCATTCAAAAAATGTGTCCTTTCGACAATTAGCCGGTGCCCATGCATACAATGATGTTTTACTTGATGGCAGCCATGGTTTTCAGCTGCTTCTGCTTGTCACTTCCCTTAAAGCAGGGGTCTCAAACTCAATTTACCTGGGGGCCACTGGAGCTAGGGTCTGGGCGAGATTGGGCTGCATCAGGTTTTCCAAAAAAAAACAAAAAACGCATTTATTAAAAACAGAAAAATGAATAAACTTTAATAAAAAAGCTAAAAAGCTCTGATAAAACATTCCACTGTTCTCAAATATCTTAATTTTTATTTTTCTGCACAAAATAAGATGAAAAATAAATAAACAAATCAAGAATAAAGAAACTCAATCAATCAGTAATAAATAAATATAATAATAATAATAAAACGGCAAATAATAAACACTTAAGAAACCACATATAGTTGGTGGGTTTTCAGATTAAAGTGAACAAAGCATTATTAGAGCCCTGTAGACATGACAAAACACGACTATAGTCACATTTATACTCTTTTTATTTACAACATATTGCGCAACTGCAGGGTCTTGAGACACATGCTAACTCGCAAACTAGAGAGCTAGCGACCTAAACAGTAGCCTTCAAGTTATTTCCTTTAAACTTAAATAGCCAAAAACTTGCCACTTCCACACGGATAGGGAGGACAACTATTAACAGTTATTTAACCTTTAACATGAACATTAATCAAACGTAATAATTTTTTCTGGGTACATGATACCATACAGCATCCATATCAAACTTGCACGGGCCGCACTAACTTTAAACTTTCATATCAAGGCGGGGGCTTCAAACTAGTGTCCTGCGGGCCACATTTGGGCGTTACGAGACAAGACGAAACACATTGGGTCTCTGAGAACAAATAAAATTAAAAAAAGCTCCAAAAATAGTACAATAACTGTGCAATTAACATGCAATAACCGTGCAATAAAGACACCACTGACCTAGTCAACATATACATAACTGTATATAGTGTATACAGTTTCTGATTAGTATTTGTATTACCCTGTTTTTGCACTTTATCTGCTCTTGTGTTCTTCATACTATACTCTTGTGTCCTTTTGATAATTAGTCCTTGGGACTAATAAAGGCACATCTTAGCTTATCTCGTTAGCATTACTTTAAAGAAAAGTACAATGAGAAATATACAAATATATGACAATACATTGCAATGTACTAATTTAATTTCTACTACGTTACCATGCGTTGTTCGTCTGCACTGTATGTATGCTAGCGGGCCTCCGGGGGCAGATCTGCGCTAACATTGAAAGTCCTCCCTGCCTCAGTTGACCTCGCCTCCCCCAATGGGACATGCCCCACTGTTTGAGAAAAACGGCATCATGTGTGTCGGTCCCTATAAATGCACATGTCTGACATGAGGTATCCATTAACTTGTGTTTTATGTGTAGTTACTTGTCTAAAAGCGATAGATAGTTGAGCCTGTTTAGACTGTTTTCTGTTTCCTGAGCAGTACAACTTGAATCGACTTAAATCACACTTTGTCTACCTCTGGTGTGTAACTTGTAGATTACACCTCTTTTCCGACCCGTGGACGGAGGTGTCTTTCCAGGTCACTTGACAGGACCTTACTCAATTTCAATTGAAGAACCCTGTTCTATAGTATTTTCCCTTGACAAGATATACCATCCTCACTTTTGTGAGCTACTGTAGCTACGAAAGCACCTTTAGTCACCTCAAAGCAGCACGTCATTGATATTCCATTCACTCATTAAGCCCCAGGAACCCATTTTCATCCAGATTTACTCGTCCTCATTACCCTCATTTTCCAGCATGCCATTGTCAGATTAATGCCTCCGTTGTTCACCTTGTTTCAGCATCTTCTCAAACTGTATGTGTGCTGATTACCAGGATACTAAATGCAACCTTTTTTTTCCAGCACAGCTTAGCTCTGACCCTGCAAGGGCAAGAAAAGCAAGGACAAAGCAAGAGTAGCCCTATTAGGTTGATGCGTTGCAGAAATATGTCCAGTGGACTGTAACTATCTCCCTGTGGATGACCGAGACCGAGACATTTTCTCTTTCCAAGGGGATGAACATTGCAGGGGGAAAAGTGCCATCACTTTAGCTGCTTTGTGTCAATGGCTGCAAAATGGCCAATTTCCTGTCCAGGGTGTGTGTTTTCACGTTTTTATCATCCCCACCGTCATAGTTATTTAGTCGCACTTAGGCCCATCAGTCATCGGAGCGGCGTCAAGGGGAGGCTGACGTGCAGTAAAACTGACGGACGGCCTACCGCATGAGTGAAGATGTATGGGACAGGAACAAGAGGGAGATAGTCTTTTTTTTTAATACATTATTATATTTTAGTACCATCATATGGTCAGAGGTGATACGCCATGTTTCTGACTGAGAAGATCTTTGTGTTCATCTTTGAGATACTGTTTTGATGCTTTGTTTGATCAAACTGTAGGATACTTCCGATACCAAGGCTAGTATTATTTTAGCAAAGTATGCAAGTTGCAAATTATCTTAAACATAACACTGTAACAACTTTAACAACTATCTGCATTTTCAGATGATTCATAATTATTTCGTATCATAAAAACACACCAAAATCAACCCAAAGATACAAAAACGATAATATCAGATTCAAGATGGCAGCATCAACAAAAAAAGGCTGCGTTATGATTTACCGCTAGAGTGGAGCGCTGTTGACTTACAGGAAGTAAGTGTCCGGCCTGCTGGTTCTAAAGCGCAGCTGCTCCGGCTCGCCGTGCAGAAGAGGAGAGGCGTGTGATGATGTGAGGTGTACTCGCCTTAATCCACATCCCCCCGTGGTGTCATGGCCTCTCCCAGCAATAAGATACCTGCAAAAGGACACGCGACATTAAACTCTGTGCTTTTGCATGCACGTCCTGTTAGCCTTCTTCTTCGGAACCACTGCACACCAAAGGGTGAAAAGTTGTCAAATCAAGTGTTATTATATTTCTAACATGGCCACCACCAAGCAAAACATATTTGCAGGGTCGCAAACTGGAGTTGACAGCTAATTGTCCATAATTCATTCATTCATTTTCTATCGCTTTTTCCTCACAAGGGTCGCGGGGGTGCTGGAGCCTATCCCAGCTGTCTTCGGGCGAGAGGCGGGGTACACCCTGGACTGGTCGCCAGCCAATCACAGGGCACATATAGACAAACAACCATTCACACTCACATTCATACCTATGGACAATTTGGAGTGGCCAATTAACCTAGCATGTTTTTGGAATGTGGGAGGAAACCGGAGTACCCGGAGAAAACCCACGCATGCACGGGGAGAACATGCAAACTCCACACAGAGATGGCCCAGGATGGGATTGAACTCAGGTCTCCTAGCTGTGAGGTCTGTGTGCTAACCACTCTACCACCGTGCAACCTATTTTTTTTTCTGAAAAATACAACACATAATGTTGTTTTGTTTATATAGTTATTTGGATGGACTGGGAAAGCGTAGTTTAATGTGCTTTCAGAAACACCAACTGTAACTTTATAGTTTATCCCAATTACCGCAAAAATACACTGCATACTGTTATCACACCTTAGAAGTCGGAGTGGCTTGTTATTTATCACACAATGATGCTCTACAAAACACACACTGTTTGTGACGCATTTGAAATCACAAAATGTGATACAAATCTTTTTGGGACTGACAAGCATGTGTGTAAAATTTGAGCAAGAAAAACATGGCCACCCTCAAGCAAAATGTCTTTGCAGGGTCATCATTATGATAAAACTTTGGCAATATGTATTGCATGTATGCTGGCATGCATCCCATAGCATTTTGACCACAACGTCAAAGTCATCTCCACTCATATCTGTATATTGAAGCTATACAGTGGATACGCCCTCATGGCCAAAGTATAACAACAACACAGCAGTCTTAACGCGTGTCTGCAGCCAGAGCTAAACAGTGTGCTGCAATGTGACATTTGGGCTGCAGCACAGATGCTAGCAAAGCTCTGCAGCCAGATATCATGCTCGGAAAAGTAATTGTTGCGCCACTAATGAGGCAGATGAAGGGTGGAACATCTTGCCCAGGAAGAAAAAAGGTGTCTCTATTAGTGGCGGCAAATTACTCACACACAGATGTTCAGACATTTACTTCTAGAGTAAGGGTTGGTGTTTCCAGGGAGGGGGGCGATATTCATGCCTATGTCAAATTTAACTGAGGTTCTTTCATATCCGAGATGTAAGATCTTTTTTGCATCATCGAAAATACGATTGTATCTCTTTCGCTTTAAAAATCCTCTCTGTGATAAATGAATAATTCAAGTGTGGCCGTGGCCAAACCCCCTTCCTCGCAACGACATATTTTTACATTTCCAAAGCATGATAGTCTCACACCCGCAGAGAGTGAAGTGGAGCATGTGCTTATTACTGAAGACAAGTTGAGATGTGAGCAAAGAAGACGTTTCAACACCGTATTCACCCGCTAATAGCATGCAAATTGTAGGCAGCGTTGTTGCAGACCCTCAATTTAGTTCATTTTATGTTTCAGAGTGAAATTTCTTTGAGAGAAATATTTAGAAGAAGACGTGCACCACAACAAAGATTCATTCATTCATTCATTTTCTACCGCTTTTTCCTCACGAGGGTCGCGGGGGGTGCTGGAGCCTATCCCAGCTGTCTTCGGACGAGAGGCGGGGTACACCCTGGACTGATCGCCAGCCAATCACAGGGCACATATAGACAACTCACACTCACATTCATACCTATGGACAATTTTTGGAGTGGCCAATTAACCTAGCATGTTTTTGGAATGTGGGAGGAAACCAGAGTACCTTTAATTTACATTTGCATGTTTTAACAAATGTTCACCTTTTTATGTGCAGTAGTTCAGGAGTTCACCCTAAAATTACAGCAGGTGTGTGGAGCCGTGTGAGGTATTTTAAGGCAAGGGTCAAATTTTGGGGTTTAATAACAAAGCCACTATGTGGTGTGTTTGTCAGATAAATAATGCACAGGCAACACAGAAGTGGTTTTAATATATAGTATACGCCCTTATGTGCAGCAGTTCACCAGTAGAAGGTTGTCCTCATTTCTTCACATATTTAAAAGTATCTTTAAAGACTTTTATGCAAAAAAAACAACATTGAATTCACTTGAAAATGCAGTGATTTTGTCCATGTTAGACCATAAATCACAGCAGCACTCCATGAGCGGTGCATTTAAGCACATCTCTGTGTTGTGTTCAAGCACTAAAAAGTAAGATGTGTCAGTTCCACAGATGCTGAAATTGCAAATGCATTTTTTTGCTTTGCACACGGAAGCTGCTCGAGCGAAAACTTGGAAGTGTCGGCTCCTCGTCAGGTGAGTATTTTAAGAAGCGAGCAGAGCGTCTGATGAGGGGATCGGCATGTTGCCCCGCACCTCCACCCTCCCCACTTGAAAGCCTTCAGCTTGGCCATGCAAAAATTATTCCTGCCACTCCGTCACAATGACGGAACCTCAGAGAATATCAGTCTTGCTTGCTGGTGCTTCTTGTATGTATGCAGAATAGCAAGTAGTTACCACACCATTCTGATGCTAAGCTGACATTTTAACACCACATAATAGACAAGAAAAATGGTGCACGTATTTATACCACACCAAACAATAATGGAGGAATTCGTCTTTGTAAGAAACTGTAGCTGTAACAGTTTCTGGCAGCACTCATGCAGCCCCAGACCTTGACAGTACCACCACCATGCTTGACTGTAGGCAAGACACAATTCCCTTTCTCCTCGCTTGTGTTGCCAGCTTCCTCAAAAAGAATCACAGCTCCTCACATTCTGGCAGCACTCGTGCATCCCCGCATCATCATGTTTGACGTCAGGCCAGTCACAATTATCTTGCTACTACCTTGTGTTGCCAGCTACATATTTTGACGATTATTCCCCTCAGTGAACCACAGCTCCCCTGTTGCCGGAAGCACTTGTGCAGTCCCAGACAAGGCTTGGCTGCAGGCAAGATGCAATTATCTTAGTAGTCACTAATGTTGCCAGCTATTTGTATTCGTCTTTATAAGAAACTGCAGCTGTAACAGTTCCTGGCAGCACTCATGCAGCCCCAGACCTTGACAGTACCACAACCATGCTTGACTGTAGGCAAGACACAATTCCCTTTTTCCTCGCCTGTGTTGCCAACTATTTAGACAGTAATTCCTCAAAAAAAAAAAAAAATCACAGCTCCTCACGTTCTGGCAGCACTCATGCATCCCCACATCATCATGTTTGACTTCAGGCCAGTCACAATTATCTTGCTACTACCTTGTGCTGCCAGCTATTTTGACAATTATTTCCCTCAGTGAACCACAGCTCCCCTGTTGCCGGAAGCACTTGTGCAGTCCCAGACAAGGCTTGGCTGCAGGCAAGACGCAATTATCTTAGTAGTCACTAATGTTGCCAGCTATTTGTACAATAATTCTTCGAAAAGAAGTGCAGATTTGCCAGCAGCACTTGTGCAGTCCTATGCAAGAGTATTACAGCTACAGTAACTTGTTATATCATGTGATGCACCAATGATGCATGTATTATACATACAGAAATATATATTGACACAATGCAGAAGTGGGGTACACCTATTGATGGAAAAGTAGACTTTCTTAAATGATGATGACGGCAACAATTGGACCCATGACGGGTGACTCATGTGGTGTGTTACATAACAAATGTATGCCTAAGCAAATTGGAGCTCAGTGGCAGCAAAGCTCCTGAAGAAAAACAAGTTCTCCGTTTCTATCATGAGCTTCCCGTATCACCTCGCCGAGCTCCGGTCTTTGCCAGTGAGCGCTTGAGACTTTGATTCCCGCCCCCCTCCAACACCACCACCACGTGTCTGTGACAAGATTAGGCTATCTCTCCGTGTGCACATGGATGACTGACTCCTTGGGGCCGGTGGCATCGCTCTCGCACCCCCACCCATCTTCCACCCCCGTCCCTAGGCAGCAAACATTTCTATTTTCAACAGGATTAGCTCTCACCACGAGCCATGCAAGAAAACGCAGCATCGCCAGGGCGGCGGCAATGCCGCCCCCACTACGGCCCAAGGTGGCGGGGAGAACGAGGCGTTGGCCTCGGTGACTAATAGGAGTCCTGCGGAGTTAGTTAGTTTACACTACTGTGGCTTCATGCGCCTCCAAGCTCTTGGCAACAACCATGACTGGGACATTTTTGTGCTCGAAAATGCCTTGGAAGACATGCTAGCATACGTACATGTAATACTCAAAGTTTTTGTTGAATGACTTATGGACAATTTGTTGCTAAATCCTACCCATGGCTCTGCAAAGGCAGGCATGTTTTTTCAACCAATTTTACTCAAATTTGAGTATTTGTATGACCATCACTTTAAATTCTATTGACTATGAAAAACAGAAACCCACCAATGAAATCAATCCACTTTTTTTGGAAAATGTTGCTACTACAAACCTGAAATATCTGTTATATCAATTAAGACAGTCAGTGCAGGTAAAATGGATTTATTAATCTCAGAAACGAGTAAAAAAAACACAAGCAAAGCAGACAACTGCTGTACGGGGATCAAACAAACACAAAATTACAAACAACCAAATTAGCAACATGTGCATGTAATAAGAAACGTAAAAGCTCACTGAGAACAGTACAGAACAACACAGGAAGTATAACAAAATAAGAGCAGGAAACCACAACTAAGACATAAAAGTAAAAATAAACTGACCAGCAAATTAAAGCACAGATTGTGACACTTTCCTTTACAACAGGCACAATAACCCTATTGTTGTGGCTGGAACCCATGGAAAAATAAAATGAATGTAAACTTTATGTCCGCCTGCCAGTCAGCTCCTGCAGCACTGGAGCACATTTAAAGCAGCACACACAAGCATGAGTCTTAAATGCCTTATTTTCTCTTATTATGTCTGTTATATGGGGTATATTGCCTTTATACGAGTGTAAAGGCAATAAACAGGTTTTTCTATGCTCCTTATTTCACTTATCATGGTTCGGTCTGGAACCAATTAACCGCGACAAACGAGGGATTACTGTAGTCAATTTGTATTGAGTGCGTGACTGCTAAACACAGTGACCCTCCAAGGGCCTGGCAATTTGATTCACTCATTATTTATCTTTGTTGAAATATCTCAAATTTAATATTCAGTGATATATTTGGGTGTCTGGAACAAATTATTTTGATTAATATTACAGTCTATGAGAAAAACTTGCCTGTGTTTATTGTCATTGTTTATTAATTACTTGTGAGAATCCCGGTAATAAAACACACAAATGTAGTTTTGCAGGTAAGCAAGTATGCTCTTTTTTTGACTCTGGGATTATTTTGCGTCTTGGCAATTTATTTCTCGAATCAAATGTCAAGTTATTAGTAACAACTTACATTTCTGCTGATGACAGTAAAGATCTCTGTCAAATAATAATAAAAAAAGTGCCAGATTCCGAAATACTTTACTAAAAACTTAAGTGCAAAGCTTTTTCTTATCTCCCCAGAAGAAGCGACAGTGTGTCAGTGCGTTCTCCATTACACCAATATTTCCTCCTTTATCTGCCCTCAGTAATCCTTAACCCACAAGTCTTCAAACAAGAGATTTCTTTCTTCTTTTTTTTTTTGCAAAGGCAGATTCTGGGTCGATGAGGGACTCCTGCATAGAACAGGAGTTAGAGTTTCTGGTTTAGTCCCGTGGTATCTTTTTTTGTTTTTTTTTCAAATGCAGATTCCGGTCGATGAGGGATTCGTGCACGGAACAGGAGTTAGAGATTTCCTGTTCTTGTCTCTCAACAATTAACAGCGAGAAGATGCCTCCCAGCAAGACACTTAACCTTCACTGCACTCTCGGGATTCTTCATTGACCTGCTTGCTACTGTGCTCGTAGCCATCAGGTCTTTTTGGGGAACTATTTGAATAGCAAACCTTGCCCAAGTACTGAAGTGAATTTTTAATTATCTGTACAATGAGGAGGGGGAGAAAAAAAGTCATTTCCTCGGACAGCCGTTTACTTCTCTTGTTTACGAGAAGAAATGAATTACTGCTCTGGCGTTTGTTGTAATTAAAGCAGCTTGTCTCCCAGGGCAACGCCGTGTATCACTGATGGACTCTTTGATAAATGACTACAAGTGGCAGCAAAGAAATGAATAAATACTCAAGGAAATGAAAGGCAGAAATTAAGTTAGTCAGGGTTTTCAACAATGGAAATTGATGTGCAGTCCCAAGTAAATATAACGAAAATTAAAGGTGACGTGCGGTCAAGGAAAGCAGACGAAGCAGTAATCAGTAATCACTCACTCATCCGACTGGGATAAGTGAAGTTCCGCCAAGTAGGATTCCTTAATTATCAATGAAATCTTTTTGTAGTTTGTAGTTAACCCTAACCCCCTAACCCTAACCTATAAAACTAACCTGAACCCTAACCCTAATCCTAACCCTAACCCTAACCCTAACCCTAACCCTAACCCTAACCCTACCCTCACCCCCTAACCCTAACCCTAGGGATGTCACTATCCAATATTAATATTGGATATCAAATCAAATCAACTTTATTTTTACTTTACAAAGTGCTTTACAGAATTAAAAACAATTACCACAATTAAAAGGAAAAACAATTACTAAGAAAGCCCCTCCCTCCCACCCTCCATACTAGACACACACACACCCACCCACACACAATCACACACAGTAGGGAGACACAAGGAAACGGCACCTTTGGGGCCGTCCACACTGGGAGGAGCCGCAGGCCGTGCCACCGGGGGACCAGCACCCGGGCCCCCCAACTCCGACAGACGGGTGGACCCCCACATCAAAGGGAGGAACCCCCAGCCGGCCAGGTTGAAGGGACCCAAGGACACCCCCCCCCCCCCCTCAGCAGACCCGACACAGTCCCCAGTGTGGAGGACCCCCCCTGAGGAAACACTGGAGTTAAAAGCTAAAAACTAAAAGCATAAAATAGGACTAAAAAGATAAAAACATAAGAAAAGTTTGAAAATATTAATTGCCTGATTAAAAAGGTGTGTCTTTAATCCTTTTTTAAAAATTGTAACTTTAAAACTGGTGTAACGTGCTCCCGCCCTCGGGCCTATTGGGCCTATATCATCAAAAAAAGGAGTGTTGGATTATATCGGCCTCCATCGCAAATATCAAATATGGGCCCTCACATCCAGACTCCTCCCCAGCATGTCTATCAGCAGTGCCCGGTAGAAAAACAGTTATTCTCATACCTACAGTTGCTGATGACGACATGAAGCTTTCCCCACAGTCCACACTACATCATAAGAAATACAAGTACGCATGATTTGTGCTGATACCGGTTTGATATTGGCATCAAACGATATTTAATGCTGCAATATCTATATAAGGATAAAAAAAAATAAAAACAACAGAGCCAGAGAGCCATGAAAGCTACATAATTTAAAATGTGAAATATTTCAAGGGCAGCTGGCATATTGCAATAGAAAATAAATAGATTAAAACACATAAGAAAGGTTTATAGTTTGAATGTTATATTTAACATTGTGATTTCTGGAATGTTTTACTTTAAAATGTCATCATAAAACATTTTAATAAATAAAGCTGTTTATGACCTTCTGAATGCATTTTTAACATTATTAGAGCCCTCCACACATGAAATTGTATGTTTCATGTGTTAACATTTTTGGGTGTCTGGAGCAGATCAATTGGATTTACATTATTTTGTATGGGACAATTTGCATTGGCCCGAGTTCAATCCCACTCTCGGCCATCTCTGTGTGGAGTTTGCATGTTGCATGTGGATTAATGACGTTAACCAAGGCACCACTGTTTGTTAAAGTGGACCTATTGTGCTTTTTACACTTTTCTGACCTATAAATGTACTTAGAATATTGTATTTTGTGTCAAACAATGCCAAAGTTTCAGATAATGAGGTTTGTGTATTTGGAAGTGAGCCCTGAAAGAAGTTTGGGATGGCTCAAAACACTCGGTTTGAAAAGTCTTGGTAAAACTGACCCTTTGTGATGTCACAGAGGGGCGGACTTCCTTATATATAAACTATTTTCCCACCACAATATGTGGCTCTACCCTAGTTTTTTTACACACTGGTAGTCCCGCAAAACACAATACACGATACCGATACTGTGGAAAACCTAATGCTAAAATGCTAACGCTACTTAGCATTGAAAGACATCTTCAAGTAACCTTTTTTTCTTGAGAAACTTTGGACTGTACAGTCTCCAGATTCGGGATTCAACACATATGGCTTATTTTAAAAAGATAAATTGCCACATATCAACTCCTATAAAGTGCTTTCTCTGCTGGTTATTGTGTGCAGCTGCTCTATAGGAGTCCACAACTCAAAGGGCTGAAAAATGAGCAAAATAGGCCCCATTTAATAGAAGTGATGTCATGGTATTTGGTAAGGAGGACAAATTGACAGGTAGAGTTTGTCAAATCAAACTGAATCCATTTTACCTCCAGGTGTGGACAAACTAGAATTAAGCTTAAATGTTAAAAAAATAACAAAATATTGTGCATCGCTAACAACTAAATTAACTTGATACTAATTTTGGCCATTATTTAGATACTAGTAGTTTGATGAATACAAAATGTAAACGTCATCCAAATTGAAAAACAGACCTGTGTTCTGTGCATGACTACGAATGTTCCCCATTGCTACACAAAGACAATGGGAATTTTTTTTTCTTCACATATAAAGGCTGGGGAGCATTGTGCAGACCTGTAACAATCGTGCAGGTATTTGAATGTTAATGCAATTTTGATAGACTTGTGTAGCACCAACCCATTGTCAGCCTACAATGGAAGCAAACAAGTCTGCCGGCCCCGTGAGACGATGAAAACCCTCCGACATGCTAAAGCAATTATGAGCTGCCAGAGCCTTTCACGGTTCACGACTCCTGCTACCCCCCCATTCTCATCCCCCACCTCGTAGCCTCCAAGAGGTGTCTGCATTCATTTTCATGACTTCATTTGAAAGTACAACCCAATCAAGGTAATTAGAGGGAGCCTGGCAAAGTTTGGGCGATGGTCAGCGTCTGTGCAGAGGAGCGGCACTGCACTTGGCTGCCGTCGCATTTGTTCCGTCGCTAATTAGGAGGGCAGCGTTTTAACTGGACCCTGATAAAAGAGGTGTCAGGGGACAGAAGCAGCAGCAGGTCAAGTCCAGTTTAATTAAAGGATAAGCAATGAATCAATTAATCAGTGGAAGGACTTGGGGAAGATTCCAAGAACTGATATTTTTATGTTATTGTCACCAAGCGTTTAAGTTGAAGTGGGCTGCATTACAGATGCATCCAAGGATGTTCATGATCATCAGTTGACAGTTGACATCCTTGTATGTGCAATTTGCTTAGAGCAGTGTTTTTCAGCGTTTTTTGAGCCACGGCACATTTTTTACATGGAAAAATCTTGTGGCACACCACTAACCAAAAATGTTCCAAAATGTCACCACGACCTCACACGTGCATCAAAAAGTCTATGGGAGGAACAAGGTAGGTGTTGCCACACGGACCAATATTACATTGCTCTGCCAGTCTTTACACCACAGACACTCCACAGTAGCCACGTTTTTACATCACCACTTTTTCTCTTTCCGAATGACCTTTCGGGAAACAATGGTATCCATGGAAAGGAATATTCCAATCTCTTGTCTACATGCGCCGTGAAAATCAACCCGAATAGTCAATAGGGCATGCCCAGTAAAACGTAAACATCAACATCACGTGATACCGGCTTCCCCAAGTTTTTCTTTCACTTGTTGGAATAACTCCGTATTGCCAGTTTTTCGTCTGTCCAGTCTTGAAATTTAGTTTGAATCAAAAACAAACTTTGCTTAGTCCAGTGCCGATTGCTGGCCTCCATTTTTAAAAGTGAAGAACGTCTGGATCTGCGTGTTACGTCATATCTGAGCATGCGCTGAAAGAACGCACCCGGGATAAATTTAAACAGGAAAAGATCAAATTCAATCTTGCTAATATTTTATAATTAAACTCAGGACATGTTTTATATAGATATATATTTTCTTTTTTAATAAAACTGCACTTGTGAATAAAGTATAGAAGGGTTTAGATTCTGTTCCACAGATGGCGCTAATGAATACGAAAGCTGCTTGCCAACCGCCAATAAACAACAGAAGAAGAAAAACACCACGAAGAAGAAGGCCCCCTGACAACTTTCCGTTTGAGCGGGTACAAGATACCTCAATCGGATTGGTTAAAGGAATATTCCATCCCTGTTCAATTCTTTCCGTTTGAGCAAATAAACCAAATGCAATTGGAATATTTGGGTCCATGTATACTATTGACATAATGGCTATTGACATAATATTTGCAAATGATGATTAATAAATGTTAATTATAAAAAGTGATATTGAATAATTCCTCACCTGACGGTTTCTCAAGGTACACTAGTGTGCCGCGGCACAGTGGTTGAAAATCACTGGCTTAGAGGAAGTGTTGGTGCATCACATAAGTCATCCAAATCTCGAAGAAATGAAGTTCTTCTTGAATATATTTTGGAAGACTAACACACAAGGCCAGATTTTATACTGTCATTCTCGCGACAGCAGTCCTTTGACTGACATCGTGACATCTACACCTAGCTCTGGCTGTCGTCACCTTGAAACGTTTCCATCCCAAAGGTCAAAACAATACGTGGCTTTCCGCTGACTCAGCATCCATCACCGCTATCGCCACTATATCACATGCCGCTTTTGTTACTTTCAATTCCCCCATCCTGCCCATTATATATGGTCTGGTTTATTTGTTTGTTTAACAAGTACATGAAGGAACAACATATCCTGACATTTTCACGGTTCTTAATGTTTGAAATGGATTATGCAATAAGGATAGTACTACCCTTTCTCAATTTATATTTCTGATAATTCAGTATCTTTAATATTTTGACACTTTGCTTAAATTTTGTTCACTTTGTGTGTGACAAGGAGGGATTTTGTTGGGGAAAAAAATCAATAAGCAAATAGGACTTTAAAAAGAAAGCATATACCTTGGGCAGTATTAAGGAAAAGGAAGAAATGAATAATAAAAATAAATAATGTAAAAATAAAAGCAGTGAATAAGAGACAAGCTGAGACGAAAGAATGTACAAGATTGGGTCTATTAGAACGAGATGACATTTTACTATTAAATTGAATTCATCCATTCATTCCATTCATTTTCTATGCTGCTTAGCCTCACTAGGGTCGCGGGGATGCTTGGCACTGGCGTAGCACATCCTGCGTAGTGGTAAATTGGCTGACAGATACGTCACCAAAACTTCATAGAAAGGTTTTGCAGAGTGTCCGAGTCATTTCAATGCAGTAAACAATCACAGCACACACTATTTACTTTAACCGTCTGAACCAACATGTACATTGGGAAAATGGGAACTCAACATGACGGCAGCTGAAAGTATGATGCCAACGAAGTATGTATTCTCATCAACTTATCTCAGACAAAAAGAAAATAATGAGAAACGTTAGTTTAACAAATGTAAATAAGTCAGTGTCTTAAGGATTTACCTGTGATTTCCCATAATTCTCTCTTTTAATCTGAATCAGGACCGGTTCTAGTTTTTTTTAATTTTTCTTTGCTCGGTTGGGGGGCTCAGATAAGAGGATGTTGTTATCACCGATTGTTCATTGTTTTCCTTGTGAAGCCCTTTGAGGCCCTTCTGTGATTAAGGGCTATATAAATAAACTTGACTTGATTTGACTTGACTACGAAAATAGAGTCCTTTAACTGAATAATTTCATGAGCTGCACGGTTAGCATGTTGGCCACATAGTCAGGAGATCTGGAAGATCTGAGTTCGTACCTCCGTTTCTGTGTGGAGTGCATGTTCTCCCAGTGTGTGTGTGGGTTTCCTCTGACGTTCCAAAAATAGGCATGGCTGGGTTAACTGGGGACTCGATATTGTCCATATGTGTGAATGAATAAATCGGCATAGACAAACAATGAATTTAAGTAATTTATGTATATAATTTAAGCAATACCTTATTGTCGTTAATAAATGAAAGTTCATCTTGTGATTGTTGCATACTTCACAGTATATTATGAATGTAGACATGAAATTGCTGCTTGTTGTTTGAATCAACTGCATCAAGTTTTTATGAGTTCATCTTTTGTTTTGAAAATGTCATCCTCATATTTGTCCAGTTCCTTAATGTCTTTGGGAAAAAGGTTGTTTGGCTTCCTCCAGGCCTCCTTTCAAGGCCTTGAATTTTAAGGCCCTTGCTTCCTTAAGTCTCATTCTTTCTTTCCAATGTCAGTGTTGCATTTTGCCAGGTGAAAACAAAACTCAGCAGCAGCTGATTCAGCAGCAGGTAAAGCTCATGTATGGTCTTTGGAGGTGATTTATGGTCAACTCCCAGCATCCTTCGCATTTACGTCTGGAACAGGAACATTCGCTAGAATGCAAAGGTGCAATGAGTTCCCAAACTGAAAACGTTAATTGAAGGACATGAAGTCAAGTGGTTTTGCTATCAAAATGTAGATTTAACCTTTGGGAGAACACAATGCCCCGGGAGTGCTTATTTGATTAGCATAAGGTAGATACGTAAGTACATTGAGTGGTGTTTAAGGGCCTGGAGATATTAATGTGTGATGGGGTGATTTTGATCAGGGCTTTTGATCTGTTTTACAAGTAATTTCAAAGAAAAGACACAATGCCACAAATGATTCATTCATTCATTTTCTACCGCTTACCATCACGAGGGTCGCGGAGGTGCTGGAGCCTATCCCAGCTGTCTTCAGGCGAGAGGCGGGATAAACTCTGGACCAGTCACAAGCCAATCACAGGGCACATATAGACAAACAACCATTCACACTCACATTCATACCTATGGACAATTTGGAGTTGCCGATTAACCTAGCATGTTTTTGGAATGTGGGAGGAAACCGGAGTACCCGGAGAAAACCCACGCATGCACGGGGAGAACATGCACACAGAGATGGCTAAAGGTGGAATTGAACCCGGGTCTCCTAGCACTGTGACCCGCGCGCTAACTACTCGTTTACATTATGTATACATAATACGTTATGGTAATGGTATCGTCTAATTCCAAGTTATTTTAAGAAATATTGTATGTTCAAGATGAGTAGGAAGAAGCAGAGTTTATTTAATTCTAATATTATTCTAAATTACTAATAATCATATATAATTATAATTCTAATAATAAAATTATAATTAAAAATAATTATAATAATCTAATAATCGTCATCCTAATCCCAGCATGCCCAGAATGAAACCAGAATAGTATAATTCTTTCTAATTTTTGTTATGTTATGTTTTGTTATATAATATAAATAAAAATATAAATATATCATATTTTGGTTAATCTGTAGCAAATGGGGGGTGGCTTCATTTAATTTGATTAATTAATATTAATTAAGTAATTATTAGAATCAATTAGAATCAAATTATTTATAAATTTTCATAAATTATTTTTATTGCACAAAACAGCACAAACAAAGAGGGGGAAAAATTGACTATTTTGGTTTTATTCTAAGCATGTCAAAGGGGTGATTATCTAATCGGTGGATACTTAATTATCTAATAACTCACAATGTATGACATCAGCAAATAGTCATTTCAATTCCACAGAATAGCACAAACACAACAAAAACAAATGGGACTATTTTGGTTTAATTTGGAGAAAATAGGCTGGGTGAACTTATGACTGGCCTAAAAAGTCATCTGTAATAACTCAAAAACAAAAGCGTGTAAACTCATTAACAAAAGTGTAGATTTTCATTGTCACTACACCATTAGCGTAGTTCTTGGGTGTAACAATGTTATCAATAATAATAACAATGTCTCTCTAGTTTGGTTAATATGCAAGTCACATTATTAAAATATAACTTTTTTTTAAAACTCCAAAGCAGTCAATGCCTCACCAGCGATGAACCTGACCACATGCCACTGATAATAGATCCATGTATCGATCAACTATCAAGATATTGGGGAGGTGACTCGCTGATGGATTATCCAGCATGGATTTTAGTCCCAGAGTACAAGCTTGAAGTGAATCATGAAAGCAATCTGATCCTATCTCAGATGGGGTGCACGTGCGGGTCTACCCCACACAGGGGACCCTCCATTCTCCTCTCAATAGAGCCTTATCTAAGACACGCATCTGATAAACTCTTGAAAGGACTCTCAGGGTTTGGCCCATATGGATCGAGTGCAAGCAGACCGGTGGAGGAGGAGGAGGCGGCTGGATTCATTTCTCTCTCTCACAGGGAGATAAGCGCCGTTTGTCAGCCTGATTGACGTATCAAAGAAAGGCAGCCTATGCCATTGGGGTTGTTGTCGGGTTGGGGGTGACTTCTAAAAAGGCTTACACCAGACTGCTTTCTGATGTAAACAAGCAGGGATGTGTGCTGTTTTTAGCCCCCAAAGCGCCATTGACAAAAAGAGGATGAAGGTATATCTTATTTTCAAATCAAAAGTCTGTTGTTTTTTTTTTTTCTCCAACAGACCCACTGGAATCATCTGTTGTTTTTCTCTTCACTCTCTTTAGCGAGCGAAGCACAGAGACACGACGCTAGCTCTGAATGCTGATTAACTAAGCGAAGGCGTGAGAAGCTTGGAGGAATCGTAGCTGTCATCTGGAAAAAGTGTTTATCTGCAGAGGCTTGTTGACCTCCAGGCATCACAAGTGAATAAAAAGATGGTCCAGTAAATAAGCAGCAAGAGGAATGCTGTCATGCAGCGTTACAGAGATCCTGATGTAGCTTGAGAGGAATCTTCTCACATATTAGCACCCCTGTTCCCTTCCCACTTCCAGACACCTGATGGATTCCCTGATGACAAACACCTGACACCTGAGGCACCGCTGCATTTCATCATTCAAGAACCTGTCACAGACCACCGCAGTACCTCCATTGCATTTTTTTCACCCAGGATAGATTAACGGAAAAGAGTCAATGCATTGTCATTGTTGTCTAAATATTTGGCAACACAAGATAATTGTATTTTATTATTATATATATCATTTATTATTATTACAGCGGAACATCAGTCAACATATGCCTCATTTAGCGTATTTTTTTAGATTACTAATTACTAATTCATAATTAACAAAAGTGTTAATTTTCATTGCACAAAACAGCAAACGATTGGGACTATTTGAGTTTTGCATGGGAGTATAATAAATCCAAAATACTTTGGATCCTGCACCAGACTCCTTAGACTAGAGCTGTCCTATCTAGTCAGACTAGATTTTGAGCATGAACTGATGAAGCTTGCTCGGATGAGAGGCTTAACGTCATCTAAGACAACCTGAGCAGTCCAGTCACGGATGATTCAATGCCCTGACAATTATTGCAAATGTTGTTGTGAAATCTGAGGAGAACGTATACGTCACATTAGCAAGAGAGTTTGGAAAGGGAGGAGCGGGGCAGCATCTTGATGCAATCGAGGCTTTATCGGTCTCAATTACTTATTATTTTTATTTTTATTTTTATTTTTATTTTTATTTTTATTTTTATTTTTATTTTTATTTTTATTTTTATTTTTATTTTTATTTTTATTTTTATTTTTACAGCGGAACGTCGGTCAACATATGCCCCTTTTAGCGTATTTTTTTTTAGATTACCTCAAAGCGTACGCAAAACTTTTTTGACTGCCATGATGGAGGATTGTTTATCCAAGGTCACCACAATGTCATCTGAATTTGTGCTTTTCCTGGAGAAGGACAGGGCACCTGTACTTCATATACAAATAAAAGTTAATGCCCTAATGTTTTTTCAGATCATAAAAAGAAGCAGAGCTTGGAGGAGGGCATAGAGTGTATCTTGCCTACAGCCATGCCCATATAAGGAAGCTCACTCCTCTGTGACATCACAAAAGAACAGTTTTGGAAGGCCCTCTGAAACCAAGCGTTTTGAGCCATCCCAAACTTCATTCAGGGCTCACTTCCAAATGCACAAACCTCATTATCTGAAACTTTGGCATCGTTTAACACGAGAATACAACATTCTAACCACATTTATAGGTCAGAAAAGTGGAAAAAAAAACATAAAAGTCCCTTTAAGAGAGGACAACTGCACTATTTTTGTTTGCCCTTCATCGACAATCCTTATGTGAGACATGAACACACGTTTCGCTTTTATGTATGTTCTAAAGATATAATAACAACTGAATAAAGGAAGATAATTAATTCAACAACCTGTCACAGACCACCACAGTACCTCCATTGCATTTTTTCACCCAGGATAGATTTACGGACACGAGTCAATGCATTGTCATTGTTGTCTAAATATTTGGCAACACAAGATAATTGTGCCTTCCAGACAGTAAAGCATGATAGTAGTGTCTGGGAGCTGCACGAGTGCTGCCAACAACTCGGGATCTGCGGTTCATCGAGGGTTTGATATCTGGCAACACAAGTGTCAACTCAAGTATGGTGGTGGTAACTTTTTGTGGATCGTTTCACATGTTGTGGCATATACTGTATCTCGTAAAAAGGGCAGTACTATAGAAAGTAAAGTTTGATATACTTGAGAAAAGTCAGTGTACAGCTTGTACAGTAACATAGTTTGAATATGTGCTGACAATGACTAGCCATTATTGTCTATAGAGCTGCCAACACAAGCGAGTAACTGGATAATTATCTTGACTACAGTCAAGCACGGTGGTGGTAGCATCACAGTCTGCACGGGTGCTGATGGTCCTGAGGGTGCTGTGGTTCACTGAGGAGAAACATGGATTCCAACATGTACTGTGGCATAGTGAAGCACAGCATGATATCCTCGGAACCTTCTTGAGCTTAACTCATTCAATGCCAAAAATGTCTAAAAAGTAACGTTGACTGCCAAAGATGTCTTTCCGCATCTTTTCCTTTTTTTTCGTGTGAGCTACAGATCAAAGTCTTATGGATCTTATGTGTGAATTTCACAGTTGTAAGCAATGTAGTGAACTTAACTGTTACCCCAGCAGGGGGCATCTTCCTCCAATTGGCAGCAACAGCTTGGATATAAAAGAATATAAAAGAAGACAGACGTTGCTGAAATGTGTGCTGACAGAGGGAAATGGCTACAGATCCAGCAGAGACAAAAGTACAGGCAGCTTCCACTGGCACAGAGTTTGGGTGGCTGATAGCGAAGACGTTGGTGACACCGTTGTTGTTTGTCTATAAATAGTTTCCACAGTTTACACACATCTGTAAATAGTTCAAACACATGGAAACATCTGTAAATAGATGTTTATTATGTGCTATGTTTTGTGTTATGTACTAAATCTGTGAATCTTTTCCCATCACAGCAAATCAACCACCTCAAAATACTAAATCTGTGAATAAATGTAGTTATTTTGTCATCAAAATCTTAAGTTATTTTTGTTTCATTGCGGTAAACAACTGTCCAGATGTTTGAGGTGTCTGTTTTTCAGTTTTTTGGTCAAAATCTGGTGTTTTCGCTAAAACCACCCTATATACAGACAAGCTATAAAGACCCAAAAATGGTAAAAATAAACTTTTTTTCTGATGAAAGAAGAGAGTCTAAAGTTTTTACATGGTTTCAATGTTTATGTAATGTAGTCATACTCAATATTATGTGGGTCTGAATAGTTCAGCAAAAAATGCCCAAAACTCAAAATAGTATGGGGGTCGCTTCTCTCAAACTGGCTGGCGGTGAATGAGTAAATGAGGCGTAACAGAATGTAGGTAATCATCAATTGTTTTCCCTGTACACACTTTCTTCCAAGACCTTGCTGACTTATTAACTTTTGGTGAGAAAACACAGAGATGGTAGTGTCACAGTTGTCCAGTTGGCACTGGGGGAACTGTGGTTCACTGAGGTGAAACATGAATTCCAACATGTATTGTGGCATAGTGAAGCATTGAGCTTAATTGTCGTCCTTTGACACACTTTGTTCCTTGGGAACTTATTAACAATGTTTCCCTGGTAGCTTGATGTGTTTTGGCAAGAAAATTGTGCCTTGCTTACAGTCAAACACAGAGGTGATAATGTCTCCGGGGTCCAGCCGGCACCAGGGGAGCTGCGGTTCACTGAGGTGAAATATGAATTCCAAAATGTACAGTAACATTGTAAAGCAGAGCATGATCCCCTTCCTTGTCCAAATATATTGGATTGGCAACAGTCTAACACTTGCTAGCAGCATCCCAGTCTGCACAAGTGCTGATGCAGCTGGGGGTGCTGTGGTTCACTAAGGTGAAACAAGAATTCCAACACATACATGATCCCCCTTGCCTATAGTCCAGCACAGTGTTGGTAGTGTGACAGCACGTGAACACATGAGTCCAGTCCGACTCAACTCCACGCCCAAGAGGATCAAGGCACGGCTAGATAACAATAATACTCACGCTAAATATTCACACAAAGAACACAATTTGGATATGTTCGCTGTGAGATATATTCACTTGTGATTTATTTAGACCAGGGGTCTTAAACACGTGGCCCGCGGGCCAAATGTGGCCCGCAGGACACTAGTTTGAGGCCCCCGCCTTGATATGAAAGTTTAATGTTAGTGCGGCCCGCGCAAGTTTTATATGGATGCTGTATGGTATCATGTACCCAGAAAAAATTATTACATTTGATTAATGTTCATGTTAAAGGTTAAATAACTGTTAATAGTTATCCTCCCTATCCGTGTGGAAGTGGTAAGTTTTTGGCTATTTAAGTTTAAAGGAAATAACTTGAAGGCTACCGTTTAGGTCGCTAGAACAGTGGAATGTTTTATCAGAGCTTTTATTGTAGAAAATCGGAACCAAAGCACTGAAAAAGTTTGTATATTTTTCTGTTTTTAATAAATGTGTTGGGTTTTTTTTGAAAACCAGCCTTGCCCAGACCCTAGCTCCAGTGGCCCACAGGTAAATAGAGTTTGAGACCCCTGATTTAGACAATGACGGCTGTGTTGCAATACAAGTTTTACGCTGACTACTCTAAAGTATAAGTTCACTTTCTAAAATACAGTCATTTGAAAAGATTTAGTATATAATCAAAAAACTATTTGAAGCATAACTGATATAAATTGTTGTAAATACTTCACACCGGGGCAGTGTGTCCTTGAAATGGGAATCAAACAACGGTCCCACGCGGCAAAGTTCCCCTGCTCCCTCAGCACACATTCTTGTGATTAATCAACCTTATCGGATTTCCTCATTTGCACATAAACTAGATGATATTTCACAGCAGAGAAACAAATGAACAGCATGAATAGAGGAAGTGCTCAGTCAAGCAATGGTGTTGTTACCGCCGTTGGCCTTTAGGGGTGCTAGAGATCACATAGAACTCCATTATAATCCTGTCAGCTCTATGTTCTTTTCCATCCCTTCTAGCTACATGTTTGTATCCTTGTTTCCCTTTAACCTGCGTCTTGAAACCACTTCACTGCTCATCACAAGCACGAGCGTCAAGGTGACCGTTGAGGTGTCAAAAATGTGCTGAACTGGTCTCAAATCAAATCACACACGGCCAAGCCAAAGCATCTCAGATCGATGCACTTCCAAGTGCCAGAGATTGATTTTTATCGATCGGAGCTTTTGCGTCATAAATCAATTTTTTGTTGTTTTTTTTTTTAATCTGTATAGTCATGTTTAATGTTTGTCAAAGTAAACATGACTCAACAAGGATGAGCAGTTTGGGAACAGCTAACATCATCTTACCTTGAAAATCAGATAAACAAAACGGCTGATGATGCAATGACATGCAAATAAGTTCTCTCTAAGCGACGAAGAACACAGAACTTCTCGTAGCATAGGTGAGCTTTTGGGATAGACATTCATTCATTCATTCATTCATTCATTCATTCATTTTCTACCGCTTAGTATGTTATTGAGGCAAAATGGAGAGCAATACTGGCTCCGACCAGCAGAGGAGCTGTTGATGCAGCTTCAATTAGTTCGCTGTTTTAAGAAGAAGAACGTGACATCATACTGGATACAAGTATGTAATGAAGAACTACTCTAAATCCACACTGTGGAACTACTCCTCAACATTGGCATAGAAGCAGGAGTTCAGAACATTTAATGCTTTTTCCACTTTTAAATGATGCCAAAGTTTCAGATAATGAAGTTTTCACTTTTGGAAGTGAGCCGTGAAAGAAATTTGTGATGGCGCTGAAGGCTTGTTTTCAGAGTTTTTTTTAAAGACTGGCTCCCTGTGACATCACAAGGAGCCGGGCTTCCTTATATAGGACTCCACTGAAGGCCAGAAACGCTCTAGGACTGCCCTCCCGAGAGCTCTTCTTTGCTGTTACAGTACATTTGTTCCCAGGATACCTTTCTACGAGGCAAGCTCAGGCAGAAGTTGTTGGGAGTTGGTGAATACCAGCAAGAGAAAAATATTTTAATCTCTCAACGGCATTTCACACAGGACGTGAACGTGAAATATCTGCCACACCAAAAGCAGCAAGCGCTCACTGGGAAAAGTGCATAGGTCAGTTTAAATGTTTTCTACTCTGTGTTGAAGAAAACAAAGCAATTCAAAAAACAAACAAACATGAAAATAATAATAAAACATCAGTTGCTTATTTTTGTATTCTTGACTATGGTTTACACCCCCCTAAAATCAAAACACAAAAAATAATAAGCAAGTAGTTAAATACATTTATCTTGTGTTAAAAATAAATAACATAAAAATAAACACACATACATGAAGATAAAATAAAAAAAGTCAGTTACAAATTACTTTATTTACTTATAGTTTGTTTGGTCAAGAAAAGAATACAAATCCAATTTTATAAAAATCTGAAAATAATATTAAAAAACAGTTGCTGAATTATGATTATCATTATTCAATTATTATTTTTATACTATTTTATGGTTAAACAAAATATATTAATTTTAATATAGTAAACAACAAAAAAGTAACAATTCAGTTGAGGAAGTTATTTAGCTCTATTTAGCGCTATTGTAATACATGTACACACCCCCAAGATATGAATTAGTAAAATATAAAAATAGCAATAAAAGTTGCTTCATAATCAATTATTTACCCTATATTTTCCTAGTCTGTTTATCCTAGTCTGTTCCAAGGTGACATAAAACTGTGACATAAAAATTAATTAATTTTTCTTTTAGTTTAAATCAAATTTCTAAAATACAAAAACAATTAAAAAAATGTTTTGAATAAGTTATTCAGTCCTAAACATTTTTATTTAAGACAAAAATATAATAAAATGTCAGTCAGTGGTATAGTTTTGCATTCAGTGACTGCAAAGAGCTTTTAAAAGATGACTATATTCGACCATGCTTTTGATCTTTTTAAGCTAAAAAAGAGCCATATTGTTGCCTACAACAACCTGGCAAGAAAAGCATGTGGAGCATTTCTCCTCGGCCAGCCTTCCGACTTTACTCTTCCCCAGTCTGCTTGTGAAAAGCTTGAGGGAGCTCGAGCAAGGAGGGAAAGCGAGATATTTTTAGCAGGTGTGACAAGGCTTGCTGTAAATAATTACCCTAGTTGCTGTTGCGGCTGCCAGCCCATTGGATCAGAGGAGCGCTCGGCGTCAAAAAAGGAAGCTAACGCACGGCGGCGTCACAGAGCGTCACATCCACGCAGGCCCTCGGGTGACGTGGGACCGACCGGAGACGGGTTGACTTGCCTGGAGCGTAATTAGAACACGGTAGTTATAAAGAAAGATGGGTGCATTATTAGTTATGTTTGTGTTTGAGACCAAGTTCATGACTAGACAGGACAGCGTGTTTATCAAAAATTGCTTTTAATGAAACAGCTCCTGACTTGTAAACTTTCCGGCAAGCTCAAAGATATAAATTTGTACACGAGTAACCCTCGTTATACTTGCAACAACTCCCCGAGGCCGCGGCTGCAAACTAGAATAAGATCTTAGCGCAGTTGTGGATTTGTATAAGGATAAAAGAAGAGGAAGTTTCCCCACTAGAAGGTCACCGCCAGTTTGGCTGTTGTGACAACATGCAGCAATGCTCATTCATAATGAATCAATTAAAAGGGGTCAGAGGAGGTGCGTTTGCTATTTGGGTTCATTTTACTGGGGGAGTTTGGAAGGGCAAACACTGAGTTTATGCAAGTAATTACATTCAAATGTGCATCTTTAACTGTAGTTTAGCCAACTGTTACAGTGGATTGGAGTACTACTTTGTAATATTCATTCATTCATTTTCTACCGCTTATCCTCATGAGGGTCACGGGGGTGCTGGAGCCTATCCCAGCTGTCTTCGGTACACCCTGGACTGGTTGTCAATTAACCTAGCATGTTTTTGGAA
This sequence comes from Doryrhamphus excisus, assembly GCF_030265055.1. Classification (NCBI taxonomy): domain Eukaryota; kingdom Metazoa; phylum Chordata; class Actinopteri; order Syngnathiformes; family Syngnathidae; genus Doryrhamphus; species Doryrhamphus excisus. The sequence goes on from NC_080471.1 coordinate 8,497,298, forward strand.
TGTGGGAGGAAACCGGAGTAACCGTAGAAAACACACGCATGTACGGGGAGAACATGCAAACTCCACGCAGAGATGGCCGAGGGTGGAATTGAACTCGGGTTTCCTAGCTGTGAGGTCTGCGCGCTAACCACTCAATCACCATGCAGCCAATTCGCAAATAATTCATGTAAATCTTATTCAGTCAATGGTGCTGTCAGTAAAAGCCCACCGGTGACATCAGTTTTTCTGTTTTGTCCCGATTAAATAAAATACAATAAATAAAAATTAAGTTTCCAAGTATAAAAAAGAAAAACAAAAAGGCTACAAAAATGTTATTAAAAATAATGACTCAATTGACTCTAAAATCCCATATGTCAAGGGCAAATCTGCTGCTGGCTCCAAAATCGATGAGAGTTGTATGATAACAATGATACTAGGTATGCTTGAATAAAACTTGCATTCAAATTGGTACAACCTGTGGAAACCTAGGGAAAATGTTCCAATATTTATGCTGAAATGTTAGTTAATATAGGAAATCACATATGCAAGGGTTTGGGGGAAGACTCACATGCCTCGACAGCCAAGGCTATTTGAATGAGGTGATAAGCATGTGGAGGACTTGCTTTGGAAAGGATGGGGTTGTGGGTTTCATTTCATTTGAACATGCATCAGATTCCAATTGAGTGCATCCCATAATCAGTTCCCAGTTCCACATGTCCAAAAGGAGTAGGAAGAAGCAAAGCTTATTAAATCCTACCCCTCCATCTGGTACTTTTACAATCAGTAACTGTTACATTTGTTCAATTCCTGCTTTCATAATACAGTTTAAGGTTTTTTTTTTGTTGTTTTGTTTTTTTTAATAATGCACCTTGTACCGAACTACAAGGTGATATGACCATCCAATGACATAATGGGTACCATAGCCATGGGTACCATAGGTGTGCCTTGTGTATTGTATCATGTTCACTAAGTTATCTGTTCCTGTCTGGATGCAACTATTTACTAATCCGGCACAGTGTGGATGCAACTTTTTTTCAACAGTAAAAATAAAATCCTCCAAAAGTTCCCATGTGGACAGGGCCTTATTCTTCTTTTTTTTTTTTTTTCTTCAGCTTCTCTTTGAAAACTTGAAGCTGCTGTCTGGGATACTGCAGAATAGACAATGAGGTTTTGAACAGAGAAGTAGTGTAGTTGCATTGAACATTTGTAGACTGGATGTCTCTACTTGGACACGTTGGCAAGGTAGAAGAAATATTTCAGGGAGTGAGCATCATACTAGATCATAATATTGCTTTGGAATGTTGAGCTATTATACGTACAAAAATAGGGGTTGCCTACAGCCACGGCCAGTGTTTTTCATTAGAATTTGTCATTGAAAGATAAACTTTTCAAAGCAATCTCTGAAACGACGAGAGATGTACAAAAATACCCTTTTTTCCCTTTTCCAATTTGTCTTCTCTACCTGCTCCGCAGCTGTTACCTTTCCAAGAAGCCTCGCCATGACTAATTGCTTCAACGATGACAATTCACCGCGATGGAAGGCACCGCCACTTTTCAGCTTTTGTTTTGAAAGTCGAGAAGAGATGAAGCGGCGGCATCAAAACAAAAGACGTAAATAATGACAAAGCCGAGGAGAAACAAAGCAGAGACGGAGACGGGGTGGAGGACGAGGTAAGAGAGAAGAAAGCTGCCGGGTGGACAGACAGATACTTGATGGAAGACGGTTGTCCCATCGCTCATTACTGTTGTGCACCATCAACTATTTATCCAAAGAGGAAAGCTCAGGGGTTTAAATCAAGGGTTATCAAGTTTAGCATGCTGGGAAACGGGAGTACTTCTCCCTTCCCAGCATGCTTTGCAGCACTTGTTTCGTAAAAAAGTCCTCAAGTTAAGTGTTTAGAGGTAACATAGTTATTTATTATCCCCCACTAGTACTAAGTGTCCAGTGTATGACCCACAATGTTGGGAAACCAGATTATTTGATGCAGCTCTACCTCTAGTGGCCCCCAGTTGTATAAAACTGCCAGGCTGACTTTATTATTTTGGATGGAATGTCATGTAGGAGGCAGTAATGGAGCATTCAAGCATGGAAAACATGGCGGAAGAGGCGGCATGATGACTACCGGCCAAGATGATTGGGTGTTTGGACGGTCCCCAGAACACCTACTCTCCAAAATTAAGCAACAATGTGCAATAGAAATATTAAATGCTGAATAAAAAGATAACCGCTGAGCTTTTGTTGATTTTACTTCAATAAATACAAACATGTGAGGAGCATCAATGACAAGAAGCGCCTCCGTATTACATTTTGGTCTTTTTTGACTCACAGAATATGGATGTTCAGTAATTTATGGTGTACTAGAAGCACCACTGCTTAAGCCGAACTAGACTGCACACATCCAGGATGCACGTCATAAAACGAGTCTGTGAGGACCAGATAGCTCTGTATTTGACAGGAGCCAATCATGACCTATGAAAAAACTAATGACTGACTCATGGTGTCATTTTACAAGCAACACTAAATTCGTCACACAGAAACTTAACACTCAAAAGGAATACTTATAAAATACACAAATACCAATACGAGATAAAATATTTATGCTTTTTGCTTTTCATTCCTGCAAAGCATTTCATTGGTTCTGGCTGCTGGGGTGCTGCAATGATGTTAGCCTCCCTCTTGGCTCTGGGCTCCTACGGCTCTCTCTGGAGGACAGAGGCAGTACGGTGGGGCCCCGGCAGCCATAACCAATGAAATGCTTTGCTGGGACGAAATACTTTTCTTATTTTAAACTTGTATTTGAATTGTATATTTCTTAGCTACCCTTTTGAGGGCATCATTCATGTGTGATGCATTTTTTAAGATGACACCTTGATTTAAACTGTTATATTGAGTAATGACCTCCTGCTTTTTCCAATGCGTTGACAAGCTCGTCACGAGTTCACTTATAGCTAGTGATTGATTCCTGCTGAAGAAAAACCTAGCATTTAATTGCTAGGTTGCTAAGATTAAATAGCCATAAATTAAACAGAGGCGCGTCTGACTTTTAAAGATTGTGAGAAGTACACTTTTGGGGCACCTCTGATACATTTTTAAAAATGGGCTTAAAAAAAGGCTATAGGATGGGTCCTTTAAATATTTCCTAGACATTTATTAGAGGTTTGTATTGTGTCAGGCAGCATGACGTGAAGCTGGCCATGGCAAACATGTTTTATGACGTGCAAGTTGCTGATGGCAGCTGCAGTGTATCAAGTCTGCAGCCTTCTACTAAAATTGGATTAATGAATAAGAATCATAAAGAATGTACGTCTGCATGGTAATATAATGAGCAGACATTCACGCTTGAAGTCCCTTGATGACACCAAGTCGTCAATAAAGTCATGCAAATGAAGACAAAACAGCAATAAGTGTTTTTTTTTTACAATTAATTACATTTTGTAGGAGAATTGAAAGTGGGAGAAAAACTTTTAAACATCCTTTCATTATGAATTCATGAGTTTGGTTTGGGGTGTGCAGCTTCAGGGCATCCTGCTGCTCGCTGTGCTTGGCCGCCACGAAGCCACGGGAGGTCTTCACACGGCCGCCGTTTACCGCCATGTATCGATTTCATCTGTCATGATTCACAGGGGCAACAAGCGGCAGATTAACATTTTCCCAACGCAAAGCCTTGTCCTTGGGTCCGGGGACGAGGGCCGGTGAGCTCCATGACATAAAGTGGAGTTTACGGCCTGCTGTTATTTTAGATTGATGATGGCCGGTGCGGACGTGGGCACGCAGAAGCGATATGGCAGCCCACGCCGGCGGTATTTACATGCAACATATCGATTTCAGATCGCTGCTGGTGAGTTTTAATTATCAACAAGGCAGAGTTGGAGTTATGCGGGAGGCAGCGGGGGATCCCACCAGGAAAGCAGCATGGTACATCTATAAGCGCTAACAGCTACTATCGGAATCACATAATACATTTTTTTAAAGGCCGCTTGTGTTATTGATGCAGAAATGCATGAAGAGATGATAGTATTTTTTATTGCAAGGTTTATATGCCGTGCTGGGGTGTCCAAAGACAAGACTGTTGCGGAAACTGGCCATAAAATGCCAAATATAGATACCAACATTTGTGCTTTGCAGTTCCAATTTTCCGGCTTCACCCTATCATGATTTTGAATATACAGTAATACTTCATAAATCGGCTGCACGGTGGGTGTGTGGTTAGTGAGCAGGCCACACAGCTAGGAGACCTGATTTGTGTGGAGTTTGCTTGTTCTCCTTTTCTCCAGGTACTCCGGTTTCCTCCCACATTCCAAAAACATGCTAGGTTAATTGGTGACTCCAAATTGTCCATAGGTATGAATGTGAGTGTGAATGGTTGTTTGTCTATATGTGCCCTGTGATTGGCTGGCCACCAGTCCAGGGTGTACCCCGCCTCTCACCCGAAGACAGCTGGGATAGGCTCCAGCATACCCACGACCATTGTGAGGATAAGCGGTACAAAATGAATGGTAATGGTAATGGTAATGGTTTTATTTCATTTGAACATGCATCAGATTACAATTGAATGCATCCCATAATCAGGAGTAGGAAGAAGCAAAGCTTATTAAATCCTACCCCTCCATCTGGTACTTTTACAATCAGTAACTGTTACATTTGTTCACTTCCTGCTTTCCATAATACAGTATAAGGTTTTTTTTATTTTTTTTTTAATAATGTACCTCGTACCGAAGTACGAGGTGATATAATGGGTACCATAGTAAGTGTCAATATAGTGATATATATAGCACATCATGACTGGTTCAAGACTCTTCATCCTTGTATTAAGCAAACATCAACTGCTTGTATTGTTTCTTGAATTGGCTCATCGTTGTGCATTGTTTGATTTCCTTACTCAATCCATTCCATAGTTTGATTCCACATACTGAAATGCTATGGCTTTTTAACATAGTCCTAGCATAGAAGTGTTTCAAATGTAACACTCATCATAAGAATCTGAATGAATGAATACTAAACACATTTTATGTTTTAAAGCATAAAAATGTCTAAATGAAGTAAAATATGAGGCAATGTGTAGAATTTTGCATATGCATATGTAGTATTTTACACTGGTCACTAGGAGTCAGTAATGTTTCCTTGACAAAAAAAAATAGCCACCAGAGGAAGTACTGTATGAAATGCCAATGAAACCAATGAACTGCTTTGCTGGGACGAAATACTTTTCTTATTTTAAACTTGTATTTGAATTGTATATTTCTTAGCTACCTTTTGAGGGCATCATTCCTGTGTGATGCATTTTTTAAGATGACAAAAAAAAAAAATAGCCACCAGAGGAAGTACTGTACAAAAACGGAATTTAAAAAAGAAACCCAATGCTAACATGCATGAGTGGTCAGGGTGTCAAACATGTACCATGGAGGGCCGAGACACTGCAGGTTTTCCTAAAGCAGGAAATTTTAATGATCAATTTCCTTTAATTTGAGGAAAGGCTCTCATCAATGAAATCACCTGCTGGAGAGAAAACCTGGAGTGTCTTGGCACGAGTTTGGCATATGTGGTGTACATTATGTCTGATATGTATTGTTTTCTCTTATTTTGTCTACTATAGTGGGTAATATGAATGCAAATGTAACTATAGGGGTGTTATTTTATGTCTACAGGGCTCTAACATGTTAAAAACCTTATAATACATAATAATGCTGTTGTGATAGAGAACGCTCATTAGTCGAGTATAATGTACAAAAATTTCACACCACTATTTAAAAGAGCATAAAGCTAGAAAATTAACCAGCCAGCTGTTCTAAAAGTCCAAGTAGAAGTTAACTTCTGTCATGTATTGTCATTTCGCTAATCATAGACAAGATCTAAACCACAAAGAGAATGTGGCGTTAATTGTGAGAAGGCGATAATATAGAGAGGATGTTATGTTAAAGTGTTAAAAACAGTGTTAAAAACATTTTCTGTGTACACAAAAAGCATCTTACATGTAAATGGAGTATCATCAATAGTTCTACTCCAACAGCTGAGGAGTGAAACGTTTTAAAGTGCATGCAGATGTAGATCGTCTGCTGCTGGGATGCTGATGCTCCAATTTAGAGTCAGTCTGCTACAACTGCACTGTTATGGTCGGGAGTTTTTCACAAGCCGTATGCATAGTAATGTCATCTCTGTAATCATGCAAATGTTTCTATTTAAGACGAGAGCAGGCGTATTCTAAATAAGCAACCGGCATAGAATCATTTTTAAATAGCGGCCAACCGCGCAGATAATTACACAGCCTCTGCTCACTGGGCTCATCCCATCCAAAGTGTGTCAAACCTGTAATTAGAAATTACCACGCCTTGGAAAATAATCTGAAAGTACAGCGATGTCCTGCGGTTATAATGCTCGCTAATTATCAAACAATGACAATAATGTACATTGGCATGCCAGCCAATCGGATGGCTTTACATTAGGCAGTGGAAGAAGCAGAAGAGGAAGTAGAAAGTAAAAATGGAGAATAATTACAATGAAATGAAGAAGGAAGGGAAAGGCAAAGAAGAAGGAAACAAGGAGACAAGGAATGAGAAGAAGATAGAGAAGGATAAAGAAGAAGCAGGGGAATTAGAAGAAGAGGAAAAAGAAACTAGAGAGGGACAAGAAGAAGTATGAGGAGAAGAAGAAGAAATAGAAGAACATGGAGAGGGAAAGAAGAAGGATGGGGAGAAGGAGAGAAGAAAGAGAAGAAGATGGAAAGCCAAATGAGAAGCAGAAGAAGAGGAAGGAAACAATGAAGCCAAAGAAGATGTAAATAAGGAAGTAGAAGAAACGTGAGGCAGAAGAAGTATTGCAAGGAGAAGACGACACAAGCCAAAGTTGGGACAGAGGTGCTGACAAGGAACTGTAAAGTTATAATCCAGGATTTTCATTAGTGAAAGTTCAGAGCCACCTTTTGCCCCACCCCTCATTGCTGGGCCGCCTGGTTGCCACGGAAACAAGAGAAGAGGAAGACGTGAGTGCTGAGACTTTCTGTGAACGCTAAGACCGGCCATGTCTTACAGCGGCGTGATTATGTGGCTTTCTTTCTTCAATAAAAGCACAATGAATGCAAACAGGATGAATGAGGGCTGGTCCTGCTGGCCTACAATACAATACAATGCAACATTAGCATGCTAGCATTGTTTGGGAATATCACAGGAAATATTAGCTCACTGTAGTACCCACACTCAATGCAATGTGTCTTTTGGAAATAATGGAAATAATCTGCCACCATCATAAAATCTCATTAAATGTACAGGCCATGTATTAAATAGCATTCTTTCAAGTGTAAAAGTAAGTGAGCGTATTTTCAAAAATGCAATAACAGTTCTTTGGCATGTGTTGAAATGCATGTATAAATGTAAAACCTAAGTCAGGGGTGTCCAGAGTGTGGTCCCAATGCCATTTCTAGCCACCACTGTTTTTTATTGGCCCTTGACACATTCTAAACATATAATTAAGCAAGAAAAATTTTACAAATATTACAAAAACAATGTACAAAAAAGTAACCATACAAGAAAATGTCTTCATTTCTGTGGTGATATCATGAAGTTATTTTAAAAGGTTGCATCATTTTAGTAGCATGGAGGTGAAATATTCAATATTTTTTTTATATGGTAATATTAGGAAAAACAACCAAAACTGTAAATAAAGTTGTAAATTGGGGAACATTAAGTTACAGAAAAAAATATTATGTTACAACAATAAACTGAAAACATCACAAGAATAAAGTCATTTAAAAAATCAAACAGGAGACATAGAAAATAAAGTCAAATTTAGTGAAAAAAGTAATTAAAAAATTACAATTACAAAAAATAACAATTGTTTTTTTAATGTCATAATATGAGAAAACAAAATTAAAGTTATTTTTTGAAAAATTAGTTTGCAGAAAATGTTATAATATTATTGGAACCCAAATTGTCAAATGTTCTCCTTGTGCATGCGTGGGTTTTCTCCAGGTACTCTGGTTTTCTCCCACATTCCAAAAACATGCTAGGTTAATTGGTGACTCCAAATTGTCCATAGGTATGAATGTGAGTGTGAATGGTTGTTTGTCTATATGTGCCCTGTGATTGGCTGGCGACCAGTCCAGGGTGTACCCCGCCTCTCGCCCGAAGACAGCTGGGATAGGCTCCAGCACCCCCGCGACCCTTGTGAGGAAAAAGCGGTAGAAAATGGATGAATGAATGAAAAAAAAGTAGTAGACATGGAAAATAAAGTAAAATTTAGTGAAAAAAGTTGTATTGATTTCATTTAAAAAATTAAAATTACAAAAAAATAACAATTGTTTTTTTTCTCATAATATGAGAAAGAAAACAAAATTAAAGATTTTTTTGAAAAATTAGGTTGCAGAAAATGTAACGCAAATTGTCCATAGGTATGAATGTGAGTGTGAATGGTTGTTTGTCTATATGTGCCCTGTGATTGGCTGGCGACCAGTTCAGGGTGTTTCCCGCCTCTCGCCTAAATACAGCTGGGATGGAAAATGGAGTAATAAAGTAAAAATATCATGTGGATATTGATTGAATTGTTTGATTGGATTTTATGGGAATAAAATCATAATATTATGAAAAGAACATGCTGAACGAAGATGGAAGAAATTTGAAATATTTAGAATATTAACAAAAAAATGGGGTAAAAAAAGCAAAGATCGTGCTTTTCTACTGGTGCATTTTTTTTCTTGATCTATATATAACATCTTAGCATATAGTGTCCCTTGCATTCTCTGATTTTCAGTACTGAATGTGGACCTGGCTGGAAAAAGCCTGAAGCATCATAAAGAGCAACATCAAGCAATTTGATTGGACGTTTCGTGAGCGCTATGATCTCCCGGCAACGCCTGTGACATCAGTGATTTACTACTATCCATATATCTTGTTCTTGATGTTCATTTTCTCTGGCACACGTTAGCATTAGCATCTTGATAATAGCACATATAGAGGTTGTGATGTCAGCGGTTAGCATGCACCAATAAAGAGTTGTGTTTGTGTGTTCCAGCGTGCACAGCAGAGTTGCTGCTGCATGCCAGTGTTGAGCGTGCACACTCACGTGGATGACAAGTTCAAAAGTGGACTTTTGCTGCCTCTCTTGTAAATAATTGAAACTCTGCTCTTGTTCTGCAGTCTTTCCAGCGCCTGCTTTTGTCTTTAATTAAGAACTTATGGACCTGCTGGAGTGCTGGAGCTCTCCAAAGATGCATCAAAATTTCAATGATGAAGAATGTGCTGTACACAGCAAGAGAAGGTGTCACATTGGATGAGTGTATTAAAGTGGGACCTCCGATTCCGAGGTAAATGCTTGTATGTGTTGGGGAAAATAGGCCTCAAAAGTTGCAACCAAGCACTTTATATAATAATTCCATGTTGACTGCTTTCATTTGTCTATAATATGCACATGTTGTTCCCTTAATTGCCCCTTTGGGCATAAATGAGGAAACTGATTGATTGACTCAAAACAGAAGCGACGGTAATACACTTGACAGAAAACCAATAAACCACCATAGGTTAGGAAACTGTGCTATGGCACTCTCCATTTTACTGTTTTAAACACTGGTGAGCTTTTAATTATTATTTTTTACATTTCTAGAAGTTAAAGTGAAAGTGATACTGCCTGCAAAATAAAAAAAATATTTTTTTTAACTTGGAGTGGACTAATTTCTGTAATTTTTGATCAGGAAAAATAATAATTACATTAAATGGAGGTTGAGCATTCATTCATTCATTCATTCATTTTCAACCGCTTTTTCCTCACTAGGGGGTGCTGGAGCCTATCCCAGGCGGGGTACACCCTGGACTGGTCGGCAGCCAATCACAGGGCACATATAGACAAACAACCATTCACACTCACATTCATACCTATGGACAATTTGGAGTCGCTAATTAACCTAGCATGTTTTTGGAATGTGGGAGGAAAACCCATGCATGCACGGGGAGAACATGCAAACTCCACACAGAGATGGGTGGAATTGAACCCTGGTCTCCTAACTGTGAGGTATGCGTGCTAACCACTCGATCACCGTGCAGCCCTGGAGGTTGAGCAGTACATTATAATAATGATTATAATAGGATTATATATGACAAATATAAAGAGGAAGTTTATATCCAGTGGCTGAAATGCAAACAAGCATTGAAGTAGTTAAAGGTATTCATCACTGTCATGATCTCTCCATGGCAAAGGCAAAAATGCTTTCTCTCTGTGACCACAGTCAATTAATTGAACTGTATAAGCAAGGCCTCAAACTGACACAAAAAGATGAGAACAGGACGGCCTTCTAAGAAACAGGTGCAATAAATGTACAGCATTCTCACACACACACACACACACACACACACTGACCTTTCCAAGACAAAGTGTCATATATATATGAGCTCCATGTCGCAGCATGCTCAACATAATTCAACATCCTTGACCTATGACCGGACGGTCACCAGGTAAGGACGAGGAGCGCCCTTTTCGCCAACCGTTCCCATTAGCATAACTACCTGCACCTGTAGCAAGTAATTAGTCCAATAACCTTGGCAGAATGAGGCGTGACTAATTGTGCTTTGCACTCACCGCTTTAGGGCGGAAGCAGTTTTTGCGGTCATGCTCTTTTGTGTGAATAAAAGTCATTGCATTCACGGAACGCTACAACAAAACAAAAGGAATACAGATACAACCTTCGTGGCGGTGGTGTCGTTACCACTGGTGCCTCACAGTAAAACGGTCCCAGCTTTGATTCCAGCATGGTCCTACCGACCGTTTGGTGGAAGCCACAGTTTGGATAACAGCAAACATGCATGGTTAATAAACAACTAACAAGAGGCTGGTAATTACCTGGTTACATGGTTTATGGTTTATATACTGTACATGCTGGAACAAGCAAATTCATGATGACATTTAATAGTTAGGGTATTTTGCTGTACTTCAGCAAAATACTGCTAAACCAGGGGTCTCAATTTACTCAATTTACTTGGGGGCCACTGGAGCTAGGGTCTGGGCGAGACTGGGCCGCATCAGGTTTTCCAAAAAAAACAAAAAACAAAACGCATTTATTAAAAACTGAAAAATGAATAAACTTTGCTTTGGTTTCGATTTTCTACAATAAAAGCTCTGATAAAACATTCCACTGTTCTCAAATATCTTAATTTTTATTTTTCTGCACAAAATAAGATGAAAAATAAATAAACAAATCAAGAATAAAGAAAATCAATCAATCAGTAACAAATAAATGTAATAATAATAATAAAATGGCAAATAATAAAAACTTAAGAAACCACATATAGTTGGTGGGTAGACAAATTATTTTTTTCAGATAAAAATGAACAAAGCATTATTAGAGCCCTATAGACATGACAAAACACGACTATAGTCACATTTATACTCTTTTTATTTACAACATATTGCGCAACTGCTGGGTCTTGAGATGCTAACTCGCAAACTAGAGAGCTAGCGACCTAAACGGTAGCCTTCAAGTTATTTCCTTTAAACTTAAATAGCCCAAAACTTACCACTTCCACACGGATAGGGAGGTTAACTATTAACAGTTATTTAACCTTTAACATGAACATTAATCAAACGTAATAATTTTTTTATGGGTACATGATACCATACAGCATCCATATCAAACTTGCGCGGTAGGGTAGGATAACAGTATGGGCGGGGCAAAATCATGTTAATTGTGTCCGGTGTGCACACAGCTTTAAGCTGTCATTTCAACATTAAACTTTCATATCAAGGCGGGGGCCTCAAACTAGTGTCCTGCGGGCCACATTTGGCCCGCGGGCCGCATGTTTGAGACCCGTTTTAAACATTCCTGGAACTTCCTTGCTGGGTGCAATGATTTCACGTAGCAAGATAGAAAAAGGATGCTACACCCAGCAGTAACTGTTCCAAACTCAAAAACACAGTAGCCTCCCGGTAGTGACTCTTCTGCAGCAGATATCTGCAGCTGTGCATCACACAGACCTACTCACTGTATTTCCCCCTACTGCAAAAGCCCATAAACATAGCACACACCCGTGTAGCAAAGGAATAACACGTACAAGAAGGCAAGGTGTAGTCACGGACATCGGGTCATTAGTTTTAGTTTTTCGTTTTTTTTTCCCAGTTGTAGACCCATGATCTACTGACCCACTTTTGGGTCCCGACCCACCAGTTGAAAATCACTGGCATATGTCCACCCTCTTTTGTCATTATAGCTAAAAGGGAACTGCACTTTTTGGGGGAATTTTGCCCATCATTCCCAATCCTTATGTGAAACATGATCACATATGTCTTTCCCTTTTCTGTGCATTCTAGCGCGAGAAAATTCGTTAATATGAGCTAGCTAACAATGGACGTTATGGGAAATACATGTTTAGACACTAAACAAACACTAAACACTAAAGCACAGTTTCATTTACAGTACATAACTACTTGGCTGCACAGTGTACGAGTGGTTAGCGCGCAGGCCACACAGCTAGGAGATCCGAGTTCGATTCCACCTCCATCTCTGTGTGGAGTTTGCATGTTCTCCTTGTGCATGCGTGGGTTTTCTCCAGGTACTCCGGTTTTCTCCCACATTCCAAAAACATGCTAGGTTAATTGGTGACTCCAAATTGTCCATAGGTATGAATGTGAGTGTGAATGGTTGTTTGTCTATATGTGCCCTGTGATTGGCTGGCGACCAGTCCAGTGTGTACCCCGCCTCTCGCCCGAAGACAGCTGGGATAGGCTCCATAAGCGGTAGAAAATGAATGAATGAATGAATGAACTACTGAGTTGTATATTAACCAAGCTACATTGACATTATTATTGTAGCAGTTAACATGAAAAAATATTTTTAGCTAACTGCTAGTCACAGCATCATTCACAGACAGAAGAGTGGATACATAGCTCTCTATTTCACTACAAAGACTCAAAAAGATGTTCGTTTGGCGTCAGCCGTCACTAAGGACCGCAGCACACGTCTTGTGCTGGAAGACACAGCCATCCCAATGAGAGCGGACATCGTAAGTGTTGATGTATCGAATCTGCTGTTGTTGTTGACAGAACTAGCTTAAGTACGTATGTGTATCAATGCTCCCTGGGAAAGGAGTTTCGGTTTTAAATCATCACTGCAACTATTACATGTTATCATCAGTGTACGTGTTAATGCATGATCACAGCATGGATATCAAATGATGCAACGTTGTTAGAGGTTTCTGTTTTTTTTGGTGGGCTTCATCGTCGAAATTGGTATGTCCCAATGACGTCCCTTGTTAGCTAGCTCATATTAATTTTCTTCTTGTGTTATAATGGACAGAAAAGAGAAACAAATATGTGTATGTTCATGTTTCACATAAGGAATGTGAATGATGGGCAAAGTGTGAAATGGAGCATCTCTGCTTTGTCGTGTCAAGGCTCTTTGGCGAAGCCTTTGCATGTACGTGATCTCTTACACTTACGCCTACAGCAAAGTATCTCCTGCCTGAGGGATGGATTTGAATATAAACAAACCTGTGCATGTCAATGAGGGGCCTCGAGTCCTGTAAACCTGATGAGAATTTAGCAGGCGGCCATTAAAACCTCACCTGTGAGCGTGTCAAGGGTAGCTACGATGACGATGGCGGCGGTAAATCTACTTGTCAGCCAGCAGAGGGAGGGACTATACGGCTGCATGTTGCATACAGGATCACTTTGGCCATGGCGGGTCCACACCTTAGCGTGGCGGAGGACCATGAATAAATAAACATGAAAGCAAGAAGCATGCTGGATCAGAACAGATTGGTGACTAAAGCATGTGGCGATGCTCTCCTTTCATTACATTCAAACACTTTTCAATCAAGATTCCAAGAATGATACACCTTAAAAAGGTCATGCTAACTTAACATGAGTGTTTCCATTAAGAAGTAGCGCCGTTCTTGTGTTTCCATTAAGGATGAGTGGGTAATCAATTATTTAGTCAATCATTAAAGGATTATGTCCAGTGTGTGCTATTGATTGTCTAGTAATGACATCTTCAATCAGTCAAAGCTACGTTTGTACAAGACATACACAATACTGCAAGATATACACCAAACAAGTACACAACATGCAGAATGTATGCAATATCATATTTTCTTAATATACATTTATCCATTTAAAGTTTAGCATTTAGAATTAAAATGCTTCATCGTTTTATGATTTTATTGTTGTAAAATTATGACTCTTAATATTAGGAATTTATTCTTATAATTATCCCAATATTGCCAAATACTGCTATGTAATTTTTCTAAAATTATTACTTTATTTTCTCATATTCTCAGAATATTAATCCAACCCAAAAACAAAAAATGACTCCCTTTTTTAACGTTTTTTTGTTGGGTATATATTTGTCACGCCCTGTGTGGGTTCCCAGGTGACAGTTTGTCTATGTTCCCTGTCTGGGCTTTGGTTTCCTTTTTGGATACTCTTATTTTGTATTGGACTTCCTGTTTTCCCGTCTGCCTTGGTTGAACTTATGTCCCACACCTGTCCCTAATTTGTGCTGTCTATTTAGTTCAGGTGTGTGCCTCTCCCTGCATGGGATCATTATCGTTTGTCTGTCTACTCCCTGAGATGCTTTTTTTCTGCTGCTGCAATTTTCGCAATGAATAAATATTTACGTGCATTTGGTCCTGCTTTCTGCATCCTGGGGTCGAACCTTAAAGCTCTCGAGCCGACCGTGACAATTTTCACTTTATGCAGTACTATGCAGCTGGAATTAATCATTAGCCACATTTACATGGACCCAAATATTCCAATTCCATTCGGGTTATTTGCTCAAACGGAAAGAATCGAACTTTTGTATACACCTCATTCCGAAAGAAAAGTGCCAATCCGAATGAACATATAATCAGATTCACAGGGGTGGAATATTCCTTTCCCCAAACCGTTTGAGGTATCTTTTACCCGCTCAATCGCAGACGTCTCTCAGGTTTTGAAAATGGCGGTGAGCAGTCATCACTGGACTACATCGGAAAGTTAGTTTTTGATACAAACTTTAAAAGAACTGAATGTAATTGCAAGACTGGACGGCCGAAAAACTCGCCGAAGAACCACTCGCTCCCACCAATCTTTGCTGCGGACTTTCATCCACAGCTTTCGGGTACTCTGTGGTTGCATAGGCCAGTGTTTTTCAACCTTTTTTGAGCCATGGCACGTTTTTTGCATTGAAATTTAGTTTGAATCAAAAACAAACTTTGCTTAGTCCAGTGCCGATTGCTGGCCTCCATTTTTAAAAGTGAAGAACGTCTGGATCTGCGTGTTACGTCATATCTGAGCATGCGCTGAAAGAACGCACCCGGGATAAATTTAAACAGGAAAAGATCAAATTCAATCTTGCTAATATTTTATGATTAAACTCAGGACATGTTTTATATAGATATATATTTTCTTTTTTAATAAAACTGGACTTGTGAATGGCGTATAGAAGGGTTTAGATTCTGTTCCACAGATGGCGGTAATTCACACGAAAGCTGCTTGCCAACCGCCAATAAACAACAGAAGAAGAAAAACACCACGAAGACAACTTTCCGTTTGAGCGGGTACAAGATACCTCAATCGGATTGGAATATTCCATCCCTGTTCAATTCCCGTTTGAGCAAATAAACCAAATGCAATTGGAATATTTGGGTCCATGTATACTATTGACATAATGGCTATTGACATAATATTTGCAAATGATGATTAATAAATGTTAATTATAAAAAGTGATATTGGATAATTCCTCAAGGCACACCTGACGGTTTCTCAAGGTACACTAGTGTGCCGCGGCACAGTGGTTGAAAATCACTGGCATAGGCAACACAGAAAAACATGAATCTCAAATCAATCCCATTCCCTCTACGCCTCTTCTTCGCTGTCATTTTCCGCAGGATCGCATGGGTTTCAAGTTGCTGCTTTAAAAAAAAGCGTAGCAACTGTCCCAACAACCGTGGTAATAACACTCTCGTCCGCAATCTTCGATGAATCACGTGATGTTGTTTACGTTTTACTGCGCATGCCCCATTGATTATTCTGTTTGATTATAGTGGTGCATGTAGACAGGAGATTGGAATATTCCTTTCCATGTATACACTGTTTTGTGATACGTCATTCGGAAAGATTCCAACGTAAACATGGCTATTTTCTCATAATATTAAGCCTTTTTTTCTTGTGCTACTTTGTAGGTCCTTATCCTGGGTGAGATGTCCGCTTATCCTCACGGGGTTCGCGGGCATGCTGCAGCCTACCCCAGCGGGCGAGAGGGCAGGGTACACCCTGGACTGGTCGCTGTGTGAAATGTACTATACTAAAATGTGTATTTATTCTGGAATATACAGCAAAAACAGATATTGTATAATTCGCCAAGGAGGGCTGAGTTGGTGAAAATTTCTGACCTAAAACTGTCAGGAGCATGTGGAGAATTAAAGCGGCAGGCATACAAAGTAAAACATTTAAAGTTTGTCAAAGTATTTTTAAACTTCACTTCAGAGTGCTAAAGTGATTCAGCAGTCAGGGAAGGCGAGGAGACAAACACGATTTTAGTCGTGTATCCTTCCTCCCTTGTTTTCATTTCATTTATGCCTCATTGAACGACTCGTCTCTCCGCCACCGTGCAGCTGTGCCTCCATCTTTAGCGATTTAAGCAGATGTTAACAGCGCACGCATAAATCGGCACAGCAGGTAAATTGATGTTGTTTGCAGATCAAAAAGGCAGCGCAGAGCCGACCCTCGACTGACAAAAATGTTTAGGCAAGGACAAGATCCATGGCAGCTTTGTATCACTCCTGATTATACTCCACGACTATTTTAGGCTATTTTTTGTTGTTTACTTCCTGCCTGCCACGTTGAGTGATGACATCACAAGGTTCAAACTCACTAATCGCTTCCTCTTTTCAGGTTGCAAAAGTTGTTTTCTTGAAGGCAATGAAGTGCAGTTTCTGTTGCACACAGTCGCAGTTCACAGTCACGGTGTTAGCAGTTGTGTACACTCACACTTGTCATGTTTTTGTTGGGTTGGGTTCAAAGCGGAGGCTTTGTTTGACGTTGCAGCTAATTGGATGCTTTTGACGTCTCCAGTCAACGTGTATTCCCTCCATAAGACCGTAAAGTCCACACAGGCCTAGAATGTCCCTCCCATACATTTTAGATCACAGTGAGAACGTTTTCCATTACAGATGCAAAGCGACCTGCTTTCACACAAAGTTCATCTCATTCCGCTTGCAAATTAAATGTCTGCCTCGGTTTTTACAGCACCGCCAGTCGCCGCCGGTCCATCGATGGAATATCAATAATATGCCCACTTTTGGAAACTCCTTAGGGGTGTTGGCATTCAGAACCTGCATTGGGCTGTAGGCAACATGTGGCACAATGTGTGTGTCTATTTACAACCTATGTCTCATAGTAACGTATGTATTTATTATTTTGTTTACTATTACATTTTTATGTTTATTAAGACTTTTGAATCACATAACCAAACACAGTAGAGTGTTCTGACTGAATGGCATTTCATAACATGCAGAAAAACAGTTTGCAAACGATAGTTTTCTACTTTATAGTCAAACTACATTGGCCATTTTCATTTTGTAAAAGTAGCTTTCACAAGAAAACTGCATATACTGCATGTATGTGATCGGTATCAGTATATGAGTATTTCACTCTGTATCTTAATATTTAAGCAAATGAAAGTAATGTTTTGCTTTGGTTGAGAATATCCATGTGCACAATTATTAGGCATAAATATGACCCATGTCACTCTTTTATTTTCATGTTTTAAAGTCAGAATGATAAACAAACAAATAAACATTTGTCAAAATAAATCAGTGACCAATCAGTGGCCACCCTTCTTTCCATGCATCAACGGAGTCATGTCATTTTCTTCAATTTGATGATGATGTTTTTGTCCGGCAGCAACCAAAGCCTCTCAGAAATTGTTGTACTGGCTTCCTTCATTATAAATATGACGTTTAATAAGAAGGGGCCGTCATGTCATTATTTTTATCATCTTGAAAGGAAACTCTTTTTTTATGCAGGACAATGCTTCATCTCATGGATCAAAGTGTTCCTCTGCAGGTAGCTAGTAAAGCCCTTAAAGGAAAACTGCACACGTCTTTTGTTGTTTTTCTGTGCGTTCTAAAGAGAGAAAAACTGTTAACATGAGGGAGCTAACAATGTACATCATTGCACACACCTATTTCTAGTATAAACTCAACAACATTTTATGGTTTTATATACATACATGCTTTGACCTTGCACTAACAGATACATTCATGATTATATGTAATACTTACAGTATTTTGATTATTTTGAACATTCCCGGAACATTTTTCCTGGGTACATTGATAGCGACATTGAAAGCATGTGTTTGTTTGTTAGTACTAATCATGGCAGACTTTGTGAGAGATGCCGCCAACGACTACTTTTGGACAAATGAGGATCCAGAACTTTATCTTTTTGAGCCTGAATATACAGAGGATGAGCTACAGGTTTTAGAAGCTGAGCCTCCTATAAGAGAGAGTGAAACTTTGTAGCAGATGGGTGGCAAGTCATTACACCAGCATGACTCCATGGTGGAAATGTGGTGCTTCCCTAGCCTTGCCGACAAAAAGGGACATACAGTGTATTGATGGAAAGGCTATTGGGCACCATGATATTGATTGTGATGCATGGATCACATATTACGATAATATCACAATACAGTCCATCTAGCAGTGTGTAAACAAAGAATGGAATACGCGCTAATTACTTAAATTGTGGGGGGCGCGAGAGATTGTGTCAACACGCCAGCATCTTCCTAGTTTGGTTTATGTGCAGTCATTATGTCAGTTGCGTTTTTGGGGGGCTTTGTAGTCAAAATACTGTAGGTGTTTCCTGTTATGTACATTGTTAGCTAGCTGTTTTTTTTAACTGTTTTCATCTCTTTAGAATGCACATCCTTATGTTTCACAAAAGTATTGTGGATTATGGGCAAAGCTCCCCCCAAAAATAGGTGTGTCCTGTTATGTACATTGTTAGCTAGCTGTTTTGTTTTGGTTTTTTTTAGCTGTTTTTGTCTCTTTAGAATGCATATCCTTATGTTTCACAAAAGTATTGTGGATAATGGGCACCCCCCCCCCCCCAGAAAAAAAAAAGAAATAGGTGTGTCTTATTATGTACATTGTTAGCTAGCTGTTTTTTTTTAGCTGTTTTCATCTCTTTAGAATGCACATCCTTATGTTTCACAAAAGTATTGTGGATGATGGGCAAAGCTCCCCCCAAAAATAGGTGTGTCCTGTTATGTACATTGTTAGCTAGCTGTTTTTTTAAGCTGTTTTCATCTCTTTAGAATGCACATCCTGATGTTTCACAAAAGTATTGTGGATGATGGGCAACCCCCCCCCCCAAAAAAAAAAAAAATAGGTGTGTCCTGTTATGTACATTGTTAGCTAGCAGTGTTATTTTTTAGCTGTTTTCATCTCTTTAGAATGCACATCCTTATGTTTCACAAAAGTATTGTGGATGATGGGCAAAGCTCCCCCCAAAAATAGGTGTGTCCTGTTATGTACACTGTTAGCTAGCTGGTTTATTTAGCTGTTTTCATCTCTTTAGAATGCACATCCTTATGTTTCACAAAAGTATTGTGGATGATGGGCAACCCCCCCCAAAAAAAAAAATAAAATAGGTGTGTCCTGTTATGTACATTGTTAGCTAGCTGTTTTTTTTTAGCTGTTTTCATCTCTTTAAAATGTACATCCTTATGTTTCACAAAAGTATTGTGGAAGATAGGCACCCCCCCCCCAAAAAAAAAAATAGGTGTGTCCTGTTATGTACATTGTTAGCTAGCTGTTTTTTTTTAGCTGTTTTCATCTCTTTAAAATGTACATCCTTATGTTTCACAAAAGTATTGTGGAAGATAGGCACCCCCCCCCCCCCAAAAAAAAATAGGTGTGTCCTGTTATGTACATTGTTAGCTAGCTGGTTTTTTTTTTTTAGCTGTTTTCATCTCTATAGAATGCACATCCTTATGTTTCACAAAAGTATTGTGGATGATGGGCAAACTTCCCCCCCAAAAATAGCAGTTTTCCACTAGCTAGACAAGCAGTGGAGCATTTTGATGCATGAGATGGTGCATTCTCCTGCATAAAAATCATGGTCTTCTTGAAAGGTGCAAACTTTTCCCTGTACCACTGTGTGAAGAAAGTGACTTCAAGAAACTGGCAGTAGGTTTGGGAGTTGAGTTTGAGTCCATCTTCAACTTGAAAAGTCTCAAACAAGCTCACCTTTAAAAATTCCAGCCCATGCCAGGACCCACCTACACTTTTCGGGTGTCTGAGTGGGAGAGCACTAGAGAATAATTGCTTCCTGGTAGCTTCAGGTTGGGGTTTTCTTAAATCTTTGGCAGTTCATTCGCATCTTTTTCTCATTTCTTTTGGGCGTTTGCAACAAAACCTTTGCTGGTTCTGTGGTCACTTCCGAATATGTCAGCAATTTCGAAAGTGCTGCATCCCTCGGTCACATTTCTTTGCTGGCCTGTTTTGCCAGAGAAAAGCAGCAGCCTATTAGTGTTGATCTCCTAAAGCCACATATACATATCACCCGGTATGCTTAAATCCAATAGACATTCAAAGTGATTCAGCTTGGAGTTGGAAATTATGTATTAAAATGACAGTTTGGTCAAAATATTTACTTGGCAAACAATTGCGCATGCAGTGTAATGCATGTCATAGTTATGTCACATAGCTATGCATTTAGCATCATATTCATAACAGATTTGAATTTGCAATAATCAGCCAAAGAAATGTCACTATTTTGATGAATGCAGGTAGTCAGGCCATGCTTATTTTTGACTAAATATCCTCAAAAAAGCCAAACTCAACCAAACACGTGATCAACACAGACATTGCAACCGAAGGCAAAAGTCCCCCGAGGTGGCACAAAACCTGCAAAGTTCAACACGACCACCCACATGGCACATCTAAAGCACCCCACAAAAAGCAACAAAGGATGGTTGGGCATCGTCTGAATTTTGATTCTGGTTACTAACGAAGCGTGCAGACCTCACAGCTAGGAGACCAGGGTTCAATTCCACCCTTGGCTATCTCTGTGTGGAGTTTGCATGTTCTCCCCGTGCATGCGTGGGTTTTGTCCAGGTACTCCGGTTTCCTCCCACATTCCAAAAACATGCTAGGTTAATTGACCACTCCAAACTGTCCATCGGTATGAATGTGAGTGTGAATGGTTGTTTGTCTATATGTGCCCTGTGATTGACTGGCGACCAGTCCAGGGTGTACCCCGCCTCTCGCCCGAAGACAGCTGGGATAGGCTCCAGCACCCCCGCGAGCCTTGTGAGGAAAAGCGGTAGAAAATGAATGAATGAATGAATGGTTCCTAATGATTCTCAATATGGATGTTTTTAAAAGGCAGGGTCATAAAAGTTTGCATGGTTTAAATAACGGTTCTTTTTGGATAAAATGTCTGAACTTCTCCATGAACCTGTTTGGATATTAACTTTTAATCGACTTTACTATGACTTTCTTACAGTGCTATTTTCAACCAGTTTATATTGCAAATATCAAAGCAACTTGAATATAAATGATGATGACAAAGATGTTTACTTTTGAAAAGTAGTTAATTCCTTTGCTGCCTCAATGTTGGCGTAAGCTATTTTATGCTACCGATACCGATCCCGATAATCCATGAGTGAAATCGTCTGATCTCAATACCGATCACATACCTGCAGTATAAATGTACGGAGGATCACATCCCCGGCCTCAAACTCAGTGTTCAGGCCCAAATGCTGAATTTTTTAAAGCACCACCCTGTGAGATATTTTTGAAGTACATATTTCAGTCTCACAAAGAATGGAAGTCACACACACGGCAGACATGCTTGTTCTGAAAGCAGAGCTGATCGGCGGAGGGGATCAGCGTTGTAAAGCAAGCATCAACCAATGTCCCATACCGTCCTTTTTCAAAGATATCGGCCGATACCGATCTGTGGCCGATCGATCGGAGCACCCCTAATAAAAGTATGTATGATTTGTGCTGATATCCGTATCAGCCAATACCCAAGGCCGCATTGTATGTATTGGAAGTGACAGTTAAGGTACAGTTAAGGTATTTCTGGTGGCCACAGCTTGACTTTGGAACAGATGATTTCTAATACTGTGCATACTCCTATGAGAGCAAATGTTTTGAAATACAAATTGGAACATCTGGTAGATGTTGTACTGTATTTAGATATATCGGTCTATGTTTTCAAGGACGGTGCGTGTGAGTGACTGAGTAAAGGTGGAAGGAGCGAACGCTCTGGGAGTGTTGCAGTGTGTCAGACACACAGGGGAGCCCAGTGAAAAGGTCTGAACTAAATATGTATTACTTCTGATTGATCTCCAGCTGTGAGGATGCGGATGTAGGAGGTGGGGGTGGGGGGCAGCTTTGTTAGGAGCCATGTCAGGATTTAATAGTGATGTGAGGCCACGCTGCACAAACATGGCGCCGATACATCACACAGGGCCTGAATGGGATTGTGTTCATGTGCCAAACACCGAGACGACACTAATACTAGCCGAGGAGGCGTGTTAAATAATGTCAAGACAATTTAGTCAGCTTGTTTTGTTTTTTGTTTTTTAACAGTCTGGAAGAAACGTTTGTAATTAACTTTCAGTCATGTTGCACTAACCGAATTCGCTCTTGGGACCATTTCACTGATTGTACGCGTTTTATGACTATAAACAACACTATTGGGTGGTAGACAACATACAGCAAATGCTCCGTCTAACAAGTCTATTCAATTAACTGCAGAGTTTCCAATAGTCGCCGGATGCGTTGTCTAAAATTTCCAGAGTCCCTATAGGTCAAAATGGCAGTAAATGCATTTGAGTTTTCAAACTACCAAGGTATGTCATTTTGACTGCTTTCAAAATTTGCAATATCATAACTTGGTTTAAAAAAAACCTATGGAGCATTAGGACCCTGACTTTTCCTAAATATGTAGATATTTTACTCTAACATTGTTTCATCATTAAAATGTAAAAACAAAACAAAAGAGATATGAGCATTACTACCTGGAATTCTAGTAGTTTCAGAATTCTGGTAGACAGAGTGTTAATGATGGCCGGGCAGTTTACTCCTTACCGCTATAACAACATTGGTTCTGGTGCTGCTGTCTTGTGCAATACAGTATACTACACTGCAATTACCTCAAAAGTTAGTGTTTATATGGAATTCAACACCTTTCCAATGTTACTTGGTTGTGTCAAAGAGTCAGAAGAGCAAGCAGTAAATAGCAATTCAGTGTCAGTATCAGTGTCCTAACTGTGTAATGGAAAAAAAGCAGTTGTCTGTGTAGCATTATAGAGTGTGCATACAGGGAGTGAGGTGCAAATTACAAGCTCACCACGACTAGAGTTACTAATACCCATTTCCCACCACAATCAGTGGGTCTACCAAATTTTTTTAAACACTGGTAGTCCCGCAAAAAAAAATAATGCTGTAGAAAACGCTAAAATGCTAAAGCTACGTGCCATTGAGAAACGTCTTGAAGTATCCTCTTTTCTTGAGAAACTTCAGACTGTCCAGTCTCTACTTCCGGATCTGATTCCAACACATATGGTTATATTTTAAAAGCGGACATTTTAAAAAGATTTGCAGTTATTAACTCCGATATCTTCAATTCCACCCTCGGCCATCTCTGTGTGGAGTTAGCATGTTAGCATAGGTTTTCTCCGGGTTCTCCGGTTTCCTCCCACATTCCAAAAACATGCTTGGTTAATCGGTGACTCCAAATTGTCCATAGGTATGAATGTGAGTGTGAATGGTTGTTTGTCTATATGTGCCCTGTGATTGGCTGGCCACCGTCCATGGTGTGCCCTGCCTCTCGCCCGAAGACAGCTGGGATAGGCCCCAGCACCCCACCCCCCACCGACCCTCATGAGGATCAGCGGCAGAAAATGCATGAATGAATGAACTCCTATACCATTGATCAAGTCCGACAAAGTTGGGTTCGCTTCATGTCTACAGGGCAAAACCCGTATTTAGAAAGTCATAAACATGTTTTCTATGTTCTAACTATGAAAATATGAAATTACCAATTAACCACAATAAAATAGGTCTGACTGTATAGAATTTTCAAAAATCCTCATGTCTGACTAGTGAACCCGCTCATACCATCATCAAGATGGGATCACACATAGTGATACAGGGATTCCTATAATGTTAATACAGGTGAAGCCATTTGCTTCTGACAAAAGGTGTGAAACTACCTTAATATTTAATACTACTATACAATGCTATGATGATTCAGATCTTCCAACTAAGTGCTATCTTTTATGAAATAAACACAGAATTATGTCTCTAAATCAGGGGTCTCAAACTCGCGGCCCGCGGGCCAAATGCGGCCCGCAAGACTCTAGTTTGAGGCCCCCACCTTGATACCAAAGTTTAATGTTGAAATGACAGCTTAAAGCTGTGTGCACACCGGACACAATTAACATGATTTTGCCCCGCCCATACTGTTAGCCTACCCTGTTACTCCGCCCTGTTTTGCTTTGGATTAGCAATGAAGCTAAAGGCTTATGACGCTGGGTACAAATAAATGCAGGAAATGATTTGGAATAAAACGGAAAATACACGTCAAGATAAAGCATCTCATCAAACATGTTGTTAAAGTTACGACGCTGCTCCCAGATGGAACTGAGTACGATGCTAACTTGCTAATTGGGTCAAATTATTAAGTTTCATTAATGTTCATGTTAAAGGTTAAATAACTGTTAATACTGTACATTTGAATCTGAAAAAAATAATTTCTCTGCCAACTGTATGTGGTTTATTACGTTTTTCTTATTTGCTGTTTTATTATTATTTTACTTATTTATTACTAATTGATTGATTTATTGTCTTTATTCTTAATTTGTTTATTTATTTTTTTAATCTTATTTTGTGTGTAGAAAAATAAAAATTAAGATATTTGAGAACAGTGGAATGTTTTATCAGATATTTTGGTGTGGAAAACCGGAACCAAAGTACTGAAAAAGTGTAGGGTATAGCAGAAGCAAAAGCATTGGAGATTGTTTATTTTTTATTTTTTTTCCAGTTTTTAATAAATGCGTTTTTTTGTTTTTTTTTTTTTAAACATGATGCGGCCCGGCTTCACCCAGAATCTAGCTCCGGTGGCCCCCAGGTAAATTGAGTTTGAGACCCCTGCTCTAAATGAAAGGATACAGCAAACCTTCAAACCTTACAAAAAGGTAAGCAACCCAAGATAACCCAAGATAATCCTTATCAAGTGCCTTAACGTGGCTCCCATATGAAAATGCATCCAAACACGGACCTGACTGCACAGAGTAACTTCAGAAGTCAAAGTGCGCTCTATATGATATAATAATTCAGGCTGAATAAAAGACACGAGAGCATGATTAGTGGATGCTAACGAGGCCTGCCGACTGCAGCCAGAGACAAATTGTTGTTGATGTGCAATAAGAGCACCAAGTGATGAGAGAACTGGGGAAACAAAAGCCGGAGCAGCAGTTTTTCATGTGGAAGCTCCCGCTGTCTGATCAGCACATGCTAATGATGCACTATTCGTTTTAGGTAAGTTCATATTGCTCGCACTTCTCATATTCATCATACAGAGGAAGACTTTATTATAAGAAAATCAACTTTAATCAAACATGAATGGTTCGGTGGGTTTAGAGTGGAAGATATGCATGTCTCTTGTGCGAGTTTGTTTTGGTGAATTTTGTGCGTACAACAATCCGTGAAGGAGTTCCTCAGGGTTTTCTACTCAGCCCACCAAGTTTCAACCTAAGTGTTATGGAAAGTAGTAGGCCCCCAAAATATTCTTGAGTTTGAGCATCCGATTGATTGTTGGAAGATCCTTGGCCCAAATGAAAGTTGTTACTGGTGCCGAGTACAGTCCAATACGGCATCTGTGTGAGAAGGCTTTTCAGCTCACTCTTTTGACCCATCTTGTGTGTTCCCTGATCTAAATCCAATTGAGAACATTTGTGGATGGATGGCAAGGGATGTTTACAAAATGAGCATCAGTTCCAGACAGTGGATGCCCTCTGTGAAGCCATCTTCACCACCTGGAGAAACATTCCCACTAAGCCTCCCGGAAACAAGGAGATCAAGCATATCAAGCATACCCAAACCAATTTTTGAGGTGATTAACAAGAATGACACAGCTACTCAGTACTGAGACTTAAAACAAAATCTAATTTCTATTTTAGGGGGATTTCTGGGGGTTTTGAGCTTTGGTCTTAAACTTTAAAATCAATTAAGGATTAATTGGCTATAGTTATTCAATTAAGAGAATAGTTTAAATACAGTCCCCTCCAAAAGTATCGGAACATTCATTCATTCATTTTCTACCGTTTTTTCCTCGCAACGAGGGTCACGGGGATGCTGGAGCCTATCCCAGCTGTCTTGGGGCGAGAGTCGGGGTACACCCGGGACTCGTCGCCAGCCAATCACAGGGCACATATAGACAAACAACCATTCACACTCACATTCATACCTATGGACAATTTGGAGTCGACAATTAACCTAGCATGTTTTTGGACGGGGAGAACATGCAAACTCCACATAGAGATGGCCGAGGGTGGAATTGAACCCTAGTCTCCTAGCTGTGAGGTCTGCGCACTAACCACTCGACCGCCGTGCTGCCTAGTATTGGAACAGTGAGGCAAATTCCATTATTTTTGCATTTGGGTTTGACACCAAAAGATCAACATGAGAGCAGCATTTCAAAAGCAACATTTCAGCTTTTATTTCCAGGTTTTTACATCTGGATGTGATAATCAACTTAGAATTTAGCATTATTTGTAAAGGAACACCACATTTTAGGTGAGCTAAAGTATTGGAACAGGCAGACAAATAATTAAATAAATAAATTTATTATTGAAATTAATTATTATTGTTTATTAATTGATTTGTATTATTATTCAATTACAGTGACTAAGACAACTGCATCAATCCATTCTTCTTTTGTGATGCTTTTCAAGGCTTTTTCAGTCTTTTTAGTTATACCTTCACTCCTGCCCTCTGGAAATTGTTGCTGAGTTATGAATGAATAAATGAATTGTGAATTCACTGTAATGGGAAAATTAATGACATTACACTTTACTTTTACTGTGAAAATATCAAAATATTTACTGTATATATGCATATACTGTAATACAATAATCAAAGACTATCATTAGAAAGATATAAACAAATAGTGTGTTGGCCCTTGATCTTATCTCGTTTCCGTCACTTGTAAATTCCAGATGACAATGCGCCAAGCGAGATGCCCCCCAGGAGGTGCTAAAATGTGCAGAAGCTCCCATGCACACCCACTCGGACGCCATTAAGTGTGATTCTGTGTGACTAATGTGCCAAGTTCATTTCATGCATCATGGTCAATCATGAAGCTGCGTCCAGTAGTGACCATTATTTGCTATAACAACCCGCACAATAATTGCCTTGGAAAGTTGGGAGGATAAAATGAGTTGTTAGCCGTGCATTTTGGCAGTGGGCATTGTTGCCATGGGTGGGGGTCCAATTCAGAGTCTCTCTTGGACAGCAATGGACTCTCGCTCACCGCGGCCAAGTGGGATAGAAGAGTGAGTGATCGTCGCACTTGGCTGCTTCCTTCATGCTGGTGAGTCTAAGCTGCTGTGAGCTGGAGGCAGGAGTGCTAACTTGCCAATGGAGACATCACGTAGCAACAGCTATAGAACTGATTCATCTTGGGACATTCATTTCCTTGCATGCACCCGCCTCATCTTATAGCTACAAACACATTAAACTATATTAAAAGAGTGGTGCTGCATATTTCTATGACTATTCAGTAGCCATAGGGCTGGGCGATATATACATCCATCCATCCATTTTCTATACCGCTTACCCTCACGAGGGTTGCAGGCATGCTGGAGCCTATCCCAGCTGTCTTTGGGCAAGAGCTGGGGTACACCCTGGACTGGTCGCCAGCCAATCACAGGGCACATATAGACAAACAACCATTCACACTCACATACCTGGACAATTTTTGAGATGCTAATTAATAAGAAAGTTCACGCTCTGCATTGACTTCAGCACCCTCGTTCCGTAAAACAACAGCATGAACGGAGTGAGCCATTTTGGCAGTCACACTCTGTCTTTGGGGTGGAGGCGGGGCCATGAGCCTACCACTAGCAAAAGGTACAATGAGGCCACATTACTTGCTTGTCTCAAACTGTTGAAAAATGTGCATAATAGTTCCCTTTTAAGACATCAGGTGATTGAATATCGTATGAAAAACAAACTAAAGTATCACTTAAAACAACAAAGTTCCCATTATTCAGTATCTGAATAATGCTTTTTGGCTTCTCTCCTATACTCAGCAGCAGGGCCATCCCTGATCACATTTCAACCATAGTCAGCAAGCATAGATGTATTCCATTTTCACTGATATCTTTTCTTCACAGCTGCAAAGTCCTGGTGGAGTCGTTCCCCGTGCTCATCACTTACTTCTCTACAGTTCAATAGAAAGTATTCTAAATGGGAATGCAAAAAATAATTGCTTCATTGCAGACAATAGCTTTGTAGGACTTCAGGTTTGCCACCAGCTGCTTATAATGATCTGCCTTGCAGTTTCCTAGAAACTCTGGTGCAAAAGTTAATGAAACTTTTCTACTTGCATGCATTTCTGCAAATAAAAACAAAACATTTTATGTCAAAACTCTAGACTGGTTGCTTGTAGACACAATGTAAGTTCTGATAAACTGTTTTGCCTTTTTGCCTTTCCCTACATTTCCTATTTTGACCCAATACTGTATCTTGGAAATAATAGCCAATGGATGGATGGATATTGTCCTATTAACCTCATAGAGAAACCATCAAAAAGTGGTCATTGTTACACATTATAACCCAGTATATCAAACTAATACTATTGCATTTTGTTCCAAAAAGGCTGTTGTGTGTGTGTTAGCAAACCCCTTGTCCAAAAGGAACAGTCCATCATAACTAAAAACAGAAGGTTCGAAATGGAAATTGAAAAAAAGTCTTCCACAAAGTTTCATGAAAGTGAAGGTTTTTGTGTTACTGTTCTCTAACAAAGATAAATCATAACCCCTTTGGTAGAGGTAATAAAGCTGAGATAACGCCTCAATTGGATCAGCAAGAGAAAGATTCCTCTAAATCGTTCCCAAATTGCAGTCTGAAAAAAAAAAATCCATCTTGATGCTCCAATTAGGGTTTTAATCTTGACGGCAAAATGAGGACGCTGTGTAATCCTGGATGCTTTCTCATCCATTAGCAAAGCCAAAACGCAATAAAGACACGTCTACTCCTAACCGCTGCACACAAAAGGTTGAAACTTTGTCCAAATATGCAACCCCTACTCTGTTGCCTGTGATATTATTTTTTTCTGAGAAATAATTACATAAAGCATAAAGGTTAGCCACCACACAGTAAATCGGATTGACTTGAAATTTCACACACAGCTCAAAGCACTCTACAAAACACCCAATCAAACTCTACGGTGTTTATCAGAATCATTGTGAAAAAAATCTGAACTAATATGTATTTGTATTTGTATTAGGGATGTGAACAATGCGATCGGATATCCACTTACAGCAGGGAAGGGGTTTCCACG
The DNA here is from genome assembly GCF_030265055.1 of Doryrhamphus excisus. Lineage (NCBI taxonomy): Eukaryota > Metazoa > Chordata > Actinopteri > Syngnathiformes > Syngnathidae > Doryrhamphus > Doryrhamphus excisus. The sequence continues at coordinate 8,526,819 of NC_080471.1, forward strand.
CTCGGAGGAAACCTCCTGTATCGATAGTAATTAGCCATAAATCTTTAGATTAATCAATTGTGGAGACATGCACCAGGTACTGCAAGAGAAGCAATCGGTTGTTAGTATATTAGAAACAATGTGAGAGATTTGTCACACATGCTCCATAACTTGCCATGGCTGAAGATGAGAATGCTAACCGTCGGCTATCTAGCAAGCTACCAGGATGCTATGCAGCGAGCCTGGGCTAGCTACGAGCACACAAAAATATTGTTCAAAATTTAGGCTGGATTAGCCCATTGTGAAACAGGTTACGTTAGCTCGTGGCCAGTAGGGATGTAAATCTCTTTGAGCTCATGTGATTCGATTAGAATCTAAATGCACAGGTAACGATACAATTCAAAAACAATATTTTTCCAAAAATATTGTTCCAAATTTAGGCTGGATTAGCCCATTGTGAAACAGGTTACTTTAGCTGGTCACCAGCTAGCTAAAGTAACCTGTTTCACAATGGGCTAGCTAGTGGAACGATACGATTCAAAAACAATATTTTTCCAAAATTATTCTTCCAAATTTAGGCTGGATTAGCCCATTGTGAAACAGGTTACTTTAGCTGGTCGCCAGCTCGCTTGAGTAACCTGTTTCACAATGGGCTAGCTAATGGAACAATACGATTCAAAAACAATATTTTTCAAGAGAGCTGACTTGGGCTCGGATATCTAGACCGGATGCCTCCCGGACGCCTCCCTGGTGAGGTGTTCCGGGCATGCCCAGCCGGGAAAAGGCCCCGGGGCAGACCTAGGACACGCTGGAGGCATTATGTCTCACAGCTGGCCTGGGAACGCGTTGGTGTCCTCCCGGTGGAGCTGGAGGAGGTGGCCGGGGACCGGGAAGTCTGGGCATCCCTACTAAGACTGCTGGCCCCACAACCCGGACCCGGATAAGCAGAGGAAAATGGATGGATGGTTGAAAAACATGGCTACCATCAATTAACCGTCCATAAGTCATGATTGTAAAACTTTTGAGGATATCTGTATTACATGTATGCTAGCATGTATTCCAAATAATTTTGACCACAACCCATAGAGGGTGTCAAAGTTCTGTAAAAAAAAAAAATCAGAATTCGCCATGTATTCCTATTCACTATTGCTGAATTGCTACACACAAAAGGTTGGGAAATGTGTCGAGACATGCACCCCAATGATTCTGTTATAAACCCGAAAGTCGAACTGACTTGAAATGTCTCAGTCAGCTCAATTCACTCTATAGTATAAAACATCCTATGTAACTTCAGTGTGTTTAGCTGAATCACCATGAAATTTCATATACATCATTAGGCGACTGACAAGCACATGTGTGTAAAATGTGAACAAGATTATTTGAAAAAAAAACATGGCCGCCACTGATGTTTTGACATGAGTGTATTTCCAATAAAGCAAAGGAATTGACAATGCAAAAAGGGTCCAAAAAGGTTCAATCCAGATTAGATTCATCTTTTATTATCTTTCCATCCTGTGGTGCTGATATCATGTGTTTCCTCCTGCAGTGAAATGGGAAATGTGATAAATATTGATGCTAGTCAGAGTGCATGCGTGGTCAGATGGAGGCCGAAAAATATCACATTTCGAGTAAGCCGACTCCTGAGCCCTAAAAGCACTTTCCTAGGTATGTTAGTACCCACTTGCCTCCTTCTCCCACCTCCCACTTTTACCATCATGTCCACCTTTGGTCCTCCTGTCAACTTCACTTCTTTACCTTCCAATGCTAATCTCATTCCTTTCTCTTTCAATAAAACCATTTTTTTTTTCTCTCACAACGGCTCAAATCCTCACACCCTCCCCTCCGTCCCTGTAGATTCTGCAGAGATGAACGGAGAATTGATAACGAGATAGGAGAACGTAGAGATGAAAAAGATGCTCATCCGGCATACGGGGACGGGAATAGCATCAACAGTGAGTGAGGCTGATAAAATGACGGATAAAAGGCAAAAGAGGGAGGCGAGTGCAGTACACTAAAGGAGGTATTGTCAGCAGTGTGATCATTAGAAAAAGCCAACAATACATGACTAATGGGATGATTCTCCATTCAAAATCTGGGAATTATCAGTCATAAAAGTCCCTGCAGAAGTTGCCTCCATGTAGGACATGTCCCATGCATCCACATACCATCCCTATTCTGGGATTGTGTCCTCAGTAGGTGGCACCGCTTCATTCAAAGTGCACTTCTACCCTCCTAGTGTGCTTTGACAAGTAAGAAGAAAGGAGTGAGGAGGCGGCATCCTTACCGGATTCTTCAGTTGACGAGTATCCAGGAATGGCCTGCTTCATTTCATGCTGAGAATGCTGCTGCTTAAATCCACGGTGCTGAGGAGGAAGAGGAGGAGGAGAGACTCCATTAGGGGTGGATGTGATGAAGATAGGAGGTGGGAATCATATGCAGGGATCCGAGTCGGGAGCACTTCAGCGCGGTCGTGTCCAGGGCGGCTGCTGTTGCCACATGTGCGCGCACAGCACATGCGCTTTGCACTGCGACGGACGACACACACAAACACACACGCTGGGAAAAGAAGGAGGGGTGTTGCTGTGGGGAAGGTGGAGGAGGGAGGAGCTGCAGTGTGTGATGAGAGATTGGGAGATGGATGATGGGAGGGAGCAGGGAGGTGGAGTGAGGTGTGTGTGTGTGGGGGGGTCTCTCCTAGTTTCTGCAATCAGAGCTACACAATAACAGATCCGAGTTGTAATGTTGTGTTTTCTTTGCGTGTTTAACACAGCAAAGATCCATCCTGAAATGAGCATGATGATGTGGAGCATCATGGTCTGCATGAGTGCTGACGGTATTGGCGAGTTGTGGTTTATTGAAGAAGGTACATTGTGAAGAAGGTAAATAGAATGCAAGTCAATACAATCCAGACAGGAAGTAGGCCATTTTGGTTTGAACTAGGGATGCTCCAATCAGGGTTTTATGCTGAGGAATTGAGTCCGAGGCCGATATACCCATACCGAGCACTGACTGCCGACCAGTCCAGGGTGTACCCTGAAGTCAGCTGGGATAGGCTCCAGCATTCCCACAACACCAGTAGATGAACTGATGGATGGAGTTCAACATTCATTCATTTTTTACCGTTTTTCCTCACAAGGGTCGTGGGGTGCTAGAGCCTATCCCAGCTGTCTTTGGGCGAGAGGCGGGGTACACCCTGGTCGCCAGCCAATCACAGGGCACATATAGACAAACAACCATTCACACTCACATTCATACCTATGGACAATTTTGGAGTCCCCAATTAACCTAGCATGTTTTTGGAATGTGGGAGGAAACCGGAGTACCCGGAGAAAACTGAACATGCAAACTCCACACAGAGATGGCAGAGGGTGGAATTGAACCCTGGTCTCCTAGCTGTGAGGTCTGCGCGCTAACCACTCGACCGCCGTGCCACCCGGAGTTCAACATAACAAAGTAAATAATCAAATTTTACATCTTTATTAAATAGATATCTGTCCTTCTCAATGTTAAACGGAATAAATTGAGTGTCCACGTTGCAAACTTCCATCACTATTAGTGATGTCAACTATTTATGTTTTATTTACTGGAAACATTTCAATTTTACAGTACTTTGTTTCCCAGGCACATCTCCACTCAACCAGTGTGGCCATCGTCTTTTTGCTATTTTGTGCTCATTTGTCATTAAATAAAAGGCATAAAGTCTGAATTGAACAGTTAAAATAAACAACTAAGAGTTGATATGTTTGCTCACCGTTTGTGAGCTTTAGCTTTAGCTCCAAAATGAGCCATCACTGAACAACCAGAGACAAATAGTGTTTTGAGGAATACTTAGTATAATGACAACAGATAATAAAATTGTTCAGTGACACCAATACTGTTTTCATTATTAAAAAAAAAACAAGTTTCGTCATTTTCATGTAGGCTTACCCTGCTGAAAAAAAACAGCATAGACCAGCATGGAAATTATGCTGGTGTATGCCGGTTTGGCTGGTGGACCATGTTGCTCTATGCTGGTTTAGCTGGTTTAGATCAGCATATTTTCCATGCTGATCGATGCTGGTGGACCAGCATAGACCTTGTGGAAGATCTGACAGAAGTTTAGCAGTACAGAGAGTAGCTAATAGCAGATTCTGTGTGAATGTTCACTGCATGTGTTCTCTGCTTCTTAATAAAATGATTGAAGTGCATTGAGTTTCTCCTTAACCAAAGAGGCAGTCAGTCAGTAACATTACATTGATGAGAAAATACCCACAGCAGGAAGCACGCTGTCAATGTCTTAAATGGCAGATTTTCTGTTATAATGTCTACTGTGTTGGGTAATACAAGTGTAAATGGGACTATAGGGGTGTTATATCATGTTCACAGGGCTACAGAGACATCAACAAGAAGGATTACTGTGGTAAAAATAGATTGTAATGTTACAAAACACATTTTGAATGTCATAAACAGGTTTTCATAGCTGTAACTATCTCAATATTCCATTTATAAATACTGAATCCTACTTTGCAGAAATTCACTTATCGCAGTTGGTCTGGAACCAATTAACCGTGATTAACGAGGGGTTATATTTTCCTTTAGACAACGTAGCTAGAGTTTGTGTGTCTTGCAACATGAGGTGGCCAGAAATATTTCAGTATTGAACAAAGCAAAACTTCTCAATCAGAAATCACTCCACACTCTTTATTGCTCTCTGGTTCTACCATATCTTACTTATTGTGTGGAAATATGGGCTAATAACTATAAAAGCAATCTTCACTCGCTAAAATGTACTGCAAAAAAGGTCAGTAAGGATAATTCATAATGCCGCCTACAGAGAACATACTAACTCCTTATTTCTAAAATCACAATGCACTATGTACAACGATGAGCCAATTCAAGAAACAATACAAGCAGTTGATGTTTGCTAAATACAAGGATGAAGAGTCTTGAACCAGTCATGATGTGCTATATATATCACTATATTGACACTTACTATGGTACCCATTATGGCATTGGATGCTCATATCACCTTGTACTTCGCTACAAGGTACATTATTAAAAAAAAAACTAAAAAAAAACCTTAAACTGTATTATGGAAAGCAGGAAGTGAACAAATGTAACCGTTACTGATTGTAAAAGTACCAGATGGAGGGGTAGGATTTAATAAGCTTTGCTTCTTCCTACTCCTTTTGGACATGTGGAACTGTGAACTGATTATGTGATGCACTCAATTGTAATCTGATGCATGTTCAAATGAAATAAAACCATTACCATTACTTTTACATGAATATTGACTACACATTTTCCTGTTGTAAAACTAAAAAAAATGCCCAAAAATATGCTCTGTTGGATGGCGTTGTTGCATCTTTTAGGAGAGATCGGGGTCTTCTTCAAAGGCTCTTAAACAGGACTGGCCTATCGCAAGACCTGAATTTGCAAACGCTAACGTTTCATCATTCATCCAAATCCCAATCTTCCAGTTTACTATGCATTTATTCCAGTCTTCATCCTGTCTGCATGCATCGGGGGGAGGGTCTCCTGCCCCTTAATGCCACCCATGCTCCTCACCTCTGCCTCTAAGTGTTGGCTGATTTAGTGCATGAATCATCAAGTGTGGGATTATACTCCAGTGAGTCATGTCAAGCTCAGGGATGCCCGCTGTGTGTTTCAAAGCATGTGTTGGCAGGAGAATTTTTCCATGGATAAGAGTGGATGGAGGAGATGCTGTTGAGAGCAAAGACTCAGGGCTAAAAATACCATCTCCCATTTTCACCTTCACTAAACTTGCCTCAGGAAGTCACTGAGTATTTTCCATCCGCTTTATCAACAATACGGAAATGCTCACGTTGGCTTAGAGCTAAAAACAACAGGTACTGTGTTAATATTTGCAGAGAAATAATATATTCAATGCTGATGACAAAAATGACCCCTCAGCGAAGACCCCAAACGGTGCTGAGCTGACAAGCCAACAAAGTGTGAAGAAGACATATTGACTGTTTTACAGCAGGCCATGTGCACGGAATATTATTAACGCACAGTTCCACTTCGTCTAACTGCATTATTTCAGCATTTTTAGATGTATTGACTATGTGAAATGTGCTGTTTTTTTTATAATGCATAGGCATGCATTGATGGAACTCATTTTGTCCCTACCATCGGCCCTTTAATTAAAGGGGACCTATTATACTGTTCCACTTTTCTGACCTATAAATGTTGTTAGAATGTTGTATTGTCGTGTTAAACGATGCCAATGTTTCAAATCATGAGGTTTGCGCATTTTGAAGTGAGCCCTGAAAAAAGTCTGGGATGTCTCCAAACGCTTGTTTCAGGGTTTGTTTGTTTTTTGGCTCCCTGTATATGGGCGTGTCACGGTACGCCTGCCCTCCTCCTGCTGCCCTCTTTTGAGAAAGATTTCACAGTGTTAGCATTGTGTTTATTTTGTGCAAGTACCTGACCTGCATGCATGCAAATTACAAGCTGACCAATGTCTGAAAAACGGATAGTCCTGTAAAAAATATGTAATGACCACATTTCAACTATCGATGTTGTGCCAAGTTTGTCTGCACTTAGTAAACGCAGCACCTTTGTCTTTGACAAAGTGTGTCCGAAAATGAGTGCTCCTCCTCGTGCAGGCGAGAGGGACGCATCACCCTCGTGTCCCGGTTCTCCCAAGCTCCACAGCACCAGCGGTGCTTTTGACAAAGTGTGTCCAACAATGAGTGCTCCTCCTCTGGCAGGTGAGGTGGAGACAACGCCCTCACGTCCGGCTTCTCCTAAGCTCCACCGCACCAGAGGTGCCTGCGTTACCACTCTGAATTCATACATGGTAAGTCAGGGGTTTCCAAACAGTAGCTCCTAATTCACTTTCAGGTAGTTATTAAGTATCAACAAGTATACCGACAAAATTAGAAAGTGGGATTCCGTAGTAATCCAGAAATACTCCGGAGCGCCTGGAAGTGTGACCAATCACAGCGGAGTGGGCGTGCCACAAAATTAAAACAGACTGTTCCGGAAATCCTGTTACGATCCTCAAGCTAGCCTGTGTGACAGTTTAGTTGGTTTCTGCTTCTATGCCTTGGTTCCTGTTTCATGCTCTTGTTTTGGTAGCATTTCCTGTTTTGTCTGCCTGCTTTGCTTTTCCCTTTTCACTCACACCTGTTGTTATTTGTGTTCCCCTCCTATTTAGTTCAGGTGCGTGCACCCTCGTTTGTTGTTGCATTGTTTGTTGTAGCTCCCCACGCTACTCCAACAGTCTTCGCTCGTATCCTGCTGCTGTATATCAGCTACCTCTATTAAAATAGACTTTTTATCTGCACTTGGGTGTCCTGCTCGCTGCATATCGGGGTCGTGTCACAATGCCGAAGCCAAGACGTAACAAATCCAAGGAAATACAGTGAGAATAGGTGCAGATTCTGGAAGATCTAGAACGCTTTCTGTGTGTCGCTGCCCTATAGGAGTCCACATCTCAATACAAAGGATCGAAAATTAGCATTTTAATAAAATGTGTATTCTTCTATTTACGTGATTTCCAATGGGAATAATTGTTTTTGGACAAATCTGTGGATTTTCTAAATTATTACTACTTGCGCCACAAAATTGGCAAAGTAGCCTAAAGTTACAATGGGGTTGCAAACTATTCCGACATTAGGAAAGTCAAACTTTGAGGTCACCATGTGGTGTATTGAGAAATAGCAGCACACACAACACAGTAGTGGTGCTGATGTGTTGAACAAGTTTTCGCCCTTTTGTGTGCAGCACTTCAGGAGTAGAAGGGTTCCATCATGACTGTAAGGAAATAATTATGATTCTTGAAATGTTGATTTACTTGTGTCATCCAAAAGTGCTTTAAAGAGTATTTCTGTCTAAAGTAAGTTAAACAAAAATGACTGTTGTCGATTGTTTACACTAAGAGGCGGCTATACGGTATGCCATGTTGCTTAGTCAGCTTCCAGATGCACTGCGGCTGCACACACACCTTAACACATACCCACACACACACACACACACACGGTGCTGACAAAGCACCTTGTTAGGATTAGCTTGCACTGTTGAAGAGGAGATTTTGGGTGCAGCTGTCCACCGTTTTGCCTCATCATTAACACTCCATCACGGTGGAGCAAGTGTCTTAAGTAACGAGAACAAAGGAAGGTGGTGCAGACATCTGGATCAGGTCCTTCCAGGAGTCTCCCTCAGCGTCCTGACGTTAGCTTGACCTCTTAGCCTACCATTTTAATAATCCACAAAATGTGACCCATACATATTTATAAAGACCTCATTATGCCATCCGTCACGGTAATCATTATCCTGGGGACTATTACTTTTTTTTTTTTTTTTTGGCACGGCACTGCCTTTCAATGACCAAGCACAAAGAGCTGCACTCGCTTACCTCCACCAAGAAAATTATTTTTAAATTATTTTTTCTTGCATGTCTACACTTTTTAAGCACAACATAAGAAAACAAAAAACTCTACAGGTGATGTTTAAAGTCACATGACTAACCATCATCCAAGTGTAATAAGAAGTTAACCACACACAAAACAATACAACAAGAAAGTATCTCGGGCATTTCATCCTTTGGACAACAGTTAGGTGCCATGCAAGTGTAACAAATAAATTAACTGATCTGAATGGTAAAAAGGCAAAAACAACAAAATGCAGAACACTTTTTTTATTGACACGCAAGTGTAAAAAGAAGTTAACCACCATTGTTAGCAGTAAAGCGTCTTTAGAAGATGAAGGCACCGTGCAAACGAGTGACTCCAGTTCGAGCCACAATCTGATTTTACTCATTAATTCCTGATTAGTTCTTCCTTAGTTCCTCAGTAACTACTCCAAATGTATGTGCCTTAGTTCATCAGTAACTACTCCAAATGTATGTGCCTTAGTTCATCAGTAACTACTCCAAATGTATGTGCCTTAGTTCATCTGTAACTACTCCAAATGTATGTGCCTTAGTTCATCAGTAACTACTCCAAATGTATGTGCCTTAGTTCCTCAGTAACTACTCCAAATGTATGTGCCTTAGTTCATCAGTAACTACTCCAAATGTATGTGCCTTACTTCCTCAGTAATTACTCCAAATGTATGTGCCAGAGTTCCTCAGTAACTACTCCAAATGTATGTGCCTTAGTTCATCTGTAACTACTCCAAATGTATGTGCCTTAGTTCATCAGTAACTACTCCAAATGTATGTGCCTTAGTTCATCAGTAACTACTCCAAATGTATGTGCCTTAGTTCATCTGTAACTACTCCAAATGTATGTGCCTTAGTTCATCAGTAACTACTCCAAATGTATGTGCCTTAGTTCCTCAGTAACTACTCCAAATGTATGTGCCTTAGTTCATCAGCAACTACTCCAAATGTATGTGCCTTAGTTCATCAGTAACTACTCCAAATGTATGTGCCTTAGTTCCTCAGTAACTACTCCAAATGTATGTGCCTTAGTTCATCAGTAACTACTCCAAATGTATGTGCCTTAGTTCATCAGTAACTACTCCAAATGTATGTGCCTTAGTTCATCAGTAACTACTCTATTCATTAGTTCCTCTTCAGTTCTTAACTAGTTCCTCAGTAAGTACTCTAAATTTACTGTATGTGCCTTAAGTCATTAGGTACTCATATGTTGTGTACCTTGTATTAGTTGTGTATCTTGTTGTAAAGTGAGACCGTGTTTTGAAAGTTTAATCTCAAGTCTGCAATAAAGACATGCAAGTCCAAATCAAGTCTTTCCTCACAACAAGACAAGTCAAGCCCGACGTCATTGGCATGAAATTTTCGAGTCCTGACAGGTCATAAGCGCTGTTTAGTGTCACCCAAATAAAATAGCATGACCTTGTAATTTGCACATGCAAATTAAATTCTCCTCGGTAGCAAGGTGACACATCACTGTTATGCACTGCCACTCTCCACCTGATGCTCACAGAAATGTAATCCACACCCTCGTTGTTTGTCCTTAAACCTGACTAAACCTATTAATTGATGCATTTCAAACAGATGCAGATTATGTTGGAAAATTTGGTGTCTTGTCCGAAATGACAAAACGACATTAGTTGAATACTTTCAATGGGGACACATTTTACTCAACACAATGACTGAAAATCTTGAAAAGTATTTCAAGTCATCAGACTGAAGTCGGAGTCGGGTCCAAAGTAGGGATCGACCGATTTTTTGGGGGCCGATGCCGATATCGATTTTTTTTTTTTGCTTATACACACAAGGGTTGTTGGGGTGCGGGAGCCTATCACAGCTGTCTTCGGGTGAGAGGCGGGGTACACGCTGGACTGGTGGCCAGCCAATCACAGGGCACATATAGACAAACAACCATTCACACTCACATTCATACCTATGGACAATTTGGAGTCAATTAACCTAGCATGTTTTTGGAATGTGGAGGAACATGCAAACTCCACACAGAGATGGCATTAATGGAATTTAACTAGCTGTGAGGCCTGCGCGCTAATCACTCATCCACCGTGCAGCTATGTTATTAGTCGTTTCATCACACAAAACACTAATGCATAAGAGTGTCAGTGTTAGTAGATTGCTATATATTGTCAAATATTTTATTTTTATATTTTTATTGTACACTTTGTAATATTAAAATGTCATACACCCAATCTTGTGTCGAGGGGTGCTCCGAGCATGGTATCGAGATTGGCTATTACTTGCTTTAAAAAGCAAATGCCGGCCCGCCGATCAGCTCCGTCCCCTTTGCAGCTTTCAAAACAACCATGTGCCGTGTGTGGGACTTCATGTCTTTGTGAGACCCTGCAAAGCGTGCTTCCAAAAATGTCTCACCATAGGGGCGTCATTTGGGGGCGAACACTTGGCAGGGTGTGGTGAGTTTGAGGGTCCTGATGTGATTATTTGTCAGGCAGCGGCTAAAGCCCCAGTCCCGACCCACTGTACTTGCAAGTGTGGGCAAAATTTGGGGATAAGCACCGCCTCACATGCATACACTATGTAGTACTTTTCGTGCCGGAGGAAGTTTTGTTGTGTGCGGGGCTGCGTCAGGGCTACGGATGACCTGTGATGCATGTGACCCTTGCAACATCTTCTGACTCCGTGGTGGGTGCACATCAGTCTCGGCACCCACAATTCAGCTGTCTAATGAGCATGGACGTCGGGATCGGTATCAGCAGCATAAAACCCTGATCGGAGCATAGTCTTGTCTCGTGGCACCTCAAACTGCACTAAAAGCGCACAACAAAAGCAGCCTTATTTTCTGTTATCCAGTTACAAAGATAAGTACATTTACACATTTACAGTGGCTTTCCACGTATGGTGGTGCTGTTGTGTCATCATTACATATCCTTACAGTTTGCTTCACGTTAATCCCAATAGGATGAGGATTACTTTTGGCAAAACAAAACCGACAGGAGTTTCATGCACATCCGATTTGGAATAAAAACAACTCTTTGAGCTTTCACTACAACCCCAGCAAACAAAGACAAGAATAAAAACATCACAGAAAAGCAGCATTCAAGACATGCAAAGAGGGAACAAAAAACTGTGTGGATTGACGCTGCCTTTAATCGTCGCTGAAATATGAATATCAGGTGTGAAATGAGCAGGGCTACTGTATATGCATGAATGAGAGAAGTTTATCATTTTACTGATGGTAATGGTTGTTTTCAGTGATTAAGTGCTCGACAATATCAGTATATATCATTAAAAGGTCACTGATATGATTTATCAACTTTACTTCAATATGTTGAATAGTAAATTGAATAAATTAGTAAATTGAATAGTAATAGTGAACGTGAATAGTAAATTCTTCAAAATTACATTCATTTGACGTGGCAGGAGACAGTTGTCTTCTTGAGCAGAGCAAACAAACGTGAGGATGGACGAGACATGGTATGTTTACAGTAATTATAAAGATTTGAGCAGTATATCAATAGATTTCAAGTAGGAAGCATCTGGAAATGAAATCGAGAACTTGTAGGACAGGAAATGAAGTTGCATTCATTCATACCACTGACGATGGAACGAGTCTGATGCGGAGGTGCATGGAGATGAAGATTGATCGGCCTCAAACCCAGAATGGAGTGTAAATAATGCTGAGAATATTGGTATATCGATTATCGTCAAAAAAGCCAATATCGGACATCACTAGTAACAATGTAATACATTTTTGTGTCAGAACGTAATAATGGTGCATTTTGGAATAATTGCCTCATATTGTAATACAATTCATGAACACATTTTGTAATAAATATTGTCACATTTTGTCACCTGTCACATATCATACCATGTCACATTTGGTAATAACTTGTTAAATATTCCAAACAGAATTACAAAATGCCATTCATCCATTCCCCTCCGCTTATTTGGGTCGCAGGGGCAGCAGTCTCAGTAGGGAAGTCCAGACGTTCCGGTCCTCGGAAACCCCCTCCAGCTCCACCGAAAGGACACAAAAGCATTCCCAGGCCAGCTGTGAGACATAATCCCTCCAGTGTGTCCAAGATCTTCCCCCAGGGCCTTCTCCCTCCTGGGCATGCCCCATCAGGGAGGCGTCCGGGAGGCATTCGGTCTCGATGCAGCTCTACTCTGATCCCCTCTGAGGTCCTCACCTTATCTCTTACGGTGAGTACAGCTACTCTACGGTGGAAACTAATTTCAGCCGCCTGTATCCACGATCTTGTTCTTTCGGTCACAACCGAAAGCTCCTGACCAGAGGTGAGGGTTGGAACATAGTAGATCGACTGGGATATTGAAAGCGTTGTCTTTCAGCTCAGCTCTCTTTTCACCACGACGGTCCAGTACAGTGACTGCATACAGTGACACTGCGTCGATCCGCCTGTCGAAGTCATGATCCCACCTTCCCTTACTCGTGAACAAGACCCCGAGATACTTAAACTCCTGCACCTGGGGCAGGGCCTCTTTCCCAACCCAGGGAGCACTCCACGAACCATGGCCTCTGATTTCGAGGTGTTAAGTCTCCTCCCAGAAACTTCACACTCAGATGCAAACCGTCCCAGTAAATGCTGAAGGTCGCAGCCCGAAGAGGCCATCAGGACCACATCTTCTGCAAATAGCAGAGATGAGATTCTAAGGCCCCCGAACCGGACTCCCTCAACGCCTTGGCTTCGCCGAGAAATTCTGTCCATGAAAATTGTGAACAGAATCTGTAAAAAAGGCAACCTTGGCAGAGGCCAGCGTTCACAGAAAACAGGCTGGACTTACTGCAGGCAATGCGAACCAAGCTCTTGCCCCGTTTGTACAAGGACCCAATGGAAAGTAGTAGCACGCCACCAATCCCGTACTCCTGAAGCACCCCCAAAGGACACTGCGAGGGACACAGTGGAATGTCTTTTTCAAGTCCACAGAGCACATGTACACCAGTTTGGCAAACTCCCATGCTCCCTACAGCAGCCCCAAGAGGGTGTGGAGCTGGTACAGTGTTCAGCGACCAGGACGAAAACAGCATTGACACTCTTGTAGCTGAGGTTCGACCAGCGGTCGTACCCGAGCTCTCCCTTTACCTTGACCATCGCTGGAGCTGTGTGCTGCTTGGTCTGACTGGTACCCGTCAGCTGCTTCAGTTCAGGAGTCCCACAAGCCATCCATGCTCGATAGGACTTCTTCAGTTTGATGGCAGCCCTGATCTCTGGTGTCCACCATCGGCACGCCATGACTGGTACCAACCACCTTGGGGCCACAGCGCCAATTGGCTGCCTCAGCACGGAATATAGCCCATTCGGACTGAATACCCCAGTCTTCCCCAGGGTTTTCGAAAGGGAGATGTGTGATTTCTTTCGGGCTTTGAACAAGACCCTGAGATACTTAAACTCCTCCACCTGCGGCAGGATCTCATTGCCAACCCAGAGGGAGCACTCCATGCTTTTCCGACTGAGAACCAATGCCTCTGATTTGAAGGTACTGAGTCTCATCCCAGAAGCTTCACACTCAGATGCAAACCGTCCCAGTAAACGCTGGGGTAAACGGGTGAAGATCCGACCACCAGGCGCTTGCCTGTGAGCCCCTGCCCTGGGCCTGGCTCCAGGGTAAGGCTCTTGTGTCCCACGCCCGGGTGAGTTGCGGTCTCTCCTCTTGTTTTTCTTCATATGGGTATTCTGAATCACGCTGGGTCCAGCGCTCTTAGCATCACTCGACACTTAAACCCCTCTATCGCGATAAGCTGGTTATTCACGAAGGAGATTACAAAATGTGTTCAAGAATTTTATTACGAAATGAGACATTATTAGATAATGAAATGAAAACGTATTAGATTATTACATATTGCAGCATTATTACATAGAATTTACAGTATTTAAGTAAAGTTGATCAATCATGTCAGTCTGCCTACTGCAGTCAACTGTTATATTAGTTGTTGCCATGACAGTGCACTACAATATTGAGTCGGAATTATCCAATATTTTCATGATAAGGATTGTGGCATACTTTGCTAGATGCCAGCTCCCCCTCTGGGCTATGTGAACGTTTCATCACATCCTTTGCTTCAAAGACACGTGACAGCATGGCGTATAAAGTCAGATGACTCTTAAAGGCACCCTTCCTTTGAAAGCTTACAGTGATAACTGAAGGTTATCCGCCCAATAGAGCCGCTGCCGTAATTGACATTTAGCCATGAAATGCCTGTCACCGATGAATGCTAAAGGGTGGGTAGCTAATTAGCGCCCAGCCCAGTGTCAATAGCGTCATCTGCTCTATTGGAAATGTCACATTGGCGCTGCTGGAGGTGCTGCGTAACGTGTAGCGCGTGGCAGCGCATCACGTCAGCAGATAGCACATGTGACCACAACAGAAACATGCACGTTATTGTCGCAGTACCTTTTGCGAGAATGTCATGAAATGACGGCATGAACAAATTGTCATGTACTTCTCATAGAAGCTGTAGGACAGGGGTGTCCAAAGTGCAGTAATTTTGCAAGAGGCGGCACGGCAACTCGTGGTTAGCGCGCAGACCTCACACCTAGGAGACGAGGGTTCAATTCCACCTTCGGCCATCTCTGTGTGGAATTTGCACGTTCTCCCCGTGCATGCATGGGTTTTCTCCGGGTCCTTCGGTTTCCTCCCACATTCCAAAAACATGCTAGGTTAATTGGTGACTCCAAATTGTCCATAGGTATGAATGTTAGTGTGAATGGTTGTTTGTCTATATGTGCCCTGTGATTGGCTGGCCACCAGTCCAGGGTGTACCGCGCCTCTCGCCCAAAGACAGCTGGGATAGGCTCCAGCACCCCCCGCGACCCTCGTGAGGAAAAAGCGGTAGAAAATGAATGAATGAATGAATGAATGAATTTTGCAAGAATAAAGTCACAATTTTTTCGAGAAAAAGTTGTAGTTTAAACATCAGAATATGATATAGTAAATATATAATATATATTAGATAGATAGATAGATAGATAGACTCCCTTTATTGTCATTGCACAAAAACACAGTAGTGAAATTGCCAACGAAATGTCATTGCCTGGCTCCCATATAATAACAGACACAAAAGAAGATAAGTAATAATAAAGTATATATATATATATATATATATATATATATATATATATATATATATATATATATATATATATATATATATATATATATATATATAAATAAGTAATAAGTAATAATAAATAATAATAATAATGTGGAGAATAAATAGATAGAATAGACACCAAATGTGAACAACATAATGTAAAGTGCAGCGTGAACAGTAAATTGCCCAAATAATTTAAATAATTTAAATAAATAATAATAATGTGAGTAAAGGTAGAGGGGCTTATTTGGCATTCAGCAGTCTGATGGCCAGGGGGAAGTAGCTGTCTCTGAACCTGGTCGTCCTACAGCGGATGCTGCAGAGCCTTCTCCCCGATGCCAGGCGAGAGAACAGTCCATGCTGGGGGTGTGTGGGGTCAGAGCAGATCCGATGGGCTCTAGATACACACCGGTTGTTTGCTATATCCTTAATGGGGGGGAGCTGGGTCCCGATGATCTTCTCCGCTGTCCTCACCACTCTCTGCAGTAACGTCCAGTCCGAGGCCTTGCAGCTCCCAGACCAGACGGAGATGCAGTTGGTCAGCAGGCCCTCGATAGTCCCTCTGTAGAAGGTGGTAAGGATAGGAGGGGAGAGGGAGGCTCTTTTCATCCGCCACAGGAAGTGCAGTCGCTGCTGTGCCTTCTTCGCCAGAGCGGAGGTGTGGAGTGACCAGCCGAGGTTGTCCGTGATATGCACCCCCAAGTACTTGGTTGTGTTCACAACTTCTACGGCTGTGTCGTTGATGCTGAGTGGAGTGTGGCTGGGTCTGGATCTCCTGAGTCGGCGATGATCTCCTTTGTTTTGTCAACATTCAGGATCAGGTTGTTCGCCTTGCACCAATCCACAAGGTGTCGCACATATATTGTTATTATTCTAATAAGTATATTAATATTCTAATATTTGCCGTGGGCGGGCTCCTTTCTGGCTGCTGGGGGCGCGTCCATGCCTGCTGGTGTGTGGTCCTCGGTGCCCTTCTGCCCTATCGGTCTCTCCCTGGTCCCGGGGTTGGCTCCCCTTCAGTCTGCCGACATGTAGACATGCAGACATACACGCCTCCAGAGATACCTGTACACACATACTGTACATATACACACAGAGTAAATAAGTACTTCGCCACACAAGTCACGACTTATCCATCATGATGATGTCAGCAATGAGATTGTAGTTATTACAATTGTGTATCACTGTCATGGTTCATATCTTCATTTCTACTATTACCACTAATATGTTTGAATTTTTCATGTCAGTAATATCACTGTGACTGTTTAATACTTTGTCCTCTCTATTGTGATCCTTTATAACCATTATAGACATTTGCTGATGTAGTCCTGTTTGTTTCTGTTGTTCTGTTATTGTCATTACGACTGTTGGTGCTGTTGTTTTTGTCTCTCTTTGTATTGTCCCCATCTTGTCCCCGCACTTCCTCCTTTGTTTTCTTTTTTCTTCTTTTCTATCCCCTCCTGTTCCAAATTTGCATCATAAAAACATAAAATAAATAACTCCATATCTCAGTTTCTCTCGCTCAAACTGTATACTATGTATATACGTATATTAGGGTGCATCAAATTTGAATGGGAAATTTTAATTTCATAATATCAATTTGGCTGGCATTTCATTTTTTTCTAATGAACATAAAAATGTCTTCTGCAAAGTTTTGAGGAAATCCATTGAGATTTAGGGGTGCCACCTCACACATAAACTTTTGTAAAATTTCAGAAAATGTGCAATTTCTAGTCTAATTGCCAAAAAGTTGACCTGGAAATGTTGAGTACAATGAACTTCTATACAACATCATTTTTATAGGGTTATTAAAGTAAATATATTTGTTTTCTCTTTGGGCAGATTGGGCATTTCTCAGAATTCAACTTGCAAAATTCTCCATTCATTTGTCCTATTGAAAAAATGAATGGCGGTAAATGGGACCAAATTAGGAACACTCAGAGACTTATTTATAAATATTTCCCACAAGGCATCGGTTGAGGTTTTACTGTTTATGACTTCTTTGACACTTTCTTGAGCTTCATGCATCTCCCTGGGTTGATGCTGTGCATGATTGCATGGAGGTGAGGTTCTATTGTTCCATTGTTAGAGCTCTACCAGTCTTTTTGCTCAGTGAGGTTCTTTAGTTCATTGGTGCTAACATTATTACTATACAACTATTGTATTAATAAGCATCATACATACCTACGTAATTTCCTTGTCAATGAGCCTTTGGCTCATCATTATGTTTGTGTAACATGAGTTACGTTACCTTACTTATCATTTTATTATTTGTGTATTTTGGATTCTATTTATGTTTTTACAGTACCACAACATAAAGCCTTATAAGACCACCATTACAAACTCTGATTGAAGTAAATCCACCAAACAGAGGACAACCTGCGGTGTTCTTTGACTTGAACACACTTTTATACCTTTGACCGCTGCAAAGCAGTGCATCCTTGGAGACATCCTCACCATGCCGAGAACCCTTTCCGTTTCACACGTAATATTGACGATGGTTCAATGGTTCATTCATGGTTCATTCATTACAGGTAATGTTTGATAGAGCACTGATAGATAGATAAATTATCATCCTATATATCTTTTATTCCACTCTGATGTTGGCATTCTTTGCTTTGAATGGATTTCATTTGAATAGACATAATTGGACCTTGACTTCACTTTCGCTATGGTAAGTCTGCATATTAATTTCAATTTTAACAAAGTTTCAAAGTTTTTTCAAAGTTTAACAATCACGATGAAGTAGTAGCTTTGCAACAGTTTGTTTAACATTGATCATATGTTAGAAGTAAAACATTCGGTAACAATGTCTTATCGTTGTATGAGCAACAAGTGGTTGGTTTTGTAAATATCACAAACTTGGCTATTTATATACGTATGTATACAGGGTCAGGCAAAATGATCTAACACATTTGTCGGTTAAATAAAAGGCAAATAAAGTAAAGAAATAATTTCTTTTTTTATTATTTTACTTATAATGCATTTTTTTCCATATAATTCTATTTTGCTTTGTTTCTTTATAATGCTGTTGTTGTTTTCCGTTTCTTTTTCAGTTGCTCCTATGAATTGGACTGGTGAGCATCGCGCTTTTATTGTGGAAATAAATAAATTCCACTAAGATGACTATCTCATGAAGCTACCCCATTGAAAGAAACCTTTCTCTCAATGAGTTTCATGAGGGTTTGCAGCGCTATCAATAAGCTACTATGAGGAGTCTAAAATATAATACATGGTAATACAGTTATTTCGCACTTTTTGTGAAATACATAATTCCATGTGTGTTCATTCACAATTTTGAGGTCCTCAGTGAGAATTTAGAAAATACATTGTATGTGTGTCCTCCATGGAAAAAATTATTAGACCACCCTTTAGTTTATTGACCCATTTCAATGCCTGGTACAACTAAAGGTACATTTGTTCGGACACTTATTAATGATGATAACAAATACAACTCTTAAGAGCTTAATTTAAGAGGTGATATCTAGCAACTTCCAAGCTTTTCTTTATAATAACCAAAATCTTATTACATAAATAACTCCAGCTATTTTTGTTGTAATTCTTTCTTGTGGGTTTATTGTTGATTTGCTGCTAGGGTAGTTGAGATATTGATGTGTTGTCACGGTTCATTGCACATGTGTTGGTCTCATGTGGACTAAATACATATTGCAGAATAATCAGTGGGGGTCTGCATAGTTGGCGCATTGACCCAAAAAAAAGGCCAGCGTTGTTACTCCAGTGAACGGCATCATGCTGCATCTATAACGTGAACAACATGTCATATCAAGCCAGGCGTATGCTTGTTCCTTGTCAAGACAAAAAGACATTCTGCAGCCTCCAATCAAATAAGGCCGGGATGTGATGCATTAAAACCTCTACTGCGAGGATTGGTCCACCAGAAGAAGCCTCATTTATTTTATAACACGGAGGAATAAAAACTATGAATAACTTCATTTCTCCATGGCTCCTCGGGAGGCCAAACGGTGCCGGAGTGGTAAAAAAAAAAAAAAAAAACAAGGCCAAAGAATGAACCTCTGCCTTGAATCTAATGATAACAGTAACATAAACAAGCAATTACTATTCAACCTTGACCATGCTGAGACCTGTGTGTTATGTTATCACATGATGCACACTTCACTTGATTTTATTTTCCAATTAATGGGCCTGAGATATGAAAGGCATTATCAGTAATTGCAAGGCCATTTACTGCTTAAAGTGGAATTATTAACGTCCAATTCCCTAAGCCCCGCCTCCCTTAATTGCTTTTACAGTAAAGAGCTGTGAACAATGGCCGCTTTTATACATTTACACGCATGTAGAAAGGAACACCCAATAAACCCCATGAATTAAGCCTTCAGTGTAATGATTATTGACATTTCCTTTTCTGTCCTGTTTCTTTTTTGTGTGTGCAAGTGGGGGAACGGGGTGGGTGGAGGTGTAGCACATTCTATGCAGACCATTTGCATAACAATCCCTGGCCTTTGGTTGACATTTAATATAGCCTCGGAATTAGAAACAGCCCAAATAACGAGATGAGAAATACCAAGAGTGTCACGTAAAAAAAGGTTCGCCTGCAATGAACCGCCACATGTTTTTTTGAAATTGTGTCTAAATGTCTAAATACAACTAAAGCACAAGGAAATGTAAAGCTTATGTTAAATACAGCCAGTTCATTAGGTACACCTGTACTATGTAAGTTGTGGAAAAGTAATCTAGCATCTCCGTCACTTGTTCTGTCTAGTCTTGGAGAAAGAGGCTCTCAAAAGCTTTAAAAAAACAAAACAAAATTGGACACGCCCCATGCTGTGCATATGCTCACATGAAGCTATATTACAGCTGAAAAAAATTTAACTTGACTAATATTTTTTAATTATGCAAGGTGTATAGAAGAGCAGGTTGTCATATACAGCGGTATGAAAAAGTTTGGGCACCCATGATAATTTTCAATTTATATATCGCTAGTTGTTGGGATCAGAAATTTCAGTTAAATATTGCATATAGCAGACCAACGCAGCCATAGATGAGAAGTGAAATTTAAGTTTATAGGATTTACAAGAAGTGTGCAATAATTATTTAAACAAAAGTAGGATAGTGCATAAATTTGGGCACCAAAACAGAAAAATTATATCAATATTTAGTAGATCCTCCTTTTGCAGAAATAAATGCTTCCTATAGCTTCAAATGAGGGTCTGGATTTTGGTTGAAGGTATTCTTTCCAAAACATCTCCAGTTGAGTCAGCCTTCTTTTAATCACACAACAGACTTTCAATAGTATTTAGGTCTGGGGACTGAGATGGGCATTCCAGAACCTTGTACTTGTTCCTCTGCATGAAAGCCTTAGTAGGGTCATTGTCTTGTTGAGACCTTCAACTTGTGCAAGATTTCCAGTACCTGCGCTGGCCACACAGCCCCACAGCATGATGGAACCACCACCAAATGTTACTGTGGGTAGCAAGTGTTTGTCTTGGAATGCTGTGTTCTTCATCCACCATGATTCTGTTTGTGGCATGTGCACCATCTGCACCAAGATCATGTTGTAGGTCTTTGGAGCTGGTCTGTGGTGGAGTTTTACTGTTCTCACCATCCTTCACCTCTGCTTATCTGAGATTTTTCTTGGCGTGCCACTCCGGGCCTTAACAAGAACTGTGCCTGAGCTTTGTTCATGAGTATTCATGAAAACATAATAAATGTAACCCGACAACAGCCACCACTCATCCGAGGATTGTTTAGAAAATAAAAGCAGACTTCATTGAGACATTTTTTTTAATTAACACAATTGACCAGCAAATAACAGATTATTTTGTATTTACTCTATGACTCAAATTAACATGACTGTGGACTGTAATTTGTGAGTAGCACAGTCCTCTGGTGAATATATGCAATAACAAGAGGTTTATCAATTACCTACATCTACTCCAAAAATTGCAAGATAATCAATTTTACATCACAATAAAGAGCAGCAATAGATTAACAATAAAATACAAACACATCCTCCTTTTTTACACAGTCATTGTGCTGCAGAAGATGATGGGACAACACAAAATGCAGAACACTCTGTGCTTTCACTTTTAAGTCCCAAAATACTAGAAACCCCCAGAAAAAGTCATGTCATGTGTCATGTGTCATCAAGGGGAGGTCATCATTTTCATTAATAAATCAATGGATATTTGGATGGACTATTTCATTTTGACTTGATGGATACAATAATATTTCAAAAGTGAGTTGATGCTCATTGGATTAATACCGCCAATACTGTTTGGGGACCAGCACAGCTCATTAACATTAAAACTACATTTGGTACTGTACAGTAATGTCTGTCTAATTCCCAGCATCAAGGCGAGGTTTTGGACCACACACTTCCATCCCACTATTGTCACTACTGTGACCTCTGAGATGCATTGGTGAGAAATATGATATGAGCGTCTCATAAGAGCAAAACAAAATGCCAGGTTTCCATAGTAACTGAGTGAATGTGTGCGAATGTGAAGATCGGCTTGTTGGTGATGAGTGAAGCCATAAATATTCATATGTGTGGTATGTGAGACATAGCGGTGCCATTTCACTTAGAGGCACAACAACCCGGTTTGATGTTTGCCAGCACGCTACCTTATATGATGGTTACATTCAAAATACAAAGTGCACCAATACAACCAAACCTCAGACATACTCCAAACCTCTGAAACCATTTCTCAGCGAAAAAAACTGAATTGAAATATATAAATAGAAATCATGTGTTGCAGGGCTGGAAGTTGACCTCTGTATGGTGTACAAATTAAATGTTCCATAAAAAATTAGACCATAACCGATATGGGATGAGGGTGGATAAACAATGCATACGAGCATTGATATACACAGGATATATACATGAACATACATAAACAAACATTCTGATAATATTCAAAAGAACTTTGTTGTCACGTCTTGGCTTGGTGCTGATGAGGCGACGACCCCACGACGCAGAGAGCATTCAACTAAGCAGAAACAAACGCAGACAGGAATAGCAATGCTCCAACACCCGGCAGACGCCAAAGGCTTCACTAAATAATCAAACACAAATGAAAGGCAGGTGTGAAGGAACAGGGAGCAAAAAGCTCAGGCAAAACAGGAAGAACTCCAAAATAAGTGTATGAAAACAGGAACTAGGTTAAGTGGTTAGCATGTAGGCCAAACAGTCAGGAGATCGGGAAGACCTGGGTTCGAATCTGCGCTTGGGCATCTCTGTGTGGAGTTTACATGTGGGTTTTCTCCGGGTACTCCGGTTTCCTCCAACATTCCAAAAACATGCTAGGTTAATTGGCCACTCCAAATTGTCCATAGGTATGAATGTGAGTGTGAATGGTTGTTTGTCTATATGTACCCTGTGATTGGCTGGCCACCAGTCCAGGGTGTACCCCACCTCTTGTACCCCCCGCAAACCTGATGAGGATACGTTCGTAAAACTTGCATGAAAAAATTTTATGTTCTCTTTGACAAGCCCTGGCAGCTTTTTCCTGTTATTTCCTGTGTTTTCGTGTTTTACAAAGTCACAGCTTAACTTATTGTCTGTGTGTCCGTGTGACAGAGACACTTTTACCACTTTGCTACGTCGGCCACTTGTTCTATGGTTATCATCACACCTTTCTTCTTTTTCTCATAGATGGTACACAGAAACTATAATAACTCATTCGCTACGAAAGACGTAATTATTCATTCATTCATTTTCTACCGCTTATCCTCACAAGCGTCACATTTAGACAAACAACCATTCACACTCACATTCATACCTATGGACAATTTGGAGTGGCCAATTAACCCAGCATGTTTTTGGAATGTGGGAGGAAACCGGAATACCCAGAGAAAACCCACGCATGAGAACATGCAAACTCCACACAGAGATGGCTGAGGGTAGAATTGAACTCGGGTCTCCTAGCTGTGAGGCCTGCGCTCTAACCACTCATCTCCCGTGCAGCCAAGACGTATTTATATGTTTTTTGTTTTTTTATAACCCAACCGCTTTGCTTGTAAAGACTTATTCATACGTCTTCTATGTTTTTTTTGTGTTAGAGGCAAAAAGACGTGATGACACAACTTTACAATAAAAGATGGTATGTTTGGTGAAGTATTAAGATGGAAAAAATGGGCACAAGGGTGCAGAAATGCCTTTTGACTTGAGTTTGCCCGCAACTTCCCCATAGTATAACGCAGCACAGGGGCAACCAGTAAGTGAAACGGCACAGAGTTTTGTTGCATTGAAAAAATTTCACGTTGAGGGGAAATTTGAATGCATTCACATAAACATATATGGCTACATTTGTGTTAAAGTAATGGTAATGGTTTTATTTCATTTGAACATGCATCAGATTACAATTGAGTGCATCCCATAATCAGTTCCCAGTTCCACATGTCCAAAAGGAGTAGGAAGAAGCAAAGCTTATTAAATCCTACCCCTCCATCTGGTCCTTTTACAATCAGTAACTGTTACATTTGTTCACTTCCTGCTTTCCATAATACAGTTTAGGTTTTTTTTCGTTTTTTTTTTTTTAATAATGCACCTCGTACCGAAGTACGAGGTGATATGACCATACAATGACATAATGGGTACCATAGTAACTGTCAATATAGTGATATCCTTGTATTTAGCAAACATCAACTGCTGAAGTGAAACGTATGCCTGTGATGTATCTTTTCACAAAAGCTGTTTTTCTCCCTGCTTTTGAAAAATGGCTGGGAATTAATATGTTTAAAAAAAAACACTTATGTCTGAATCTCTATGTTGCGCAACTATCTGGACATTTCATACAGACAATTCAGCCACTGCAGTTTTTTTTTGTTTTTTTGTTGGTGTTTCCCTCTCAGCCTGTGAATGCTCACAGGCTCCGGTGTCACATCGGCCTGGGCAGCTCCGACGTCAAGCCGGCGATGCCTCAAGATACCTGTCCTATCGCCGTGTCCTTGTTTCCCCCGTAACGTCAATAGGAGGAGAAGTCTTGTCCTGTTGGACCATTCGTCGCAAGGCTGTTGTTGGTCAGAACTGTTCCCAGAGCACCCACTTGCAAGATGCCCCCCCCCTTGGATGTCGACTGACATGTATGTGCCTCTGCACTTACTGAGCTTTTTACTGATGTCGCTTTTACTGACAGCCAACGACACGTCAATAAATGGGTTCCTTATCAGCCACACTAAATAGGCAGGATTAAAATACCAGTTGGGAGTTTGTTATAACATTACGGCAATTCAAGATACATGAAATTATATAAGACTCAATAATCACCAATTTATTCCTATATCTCCATTTGTGTCCCCCCTTAACTGGTAATTAAAGTAGTGTATATCATTCACAAAAAAATTACTATTCAATCCAATATGACCATAAAATAATTACTGATAATTTCTCAATAGCTGTGTACATAACCGATTACCGATTCTACGTTAGTCGAGAATGTAAATAAAAATAAAAATACCGCAGTAGCCACAGCCGTAGGAGAATGTGCCACAGAAAATACATTTAGCTACAGCTACTGGTAGCTTATGAGGTACTATTTGGAACCCCATGACTTAACATGTATGAACTCAAATGGCTCAGGAGAAGCTGGACGTGAGGGTGCTGCCCCCACCTCACCTACCTGAGGAGGAGCACTCATTGTTGGACACACTTTGTCAGAGGTACCACTGGTGCCGTGGAGCTCAGAAGCAGGACTTTGAAGTCGCCGCATTTACTAAGTGTAGACAATCTTGGCACAACATCGATAAAGGGAATATGGTCATTACATATTTTTTGTGGAAATACCCTTATACCAGATATCAGATATCGGCTTATGATTAAATGCATGCAGGTAAGCCGCTCCCTGTATGAACACGCTATAATGCTACACCGACAACCTCTAATCATCACGGAAATCTTCCACAAAAAAGTGCAGCAGAACTGGGAGGAGGTCAGGCGTACCCTGGCACGCCCATATAAGGAAGTCAGGCTCTCTGTGACATCACAGGGAGCTAGTATTAGAAAAAACTCTCTGAAATTGAGCGTTAAGAGCCATCCCAAATTTCTTTCAGGGCTCACTCACAAATTCACAAACCTCGTTATCTGAAACTTTGGCATTGTTTAACACAATAATACAACATTTATAGGTCCCCCCATGGGTACCCTTTAAACTGTGGTGTAGCACGGGACGACTGGAGTAAAATGAGTCCTGTTTTTATATCCATTGTTAAAAATAGTGTGAAAGTTGTCAAAAAAAGAAGGGTTTTTTTTTTTTACATTTACATTGAATTAGTTGAAAATTGCAACATATATGGCCTTTGACTTAAGCTGCACTGCGGATAGCGGATTTGTAGTGATTAATGGAAGCTCGGAACTCCTTCAAAATAGGTGCCATGATGACATCCGCGTATTCCATTACTCTCGTCCCACTTTTCATCCTCGGCATTCAAAACTGCGAGGCCCACCCGACGTGGGGTTTCGTCTCCGTGCCAGAGACGCTTGGCTGCAAGCGTTTGCATCCAAAAGCAAATGGAGACAGATGGAGGGACGAGGATGTTTAGACAAGCCGCTCTCTTATCGCCTTTGGAAAGACGAGGTAGTCGCTTGTCATCGCCGTGTACAAATTACCGCTTACAACCCAAAGGAGATGCCAGTCACAGCGCCGCCGTCGTGCTGATGTGACGAGCAAGCGAGGCTTTGATCAGGAATGGATCAACAAGACAAGCATCTCCCCTCCCCTCTATGAATTTATGGTGGGCTTTTTTTTAAATGTAAAATTGTCTTCAATGACTTGATAGGGAATTCACTGTAATGGCTTGTTGGCGCCAATGAGGCTTTTGGATTGACGAGGCTTGGCAGTGTCTCTTGCTTGATTAGCATTACAATGAAGTATCTCACACACATGCAGGAGATGCTTGTTTTCATAGCACCTCACCTCAGATACTTACAAATACTGATTCGATTTGGAGGAATGTTTACCAGTAAGATTCAAGGTCCCCTATTATGCCAAAAAATTAATGATGTTGTAATATTCATCTGTTTATGAGTGTCAAACATGACAAAAATCTATCATCTCCCTCACTTGTTTACTTTACTTTTGCCAGAAGAGGCACTCATGATCCCTGATGATGCCTTCAACTCACCCCAGGTATGTGCTGACTACTTCATAGTAGAAAAAAAAATCAGGCTTTGCTACAAATCTTAAAATAATGCATGGAGCATACAGTCATGAATCACACCCTGACCTCGGAAAAGATTTTTAAAGGAGCCAAAAACTCAAAATCATCATGAAAATATGCAGATAGATGATTTTACCTAATTTACCGATCCATTTACGTTCCTATACGCTCACCTATGGTCATGCGCTTTAGGTAGAGACCGAAAGAACTCCATCACATGTGCAAAATCATTTTTCTCCACTCTCCCTTTGACA
Source organism: Doryrhamphus excisus (assembly GCF_030265055.1). Classification (NCBI taxonomy): domain Eukaryota; kingdom Metazoa; phylum Chordata; class Actinopteri; order Syngnathiformes; family Syngnathidae; genus Doryrhamphus; species Doryrhamphus excisus. Next base: position 8,553,667 of record NC_080471.1, read on the forward strand.
TAAAGTGAGAAGGATCCAGGAGAAACCGCTACTCTACTGCATGGAGAGGAGCCAGAAGAACCAGCCACAGAAATGAAATAAGTAATATTCAGTCATCCTGTAGCGCCGCTGATGCTTCACTGAAGAAGATTCAGATTAGTCAGGTTTTGGGATTAGTATTCAAGCCGGTTGCCAGCTCCCAACGGAGCTGCTCCGGTCATGTCCGACAGGTGTGAGACCCACAAGACACTGGGGGGATTATAAAGATTTCCTGGCATGGGAACGCCTGGAGGTTCACCCCCAGGAAGACATGGAGGGTGTTGCTGGGAACACCTGCGCTTACGCAACAGTCTGTTGCAACCTCCAACCAATTTCATGAGAAAATATACGGCTGGATTATAGCTGGCACACAGGAAGACAAGTGGAATGGAACAGACAGGGTGCAGAAACTTATTGATGACTGGGTGGGGTTACTCTGGCGTCATGTCTGCTGGGAAAGGGTCAACATGCCATAGTGCTTTCGTGTCTCGGGAATCTTTTCATAACAATTCAGTCAGCATAGCTGGGCAATAACGATATAATTTTCAAAAAATAAAATAAAAAGGCAGGTATAAGGAGCCTTTTTTTAATGTGGTTGTGTGGAGTGGAATGTGGAGTATAGGTCTGACATGGGAGTGACACCTGCACATCAGAGAAAACAAATAAATACAATACAAATGAATAAATAAAAAAATACTTTTTATTTATAAATAAATAAATACTTTTTATTCATTTGTAAATGAATAAAATAAATTATTTTTATTTTTTGCTTTCATTTTTATTTATATTTATGTCAGCATGTAACTATAAAGATAAATACAAAATGAAAACAAATAACTTAAATTAACATGATTTATTTATTTTATTGGAATCAAATAAATGTATGCAAAAATATATTTCATATAATAATAATAATAATAATAATAATAATAATAATAATAATAATAATAATAATAATAATAATAGAGAGAGAATAGAGTTGTGGACTCCTATAAAGCAGCTACACACAATAACGCACACAGAAAACTCTCTAGATCTTCTAGAATCTCCACCTATTCCAGCTGTATTTCCTTGGATTTGTGCTTCCTCCCAAAACAGTCTGTTTTAATTTATTCCACCCTCGACCCGCCTCCGGACATGCCCACTCCGCTGTGATTGGTCACACGCCGAAAGTGCTTCTGAACTACGAACAAACTTTCTAACATAGTGGGTATAGGAGTTGATAATAAAAGAATAAATAGCTAATTGAAAAGTATTTAGGAGTAGGGTTGGGCATCGAGAATCGATTGGAAGCGGTTCTGACATTCCGATTGTCCCAGAACAGTTCCGGTCCCTTCATTCGGTGATTGGCCAGTGCCATAACATCAAAGAAAATAGAAGCAGATCTTGGGGGCAGGCAGAGAGTGTATCGCGCCTACTACGGCCACACCCATAAGGAAGCCAGCTCCTCTGTGACATCACAAATGAACAACTTTGCAACGCCCTCCGGAACCGAGCCATTTGTTTGGTTTGAGCCATCCCAGGCATCTTTAAGGGCTCACTTCCAAACGCGCGAACCTCATTATCTGAAATCTTTGTCATCATTTAACACGAGAATACATATATACATACAATAACTACATTTATAAAGGCATAAAAGGTCCCCTTTTTAAATTAAAAAATAAATGACATAAAATATATACAAATAAATATATACAAATACAAAATAAAAAGGGAATAAAAAATAGTTTAAAATAAATGTAGATACATTATAGATAAACAAAAGAAAAAAACAAAATGCAAGTGCATCTGACAGTAATTATTTGAAAATGTGTCATTGAAGCTTTCATTTTTACATTTACCATTTAAGTCTCTGTTTTCATTTAGCTTTGCCTCTAGTGTTGCAACAATTTCTGAGAAAAAACACTGAATGAGTGCAAGGATGTAAAGTGCTCCTTCCAATACATTGACATGAATGCATCACTAGTCCCACACATGAAGCTTATCTGTGTCTGTTACTAGACATGCAAATGATATCATATTATTTATTTGATGAGAGTCGGAACATGTGAAGCCCCTCCAAAGTAAGCTTGGAAAACATGACTCATCACAGCACAGTAGGCCAGAGGTAACGGTAATTATATATGCTGATTATTAAAGTATAGCTTACACTAATAGCAGCTTTAATTATGGCTCAATCAGCACCTGACCTTCTGTAAGCAAATGTTGACACATGGTTGCAATTCACTCTCACAATCACACATACACACAAGCGCGCACACACACACACACACACACACACAAAATGAACCGAATAACAAAGCATGAATGCTTTTTCTAGCTGTGACCTTTCATTATTAAAAGTCATTAGCAGCTTGAGGACTTTTCTACTGCCAATGTGTGAAGTTGGTGAGTTGGCATTTGACAGCAAGAAGATAAGTGCTGCTTTAAAAAAGTAAATAAAGATGTCTGCAGATGCAATCTGTGGCCTGGTCTGGCCTTTAAAAGTTAAATATGAGTTGTCTGAGGCAGACGAGAACTCTCCTCGATATTCTATTTATCCTCTTTACATCAATCAAATTTGAAGTCAATAAATACATTTCGAGATGGTCGTCCTTTTTCAAGAAGTTATTTGCAAAAAATAACGTTTCAGCATTTTTGTCACATAGAGGATCTTTGACTAGTGTTTTTGTAGTAGGACCTTAAAAACAGCAGAGCACCCCTGTCATGTAAAGTGGTGGTTCACGGTGGCTTTCACAGTCACGTACCCCTTCGGACATCTGACTGGACCATTTCCCCAAATGGCGAAAACATGGAACAGTGGTAAACCTTCCCACGAGTGGCCGGACCAGCCAAAATGACCCCAAGACTGCAGCGACGACTACGCAAAGGGGTCACAAAAGACCCCACAAGAACATCCAAAGAACTACAGGCCTCACTTGCCTCAGTTTAAATCAGTGTGACAATGACTCCAACATAAGATAGACACTGGGAGTTGCGCAATATGTTGTAAATAAAAAGAGTATAAATGTGACTATAGTCGTGTTTTGTCATGTCTACAGGGCTCTAATTTTGCTTTGTTAATTTCAATCTGAAAAAAATAATTTGTCTACCCACCAACTATATGTCTCAAGACCCTGCACCAACTGCAGGGTCTTGAGACACATGCTAACTCGCAAACTAGAGAGCTAGCGACCTAAACAGTAGCCTTCAAGTTATTTCCTTTAAATTAAATAGCCAAAAACGTACCACTTCCACATAGATAGGGAGGGCAACTATTAACAGTTATTTAACCTTTAACATGAACATTAATCAAACGTAATAATTTTTTCTGGGTACATGATACCATACAGCATCCATATCAAACTTGCACGGGCCGCACTAACATTAAACTTTCATATCAAGGTGGGGGGCTCAAACTAGTGTCCTGCGGGCCACATTTGGCCCGCGAGCCGCGTGTTTGAGACCACTGGTTTAATGTTTTTGCGAATGACTAAAAACAGCAGAGTGGTCTGATCAGTGGTTTCATTCATTTTCCCTTAAAAAACTGCAAAGCTTTCCTGTCATATAGATGATCTTTGATCTATTTCCTTCAGTATTACTACATTGTATTCACTACAGTACAGTCCACAGGCAACCAGTCCATCGGGGCCTTACCAGAGCGAGCCAGTACTGGCACCACCCCTCACTCCGCCTGGTGACACAAAAGATGACACACGGACCAACAAGTGTTGTCGTCCAGTGCCTGGCCCACCCCCTACTCTGCACTCACTCCTCCAGGCCATGGAAGCTCTTTGATGGTCTCACAGGCGACATATGTGAGGATGATTAGCATACGCTTGTTGGGTTATGGCGTCCCAGATGTCGCCGCGGGACAAGTCGGGTCGGCTGGGGGGCGGGTGTAATTGATCCTGAGCGCACCAAGTGACACAAACATATTGTGAAGTCATGTCAGCAGACTCGCATCTTGCTAACGCTAGTCAGCGGACGCGCACTTGTTGCCGTTAATCTTCATGCTAACATTAGCTGTCAACAGTAGCTACTAACTCACTGGTGTTAAACTGAAGGCTCGGGGCCAGGCCGGCCATATCATTTTATGTGACCTGCATAACCTTAGAAATAATGCATAATCAAAATTAACAATGTTACTATTTTTTCATGATTTTTAAAAATATTTATTATTATATTTACATTATTTCTTGTATATAATATTAAGGAAAACATTTTAAATTAAAATTTGTTTTAATTTTAAATTAATTATACATCAGTTGTATAAAGCCATCTCTTATTTATAGCAGTTAATTGCAAAAAACATTAAATTAATATATATCCGCGATATGGGATTCAATTTTTATAAATAGACTGTTTTTGTTTTTAGAGCATAAAAAATATGTTCCAAAATGTTTAAATATATCTGTTTTTTAACATTATTAGAGCCCAGCAGATATGAAATACCACCGCAATAGTGACCTCTCAACTCCTATTATTTATTGTTTACGCCACATCGAACAAGCTTCTGCTGCAGCGACTCAAAACAGCAGGTAGCTAGTAAGCTAGCTAACCAGTTAGCCTTAAAAATAAATTTCTTCGAAACTTAAGAAGCCCAAAACTTACCACTTCCACACATAATGAGAGGACATTTTTTCACTCTGTTATGTCGGACATGCCATGATTGACTCAATGACTTAATGTAGTGTTAAGGGAAAGTAATGTAAGGTAATGTCCCATCATTGTTTTGTCATTACCTAGTTACCAGAATACTATATATCGCGTGTATTTTGATATGTTTGACTAAATAATAACAGACCATAGTCTACCAAGAAGCAGTGATCATTTATTATTTTTTTACTGACAAAAAAGGCAACATATTAATATTGCGACGGATGACTGTAAATTTCTGCTTGGCGAATTGACTTCTTGTTTCCATGTACATTTGTTGATAGAAAATGAAAATCATAATGATATGTGTAATAATGTCATGACCATTTATATGGCTCAAACCCCTGACTGTGATGGTAATGAAAACGAGTTTGACACCCCTGCACTAACTGGCTAACAGCTACATGTGCCATCCCGTGTTGTGATATGTCAAGCATTTCTTTTTATTTTACAGCTTGTATTGCAATGTTCTCATTTTTTCATTTTTCAGGAGGATCTATTTTGTGCTTTTTTTCAGAATGTTATTTTAAGAAGGTGAGGAATTCAACTTGGAGCCAAAGACTTTAAAAAAACAGGTTTTTCCCGTCGGCTGTTGTGTTTTTGTGCGGAATGTTCTCTTCTTGAAATAAGAGTGCATGCGGTGTTCTTCAAGGCTAACAGTAAGGTACCTTTGACACAGGTGAGGAAGTGCAGGGTGGACAACGTGTCTGAGAGCAGCAGGTAGGAGTGACCCACAGGGAGTGGAGTCGGGCTTCAGAGCGGATTAAGACTCACCGACGGCCGCGAGGAGGACTTGCTGACCCGACCTCAGCCGACTGCAGCCTCAGCCATAGAGCGTCCTGTCAACTACTGGAAATCATGCAAAGCTAATTTTATTACTGCAGTCTTTTTCTTTACCACCATCACTGTGTGCACAATATATGTACCTCATGTTAAACAAAGGATTTTTGACTAGTGTTTTAGTGTTTTTGGAATACTTGCTTAAAAACAGTAAATCCCTATCCCAGCTGTCTTCGGGCGAGAGGCGGGATACACCTTGGACTGGTGGCCAGCCAATCACAGGGCGCATATAGACAAACAACCATTCACACTCACATTCATACCTATGGACAATTTGGAGTCGCCAATTAACCTAGCATGTTTTTGGAATGTGGGAGGAACCGGAGTAACATCGTTGTTTAGACATTTTGTCAAAAAATGCACTCCCCCCGTTTTCTTTTTTTTTCTTTTCTATCCCCTCCTGCTCCGGTCGGACCACTCCAAATTTGCAAAACAACAAAACATCATTCATTCATTCATTTTCTACCGCTTATCCTCACGAGGGTCGCGTGTGTTGCTGGAGCCTTCCCCAGAGTTTTTTTTTTTTTTTTTGGGAAAACCTGATGCGGCCCAGCCTTGCCCAAACCCTAGCTCCAGTGGCCCCCAGGTAAATTGAGTTTGAGACCCCTGGTCTAGAGTTTTGGCTGTTTTTGTGTACATTATTGTAGTGTACTAAAAAGCTTGTTGTCAAATCAAGGATCTTGGACCAGTGCTTAGAAACAACAAATGGGTTATATAGAGGATCTTTGACACTGAATTGTTATGTGCAAGTGTACCACATAAAAAAAGTAAAATACTTCTCCTTTCTCCTTCATCCCACAAACAAACATTTAATGCATTAAAAAACAGAAATCAATGTTTGCTCCCCCGTAGGCTGTACAGCAACACGACGCGGCGCCATGTTTAACCTTCGACCCCCTCCCGAGTCTGACTCAGCAGCGACTATGCCTCCTCTGGATGTTGTGAAATGTCACACTGGGCAACATCTGCCGCTTCAGTCATGTGCAGCACAGTGAAGGACGGAGGACGCGTTAACACGCATGAGAGAGCGCAATGAGAGCTGATCATGGAAAACACAGCCGCCATATGCTACGTTATGCTAACGGGCTACATTTGCTAAAAACTAATGCTACTCCAGTGTGCAAGGACACAGTCAGTGATGTAAA